>NW_024881327.1:15344935-15954310 GCF_018691265.1 Tyto alba | reverse complement strand
TTACAATTTTTTTAATCTAGAAAACAACACAACCCTTATTTTATCTTATTTCCAAGAAGCTGACACTAACTTAACATAAATACATCATGGTGAAATTACAAATAGCAATTTTGTTCTAACAACACTTGTGTGCCAAAAATATACAAAGAATGCATTTCCAGAGGACTTCTCTAGACAACTTCCAACAATAACTTTTCAGTAATTGTGATAGGTAACCACAGTGCAAAACCTGACGAGAGTCAGTAATACATTATACGAAGGAAATGTAAGACGAGATTCACACAGCCATTTTACAGCTCTAGCTGCAAAATACCTACTGAAAATCTTCAATTACTTGTAAGCTTTAGAAGTAGCCCCACAACTGCAACTAAATACTGTCTGATGACTGTTGTGCCATAAACAAGACATAAATTTGGATGGTGTCTGCTTGCAACCTTGAAAGAGCAGTCTAATGATGACAAATCCATTAATTCATGTTAAAAATAAAAAATTTATAACCTAAATAAACAACAGTAAAATCACAGTACAGTAATTTAAATTAGTACATGCTGTTGCAGTAATGCTTATGTTCTAGTCATTTGACTTTTATTATTAATAAAACTTTTTATGAGTTTGTCCTAAATGCTGTTAAAAAACATTCACTTTAAGATGTCAGTGCATTCACTTTTCCAGTTGTAAGCAGTTTTCATCCAATTAGTGTCAAAAATAAGAGGCAAAAACATCACATACATGATGCATACTTCAGAATCCAAGGGTACAGGTCACCATGACTGGCTAGCCAGATCAAAACATGAGCTGCTGGGAAACCTGATTACGTAATGAATAGAGTCTTCTATGGATTTTGCAGAAATAAGGGAGAACAAAGAACTCAAACAGTTTAATTAGCAGGGGATGGCAGTCTCATCACCCTATCTATGGTTGACACCTCCAGGCTGCCAGTTCAGTTTCTCTTCTGGTTTGAAATAGCCAGGATCATGTGCCAGATGAAACAAGTTAGTGACACTAACCACAGTTTTTTGTTCATAGTCATCCATGTTATGAATCCCCATCACTGCACTAGCATCCCAGCAAGCATTCTGTGTGGAGATGGAGAAACAAAACATCTCAGGAAGATTTAGTAATCTGGTAATTTTAGCAGCAGTCTCTGAAGAGCAGTTCAAAGACTCGTTGGCAGGGCAAAATGGAAATGAGCACTATACCGTTGTACACTTTCAGCTAACAAAATGCCCCTTGTGGTCTTCTGCTTGTGATAAGTTCATACAGATTATTTTTGTTCTAATAAAAAAAATTTAAGCGGCATTTGAGGCGCTCCTCAATCACCAGATGACCTCACTGCCTTAAAGCGCCAACAGTGGTATGCACTGTCTGAACGTGCATACGTTGGGGAAGGAGGAAAGGGAGACACAACCGTGTGGTCTCACCTACTGCAACCTCCCCTCCCTGGCAGTGAATGAGGCCAGAACCACCTACCAACTTCCCTCCATTTACTCAGTCTTGTGCATCCATGTGAGAAATCCTTACAACTAGGACTTTAGTTCACACATGCACAAAAACCACGCTGTATTCGGTATTCACAAACAAACCAACCCAAAAATTGTAGTGACTTTGTTTCCTCTTCAGCTTTGGTTCTTGTCGGCACTTTAGCTTCATTTCTTCATAAACTCCAAGTCAGTGTCAAAATCTAGATGAAACACTTGCCCACTGAAGACAATGGTAAAGTTCCCACTTAAATTACAGGTTTTAGCTCATCAGCACAAGTCTTGCTGACAGCCTAAGAAAATTCATTGTCATTGGTTACTTATATTTCAGTATCAATGTGAAGAGGATTTCACAGGAGAACAGGCAAATCAGTGGATTCAAAATGTGAAGTATTACTTCACTATCCAACATTATACCCAAATTCCTGGTACAATTCTAATAAAATCTATGCTGCTGTACCAGAAATGAAAGAGGAGACAAATACCATAAATGCTTATGGTAAAAATATAGTTATTTAGTTCTCTTTTCCATGACCTGTAAAATGGAAATTAACCCCATATTTGAAGCAGGATGAAGATTTTCATATGTTAAGCCCTATTTTAAGCTCCCAGCCTGTTTGTCCTACATTTACTTATTAGAGATAAATACCCAATACTAGTATGTCATTATTCCAGATCTATGTGTTACTAGAAGTTGCAAAAGTAGTTTTCTTAGCATTACTCTTATTGGTGATTAGAATTGTATGCAGGTACACTGACTACTTTTTAGGTAACAATCAGAAATTAGGGGCATATTGCTGTCTCAAGTAAAAGTTATATATTCATTCTGAGAATCTTTCCTGGGCTGTTAAAGACTGTGGATACAGTTTTCTAGCTGGTTATGTTACTTTATGTACCTCTTCTCACTTTTCGGTACAATAGCAGGTAATGAATGGATACATGTAGGTTTGCTGAGTAGTTCTCAACTATCAAATTCTATAAAGTAGATTCCCTCCATATTTTGGCACAAAAAAAGAGGATAACACTGCTTAGAGAAAAGGCTGGAACTGGAAGTGACAAGAGTTGTTTGGTTGAGCTGTAAACAATGAAACCTAATAAACCAGCAAGCAGACTACTAGATACTTACGACTTCTGAGCTGTACTGAGAAGTCCTACCAAAAAGTCTCATAAAAGTGTCAGAACACTTAGAAATTGTGTCACAGAAAAATATTTGTATTAGATAAGACCTGTTCTCTTTCTGCAACATCAATACTGAGGCAGAAACAACTACAGGAGGAATTCTGGACATTTAAAGAGCTAAGTAACAACCTCCAGCTGCAAATATCTCTCTATATCTACAAATCAAACATATGGCTATATAAATTAAACATATGGCTAGCCTGAATTTGAAGTGGGACTGTTTCAGGTCTAAACAAAAACCCCAGCTATGTCTAGGCTAAAAACCACCAGAGCACTGAATTAATACATTGAAAGTATGTCAATTTAATATAAAATGGGGTAGACAGTTAAGCAGACCAAGGAGAAGCTGTAGAAAGAAAAAGGGAAAGGAAAAGGGAAAAAGGAAAAGATAGATGAAAGCAAAATGTGTCTCCTGATTCTACTTTCAATAATATTAGGTAAAAATGTTAAAGCAAAGTCAGAATTCTGGAGTCTTACTGAGCCATCTTAGATGTTAACATAGAGTAATAAAGTTTCTGGGTGTTCTACTCTTTCCTAGAGATTTATCTTTTTTTATGACAACATGCCCTTACACAAAATTCAAACCCAGCTCTAAATCTGAATGTAGCAGTTTCAAACAGTGAAGTATTTTGTGAACAAGTCCTGCTAAAGGAATCTTTTGACAACAACAAAAATATTTGTGTTATTCTTCATCAGTAACGTGAATATAATAAAATCTGTCACCATCCAGTAAACATATGTTAGAAAGGCCAGTTACCAGGTCCCAGTTCTCCCCTTATTCCTCCAAGAACATGTTCAAACAGGAATGACAAACTCTTCTGATTTTGTGTTTGAACCACACTAAAGGATGAACAAGCTCTCTTCTGGGTAAAAAAAACCTGCAACTTTCATTTTATTTAGTTTTAGTGAGCATTTTAATTAGTATTGGGTTTTGCCTACAATTTTTGGCATATATACTACTTTAGAGGTAGAAGTAAGTTTTAACAGATAAAGGCCCCTCCTGGCTTCAACAAGATGAATCTGGTACCATCTGGTAAGCAAAAGGCTTTGGCAAAATAACTGGGGGGACATATAAAATTACATTTATTTTGCACTCTTTCCATTTCAGATGGTAGAGACTGTGCAACAAGAATAGCATCTAGGGGAGAAGAGACAGCTGAGAACTTACCTCACCTAGAAACTCGGCAGAGTATGGAGAAAGCTGTAGTGGAAGGGTGGTGATTACTTGCACCTAAGCTATAGCCTTATCAATGTTCTTCAGGACTGCGAGGTCACAGCCAGATTTAACATCCGTCTTCAGTTGCTCTAACTACCCACAAGCCACTCCTGAGCCCTGGCATCAATTAGACCTAGGATCTCAATGGCCTGCTGTCCTAAGGGATTAATAAAATTTAGCTGCAGTGGTGCATGACAGCATGGTGCCATGTAATCACTGTAATTAAAGCACATCACTGAAGTTTTAGTTTTCGGTATAATGACAGCTCTTGTTAATACTGAGGAGACAAGAAGGTACAAAATGCATGGAGGAACAAGTTAACAGCAATGAACAGTTTAGGGGAAAAAAAAGACCAGAATAGCATGGAGAACATACACAAAAAATGTTTTCACCCCTATCTCCAAAAGCAGACATATAAGGCACAACAGATAGGCACTGAAAACAATTAAAAGCAACAGAAGATGATGATCCATATGTAAAGAGATGGGAAAACTTGTGAGTTCATAGTCCTGAAGAAAGGCATAAAAAGAATTGTTCCAAAGGAAAAATAATCCAAGTATACTTAATAACCCCTTTGCAAGCCATTTTAAATACCAGAGGAAAATCTTTATCCCAGGTGTGTAATCTGTCAAAATCCTTGCACAGATATCACAAAGATCAAGAGCTTAATAGGATTCTACAAAAGAGCATCATAAATACAGGCACTGCAAGCAGTCACTATTATCTTTAAGCAAAGGTAAATAACGATAAGACATGCACATCTTCATTCCTCAGAGCTTAAATCCACACCTAGGTGACAGCAAATCTTGCACTCAAAATTTTCTCACTGTGCAACAGAGAGCAGTGTGGAGGTCTCCCAGCAAGCACTGATGTGAGCTGGCCTGCCTGATGACCAGGGCACACCAGTACAGAAGAAACAGGGCCAGAGCAGCTCTCAGCCATGTGCATGGAGGAGGATTTACACTCTGAAGCATCAGGCAGCAACACTACTCCCAGACCTGAATCTAGTTCAGTCAACTGAACTTCTCTGATCCCAGACGCAGTCAGTGCATCCCTGGTAAAGATGTACACACTGAGACTGAGGCCTTCAACAACTGTTCATTAATTCAGCTTTGTACTTGTCTCTGAAGATGATGATATTCACCACTAGTGAAGAAAAGATCATTTGAGCACCTGTTAGTCACTTGAGATTACAATGTAAGTAAAATCCCAAGGCCAGATGCAATAAATATTTTTTGTGAATGCACTGACCTAAGCAAAGAACCATGATCTGTCTTCTAGGAAACTGTTTATCTTTGCAGAAAATTTGCAATTTCCTGTGCATGAGTCAACTAACTGTATCTGGACCCAATTCCTTCCTATACACACAGACACATAGTATAGACTCACTGTTTCCATTCTACTAAAATGCTGCCAAGGAACTTCAATCTGAAGCTACGTATCAGATACAGTCAGAAATTGCAAACATTACCTTCTGAAACGAAACCAGGCAACTGTACTTAGCCTCAAAACTTGAAGTCTGAGAGATGCTCAAAAAAAGATATACTGAGGAAAATGTTAATAAATACTGAACAGCAAGAAATGTTAGAACAGGAGATGGTTGGGAAAGAGTAGTCTAAAACTGAGTTTTGAAAGCACTGATCTGATATAGCCAAACTGTGTGTAGACACATTCTGGGCGGGTTTGAAAGCCTTATAGTTTGCATAAACTTATCTGCTCAAGTACAGGGCAGCAGGCACATCCAGCTAGGTCACTCTGACTCAGCTGGGGTCTCTCTATCCCTGTGTTCAAAAGAATATTCTTGGTTGTTCATCTGCATCCAAAACCAGGTTAATTTCTGAGTAAAACTCCTGAACTGAAGGATGTCTTTCAAGCTCCAGTACCAGTAAAATCATACCTTGCAGGTAACAAAAACAGGAGCACAATGTTCTGCTTAGCAGACAAAATCATGACAAAATAGCAAGAGCTGGGAGGAGGTAGGAGACCTAGAGACTACAAAGAAGCAGTAGTAAATACACTCTCAAAGGAAAACACACAGCCTTCTACCTGAAACCTGTTCACAACTTACATCGCTTTTCGGAAGCGGCCCATGCATCTGTCTTCCTAAAGCTATTCCTTCATTTCGTTTGTGCAGCTGGGCAAAGTTAAACTTTGGGTTAAACTAAATCATGTGCACAGACTTTGCCTCTCACGCTTAGGAGAGAGGTTCTTCTTATATTCTAAAAGTGCTAATTTTCACATTAATGCTTCTTTTTCATTTCCATTGATGTGCAAACACATACAAGCTGCGTAGTTTTAATCTTTCCAGTAGAGTTTTATTACTTGGGTTGGTAAAAGGGGAGAGGAACTTCCACTCAGAGCTTTTGTGTGTCACACTTAAAACACTGCCATCCATGAAACTGGGTCTTACTCAGTAATTATTTTTCACTGTGTCAGATTTACCTAAAAAGATATGTACACTGTCACATTAAGGCATTTTGAAAGAGTTTAAACATAAACCCATAGTTTTCTACAGTTTCTGAGATTAGTAAACTGAGAAAACACAGAGGTGTATGTCAGCTCTTCAGACTTACCATGAAGTAGTGATGGTAGGTTCATGTGTGCCAGTGGCAGCTTTAAGACTTTCCAAGGCTGCTTCCCTGAGAAAATGAAGCCGAACTAAGAGTACAACATTTGCATCACACTTCAATGACAAATGCATCATCAAACTAAAACTGTTGGGCCAAGATGAAGATAGGCAATTTCTACAGAAAATCTGTATTATCACTTTTTTTTTCTCTTCCAAATGATATTAATACAGCTAAGAACACTGTTTTAATAACCATTACAATTTTTAGATTACCTGTTTGAATAATTCCAGTAACAACAGAGAGATATTCCTCAGGCTCCTGATCAGTCGAAATCTCTTTGCTGCTTCCATCTAAGGTCAGTATCTCAGAAAGGATCTCTGAATTCTCCACCCCACAAAGCAGAATGACCACATTATCCAGAGGTTTTAGAACTTGCTCCAGAAAATAACTTCTCTTTCGATTCAGGCAGTTAAGAAGTCCACATGATAGTATCAGGACTTTACATTTATAACAGGGCAAAGAAAATAGCTCCTGGTGCTTGAAAGTTGAAGTCTTTAGATTGTAGAGTAAGATTCCTCCTTCGTTCACTACATGTCCAAAAAGAGACTTTAAATACAGAGCCCACTCTTCTGCTTCTTTTTCATATATCACGAGAATATCCTTCGTATTTTCTAGAGAGAAGAAAACATTTAAAAGAAAAATCAAATGCATTTTGAATCCATTATAAATAGCAGAAGACAGATTGTTATTTTTCCCCCTCTTAAAAACTTGAGGTGCTAAAGAAACAGGACAGGTCATCACCTTGAAATGACAACCACCTGCTCATTTCTAGACCAAGGCAGAAAAATCATCCATAGAAATGCTGGTAAAATAGCTCAAAACATTTTATGTTTAGAATAGCTTCAACTAGTATTTCAAAATAAGTACTGAAATTGCTGTGTAGAAAGCAGAGCATATTCATGCATTCTGCTCACTCCTAGACTCTTGACAAATAGGTGATACTACTAAAAATGCAAGTTAGCTTTTAATGGTAGAAGTAAAGAATATATATTTGAACACTGGACGTGATCTGACTTCATTAGAAACAAGGTATGTTTAGAATATTTTGGCAGCACGGTATTAGGATAGTCATTAGTGAACCTTCTTTACTATCCTTATTCTAACAAAATTACTTAAGAACCTGACAAAAACAAATCTAGAACTACGTATTGTTAGTTCTGCTTTCTGTTTAAAATGTAAAACATGATGTTAGCACGAAGATTAATACTCTTCCACAGTGTTACTAGGGTGACAGTATGAAACGGAGGCAACAAGCACAAGCTGAAACACAGGAGGCTCCCTCGGAGCTTCGGGAAAGGCTTTTTTTGCTGTAAGCACTGGCACAGGCTGCCCAGAGAGGTTGTGGGCTCACTCCCTGTAGCTACTCAAAAGGTGCCTGGACTTGGTACTGGCTTTAGGTGGCCCTGTTTGAGCAGAGCAGTTGTACAAGATGGCCTCCAGGCGTCCATTTCAACCTTAATCATTTTATGATTCTGTGAAACCATAAAAACACCTGTGATTTGCTGACCAATACAGTACACATTAAAATACCAGGGTAGCTTAATACCCCTTAAGTAGTTCACAATCACAGCCCTGTGGAGCAACAATAAGAGACTCGGGAATAGATACAGCTGCGGCACTTTACCTCCACTGAACTTCAGTGTGCCTCCCAGGCTCCTGATGGGTCGCGCAACCTGGCTGGCACTTGTCTGCAGTGAACCAGAGCTTCTTTGCACATCAATATCTAAGCTGCTTCTTTGTGACTATCAAGAAATATGGAAATGGTGGGCATACAGAGAGATAGAATGTTTCTTGGGTGCACAGTAGATCTGGATAGTGGGATGCACTGTTGGAAGCACAGTACAGATGTAGCTAAGGAGAATAAAAAATTTGTCAAGGATACCACATAAGTCCTCGTACCAAAAAAAGAAACTGAACCTAGATCTCCAGTCTAGGATTAATTATTGGACTTCCCTTCTTTTTTGCAGAAATTATTTCTAAATTTTGTTCGTTCATTCTTTACTCAGGAGATACTTCAAGCAAAGTTTACACAGCTGAAGGCTAACTGAAACTTGTAGAACAGGGACACTATAGCTTAGTCTCCTGAGTTCACTGTATGTTTATAAACTGCTTGGAGGATAGCTGCCACCTTTTAAACATTTGTGAATACCCATCCTTGCAAAAAGTTTTCTGTCATAGGAAATCATACAGGGCCATGCACAATATGGTAGTGGGTGATGATATTTCAAGATGACAGACCCTGACCAATACATCAGAGCAGGGTAATATTTGTCAAAATGTATTCGGAAAGGTGACTGCAACATTTTCCATGGTAAATGCATTCTGAAAAATGTCTGTTTCTGCTGAAATGCTGAAATTTAATTGCAAAAATAAATAGCAGTGTACTTCTCATTTAACTCAGAGCAAAGTTAAGAGTTTTATGACACCAGGATAAGAGAGCTACTTGCTGCAATTACTTCAATGTTATTTGTTTTCAGAACCTCATTTCATTTTCCATAACTCTCACATAGAAAAAAAGTAGAAACAAAAGCTATGAAGCTTGCTGCACAGTTTCAAAATAATCAAATACATGAACAGAGCTGTAAGGTCAGAAGCTCTTTCAGTCTGACCACACCGTTTCATACCACAGGTAATGGAATCATCAAGCACCTATTTTCAGTCTCTATTTACTAAAAGCACTGTGGTGGTCCTTTAAAAATATGGATTTAAAGAGGATGCTTAATCCACGAAAAAGATTTAAGAATTCATTCTTTACATTTTGTTTGAACTTGGTTAGTTTCAACTTCCAGCCACAGAATATAATTTTATCTATTTCTGCAAGTTTAAAGAAGGATCTGCTCCCAGACTTCTGTCCCCTAAGGTCTTCAGACTCTCCTGAAGCGACTCTTAGCCTTGCCTTCGTTACAGTTTGTAAACTGGGATTATTACTCTTCCCACTACGAGAGAGGCTTTGTAGAACTCCTACCTTTCTTTCTGCATTTTTGTGAACTCTCCTGACATTTCAAAATACTTTTTGAGGAACCCAAAATTGTATACAGGGTAGGAGTTCTTTGATACAGTGTATGGGAAGAATGAAATAATCTCACTTGAGATTACCTTGGATATGCACAGAAAGTTCACCTTCAGTCTTTAAGTTAAAAGCTCTCATTTTAAATTCATGCTCAGCTGCATTTGCTTCTATTATGATGGATGTGGGTAAGGACATAGCTAAGCACAGTTGAAGGCAGGGATAAAAAAGCATGTTTAAATTGAATGATAAAACCATTTTTTATAGCTTCACAGAATCCTAGGGTCCTGACTGTGCAGAAGAGGGATCTGCTGGTGTCTTCCACAGTACCCACTTGGGCAAGAGTCTAAGTTTCCTCTCCATGTAGAAGGAGAGCACTGGTAAGGAATGGTGCACAACTGCACCTCATCGCTGTGCAGACTGGAAGCACCCAAAAGGCATTCCCATATCCCAGAGCAGGAAAGAGCTGCTGGACCCAATTATTTAGGCACAGTAGAAGAGCTCACTGTGTGTTGGGCACAGAGGAGTAAGTCCTTCCATAGAAATACTCTTAAAAGAGCTGGCATTATCTAACATTCATAATAAAAATATACATAAGGTATAAAATTCACCCCTGTGCAAATGGACAGTACAAGGCTTGAGCACTCAAGACATTATAAAGCTAAAAGCGAGGAAGTTGCATTGAAATGATAAAAGAAGATGAAGTAATTCTATTTCCATATGGTATATCTGCACCAAAGTCTGCAACTTTGATCTTAGCTAAGAATGAATGAGCAAAGGGTTTTAAGATGTTTATTGAAGGCTTGACTGCATTTCTTTTTAACTATATTGATTTTCATATGTGAGAAAAAGCTGTATTTGTGTAAGAAAAGGGAGTGAAATATATCTAACACCACACTTGATGGAAGAAAGGCATACATCTCATAAAACTTTGATTTAATATGGCTGCCATATTTAATTTGACTTTCCTATTTATATATAGATGGAAGCCATACTATTGAGGAGAGTCTCATGCTACCAAGGTATTTCATGCTGCAGTTTCGTGCAATGTTTATTGGTTTGAAGAAAGAAGCTACTGTTATCAAGTTACCCGTGGGAAACCAAATGTGGGTTTGTTTTGAATTATATACATGTATTTTATTTCTGCTATTGATCTGCCTTCTAGATTGAGAGATAACTTTGATATTAAGCAGGAACACAAGACATCTTACATCTTACCTCCCCAAAACTGTATTAAAAGGTGAAATATTATTTTTAAATGCTTGACTAACTTTAAATATAGAGTCAAAGTTTACCCTGGGAATAGTTAGGAAGTCCCCTATCTAAAAGCTACTCCATGTGACTTTAGCTTTTGCCCGTTGCACAATGTTTTTGCCTTCAGAAATGCTGCTAAAATGTAGATGCTTGAATGCAGCTTACTTGAAAATTAAAGCCTACCCAAAACTCTACCTTGAAAACAGTATCATTTTAACCTGAAACAACAAAAGCTGAAGTCTAGTTTTAATGCAACACTACCCAATATTGCAGTAAGAATGTTCAACTTTTTCAACTAGATTATCTTCCCCTTCATTATTTTAATATCTAGCTGAGCATTTCTCTGAAGTTGCTGCAGTTGGAATGTAATGTAAGCTGAGATGAATTTTGTTCTCTTGAAAGTTAATGTAATAGAAACTATCATATCCTGACAAAATTAAGCCATGCTTCAACAATTCCTACTTGGAAACTGACTCAAAGGTAGATATAAAATGTATTATTAGTTCAGCAGTGAGAAACAGTAAGAGAATTTATGCAGTCATCCATAACTTGAAAGGGTTCTTCTGACAAGCAAAACTATTCTCTAGTTACTGGTGTGAGGTTTCCCAAAAAAGTACATTGCATGAAACATGCCATCTGAAGCCTTCTTTGAAAAGACTCGCTGAATCTTTTGAGAACCAAACAAGACGAGAACACCTTTGCAAACTAGTGTGACCAAACAGGAATCAAGAACTTGCATACATAAGGAAAAATAACATCTTTTTTATGTCAACAATTAAAATATATAGTGTGGAGTTAAAAAATAAAATTAAAAAAAAGGCATGTATATTAGAAAGTGAAAGGAAATCTCAATAACTCTGTAGTCCACTAAGCACATCAGGAAGGCAAAGGAATCAAATCAAAGATTGGAGGTGGTGGCTACTCTCAAACAAGTACCTCAGTTTATGGATCGTGCAATCTTGTAAAACATAGTTTCTGTGTGTTTCAAAGTGAGTAAGAAGTACTTGGTAACACTCATCTTTGATAACAACACTGCTAAATTCAGAAAAGCAAGTCCTCTGCACAGATGCCAATTTACTCCCCACCTTTTAAAGGCTTAATGTTTGTAGATGATGTGCTTTACTTCTAGATATCTGCAGTTGTTTCCAGTTTACTACAGTTGTTTCCAGCAAATCAGCATTAACATACTTTGTTTGACTTAAATAAGGCTGATTTCAATTAGTTTAGTGTTTAAAAATTGGCCCTACAGTCCCAGTGACTTAGGATGCTTTGGTAAAAAAAAAGTGACACTTGAACACCAATGTTTACCCAAGTTTTAACTGAAAGATGGATCACTATATTTTTCATTGTCATCCACAACCTTCTCCAGTTAAGTCACTGGAGCACACAACAAAGTCAGTCCCTGTTGTTCACTCAGCTGCCCAGGAATTCCTATAACCACACAACAAGCTTGTCACAGGCAACTCTAGTGAAAAAATTATCCAAATTTGTTTACAATCCTTGCTTCAATTGCATTAGATTTTGATACAAGTGAAGAAAAATCCCTTTCAAATTGTTCTCAAACACTATCTTGAGAAAGAAGAGTATCAACTACTAGGAGAAAGAAGAAAATGCATTCATTTTATTTCTTCCTATCACAGATATCTTCACTTGGGGAAGGGCAAGTTATATATATATTTTTTTTTAAATGGCAGACTTAAAAGGAAAGATATTTGAGAAAGAAGTGTATTAACTCTGTCAGTATATAATGAGCTACTCTCCATCAGCACAATTTTTTAAAAAATAAGTACAGTTGCTGACTATCTCAAAGGAGAAGTGGAAGAGCACAGAATGGAAGTTCTTGCTCACTTTCTTGTAGTATATTGATGCAAAATTGGGGCAACATATGCAATATAGAATGACATGCATTGCACCTTCAATCCTTTTGTGAATAGCAGACTACACCCTCCAGGATTACCATGAGTATCTTCCCATCCTAAAAACTTACACAAAAAGAACTAGTAATTTTTTCTTGGCAAGGAGAGCCAGGGTAGGGAAATTCAAGACGAGTCAATCACACTCATCTGAATAGACTTTTATGTATCATAAGATTCTAGTTTCACTGTTCAAGTGAAATGTCACCCAAGGTGAACGCATAATATTCTGCCATGGGTTCTCATTCCATGGAAACATGGCTTCTTCATCTAGAGTCTTAAGTCTATGGTTTTTAAAGCTGCTAGGGTTTGAAAAAGGTCTGTTTTCCCTCTGAGGCATCTCCTCTGCTCTCCCTTTCCCCCACATTCCTTTCACCCTGTAGAACAAAAGCATGAGTGTAGTCAAGAGTCATGACACAATCACAAAAAATGGAGCATGAGAAACGTAAGGAAGAGTAAGAGACCCAGCCTCCCATCTTTGCTCAGAGATTTGCAAAAGCTTTCTTCTATTCTCTGGAAGATTAATTTCCATTTGGGCTGTATGTAGGATCAGAATGGCAAGCATACGTTCTAGTTCAAGAAAGACTCCAGAAACAAAAGACCTTTAGCGTCTTGGCCCCTTTGCAATCTTTTCACAAAGATTCAGCCATTCATCTTTTCATATTGCTTGCCTTGATCACTTAAAATGACATAATAAGGAACTATGGAAAAATTTTCACTAGCACTTCAAACCACCCCTGCAATTCAACATTTGGAAACAGAATGAGAACATTTAATTCAGCACTAATCAGTGGCCTTAGCATAATGAATTGCCCCTCACCCATCCAGAAGGCACCGATTTTCCCAGTCAGCGCCCCTGACACACATCCAGTAAATGTATCTCAAAATGCATCTCTGGCTCTTGGTTGCTGGAATTCTGCAAGGCAAATCCCCTGAACCAAGCCAAAATGGATTCATCACGGGAAGGACAGCAGAAAGCACTTTAGAACTACTTGTAGATAATGGAAAATGTTTTCAAGTAAGTCATGTTGCTTCTCAGAGATGTCCACTAATGGAAATGAAAATTATAAAAGCCTGTTTGTAAACTTCGGAGTGAGATCACAAAGTAGCTAAATTGCTGCAGCACAGTGGCATACCTGTTTCAATTAAAGCAATTATCCTAAAGCATGGGACAATCCTGCCATCACTGTATCAGTCAGCAGAGCGGCTGCACTTCTATTCTCAAATGCCTATTTAACTAGCATGTAATAAGAATATTTTCATCCTTTATTTATCTTCTGTTGCTAATTGCTAAGTTGTGTGTGAAAACAAATACTTGCTCTATCTGTATAAATTCAAGCCTCATGTCTTCATCATTCTTCTAAGCTCAGTGGGGTCTGGCGTGGGCAAAATGAGGTTCTACAGAGAGGAACAATTTTCCTACGAATGGAATGAGTTTAGGCTTGATCTTGTGGGCTTTCTCTGTAAAAAAAAATTCCATTCATCTTCCCTACAGTGACAGTGGGAACACAGAGTCAAATAAGTTCCTGGAGTACCTTTCCACAGCACTGGCATGTCCCAGGTAGACTAGAAAGATTACCAAACCTGACAATACCCCAAAACCTGTTTCTCCTGAAGAGTGATATGGCCTTATTCCCCAGTTTAGGCCTCTCTATCTGATTTGTCCTGTGAATACATACGCAAGTGTAATGATTATCACTATCTTCACCTGTGGAGGCCTTGTCCATCCACAGCTGAATACCTGCTAGTGGAGAGGTGCTCTCATTTCTAATGAACAAGACTAAAAATGAACATGGGCAATAAAGCTCAGAACTCAGTTCTCTATTTCAAGGCACACATCCTCCTTTATCACCACTGCAATGAGGCAAAATTTTGTGTCATTACAGTCACTTCCTTGAGAGGAAATCACATCTTTGGTAGTTTTTAGCAGAATACAATCAGGTGATTCAGAAACGTTTTAGACACGAATAAATCATTAAGAGAAAAATATAGCATAATGATAGTATACAGAGCTGAAGTAATACACTACTATTTTTATGATGGCTGTGGAACAAGTTTTTAAGGTCACATGGAAACCTGAACAAGCTGTATGAAGTTTGTCTTAACTGATGCTATTGCTACTAGAAACAACCATCACCTGAAGCTTTCCCTTACAGTATAACTATACTTCTATAAGCATGAAACATCAAGAAAAAAAAATCAATTTCAAAATTTCACTGTTAGGGTAGATCAAAATGTACTTTTTTTTTCCATTTTTTTTTTTTTTATTGCCAGTGTTTGTCTTATCAGGATCTTCCCAGATGTGTCCATCCTGACTTACCCCAGGGATTTTTGGATTTATGATCACATTCAAACTCTGCTTGTTTAAAATCACCTTCTTCGCTTTTTCTTCTGCCTTGTGTTGCTTTTTTCTCTGACACCTTTGACTCCATTTTTGCTTCAGTTTCTTGCAAATTCTTATCTCTAATTCCTTCAAAATAAGAAACAAAGAATGGAAAACATGTTCTGCAGATATTAATTAGTGCTAGGGGAAAAAGTCTCACAAAATCCATTATATTTACCTCTATCACAAGAGAAAATACCACAGAAAATGGTGTGTATACAAGAAAAGAGAAAGCACTGATCTTGCAAGCAATAGTATTTTGGACAAGTTTTTGTGGTTCCAACTGCTGTTATATGAGGAGGTCACATAGTAGCACCATTGTATCAAACGCAAGGAAGAGGTTTCACAAGTTAAGTAGTGTAATTTGTACACCAGTGACTTGGCAGATCATCAGACAATCATCATTATATGACAATCATTATTATATGACAATGTTTTTCAATAAATCTCAGAGATTTATGTGTTCCCTCCATTTGTAACATCGTCTAATACACTGAATTAACCATAGATTACATCCCAACAGTTTCCAAATTCCAGATTATCATCGACACAAGAAATCTGTCTGGTAGAACTCTCAGAGCAGTCGTAGAATCATAGAACGGTTTGGGTTGGAAGGGACCTTAAAGACCATCTAGTTCCAACCCCCCTCCCACGGGCAGGGCCCCCTTCCCCCAGCCCAGGGTGCTCCCAGCCCCGTCCAACCTGGCCTTGAACCCTTCCAGGGAGGGGGCAGCCACAGCTGCTCTGGGCACCCTGTGCCGGTGCCTCAGCCATACTTCAGGTTTCTAAAACTATTATGTTTCCTCTGCCACAAGTCAGCAGAGTATCCAGGGAGGGCTTCTGACACCCCATAAATCAAATGACTTGATCTTCTCCTGCTTTTGCAGACTGGTTTTAAATCCATTTTTATGCATCTCATTCACTTGAACATTCATCCAGAAATTAAAGGAAGTGTAAGAAGCAGTTTCTATTTGATGCATAACATGTCTAAACTATGAGGCTGTAGAAGAAAGTGTCCTCTTGTTTCAGCTCTTTTGTCCCTTTCTGACAAACATGTGACAGTCACTAAAAAACCCTCAAATAATTACAATAACAAAAATGCAAGACAAATCTCTAATCGGTTTCGGACAAACACTATATTTTTGTAGTGACCTTTTTAACAGCATTCATGCTAATGATGCAGGCAGAAGTAAGTAAATGAAGTAGAAATTCATTATATAAATATGCGTAGCCTCATAAAATGAGCAACGACAGAGGTAACAGTGAGTTAGAAACCAAGCTAAATAAAACATTCAGCAACCACCCCAGTAGAAAGCTGACTTCTCTATATTAAACCCACCTCAGTTTCCTCTACTGCCTTAAGACAAAGATTCTAGACACTAGCTAAATAACAAACTACTTTTATTTCTGCCCATCAGACAGAAAGAAATTGAGTTAGTCTGCCTTCGCACAATTCACCCATAGGATTGCAAAATCAACTGCAATGCCCAAATAGAGTTAAAGCTTACAAGAGATTCAGATGACATTTTTTCCAGCAAGCATATCTCCTCAGTATGTTTAATACATGCAATTATCTGTCCCCCCCTGCAAAATATAATAATGATAATATAAATTCTCAAATTATTACCAGTCCAAAAATAGGAACAAATCATAGAGTTACCTGGGTATCAATTTTGGGTCCTCCTCTAGTTGATAGCCCTCACAGAAACGTTTAATATAACTACTACTGCCTTTGACCAAATGGGTTGCTTCCTGGTAATGAACCAATTGGAAGTTCTGTACGTTCAGGTTCTTGGAAACAGATTTATCATACCATACCTACCTACCTATCACCATACTGTACTGTTGCTGCTGTATATTCTCACTGTTGGACAGAAACAGGAGAACTATGACTACATAATTATGTAAACTGGAAGAAAATTATCTCACTAGTACTTTTAGCTTTTCAAGTACACTGTATTCCATTTCTAGTTAGAAAGGTATAGAATAGAAAGTGAAAACAAATCCTTTGTGAACCATTTCTGAGATCAAATTAAAACTTATCTCACTACAGTCAGAGAAACCATGTGGTTCAGATATAGTAAAAATCAGAAGCTTGAGGGGAACAGGACAGGATCAAACAATTATGAAACATCTTGCTTTTTACATGATCAAGCCCCTCATTGTTTGACTAAATGTACATAACCAAATTTTCACTTTCCTTTTGAATATCCAGAAAAAGAAAAATCTTCAAAGAAAACAGACTGATGTTGTTATAGGTCTATCACTCTCTTCTTTGTACATACATTTTATTAGTGTCTAATCTAAGATTCCTCAAGATACCACAGTTTAACATGCTACCACGTGCCAGCTGCTTAGAAATAACTGATTGCATGTTTGGTACATCCATGAAATACAATGTGCAGTATTATACTTCCTCCATACAACCTCCATGGGTTTATACTGCCCACGCTCCCTCTTCCATTTACTGCAGATTACTACTATAACTGCACAAACATCTTAAAACCACACAAACATCTTAAAAACACACTGTTACCAGAAGGGACAGTCCTACACATGATACAGTTGCTTATACCCATCCTGACAACTGATTTATTTGTCTTCAGTCAACTCCGCGGCCTGCTTTGCCCTGCAGTTGCCTAAACATTTTTGTTGACAAAAGGGAAAATGAGGCACGGGATAAATCCAAGCCTCTGAAGTTAATGGGAGGGGAAGAGTGCCACTTGCAGCAACAGCTATAGCTTAGAGTGAGTCAACATTAATATTCAGTTAAAATCGTGAGTATACTTTTAAACAAATCATCTGAATGTCCTCACCAGGCTTTGCTCCACCTTACTGACTGGCCCTGGAGCACACAAACTGCATACCTTTTGGATGACAGTAAAGCAGAACACTTGCCTCAGAATCACACCTAACGTGTGTTACCAGCTAATGCCATGGGACCAGACTGGGCCAAATTCAAAATAAGCTCCCTCCAACGTACCCTGCATTGCTCTCAGGTTCTAAGCACCTACTGCTGGCCTCTACAAACCCTCTTCTGTAGGAAGCACTATTTACCCCTGGCCAAGTAGCCTTGCAGCATCTGGGAAACCAAGTCCTGACAGTGCTCGCTGACTTGGCCACGGCCACTCAATGCTAAACCAGTAACGTGAGCACACATCTGAGCTCCCTCTCACTCTTGCACACTTATAACAAAGCAGATTCCTCAAGCTACACTTCTGAACATAGCCATTTTTGCTGAATTCATAGCTGGTACAGACTGCAATGTCACATGGTCCTGTAGTATTTAATGTACCTACAGGTACCTGGATTGGCTAATTAGGACTACAACAAAATTAATCACTTTAATAAATTAAATGCTTTTTATAATATTATAATTCAGTGAACAAGACTTTAACAATATACTAAGAATGGAAATATCCAGAAAGAAAACATGTTCAAGAATAATTTTCAAAAAATGACAGTTGCTTAAATCTCTTGCGAAACTTTTCATCCATCTGATCTTCCAGTAAGAAACATGAACCTATAAAAAGAGAGGAGTTAAGTTTGGAAACACCCCTCTGAAGACTCCTACTGCTTTAATAAAGACTTAGATTCTTGACTGTCATATATCCAGTACTGGAATTTCAGGAAAACCTTTGTTTGTTTTTTCCTAAATGAGTGTGAGAACTTTGCTCTTTTCAGTGTAATAAGCAAAACAGACTGTTTTGGGGAAAGTAGGTACGTTTTGACAATTTCAGTTTTACAGTGCTCATCTGTGACATAACTGTGGTGAGAGAAATAAAGTAGTATAATTGACTTTTACGATATTTGAAATATGGTTAATGTTCAACCTTTGATTTCTGATAAAAGACAGTAGCTTTTCACAGAAGTCTCCAAAACGGTAAATCCAACTAATGAGTTGTCACAGCTTCAAAGGTTAGTTCTGCCTTTTCCTGATGTTATTTATGGCATGTTTTAAAGAAGGGGTTGTATACAAAATGAATAATAATGATTATTATACATGTCATCCACAACGAACCGTATGAACTTAACAGCATGTTGGAGTACAAAATTTATGGTATACACTACCTACTTGCAAGCTAAAATACAGGAATATAGATTGCCATTTTAATGAATTCTGTTAGCTTCAATGTTGAAATACAGGCTGCAAGTTTGCCAATGAAACAGAGCTGTTTTTAAACTCTCAGAAAACCAACTGACAATAGCTTGGCAAGAGCACTACAAGAAAATTAAACTGAAACTGTCCTGAATGTACCCTGTAAGCAAAAAATACTTCTGTCTCCAAACATAAATGCAGGATCTGACTTAAAATTTCACAGAAAATATCTTGTCTCCAATTCAGTCATTACAGACTGTTTCATGCATTCAAGGACAAATTAGATTTGGCCTCCTCTAAAACAGTTAATCTTGAACAGGGAACAGAATTGATAAGGAAGAGAAACAAGTTTGGAAGTTTTGATTATAAGATTATGGTGTTACAAAACCCAAATGCAACTATGAAAATCTTAAAAAAGTTTTGATTAAAAACACTGGCAAAATTTCCTCTGATACTCTGCAGCAACAAGGCTTCATTGATTAAACAGAGCTATTCTGAAACACACTAGGCGGGGGAATTAGCCTTACATTTTTACACGGAGGAAGTCTACAGCAATTGCAGATTCAGTGAAATATTCTAGTAGCAGACATCTTGGGGAGGTGGGGGAAGAAAGGTGTATTAACTTTTCTGCATTTTTATTGCATTTTCTAAATAATATTGAAAATCCCTTCCAATCAAGACTTTTTCTGTTTTTTGATTTAGTCTTTATTAAATTTCCTAGCAATGTAGCCCTACCAATTAAAAATACTATTTAAAAGATTCAGATTATTTGAAATGTAAATTATCTTTAGATATTAAAAGTTAGATTAAGCTGCTAGAAATTACTTTCTGGAAGTAGCTAAAATCATTTAGAGACTCGTAGAGATGTTGTGTGGTCTACCTGGTTTATTTAAAGGTCTAATCAACTTGCTTTGAAGTAAATGTGAATTGAGACTCAAATCACATTAATTGTTTATTTCAGTTCCCTTGAACAACCAAAAGGCATTTGAGAAATAATGATGATCAAATAGTAATTTTTTCAGAGGGTTTTTTGTATTTGTTTTTTTTAAGGTCAGCTCCAAAGTTGTCAACATGTTATATCTGATTGAGCCAGCTTCTCTTTAAATGCTCAGCTAAACTGAGCTTATAATGGGAAGAAGTTGTTCCAGGTAGACAGTCTACTTGTACACTGTAAACCGCATTGGGCACCTTCTTAGGATTTTTCATACATACGCTCAAGCACGCACTCCTGGCTAGCCTTACATGCTTACCAGTTATAACTGAATGATGTGAATGCCATTGCAAACACTTCAAAAATATTTTAGTAACAAAACCTTAGAGAAATCACTGTGACGAAGGATTTTATACTGAATACTGCATACCTACCAGTTTCCCACTGTATTTCATATTTTTAAAAGGAAGCTAATCGAAGTCAGAAGATATCTGTGTTTTGCTGTTTGCATGGTTTTGTTAATTAAAAAAAATGGTTTCTGTCAGTCATGCATATTATAGTTTAAAAAACAGCAAGGGCTCAAGACTTTTCAATCACATAAATCTTAAATCAGAGGAACACCACACTTTTGGCTTCTGATAAAAGTACTGCTTTCTTTCATTTAGTGCCCACTATCACATTAGCATTAAACTGCTTTGAAGCCTGTGCTGTATTTAGCCTTTCATTTTTACAGAAGACACTAGCATTACTTAAGATGGGGGATTTTATTTTCAGTCCTCAAATGGCTCTAAATTGTCCTTGTTCAATTCATTCCACACATACTCTATTTTTTCCTTTCAGCTATTTAAACTGTAAATGTTTCATGAATAAATAAAAATTATGAATAATAGAAGGGTGCACTATATGAAAATATATTTAACATATATATTATTCAATTTATTAAAGGTTCAATTCGTAAATACCATTCCACACATTTTTCTATTTTTTCAAAAGCTTCTAGGATTTTTCATATTTTCCAGTAGAAAATAAATAATGCTTACTATTTCAATCATACCTCTGATATTAAAAAAAAAAAAATCCAAACAAAACCCCAGCACATTTTATTGACTGTAGTAAAAAAACTTGGAATTGTTTGTTCTTCACGAGTTAACATTCCCCCTGTGCCATAAAGAACAACTAAAAAATGTAATAGTCAGGGGAAGGGTGGGAATTTATTTGGAGGAAAGTATAATGATAAATAGCAAGTGAAAATATCGTCACTTCATTACACTTTAACAGTAAAATAGCTTGCTTTGTTTGAGAGTCAGAACACATGTATGTTCCCAACACTGAGAAACTTGGAAGGTAAAATACATTAAGGCAGGAACTGAACTGTTTGCGTATCCACACACAAGGACTTGTATGCATTAGAGAGCCTCTGACAGGATCTCAGTCAGGTTTGGCAGGGCAGCGTTATTTATGTTTTAGTCTGACATTATTTCTTGTAAGAAGATTCTTTTACCTGGTTAACGCAGTATGTCTAGAGTAGGGGATCTAGGATCAGGTATTAGCTCTGAGATCCAGCTGCACTCTAGCTTGGTGTCAGGGCAAAACTTGGGCATCCCTGAAAACATCTCTCCCTTCCCACCTCTGCTGTTGTTTTCCATAGAAAGGACATCCAGGAATGTGAGCTGGACAGAAGCTGTGGTACACTTCAACAGAAAGACCAGACACAGCCATAAAAATCACTTGCCTGGTGAGATGGATGTTTTCCTTGTGGTTTTAAGAGGTTTTGCTAAATAGAGAGAGTAAGATGGAGAACCTTATAAGAATGCAGTCTCCTCATTCCTTCCAAATTCTATACCCCAAACTAATGCACAAAATCAGGAAACAGCTAGAGCATGTTTCACAAGGGTAAAGAAAAGAACAAGAAATGTGTGTAAGACCTATGGACCTCAGAGGTAGAGGAAGAAAAGTTTTCTTATAAGATGAAGGAATTAAGAAATACAGACATCTACTAAGACGTTCTAGTGGAAAAGGGGCAAGAAATTTTCAGATCTTTTTTTCAGCTATGAAAACCTGCAAGATTCAGCAACTCAACTGAGGGAAACTTACCAGTAGGTACAGAGGGAAAAATACAGAACTTGACAAAGGTATTGCATTTCAGCTTCATAGTCTTACATGAATTGTCTCTAGTTCTTAAACAGAAGTAACACCAGTTATGAAAATTCCCATTCCTTTCCTAAAGAACATCCTTAGGTATGTACATACACATTTTCACACAAACACATGCACATCACACCACATGCAAAGGAAATATTTAAAATGCCAACAGATCACCAGTGAATTTTAACAATTTACCTTGCGTTTCTTTTTCAATTTGCCCATTTTAGTGTTGTGTTTATCACCAGTAACAATTAAATATTGCAGTATGAATCTGTACTTGATACAAACATAGATCCCAGCTGTAGAAATAAAACTAAGGGGTAGTACATCAAGACAGCTGGATATACTAGAGACAGCACTTCCAAGAAAAGCCTGCTACTCTTAATATCTGTTTTGAGGAACCCGTTACTGTACTGACAACTGTGAAGGTGGAACATATGCTTGTAAAAACATCTCTTTTCTCATCTCAGTATCCTCTAAGAGCATTTCTGGACAGAAAAGCTAAGCCCTGCACTGCACATTTCAAACCACCACTGCATCTAAATTCTGCACAGATGCTCAAAAAGACTGCAAAAAGTTGAATAGGCTTTGAAATATTTTTTTTTCCCAGTTAAAACCAAACATTACTATTTTTCTATTACTACTATATCTTCATAATTTTTTACTTAGAGAGATAAGCGTCTTGGGTTTGTAGCATTAAGACACTAAGACACATTAAGACTCCCCACATTAAGTGGGAGTTGGGAAGAGGACACCTATGCAAACACCGAGGTCAGTGGAAGAGGAGGAGGGGGAGGAGGGAGGGGAGGTGCGCTGGTGCAGGGACTCCCCTGCAGCCCATGGTGAGAGGGCAGGCTGTGCCCCTGCAGCCCGTGGAGGTCACCGGTGGAGCAGATGCCCACCTGCAGCCCGTGGAGGACCCCACACGGAGCAGGTGGCTGTGCCTGAAGAAGGCTGGGACTCTGAGGGAATCCCCTCTGTTGTAGTTTGGTGCTGGGAGGACTGCAACACGCAGGAGGGACCCATGCCGGAGCAGCTCAGGAAGGGCTGCAGCCCAGGGGAAGGACTCACATAAAACATGTGACATTTCAAAAAAATCTATCTATGAACTGTCTGTCCCAAATATTCAGAAAATCTCATCCCCTATAAATAAGGGGAACTACGTGACACTACAAGCTTTTGAAAAGTCTTGTCATCTTTTTTAATAATATCTGTCATTTATTTATGTTTTTTAAGTACACCAATACTATCTTCGTGATCAAAAAGGAAGGAAGAAGGAAGCTTGCTTTCCTTTTCTAATCACAATACACTTCACTGTGTACTCAGGGGTTTGAATGCTGTGAATCAATGCTCAGATGGTGTACTAGTAAAACACTGTTCTCTGATAACAGCAGTAACTGAGTATCACTGAATGATGGTAGACTATATTCCGGCAGTAACTGTATTTCTTATAGATATAACCTCTCATTTATCATAAAAGTGACTTCAAGATAGAGCTAAAGTTAGTTGTACTTACTGTTATAGATTTGGTTTTAGTAGTATGCAATATTTGGCAATAATGAAGAGTCACTAGTTGTCAATTGGTCATATAATAAAAATGACTTCTCATCACCCCTAAACTTACAAAAAGCAATGAACCGCAGCCACAAACTGTAGCTATTTATAAACACCTGTATAAATTTTTAAGTCATTTACAGCTGTTAAGCATGTGATGTGAAAGCAAAAGGGTGCTTTCCAAACTCAGCTATACCTCTGCTTGAACTATCTCAATGTCAGACATGTGTAAGCGTTCATGGTACACAAGGACTCACAGAAACTTTGAGAAACAATGGGACTGCTTAAGACCAATTCCTTTTAAGTGTCAGGCCTGTGATAGCATAAATTACACTCTGTGGCTTAATAAAAAGCCTTGCTTTCTTACTGTGCAGGGAGCCAATAAACACTACCTACTGATCAACATTATCATGTGAAATAGATCCCAGTTTAAAATTTAGATCTTGGTATTCGCGACTCCCGTATCTTCACATCAGTTTCAAAATGCTTAGATATTTAAAATACTATTCTGAACTTATTACTTTTGTTTACATTTAATAACATCCACCTGTCTAATCACAGATCATGTTGTAATAGCCTGATTTTAATATATACAAAAGGTCAGGGCAACTTTGTTTTTTTAATGATAGACAGAAATGACTGGACCTCCCAGGAGAATATAATTATGTCACAATCTATTGCTGCTGTTTGCATTGTGGCACTTAACCTTATTAGAGGAGTTAAAACATTATTACCAGCAAGCAAATAAATGAGTATATAAGCTAAGCAAATGCTCAAAGACCAGCTTCAAGAGATTTACAGACAAGAAGACAGTGACACTGTGGTTCCTGAGTCCCTGGACACAAACATTCTTCTCTTCAGAAACTGAGATGGCTCCTCTTTCTTTCACCTTTATTGTGGCATCAGTGATGCAACTTTTCAAATGTGGGTGGTCGATTGCTTGCATGCAAACTTCAGTAATCACTGCTTGCAACAAAGGGAGACCGGAGCGGATTAGCATAAGGAAAAGATCCTGCTAGGATCAACTTTTGAATTGGAATCAGCAACCCAATGTTTCTGAAGGCAAACAATAGCTTTGTGTTAGTTACAAGGTACTTGAGTTCCAAAGCTTAATGGAGCTTATTTTTCTTTTTCCTCGTGCAATATTTTTGAAAATATAAAATTCTAGTTTCTAGCCAACAGACCTGCCTGAAGATGTTGCACATGGAGTACACATCAGAATAACTTCTTCATCCATGGTGAAGATTTCAATTTCTATATTTTAAGGACATGGATTTCAGCTTTAAAATATCCAAATATTGCATTTTTGTTTCTCAATGAAGAAATATCAAAATGTTTCATCAATAATAAAAAATAGGAACTTCCTTTCAGAATAATGACTGTAAACAGATGTCAGCATCTCTTGCACTACTTGTTCCTTTGATACTCAAATTACTAATATGTTATTAATTATTTATATTATGATGTTATTGATGAATCTGCTTCAAAACTCCACCATTAGGCCCATGAGATTTTAAGTCAAGTCATGGACTGAGAACTATTTTGTCCCTAAAAGTGAAGGAATTTCAAAATTTTTAAGACTACTACAGATTCAAGTTATCCCTAATTCTTAAGAAAAACAAGAATAACATTTGTGTCTATTCACTGGCTAGATTCCCTTGCAGAACGTCTGTCATGTAAACACTGGCCCAGAAACAGTTGGAGGCACAGAAATGTACATCGTGTAAAGAAAGAACACACAGTAGAAGATCTCAGTGGTGATATTTATATTCATGTGTGGAAAGGAGTGATAACTCGAACATGGCACAGCCATGAACATGTTATCCTGTTAGTGCTTCCTGTCCCAAGTGAAGACAGATGTCATCCATGACCATGCACTACAGATGTTTTATTTCTATTCTACTAGGTACAGCATATTTAACAGAGTTTGCATAGAGAAGTTTATCTAAGTTAAGTTTTCCTACAAAGTACTGGCAAGTAACAAGTCTGTCTCTCCCACCCAGCATCCCAGTCTTCAGATTTGAGCTAGACTAGGCCTTGGGCAATCCACCCAGCGCAATTTCAATACCTCACAGCTAGTGTTCCATCAGGAGAACACAGACCTCTTTTCACTGTGGAAAGAAAGGTTTGGAGCTGTGGTAAAACCACAAGAGAGAGGCCTATGCATGGAGGTCCCAGGTGGATGAGGCTTACATAGAGCAATACATGAAAAAAAATGACAGAGAAAAAATGACAGAGACAAATGACGACAGAGTAGAAGGCCACTATATTCACTGCTGGCTGAACCTACAGCTACTTGTTTCCCTGCCAGTGACAATGTGTGGAACTGGCTGCAAGCAGCTGGGAAACCAGCCATCCCTCTTTGGTGCTCTTACATATTTACTCAGCAATTGCTCCAACGATTTCACATGCATATGCAGGATTTGATTGTCTTTATTCACCATAAGCCACACTTTAAACTCGATGTCCCCAGGTCATGCACAACTGTATACTGTCATTTATATAAAATGATCACTAAGCAAACATCTGTGATTATCAGAATACAACCAGCTGTTCACATTTTGAAATACCTGTTTGCCTAATAACTGGGATAGTACATGCATACTTAGAAATGCTATTAAATGTGTGCTTTTGCTCATGTACACTACTTATTTCTTTAAAGAAGCTTGCAATACTGCAGATCAAATCTAGACAGAGGACACTATCTAACAAAGGTTATATACTAGTAAAATAACTATATCCGTTTTACAACCAGCCTTGGGTAGAAAGCAAAGCAGTCCTGAGTTTTGATATTTTACCTAAAACTAACTACACGACAGCTGGGGAAGTCATTTTGCCTTTCTGCTCTAGTGTTTTCATCTGCATGACAGTAGTAGGTAGAGATGGTTTGCAATGCTAATGTCATTAGAATGCTGCATTTGATAATTAATATCTAATATGGTTACTTTGATGTTATGATACAAAATATTAGGTACTCTGAAAAAAACCCTGTCTTGACATCTGAAGTAATCATTTTAAATGATGAACCAGAGCAGCAAACCAAAGCATTGAGTAACCTTTGCAGAATCAGGCCTTCAGATCTCTCTCTCTTGATTCCTCATTCATAAAGTGAGGATAAAATATTGTCCCGACTAATAGAAGAGTCACAAAGATAGAGCTGAACTCCCTGCTGCAAGCAAGCCAAACCTCTGGCACCCAGCTGCATATCTTTCATCTTCCCTTTACTGAGTGCCCAACTTCACAGTCACTGGTTTGATTTAAGTGTTGCTGAGCCTTGCAAATGCACATGAAGAAAACGGGAGCAGCAAATAACACTGTATTTCTGTGAATAAGGAAACACGACTGGGAAGAATGAACATAGGGACAAGGAGGCAGAGGTTACTGGTTCAGATGCAGGACTGCCTCTGATTTACATGTGACCCTCCTAAGTCATTTTATATTTTTATGAATTTTTTCCACCAGTAAATGGGATGACAGTACATTCCAATACTACCAAGGGAGTAACAAAACATACACTCACAGTTTTGAGGCACACAGATAATGTAACAAACAGCAGTGAAAACATAAATAAGGAAGTGAATATTTCTGTGCAAAGTGTAGCAGGGTTTTGCTGTAGAGTATAAAATAAGGCTGGATCCCATTCTGAATGCTGAGACTGAAAAAGGATAATCAATTTTTAATTAATAACACAGCATGTGATGAGCCAATTAAGACTATCCCAGAGTGGATATACATGTAGGGCAGAATTAACATTGCTCATACAACTTTTATTCTTTCATTTCCTAACTTTTTGGTGCCAGACTTCCCACTCTTCAGAAAAGTTACGTTGTGTACTGTAAGACAATAATAGGTGCATCAAATACCACCTGCAACTGAGGACTATTTTCAAGAAATGGTTATCTAAAACTGTTCTGAGGTACTAAGAACAGCTGCCACAATAAAAACCCTGGCATAATTTGTCATGAAAACATGCAAATAGGTAACATGAGTTCAGAAGGAAAAGAAGTTCTTTTTGGACTAGCCATGCTAACAGGGTATGCACTCAATAAGCATCCCGCTTTTATCAATAAAAGGCAAAGAATACCTCATGTAGGTTTCTCCACTCTCCCACATGACACTTGGGCAACACCCTGGAGGAGCAAGGGCATTTCCCGGGGAGCAGAGCATCCCATTTCTCCACAGAAATCTCGCCACACGCCACCGCCCCCACTCTTCACCACCAGCAACACCCCGCGCCCTCCACCGCTCCCCGGCAGGCAGCCCTGCAGAAAACCGCCGGCATCCGTTCCGGCAGCAAAGCCCTCCTTCACGGAACAACCTCCTCGCCCTCACCCACGACAGGTACCCACGCACGGCTTACAGCCGAGCTAGCCCCTCGCACCCCTCCGCTCAGCCCCTCCGGCCCCGAGATGGCGGCCGCCCGCCCTCGCGCCGACGGCTGATTTCAACGGGCGGAGGGGCCGCGCGCCCACACCGTGCCCCTCCCGGCGCCCCCCGCGGGCGCCGCCCCTCACCGACCCGCCGGGCGCATGGCGCCGCCGCCCCTCGGTCGCCGTCCCGGCCGCTGAGGGCACCGCCGCCGCCGGCCCGGAAGCGTGGGGCCGCCCCCGGCTCCACCCGGCCGCAGGGCTTCGCCGCCCGCTCCGGCCTCCCCTGTATCCCCGGGGGGAAGCGTCTCTGCCCGGCTCTGAGGCGGGAGTGTGAGGGGACCCCCCGATGAAGGCACGTCTCCCCGTTAGGCGCGGCAAGAGCCTTCGACCGTCGAAGTCGGTTGGCTGTGGAGAGAAAATGAGGAGGGAGGCGAGCCTTTCCAGCTCTGCAGCGGTTTGGGTTTAGTGCGAGGCTGCAGCAGGGAGCGCAGGTCATCCCAGGGAGCCGCCGCCTCGCGTGGAAAGCCCACCGGGAGCGAAGGACGCCTGGGAGATATCCCCCAGAGATCTCTGCCGTGGAATCACAGTTTCAGTCCCCTGCTGGGAAAGTTTTCTGGTGCAGCATGATTTCACATCTCCATGATATTATGCCGTATATTTTTTGTCTTTTTGACGTGGCACAGAGGAAAACCAAAACCTAAAAAAGTGAGGCAAAGCAGCCTCTGAGATACTGCAAACACTTCGGCTCACTGCTGTGGTGGCTGTCAAAATTTAGTCAGGAGACATTGATCAAGGTAGCATCCTTCAAGTTCAAAATAAAGGCCAAACCCACCACGAGGAGCCAGGGTTGGTCCTTAAAATGGTATTACAGGAAGAATGAAAGTACCTTCTGGAAGAAAAAAGTGTTAAATTGGTTTCCAAAGGAAGCAAAGCTTGTGCGACTGCGCTTCACGCATGGCTGTGTGCTTCTCACCAGTCTGAAGTTCTGTGTTTCCCTTCCCTACCAGAACTCTAATGCCTTGTGGCTTACTTCAGTGAAATTTAAGGATCTCAAAGGAGTAGTTACTAAGTATCAGTTTCAGGAATATGGGTGTCCAAAACAGAGGTGGCAAATGCTCAGCTCTGCCTGAACTGAAGGAAAGCCTGCAGAGTGAGTTCAGGCAGTATTCGAGAAAGGAAAAACCACATAGAGGCAGTCTTTATAAATGTCTCACTGTGACAAAACGGTCACAGTTTGCAATCAGCTACAAACCACAAATCTGTAGGAGGCTGGAGAGTCAAAGAACTACTTCTGTAAAGCCCTTGCACACTGCAGGGACCATGTCAAAATGAAATATGTGAAAAACTGAACCATCATGAGCTGTTCCTGTTTCTGTCATTACACAGGTAGATACTTGGGTTTTATTTGGTATGTTTTGGGGGTTTTTTTTCAGTATGATTTTGCCAATGAGTGGGTGCTTTTGGTGAATTTCTGACTTGGCCTGGCTTACAGCGCAGAGGAAACCAGTAGCTACACACCTAGGGAACATCCAGACTGGATCCAATCATATCAGTCTACATGTACATCAAGAAGAGCCCAGAATACCTCCCACTGTTCCTTTCTGCTCATTCTTCCATTCAGGTTTCATTCACTGAAGTGACAGGTATCTAGGCAATACCTCATTCTGGTACTGTATTTTTGGACACAGGGGAGGCAGCACTACAGTGCCAGTAGTCTTGAGTTGTGAGCAGGATGAATGGGAAGGAGATAGCTTATAATGGAGGAAGCAATATGTCAAAGATAAAACATTTGAAAATATTGTATCTGACTATTTTGCCAAGGCAGTAATGATTGCTGCTTCTTAAAAGACGGGTTAGATAATGTGGTTGGATGTGGTTGGGATGATTTAGCAGTCTGAACTGTGATGATCATTCAGATAATAATTCACAGAAAGAAAAAAAAAAAGATAAATAAGTATAAATATATTTAAATATAAAAATAACTAAAATGGAACTTGAAACTGTCATTCCAGTAAAAAAAAAAAAAAAAAAATTAGGAGTTTTTCCTGGGTGTTGGGATAATAGACAAAATGGAATTGTGATAGGCCAATTATTTACATTTTGAGAGGAAAGAAAAGTAAGCCAGCACTGTGGAAATTAGTCCTGAAATGAAGAATAAGATTTGCTCTACTCAGGTTTTAAACCAAACGGGCAGGCTTTTACTAGGCGTAGAAAGATAAGCCTTCAGCACAGTCTAAAAGCAAGAAGCTCTGCTCCACGTGGAGGCCTTGTGGGAGCGGTAGTCAAAGTGCATGGCACGCCCAGAGGCTTGCAATGGTATGGGCAAAACGTGTGTTCTCACCCAGGGGGGAAGAATGATGCTGTGTGTAGGGTGATCCAGGTAAGGCTAGAAGGAAACCATCTAGAACAGGTTGTTGAGAAGATGGAGGTGGAACATAATGCAGGAGTTGTGTTGTGAGATCACAGTTTAACGGAGGATAAAACTTGGTGAGGATTTGGAGCATTTTTAAGAAGGACTGCTTGGTGTAATGCAGATTGTTTGTCGTGGTTGGTGCACTTTAACCCCTACCTGGTGGCGGTTAGGCTGAGTGTATTGGGTCTGTGCTTTTAGCTGAACCTGACTGAGCCTTTGCTACTGAGCTGAACGAGTATTCACTTGAACACTGAGTTTTCCTGAGCTATTGTGCTGCCATCGCAGCTTTTGAGACAGTGATACTGGCTTGTCCAGGACAACAATGAGAACAACAGGGGCATGGTGCAGGTCTCTGACTATTTGCAACTCAAGACAGTATTGGGTATAGCGAGGCCTACAGCCAGCAGCCTTATTTCTAAAAACAAAGCAGCTGAATTTTCTAACTGCAGGGTTATTGCCATCAGTTTATACTTCTTCCTATACCAGCCCAGTCATGCAGGTTTTCTCTGGTGAGGTGTAATGTTTGCATATGAGTAGATATTACTGCCAATGCCATTTGCAGCAAAGCCTCCTGCTGACAAATTAAGTTTGCTGTGAGGTCTCTCACATCGAGGTCTTCTCTACAAGCCCAGCAGAAGAACTAGGTTTCTCCAGTTCTTCAACCACCTAATGACTGCACTTTGTATATATCATAAAATCAAGGAATTTATAATTCATGTTGGAGGTCTAAGAACACTCACTGTTTCTAGGCAAGGGAAAACTAGTTAAATTATTAAGCAACCTCAGCGCTTGTCATGAAGTGGTGCTATTTTAGAGGGAAAACAAACAAAAAATCCATGTTAAAACATGAAAAACATGTCATGGGAATGACGTCAGTGTTGTGTCCAAGTTGTCTGGGTGTGCTCAGTATGAATTTCAAGCTTTAATTTTAATAAATTCACTTCAGGGATAAGCTTACCTCCAAACACCCTAGATTCATAACACTAATTTGGGGATAATTATATACTTTTGTAATGCTTTTTAGCTTTAGTTTCTCACTGATCTTCCCAAAATTAATTTCTTGCTAATACTTCTTTTCTTTTCTTTTCTTTTCTTTTCTTTTCTTTTCTTTTCTTTTCTTTTCTTTTCTTTTCTTTTCTTTTCTTTTCTTTTCTTTTCTTTTCTTTTCTTTTCTTTTCTTTTCTTTTCTTTTCTTTTCTTTTCTTTTCTTTTCTTTTCTTTTCTTTTCTTTTCTTTTCTTTTCTTTTCTTTTCTTTTCTTTTCTTTTCTTTTCTTTTCTTTTCTTTTCTTTTCTTTTCTTTTCTTTTCTTTTCTTTTTATTTTCTTTTTATTTTCTTTTTTTCTTTTCCCTTCCCTTCCCTTCCCTTCCCTTCCCTTCCCTTCCCTTCCCTTCCCTTCCCTTCCCTTCCCTTCCCTTCCCTTCCCTTCCCTTCCCTTCCCTTCCCTTCCCTTCCCTTCCCTTGCCTTCCCTTCCCTTGCCTTTTTTTCCTTCATTAATATACTGCTATTGCTGGAATAGTGGCTTCTCCTTTGGATATTCAATACGTTGCCAGCATAATATCCCACATATGTTACATGTTTGTTCCCTACATAGCTGCTAAGGTTTGAACAACTTTTTGTCTGCTAAAGAGCTTTAGGTGGTCTTGAATGATTTATTCACAGCTCATTATTAACTCTTAATTTTACTTGTAGCTTTCACTGTAAAATCCACTGATAATATTGCTAGGTTATACTACAATACAGATAATATTGCTATAATAGCTAATATAAGCAGTTGGGAGTATTACATTTCAGGTTATACTCTTTGGTTTTGTATTTTGGCAAGGGTTTGCATGTATGTGGGGTTTTTAAATTCATGCTGTAGTCGTGTTAGTTTATCTGCCCATGAACACAGATACTTCATTTTGGTATAAGATGTTACTAAAGGAATTAACAAGGATTTAGCCGAGTGTGCACTCTTCTTGTGCAATGGTAAAAATAAAGGAGAAACTGAATATAGGATATATTTCTAGATATTGCTTAAATCTTATGAAGAGACATCAAAGAATTAAGGAGTGTTTCTCAGTTTGTATAATGGCTTTCAAGGAAGCAAGAAAATAGTGCTTGAGACCTTCCTTCTGTTACTTAAGTTCACGCCTACTAAAATAATAATAAAGCAGATCTAGAAGGGAACATGAGTGCAAAAGAAAATGTTACTGTACACAGTAACACTGTTGGTTAAGGAAAAAATGAGTCAAGTGAGACAAATCTAATAGCTTCTTTCTCTAGTACCATTATGATTAAATTGTTTAATGATAGAGATGAAATATAAGAGAAGATAAAATAGGTGGCCTGGAACATAAAAGCACTGCCAGTATGCAATGAAAATTGTTTGTGTCATTCTTTAATTTCATTCTAATATAAAAAAAAAAAAATCTGTTTCCTCCCATAGCATCCTTAGTGGTCACAACAGTTTTATATAGTTTTGAAGAAACTTCAGATACTTTATACATCTGTGTGGATTTTTAAAAAAATGCCTCTTTACAGGTAGACCAGAGAGCAGAAATTAAATTCCCCCTCCCACCCATCTATGGAATATATCTTCATGTAGAATTACCTGTTAGTGTGATTTAAGTTTTGGTGTGCATGTACAGATTGTATTAATCCTCCAGATTTTGCTTAACAAAAATTTATTAATTGGGTGACAGATAAGCCTTCAGTGGTAACCAACTGAATTATAATCTTGTTGTGATTAGGAACCAGTTCAAATGCCATTTACAGCCTAAGAAAGTCAATGCCACAGTATAATGGTATATAACAAGCTACTCTTACATACTTAGGAAGGTACTACCTGATGTGTCTTGTCTATGTATTATGATAATTGTTGGTAAATATGAATTTTTAATGCCTGCCATAATGCTTTTTTTAATACCTTTATTTGAAAATCTGTATTGAAGAACTACACTTCTAATAAATCACTTGATGCTGTGCCCAACAGGATGTTATAAAAATTTAGATATAATTGATTTGGACTCAAATCCCATTAAATAGACAGTGAAGTGATTTATGGGTTGTAAGTAAAGCTGGGTCATAAATGAACTGCTGGTTTGTCTTCCCATATGCAACTCACAAACAAAGGAATGACCAGAGAGACAATAAATAGTCGCTCTAGTCAGTTCAGACCCCTAATAGCAGAGTACTGTGTTTCTTCACTTCACCAACAGTATGACTGGATACATACATACTGGATTTATTAGACATAGATTACTCACTGTCTTTGGGCTGTGTTCTTGGCTGATGCAAGTCAGGTTTATTTCATCTTCACTCTTCTCAAAGTCTGTGGACGTACCGTCCCATGCATTACTCTTTCTTCCTTTGCATCATATTGCATGTTCTTTTCAAATTAGTAAAATGTCTGCCAGTATGTCTAGCAAAGTAGTGACTGTTTGAACCACACAGGATTAATGCTTGGCTCCACTTTAAAATCAATTGTTAAGAATAGTCTGGAAGATAAAGGAAAGGGATGCTTGAATTGCATTCTTGAAAAATAGCAAATGTACAGGTTGCAAACAGGGAAGGACTAATTTAAGACAAATTAATAGGATCGTAGCATCATGGAGATTGAAAACCAATGATGCTATTGACTTCAGTGTTTGGAATTGCAAAGGGAGGAATCCAGTAATGAAACCAGAGCAAAGGTAATATATAGTTCCTGACCAGTACTCAGCACTCGCTTCTTATTGATTGTATGTGCCTGAGAGACTAAGGTGGCATCATTTTCTTCTCAGTAGCCATGTAACATTATGCAGTCCTGACATTTGATTTGTTGAGTACTATTTGTAGATTTTCAGAATGTAATTATTGTCACGTAATGTTTTGTTAAAACACTGTTGATTTACAGCCTCTTCCTGTTAATTTAGTAATACACATTCCTTTGATCATCGACCATAGAACTTATTTAGTCCAGATTATAGTCATTATTCTTCAGGTAAGAAGTTCCTTTTCAGATACAACTGAAGCAGTATGAGGAAACCAATAACGTGTCTATTAAGGAATATTTTCTGATAGCATGATGTTTAAGTACTTTGTGGTAGTTTTCAGAGACAACTTGTCAGGTGGCAAGTGAATTATAAAGAACCTTTCACTGTAATGATCTTATTCACTTTTTAGTTGGAGTTACTCAAAACCAGGTTGTACAAAACACTTCAAAATGAACAACTCAGTCCTGTCAGAACAGAAGAAATACACCATGTGACCTAAGAGTTTTTTGCTGAAATTATAGTCTAATTTGCCAATATTTTACTTTTCAACTAATGAGAAAATCTAACAGTTCCTGTTGCAGAAGCAATTTCAGCGTACATTACATTGCCATTTGCCTGCAGTCAAATACTTGCAGAGACAGTTCTTTTTCATATTTGCCTCAGGTTGAGGTTTCACAGGGCTTTTTTAAAGCTTTTTTTAGAATGGTTGACAAATGTGATAAAATAGATGTTCTTTTTTCTCAGCATCTTTTTTCCTGTTACTGTTTTCATGTCAGAGAAATACAACTTTGTAGCAAAGACCATCATGCAAAAAACTGTCATTAGAGTCCCATGAGGAAAAACATATGAGATTATTTAAAATAGCTAGTGATGCAAATTTACAGAACAGAAACCAAAGATTAGTAGCAGAGATTAAAAAAAAAAAAAAAAAAAGATAGAAACTGTTGACCACCAGAGTGGATAGTTTACAAGATTAAGAAGTAATATTTCAAAACTCAAATAGAGGTGGACTTGGATTGCTATATTTCAGAATTCTGTGGTAACTACCTGCTAATTCATATACTCTAATGTCTAAAATTTTATTATACCAAGAAGCAGATGATTATGAAGAAATTCATTGAAATGTAATTACTATAATCTTCAAAATAACTGCCAAGAGCCAGTTGGTAATCCTAGTGATTGAGCTACAAATTGTGAAGGAAAAATAGGCAATGATTTTAGACTAGCCAAGTTAAATGTTCTGTTTGATAGCATCTCAGTCTACTAATAATAATGTCTTTCAAAAACCCTTCTATCCCCAAATTTAAATTCTGAGAAGTGATAATTTTAGTTGTACATACTGCACAAACTGGTTTTGTGTTGTCCTAGGTAGAGAGGGAGAGGTAGGCTTAACCCAAAAATCATTGTGACCGGTCTTTTCCCCCTTAACATACCTGCAGGAACAGCTTAATGCTTGGCTCTGCCCACAGAGGACAGTAAAGTATATGAATCTCAAGGAATTATGTCTCTCTTCTCAATTGTTTGCTGGTATGTCATGTTGACCTGTTTTCTTTTGTTTTCTCCAAAATATTATTGTACTGAGGAAATAAAATACAGATGGCAACTTTAGATCCACGTTCAAAAAATGATAATTTTTATACCTTCTTTCTGTGTGGGTTGATACTTCTTTTCCCACTTTGCTGCAAGTTGTCTTGTGAATTCTGATCTCCTACCTCACAGTCTCACTACATACAAATCATTATATATCCAGATGCATCACAACTATTAATTAATCATCTCCTTGCCCTTTTGATATTGGAAAATATTTATCTCAGCTGCACTAAATCTGTTGAGTCCGGATTATTTCAGTATTTTAGGAAAAGAAAGCAAACAATTTTTTTTAAGATGGAAGAGGGGCAAGTCTCAAAAAACCCCAGCTTGTTGTTTGGCTGGTCCCACATCCACTGTGGTGGAGCTGCAGCAAAGCAGGTGTAGTTGTGACTCATTTCCCTCTGCCCTGGAGTTCAGACAGTCTGTCAGATAGCTGGGACACCCAGCCACCCAGAAATGACCTCCGCAGCACCTGAGGCAGGAGGGAGGGCTTGTTTGATCCTGCTGGCATCCTGTCTACATTGTTTTACACATAAAAGTGGTGCGACAAAGACTGAGGTGTAACAGAGACTGACTTTCTTTGCACCGTGTAGCCTGGTATCACTATTTTAGGCTTTGTGGCTTGATAGAGAAAATATAGAATTTTTATGCTTTGTAGCTTGCTAGAGAAAATACAGAATTTTTAGGCTTTGCAGCTTGATAGAGAGGGGGAGAAAACATAGCACTGAAATCAACTTTTAGGAGTTGCATGTTTGGCATGCACAGTATGCATTTTTTTATTTTTACCTTTTAAAGTGCCCATAAGTAGGTGGGTGCTTGGAAAATAGGACAGCATGATGAGAATGACTGGTAATATTAAACATACTTTATATGCAATAGCTTTGCATAAACCTGTATTTAAAAAATTACTTTTCTTCCTCTATTTTATAGGAGTCTTGTGATAAATTACCATAAGATGTTTTTCTTAAGTCCAGTTTAGAAACCCCTTATTGTCAAATCATTTCCTTCCTTTTTTATAAACTTATTTTTCTCACATTATCTGTCCCTCTATGGGTAAATTAGCACATATCCAAGAAATGGCCTGATCATTTTTAGAAGCCCATCAGAAGAGTGGGAGAGATGCTCAGTCAGTAATGCTTTTGCACATTCAGTCTCTTGTAGCAAGCAGAGCCCAGTGGAACCTGGCATTTTGGAGAGCTATGAAGCTCTGGGTAGCACTGATCCATTTTGGAGGGTACCTAGTAACATCTTAATATACTTTTTATTGGAAAATAAAAGCGAGATAATTTTCTGTCTGAATATATAATGTATGAATGACTGCTTTTGAGACACTGATACATAAATTATAGATAGCCTTTCAGATTCTGCATTATGTATTATTAATTAAAAACTACAGATCTTCATCTACATCCAAGTTACACCCTGATATCTAGGCCACTGGAGAACATATTATAGTGTTGGGGACTATATAACCCAGGCAAAATGCAATTAAATGCTGCCTTTTTATTGTTTATGAGTAGCCTTTCAGTACACAAAATGCCCAGAACCTTCTCCTGTTACAGTGGACAGCAGGTTTTTTGGTTTATGAAGAGGAGGCTTGAACAAGAATGAAGCTGATGTTATATTTTCCTTCATGCACACACACATAAAAAGAAGAAATATTTGTATCATGCTTTGCCTAGATTATATAATTTCCCACATGGCACAGTGTGCTCTAGGAGATCTCTCTCTCTGTCCCTCACTCCCTCTTCCCATCCCCTGTCTTTACAATAGGTATTAATGTTGTTTGATGGGTGCTATAGTTGCCTGTTAGATTCTTTTTCAATTACAGATTTAGAGAACAAGTGATGACAACAGTCAAAATTTCCTGATATTCTTAATAGCTGAGCTTCTAAAGTAAAATCAGAGATACATAACAAAACACTTAATCCCAGCAAGCCACAGTCAGCAGCAATTCCTTTTATGTTAAAATGGAAACAGCCTATCATAGATGGCTGAGATGTTTGATTAGTGATTGTAGATGCATATTGAAGGATGTACTTGGGGAATGTCTATTGCTTGTTTCTTGTAATCTAAGGAGGATGTGTCATAACTGACAAATAGCCTTGAATTTGTTGTGTAAGGCAAAATACAATAAAAGCTAGTATCTGGCACATGCCTACAATCACAAATTTAACAACAATCAGAATAAGTCTGACTGATTCTGCACTTAACATTTTTTTAACTAGTTTTACATGGAGACCTGCAGATGGTTGCATGTTTGTTTGCATTCTATGAATCAGTTGTAACTTCTACAGTAATACGTGTTTTTATAGTTTTTCATTTTTGCTGTCAGAATTGTTCTTGCTGGGACCATTATACAGAAGAGCTATGAATCTCATGCAAAAGGCAAACAATACAAATAAAGATGAATGCAAGCTACTAAAACCAGATTAGAGTAAGAGCTTCACACATCCTATAACTATAGCACTGGAAACAGAGAAAACGTTCTTTGAGGAATGGACCTCCTTCAAAACCTGTACAAATCTGAGTGTTTATTGTCTCACAAACCAGATCTTGTCCCAGCTTCCTTTAGCAAAGGTTCCAAAGACTCCAGGGGAATTATCCCAGCAATACTCAACTCTCCAAAGTGCATACATGATAAATTAAAATAAGAATTTATGTCTTTAAGGATTTGACCCAGGGAAATGTATCCCAGACAGTGAGAGTAACAACTACTTACTGTCTTTTACTGATGAAAAGGTAAAATAGGTGTCATCTGCTGACGATCAAACAAATAATTTTTCCCCCATCATCTCGCACTCTTGTGCTTGGAATTAGTTGCCTTACCGAGCTCTTTGTTATCTGCAGGCATCTTGTGTATGAATTGCAGTCCAGCTACCAAACAGCCCTCGTGAATATTTGAATGAGTTATTTTTCAGTGAATAATATCCCTGCATTTCATTGCTGACTAAATGAAAATGGAAGGAAGGAGTTGAGGGAGGATGATTCTGTTGGACTGTAGTGGGGTAGCTTCTGGGATTTATAGGTTGCCTAACTTCATTTTCCTTAGGGAAGGAGCTGATTCAGCAGTTGCTGTTGTGGTTTATGCTGATGGCGGTCTGCCCATGCAATCAGCACAGCCAGAGCAGTGTATTCACCCTGTAACACTACTTCAATTGACTTTTAACTTTGACCTGCAATGTATCCACATGTTTGTCTGCTTTGCAGCAGTTGACAACAGCAGGGCTCTAATTAGGCAAAAAAACAGAATTTCCAAGGCCTCCACAATCCTTCACTAATCTCCTCCCCTCTGCATCACCGTCTTTACTGCTGCCTCCTTCCCATGCCTTTTATAGGAATCAGTAGGTCATAGCCTACCAGTGTTGACCTGCCCTGTCTATTGCAGTGCATTGCAGTGTGCAGAGGCAGAGCAAGCTCTAATGGACCAGGGCATGAGTGTGTGAACAGCTCAGGGAAGAGAGCATGATATGGGCTATGCCACAGTGAAAAAGGATGTGTCATTGGAGGGAAAAGGAAACCACTGACCTTGTTCTATTTTCAAGCTCTGGGAAGCCCACATTGCCAGAAGCTGTTCTTGTCATACCCTGCGAGTAACCCTCAGGGCCACCGTGATTCAGAGCTACACGACTGAGTCATAGGTCACCAAAAGTGACTTTCATTATATGTGGGATCGTTTTTGGAGGACAAAGGCCACATCGGACAAGAGCAAGGTTTTGGCTACATTGCAAAAGGGACGCGAAAAGAGGAAGAAGAACTCAGAGTGCTGTACAGCTGATGAATGATGAGAACATCTTGACCTTCATCGGCCAGAAGCCTTGGAAGTAGCAAACAGGAATGTAGAGAAACAAGATAAGGATGCTGAGCTTTGCCTGAAGAAAACGTGCCAGGCTATGGTTGATGGGAAACATCTGGTCATTTCTTAAGCAGTGGAAAATTTTCTACCTTGAGCTAAATGTGTATAGAACATTGTGTTTGTGCTTGTAAGATTTAATTAACCAATAGACTTTAGGATAGCAGTAACTAACTTGTAGCCAATGAATTGTCTGGTGTATTATGGACAGGGGGTAATAACCAATCAAATGTTAGTCTTAGGCGCGTGAACAGTGTGTGAAGAATGCATATAACCAACCAAGCCTTTTGTTTATGTTTATGTGTGATCAGTTGCTAGGAAGATTGATTAACGCACTTGTATCGGCAATAAACAAATTTAGATTTCTGATTCTTATAGAGTTGCCGGAGTCTGTTATTCTCCTCAATTAAGTACTTCTCATGCAGCTTCTAGATAAACAGCGTGGTATCAAGGTCAAAAATAATGAAGATCTGAAGACTGATGGAAACACATCCAAAGTTACAGTATTTAGAAATAAAAACTTTAGAAGTGAGATTTAATCTGGGGTATTGAGTTTAGGACAAGACCTTAGACATAGGTGATGGAAGGTTATCTGTCACCTTTATTTCAAAATTCTAACGCTAACTACTGTCAGGGACAATGTTCTCAACTGGATGTACAAAAAGTCAAATACAGAATTACAATACCATTTTTTCCAGCTTCTCTGTGCTCCAGGGGAGAACAGAAGTTAGCTTTTCTCCCTTATCAGCAATACATACCTCCTTCCATCAGTTCATATATGCAGGAATACATACATGTATTCTTGCAAGTAAAAGTATTGTAATGGACCCACATTTCTCACCCACCTACCTTAGTATCCTGTAAGCAAACAGTGCATGCAATTTTCAGTCTCATGTGCAGAGTTTTATGATGCATGTGCTGATACAAAATCAAAGGATTCAGGCAATGCTGACTTTCCTGTCACGTTCCCATGCTTCAGAATAAACTGTGCTGTGCTTTCTGTTAGTATAGTGCAGTTCTGTGGGACTTGCCTTTTAAATACGCTGCTTCAGAACAGGTTTTTGGAAATAACTGTTGTGGCAGCAGGATGCCGAGTGGTGTGTGGGCTGTGTGAAAGTGGCTCAGAGATGTGAAACTCCAGCATCATGGCTTAGGGATTATTGGACACTAAGTAAGTAATGAAATAAAAGCTACAAAGTGAAGGCAGTCAGTTGCTGACTTTTATGGTGTAGAAAACAAACAATTGTTCCTCTGAACCCTTTCACCCATTGTGTTTGTACAGAACAGGGAAGACGAGACATCATGCACAGCAACTCTATACAATATTGTATATTTGAAATCCTCAGAGTTAGAGCCAGGCTTTTATGACCAGAATTAGAATTATGGTGCACACTGAGGAGCCATTTAGTCATATTGTTTTTTGTCTCTGGTTGTGGCTAGTGCTGCTTTAAGAGAAAGAACAATAATTACTGTTGAGGCAGACAGCCTAGGTGAAAGCTATGGTGCAATGTCTGTTTCCTAGTGTTTGACTAAAGCAACTGCAAAGGAAGGATTTAGCTGAAAAAAATGAGACAATAGTAAACCTAAAAACAATGGCATACTTGTGTTCCAGACAGCTGTTCTTTCTGGAATTTTTGTGTGCTTTATTAATTATTCTTTTTCTCTCTTTGAAACCAATGTAGTTAACCAAGTCCACTGAGAACAGCGGAAAGAGTCTTGTTGGTGTTAGTGGATACTGGGTCAGTCATTTGGACCTGTAGCTGGCTTTAGATGCAGAAGGATGCAGAATTAACTGTCAAAATATAAAAATATATGTATGTGTATGTGTCAAAAATGCTTATACATACACACACACGCACACACACAAACTTCCTTCAAACATTTCTGAAACAATTGTGTGGAGTAAATGGGGTTTGCAGAATAGTGGTTTTAGTGGCAGTCATTTGTTACGCTTTAATTGCTATGCTGTTTATGAATAATTTGAGGCATTTCTTGCCAGCTAAACTCATGTCACACCACACCTACTACCTATTTCATATCCGGGCCACACATGTTCATGCAATACCTCGATACTATTGCAGAGCCTTGTAGCAGATGTTTTTTCTCCTATATCTTTGATTAAATAGAAGTAGGGCAGTTCAAAATTTAAATACATTAGAAGTGGATTTTTTTTAATTGACCCCTTCTAAGTAGTTTTACATATTTATTTTATTCCTTGTAAAATGTCAATACCATATACATAGATTTATGTATGTCTGTGGATACCGCATAGATGTGGTGTACGTACAGGCACACAGGATTTTCGATTACATATACTGATTGTATGTGTCTCTCCTGTTTATGCTCTAAAAATTGAAGAGGAAAATAATTTTGGGTTAAGCAGTTAGAATTATGTATATGGTAGACGATAATGTTTGAGTAGAGACCTAAAAATGAGAATACATGAATGCTATAAATATTGGCCATATTTTTAAATGAATAGACATAGCACTTCTTCCCACATCCAAAGCTGCCACTTTATATTTGGAAAGAAAAGTGATACCTTTATGAAGCACACACACACATCTCCTTTGCTGAGTTACCTCCTCATTCAGCGAAGACTGTATTCTTTCCACTTGCCATTCCAATTAAACTGTAGGGAAAAACTCCTGTATTTTTTAAATATAGCAGGCATGTTCCCATTATTAGTATGTCGTAATGGAACCGAGCAGATGTTCCTATCAATAAAACATTGCATCTCGGACATTCTTGTACAAATACTAAAAATACATGCAAATACAATTTGATATCAAAACATAAAGGCACAGTGAAATACTTAGGTCACAAGTGGTGTGAAGGGTTTAAACCTAAAGAATTTCTCTCTCTAACTTAAAGAGTTAGGAACTCCAACCTGTGTCCCAGGCTACCAGTACAATTTGTAATGTGAAACTACTACAGGCCTCAGGAGATAATCTGATTATTCAAACATTACAGGTAACAAAGAATATTAAATTGAAGGTCCAAGTTAGTAAGTTTTAAAATTAACTTCTTGCTTTTTTTCCTATTTGAAAATGCTGCTTTTTATTTCAGTGGGTTACATGACTGTAGCAAGGCAGGTGGGTACAGAACATCACTGATGTTGTATGTTATGCGGGACATTGTTACACAACATTTCAGTGTCTGTCTTAGTGCAGTGGAGAGAAAAAAAAAAAACCTGTAAAACATAGTAAATGTACAAAAAAGCATCTGGGTGAAAAGAGATTAATATCTCACTGCAAAGTGGCCATGATGTCAGATCCCAAATGCACAGGCTTCTATTCAGGTGATTTAGGGCCCTTAAAATACCTCATTTACTGTATTCTGAGTTCTTTTATTACTTGGATTAGAAAAATAGGAACTGAAGATACCATTGACTTCTCTGAGTCAGATTGTTTAATCTGAACAATATAAGGTCTTCCAATGCAACAACCGAAATGCTCAATGCAAAGTCCATGCCTGCATTCTTTTGTTTTCCATAAAGTTTTGAGTGCTTTTCTTTCATTTGTAACTTAGCCACTTTAAATGTCAATCAGAAACATCATAAGGAAAATGTCTAAGAAATCCTCTGTGTGGTGTTTGTCAGCCCTCTGAGTCCTCTGAACCCTGGCTTGCTTTGGGTAAAATGTGGTCCATGTGGCTCTCAGTGCTGTATCAGTCCTGCATCACCACCTCCAACAATGAAAACAGAAAATCATCAGAAAATCAAACAGGCAGAGAGGAAACCCACAACATGTGTCTGGCCCCAAAGAATCACATGAAACTTAAAGTGTACAAAAGCTGTTTGATTCTTTCTAATTACTTTCTAATACTGGATGCTCTTAGAGTTAAGTCAGAGCTGCACCATAAGGAGCTTCAATTTCTTTAGAAGTCAAAACTGAGATTCTCATGGACTCTTCTGAATGCAGTATTTGACCCATAAGGAAAAAGTATCAAGTACTATGAGATTTTCCATTAACACAGCAAACTGGCAAAGTTGCAGAAGCAATTAAACTGAGGCTGTTCTAGTCGCTGCATGAGGGATGTCCTGTAGTTAGGAGGAGGTAATATCAGATCTTTTATTTTTTTTTTAATAGAAACTTCTTTGCTCTCTGTACTGCTCCTTCTGCCAATCTATGCTGTTGTAGGTGGTGAGAAATGGAAGAAACATGCTTGAAATTATAGTTTCCCAACAGATTGAAACTCATAACTAGCAAATGGGCCCAATCATAATGGCTATTTCTTCAAAACTGTAGAAATGAAAAACCAAACTTTCCAATTTTTGATGACCTGTGGCAATTTTTCCAATTACCTGAGACATTTATAGTGTGGGATGACATTTGGAAAGATACATGGAAAGGACTTGAGAACTTATGAAAACAGTGTAAGTGAGCACAATGTTATGGTGGCCTATCCAATAGCTGGAGTCAAAGGTGTGAGTGAAGACACTTGACTGTAGGATACTGCAGTACTTTTGTTCCCACTAATTGTCAGGCCTGAGACATGTATCTTTGTCTTTTGCCATACATCCAACAGTTACTGGACTGAGCAGAAATCATAGCCTGGATGTAGGCCTCTAATGAGCATAATTGCCCTCTGTGACAAGCATGGAGGGAATAGGTGGCCATCTATTCATATAGATGTGACAGTCAGCAGGAATAGTCATATTGGCACTGAAGTTGTAATTCAAGCAGCCAGCAGGCCTCTCTGGTGAGGTGTCAGAAGCCTCTAGTAGTTTCACTGGTGGTTGTTGCATAATAGGTTGAATTCAAGATCCAGACATCTCACATACACATTGTCCTTTTTGTTTCTTCTTTTACCAGTGCACGTAGTTTCTGGCCAGGTTGATTACCTAGATTGACACCCCTGACATTTGCCTTTGTTTCCCTCCCATCTTTCATCTCTTCTACTCTTTCCCCACCTCTCTTTTGATGTTTCTTCATTCCCATGTCCTGCAGGAAAATACACAGTTACCACCATAACAACATCAATATTATTAGAAAGATGTTTCTTTGATCTTTTTCCAATAAAGTCATCACAGGAAATTTCTAATTTGTTCTGCAAGAGCGTTCCATAAATCTTACCACTTTCATAAACATCAACTTGGCATTTCACAGGGTTTCTTGAGAAGAAATCACTGAATATGTTTAGAGTGTTATGACTATAAATTCAGGGTATCCAAAAGGACAGCCCTCTTCTTCATAGAGTGAATCTGACCAGTGGCTGATGAAAGTTGTAATTTATCCCAAGCCATGTGCAGTTTTCTTATTTTTAGAAAAATCAGAAATAATTTTTCTCATTCATGGACATTTGTTGAAGCAATATAAAATATTTGGAGAAATACAAGTACAGACAGTCCATTTCTTTGTTTCTTATTCATTATACCCGTATTGTCCATACCTGTGCCTATCTGAAATGAGACAATTCCTTTTCTGAAATTACTTCCACCATAGGCAGATGAGGGCCTACACAGACAGAACAGAAATAGGAATATGATGGAATTGAAAGTATAAGTTATTCTTTTCCTATTTTACTCATCTTATGTGAAGTTGAACTAGGTAGCTCTTTATTGTCCCCTTTCTCACATGATTACTGCAACTTTTTTCAGTATATTCATTCATTTGAATGGCTTCCTCACTTTTCTACATCGAAGCAGGAAAATAATGTCACATGAAGCCTGGGCTCTATGTGCAACGTTTCTGTGGAACCTGAAAAAGACTTCACTTATCCTCTACAGTCTCTATACAAATAGTGTAAATATTTTTTCTTCTGTCAATCTTACTGTCTTTCTGCAATTTTTGAAGTTGTGCAGGCTCCCTCTGGTGGCCAACTGCCACTGACCGGCCTAGAAATATTTTTAGTATTGGGAAGGTAGAACATAGGATTTCGATAGAGAGATTAGTTCTTATATTTGTCTTTTTATTTATGTGGGTTATAATTAACAATCTAAATTTATATGAGCATATAAATATAATTAAGTATAAAATATAAATATACATAAATATGAAAATATAAATTAAAATTTCTTGTGATTTTTCTAACAGTCTCTAAGTGAAGGCTCCTATTTCATTTAAAAATATTTTGACATCCTAGCTGTTAACCAGCAAACCAAGCATGGTTTCTTCCTTTTCAAGATTGCAAGACCAGGAAAGTTCATTTTAGCAGTCTTTATCATCAGGTACTGATACCAGAGCTGAAAAAGAAACAACCATTTTGCCAATGTTTCATGTTTCCATCTTTCCAGATGCTGTTCTCACCTCTTTTACATTTACTATTATGCCTTTCAAAGCTGGAATGTTTAGTGAGTTTAATCATTTAGACTTTGTATTTATTAGCAGACTTGAGGTTTTGTCTCCTCCGTACAGCAGCTGTGTGGACCGCATGCAAACCCTTTTCTTCTTTCCTACTTGGGGTGGGCTATGAGTCCAAATGAGGATGACCCCTCACTGGTTCACAGTTTGCTGTACAGATAAGACATGCACTGTAAAGCAGGGCATGGCAGTATTGACCATTTACCAGCATAAAGATATCAGAGCATCTTGAATGCTTTCATTTCTACAAGGCATTTTCCAGTATTTTGTTATTTGTATCTTGTATTATATAAGTTTTAACAGCAGAGCCCAAAAGACTGAATGTGAACTGTGAACCACTTATTTTGTTATTTTTTTAGGATAATACAGTGTCTACTAACATCAGTGGTAGTCATGGTCTTTATTGGAGGTAAATCATGCTTTTACCTAGCTTACATTAAAAGCAGAAATGATAAAAGATCGCTTGCCTTCATGTTTTTAGAATTACAAAACAGGTTATTATTTTTTCTTACCATAAATTACTCTCACCCTTTGTATGTAGTAGGATAGAAGTCAACAGTATGTCAGACCCTCTACCATATTGGATTGTATCAATGGATACTTTCTTAATAACTATAAATGCTCTGTTGGCAATTGTAACAGAAAGGAATTTCAGTCTTAATGGCAAGAAGTACATGTTGTTCCAAAAAAAAATGCCAGGAGTCGAAGGTCCAAGAAAAGCAATTTAACCTAGTGAAAGATATTTTGTAGTTGCTTTTTTTTTTTTTTTTTTTTAAACTTCTATACAACTGTCCATGTTACTCCAGTGTCCTGCTAAGCACACACTTTTGTTGCCTTTACTGTAACCAGCACAGCCAGTGGAAGAAAGTCTGTAGTAATGCACTGCTGGGAAGGGATGCTCAGCCTGCCATGGGAGGGAGATAAGGGGAACCGACTCAAGGGCATGACACAAGTGTTAGTGGACAACTGCACTCAGTTACTGCACTGGCTTCAGCTTTTTCAGAACAGCACAAAATTTGTGACTTTTGCCCATATTCAATGTAATTGACTGCAGTGGTTACCTGCCACCCAAGATCAGCAGCCCAGAGCCTACAAGCTGGCACTGCACTGCATGGTGAATGCTTATGTTTTGGTAAGTGTGAGGACAACTCAGCTACCTTTGCCATTATAACCATCTTCCCCTATTCTCTCTGTCATCTAGAAAAGCAAAAGGAAATAACAACAACAACAAAAAAAAGATGTACATTGCCTCATTTCACAATTATCTAGTATAGGGCATACAACTGTTAATTTGTTACCTTCTATCACATGAGTGATCTGAAAGCACATTGAAAGCACATTTTGCTGATGCAACTGATAAAACTTCAGGGAGTTCCTTGATGAAATGATGCCAAACTACTGATTGTGGCTAATCAAATTGAGGTAAGAACTGACCATAAACCAGACTGATCAATCCTGAGATTTTATGAAACATTCTTTAGAAGAAATCCTAGGGAAAAAGACCTGACAAAGTATATATGACATTTTCTTTGAGTCTGTAAATGCAGTAGTGTTTCTGTAATGTGTCTAGGTTTGTTTTATGAGAATCCTGCTTAGCTCCCAAATTCTATTTTGAATTAATCAGAGAGAATTAAACAGACCTAGAACCATACTGGTTTAAAAACTCTTGATTCATATTTAAGCATGCAAAATAACTCCTCAGTGTAAAAGGATAAGATATGAACATTGCCAAAGATTTTAGAGTATGTTGGCTGAGAAATGTTTGTTTCCAAACATGTTAAGAAGTCTCTGGTTGGTTTCCTGACTATTTTGAAAAAGATTACTCTATGAAGACAATAAGACTTCAGTGTGTCCATCTGTGTCAAAAATAAAGGAAACACTTTTGGTCTCCTCCTTTCCTTAAAACAAAGGAGGCAACAACTCTGTGTGGTACAGGATCATCTTCTGTGACATTCATCAACATGTTCCTATCCCCTCATGAAGTCTGATCTGCATGTCAAAATCATTCAGGTGACTTCCATCAATTTTAGCAGCTTCTGGATAGATCCCCAAATTCCTCAGTGAGAATCATATTTTCACAATAACAGATCTCCTGACATCTAAAAGTCTGTTGAGAAAAGCAAAATCTAATATATTTACTTCACTATTCAAAAGGTTCAAGGAAACTGGCTGTGAACTCCACAAAATTATTCAGCTAAGGACCACCTGTAGTTCCGTTTGTAGCTCCTAGGTCTACAAAATCTCATCTCATAGAAAAATTAGATGGTTTGCCGCAGCTAAACTATGGGAATCTGAATATGGTCCACAGATCTTAATCAATTAAAACCTGAACTTTTCCAGTAAATTTTAAAGTCTCTTCTGCATGCTAGCAGAAATAAAGAGATCTCTGTAAAGGATTGTATCTAATTCATATTCTTTATGAGAGTGAATGCTGTCAGTTCCAGCTCAGCTTGGTGTAGTAACTTACTTTACTCCTCTTGCAACACAAGTCAAATTCAAATCACAGTTCAGGTAGAGTGGGCATGTCTTCTGTGATAATCTAATATAAAAGTAATTCTCGGTGGAGATTTAAAAACCTGTATACAATTTCTACAGAAGGAAAACTCTCCTCTTATTATACTACATAGAAACCTTTCTTAAGGAAATCCTGTGTGGCCATAGCTCTTCACTCTGTGAACAGAGATGTAGGAGGAAGAAAGCAGGGGAAGTCACATCAAAAACATCAGGAGCAGCAGGTGAACTGAAACAGTTTTGAAGCTAGTTTCATACACTCATTTCTTTTTTAATTGCTTTGATCTTTTGGAAAGTCCATGTTATGCACTGAAAAGCTGGAAGACAGAGCATTCACATTACTGCATGAATTTAGAAGCTGGAACTGAAATAGATAAGCATGTTTTCTTTGCATGGACTTTATTAACAGAAGAGCATAAAAAAGTGAAAGTTATTATATTTTTATTAGAACATTAGATTTTGTGCTTTATGCCATGTTGTGAAATGTTATTTTTCTGACTCTAATGTTCTGATTGGTTAGGAATGTGGGCTGTTTTAGGATATAAGAGCAGGGACAAGAAAGGGATATAAATGCTTTGCTATGTTGGTCCAGTAGTATTTTCCCAGTAACATAACAGCATCAGTTGGTCACTGTAACTGGCATGGGGAGAAGTACTCCTGATCACTGCACAGCCGCCGGAGTGGCATTGGAGAATTCTTGGTTAAACAGCTTGGTTGAGGGTGTTTCCGAGGAGGGACTGAGTTGCTGTGTGGCAGCTCCAGACTTACATGATATACCAAAAATAATTGCTGTCAGAGTGTTTTAGTGCTTGTTTGCTCTGCCCTCTACTACATCCAGGACTTCATCCTTCCCTGAATTAACATTGTATGACAGGAAGGAAAAGGTGCCGCCTAATAGGTAGAGCACTGTTTATTATAGGGAAGGCAGGGACAGACCTGGGCTCTAGTCCCTCTACCCGGAATTCTGTATTGTTTAATGAATGTTTAATAGAAAACTCCAGAATTGGTCCTCTGAGCAGGGACTGGGCCTGTAACTGCTGCAGGATTGCATTTGTTCTGTTTTCTCATTCTCTCTGTATTTTGAAGATGTGGCATGCAGAAAGCAGTAAACTGCACAAGTGCCAGGAGCTGTCAATAGCATGGTGGTCGGGGCACTCTCAGGAGAGGGGGGCATCTGACAAGTATAGCAGGCATGTTCAAGAACATAAGAGACAACCACCAAATTTTCAGCACACAATGAGACAAAGGTGGGAGAGAAGGCTATGGAAGTATGTACCATGCAGTGATGATGGGCTTCGACATATTCATAGAAAAGAGCTTTTGGCACTGACAGCACTGAAAGGCCAAAAGCTCTGGAGTTTGTTGACAGACACCTAAGTTTCAGGACTGTGGTTTTGGCCACGTCCTCCTAAATTCTGCTTATGCACCTTAGACAACTTTATCTCTATTGTTTGGTGTATAGCCTTTTTTCTCCTTCATCTGTGATGTCTACCCTCTCCTTCCATACTGAAAGAGACATTACATACTGCCTGGAAAACACTTGGATATGGCAGCAGGGACAGTAGGTATCCAGGTAGTTGTAAAGGAATGTAACATAAAAGCTCTCTGATTATGACAGCTGTATTCTCACAATAGGCAGCTTAATTTTATGAATTATGTGCCCTAGGAATGTATTATTTTAAGTAATGGACTGGCAGAAATTTCAATACATGCCTAAAAACTTGAGCTGAAGTATCAGGGAGACAATACTTCCTCAAGACTCATCATAATAGCCTTACAGTGCATGCCTTACAGAAATTAATAAACATTATTAATTATAGGTGTTAATTATTATTATTAATTATTAATTATAGGGGGTGTGCTGGAGCAGAGACCCCCCTGTATCCTGTGGTGAGACGGCAGGGCGGCCCCCCTTGCCACCCATGAAGATCTACAGTGGAGCAGACACTGATTTATGGCCTGTTGCTCCTGCTCAGTTGATCAAGGTTCTGTGCCCGAAGAAGGCCGGGGTCTCGTGGGAAAAGGCAGCCCCGCTGCTGTAATTCAGCACTGGGAAGATTGCAGCATGCGGGGGAGTCCCACGCCGGAGCAGCTCAGGAAGGGCTGCAGCCGTGGGAGGGAATCCAGTCGGAGAAAGTTAGTGACCCATGACGGAGCAGTGTGGGGAACGCTGCGGCCCATGGGAGGAATTCAAGTCGGAGAAAGCTTGTGGAGGACTGTCTCCTGTGAGAGGGGGACCACGATGGAGCAGGAGGAACAAGTTTCGGACACTCCCCTCATCGAATATGGCAGCAGTGGCAGCACTGACTGCACCCCCCATTCCCTGCCCCTGCGCCACTGGGGGAGGAGGTAGAGATATCGGGAGCAGAACTGAGCCCGGGAAGAAGGGAGGGGTGGGAGGAAGGTGTTCTCAAGATGTGGCAATGCTTCTCACTGTCCTACTCTGTTATGTGTTGTTAGTGTCTGTAATAAATGTATGTTCTTTTTTTTTCTTCCCCTAACGAGTCTGCCTTTTGCTCGTGATCATAAAAGGGGGATTTTTCGCATCCCAGTCCTATCTTGAACCCCAAGCCTGGCTCTCTGTCCCTTCTCATTGCCGGAGGGGAAGGGGGAGAGAGCTGCTGCATTGTGGTTGGCTGCCAATCAGGCCTAAACCACGACATATTGAAAATCTTTTTCCCCACTGCACTGTTGTGAAGGCATTCTTGCATCACCTGAAAAAGTGTTGTTTTCAAATGCTAAGCACTGACTGAAAGAATATAACCATTCAACATATTTTTAGGTCATTGTAGGGACCAATAAATCACAGCTAATAGGTCCTGTGGATTTCTTACTAGACTCACAACCTTTTCACTTCGTATAAATCCTCCAACCACATGGTTCCTGGCCAAAGCCACAGAGAGCACATGAGCCAGGCTTAACAAGCAAAAGTTATGAAGGATCCTATTTCTTTCTTCAGGAAATAAATGAATAAGCCAAGAAAATAACGCAGTAGGCTTCAGGAGAGCAGATCCTGGAGGAGTTACCACCTGTCAGCAGATGTATTGGCTCCCAGTTAGAAGTTGTGGTATATGTGCAAGACCAGCATTTGGTAAACTAGCCTGGAGACCACCTCATTCTCTGTCAGTAATTAGATCACTTGATTAGCACAAATAATTTAGCGAGAGTACTTTAAAAGGATTAAGAAAACACTTGGAGGAGCATTAGATCAGGAAAGAAAAAGAAAACAAGATAGAATGGGGGTATTATGTGGCTTTTAGACAAAATACTAAAGGTGTGTTAGCCTGCAAGGGGTAGTCTGTGGAGCGTGCTCACCTTGGGGGTCAAATAAATGGCACAAAGAGAATAACCCCACAGGAAGCAGATACTTTGCTCCAGAGAACAAATGAGAAAATAAGTACAAAACAGTCTCTGAAGCAGTATAAACCAGTTTTCTAATGAAGAAATAAAACCAAAGATCTGACAACACCTCAGGTTGATGTATAAATCTGTAAGACTGCTCAGAGCTTATGCAAGAGACAACAGCATGAGCTAGCAAGAAAGAGAAGCCTTTCTGTAAAAAGAATGCCTTCCCAGATATGCTCAACCACCTCGTGAATCTGTGAGCCCTAAGGGGGAATTTTGCCTGCTAGGAATGCTGTGGCCTTCTGCATGTGAGGAAAGTGTGAGCCTGGATATCTAAGTGTTGTTTTGCAATGGCAGCCTTTACTTATCTCTTGTTTGGTTGGGATGGGACTGACTATGGGATCTTCTCCTTGGGCTCATGCTGGGAATGTTTTAGAGCAAGAAATGAGGTGTCTTCATTAGCTTGAGTTTTTGGAAGGCTTTAGTGTTTTTTCTCTCAGTAACCCAGGTCCTGGCAAAGAGTTTTGCATCAAGCTATGTTGAGGAGGTGATGATGCAAGCTTGAAGATGCATTATACAGAAGGTTGTGGAGAAGTGCCATTTTCCTGATAGATGAAGTATGGGGGAGGAACTCTCCTTCCCTCAGGGAGGTGTGGAATGGGAGTCTGCACTCCTCATGGCTGACATGAAGGTGTTCCTACCATTTCTCAAGCACTTACACAAAGAACAGCCTCTGAGATAGACAGAAACATTATGAAGGGTCCAGATTATAGGAGAATAATCCCATTCATTACAGTCAGTCATTCAGGATAATTCTTTGGTCAGAATTAGTGGGTATAATTTCAGGTCTGTGGAGGTAATTAAAACTACAGCTTGGTTAGGCCTTGATTGCCTTGTCTTCTTGCTGTTTGCTGAAATGAGATTTGCAGTATTAATTTGCTCCAAACATGCTAAATGTCCTTTGTTTTTTGTACAGCTGGGCAGTTCCTGAATGGTTGAAGGCACTGAGCCCTCACTGCAGTACACACTAAATATAAAGAGACAGCTGGGTAACAGGCAGCCCATTAGGTCTTGTTGATGTATTCTTTCCATGCACTGCAGTAATCCTACATATAAACTCTTGCATAATGTTAGAGAGACTAGCATGCAGTGCCTAATTTTACTCTGAAAGGAACAGAAAGGATTAGTTCCTTATATATAACTTGAAATGTTTTGGTTAATGTTTCACAAAAAGAGAGAAAAGAAATTAAGTAAGACTAACTTGAACTAGGGAGAACATTTTCATGTTCTGTTATTAAAAGGCAAAAATTTAAAAAAATCCTCTCTGCAAACTGGTAAAATTATATGGTAATTTACCATTCATTATTAGGCCCCAAACAACTTGTATTATAATAAACTTCATAAAGTAGTCCTACTGGAATGCTGCCACTGTTTTAATTAACAAACTCATCATAAATTTGGGTCATTTATGTCTGTTTTATATATCAGGAAAAATGTGCTTCATCTCAAGTTGCATAACTGATGGTTGTTTTGTACAATGATTTGTAGTAACAAGTACAGGGTAGTTCCGGTCTGTTATTACTGTAAATCAAATTATTTCAGCTTGCAGTCCTCTTGTTCTTGATATCTGCATTTGGGATGAGGTTTTGTTGTGCTTTTTTTTCCAAAATAGTTTGCAGAAGATAAGTTCGGGGAGGGCATGAAATAATGAATCAACTGTTTACAGTTACAAAGAAGTATTGGTGTTAAACCTAATGGAGAAATTCATGTGCATTTAAGCTGAGCAATAATGGCCATTTGCAAAATCAGGACAAGAATTCTTAAGCGTGTTTATAAAAGCCTTCATTCACTACTATGAGTTTATAAATACGTTTTACACTGAGGTCATGATGTTTGCTGACAGAGGTTACTCAAAATTTGCAATATTAGGAAGATTTTTTTTATGTTCTGTGGCTTCCAAGAACCTAGTAACAGTAGCCATTGTAAATAAACACAGTAGTGCTAATGCAGTGTTAGAGTAAGAACTAATTTCAAATAAATATCTCAGTTCTATTATAATATGAAGATACAATTTAGATTCATATGAAGATACAGATAAGTTCATGAAGTAAGGAGATGCAAAGCAGAGTTGTGATCTTGCAGAGGATTCATTCAGGCCAAACAGCCTTACAGACGACATAAGCATGTGGTCTTCTGAAAAATTTTCAAATGTGTGGCAGTTTCTTGAAGGCTTGAACCTGACCTATTTCATTCACTGCAATTTAAAGCAATTGAGACTGGCTGAGGCTAGAGGAACGGTTAGCGTTTCTTAAATAGTATCTCCGCAGTTGCTGAGCCCAGCAGTAGATAGAAGACCCCTAAAAGAGGGGCTTTCAGGCTGCAAGAGGTTTCTTAGGAAGGCCATTTCCATTTCCATCTGTCAGGTTCCTTCTGCTGCTTCTACTTCCTCACTCACTTCACCAACTCTACAGGTACACAGGCTTTTCTGTTGTAATGGCTAAACCAAACTCCACAGTTTACCATTTCTGAAGCAAACTAGTATGAATGTGTGGACACATGGCATTAGACTGTATATGCTTATTTTATGTCTGTGTTCAAAAATAAGTGTGGGGGTGCAATGACAGCTAGAAAATAGGCATATCAACCAGTACAACCTGTAAAGAAAAAGCAGTTTCCTTGGAGGTGCAAGACAAAAAAAAAACAGCATTAATGCTATGCATGCTCCTAGGCAAATTGACCATGATTTGTTTGTTTGTTTGTTTTATTGGAGCTAAAGTGTTATTGAAGTACTGAATACATAGAGAACATGGTTTCCTCAGCAACTGTGCCTTCAGAAAAAGGTTTTGGCTTGTTCTCTTGCTTATGTGTTTTACAGCATATAATCAAATGGTATCACTGGTAGGAAACAGATACCTATCATAGTGATCTCCAGTGTGGGTCCTGTTGGCGTGAGCAGCTGTGGGAGTTCAGGAGGCAAAACCAAAAGTCCTGTGGAAAGCAGTGATTCCAGCTCAGCTTGGGTTGGTGCATGCTGACTGCCTGAGCCAGAGTGTAATCCAGGAGGACCGATTTTGCATTTCCTTTAAACCTCAGAGAACACAGCCCTTAGTGCTCAAGAGGGCCCAGTGTTGCTGCTAAGAACCATAGTCAGAGTTTAAGGGGAAGGAAATGCAAGCCCTAATGCAGTGGGGTTTTCCATAGCAGTGTAAATTAGTCTTAATAGTTCGTTGTAATTAAGGAAAACTGTCTCACAGTAGTACTGTGATACAATCTGGGAGATAGAAGTCCTCAAGTATCTGTGTTTTGAGTTAAGTATTTGGGGCATGTATGATTGTACACTGAAATATTGACTGTCTGTTCAGCCAAAGAAGAAGAGAATTTGGGATTATTTAAATAAAGGAGGTATTACCCACTCTTGATTTTATTCATCTAGGCTACTGATTTAATAGCCCAGGCAGAATTCTCTGACTTTAAAGATTTGGTGTATTTCTAGATTAAAATGTTAAACTAGAATGCAACAAACTACACACTCAGTAATTGTAAATTGACTGAGGGCAGGCTATTGCAACCAGATTGCAGGTCTGTTGTGCTACTTGACTAGTCAGGTGAGGGTCTGTGTTTTCAAAGGTTGTGACTTTGGATACACAGAGTTGGTAGGGACCTATTAATAACAGCAAATAAAACTGTCTTCAATTTTTTAAACTAGTTCTTTCAAACACAGTTCTGATCAATATATTTTTTTAATCCTAGGCCAGGACATTGATTAGATGATTATACTGTCATAGTAATTGAACAATGAAACCTCAGTAACTTATGCCACATCCAGAAGATGGATTATTTATGAACGATCAGATTGCCCAGCATGATGATTTGGGGTTCTGGTTTCCAGTGTACCTGAAGACAACGAAATCTAAAATCTTACTATTAATATTTTAAAAAACCTCACAAAACCAAACCAAACCAAACCAAAACCTGACTCTTTGTCCAGGGTGTCCCAAACTGCCTCGAGCCATGACATGATGAAAGACAAAACTCAGTGATGGAGTGAAGCAGGGGTGTGTGTATCAGAGTGTTTTCTGCAAAAGATATGACCGCCTTCTGTAATGCCTTCAGGACAAATGTTTGGCCTCTGTAACAACTTTCTTGTAATAATGAGCTTTAATGATGAGAGAGGAAAAAGAATTCTTGGGGAAAACATTATAGTTCAGCTGCTTATTCATCAATGAGAAAGGGGAGTGCCTGTGTGGTGCACCTAATGTGATCTGAATTGTAACAAATCTAGTTTGCCACCACAGAAAACCACTTCAAATACCTCAAAGTTTAGGTAATTCATCTATGTGCAGATGCTTAAACCAAGGCATCTAGTGTCATTTTATACATTTAGATGGATGAGTTATGTCACGAACCCTACAAGGGCTCTATACCCTTCTGGAATAACAGCTAGAGGATAGGGGGGAATGGATATCCTAAAGTATCAAACATGACAGAAAATAGCTTTAATTTGACCCTCAACCCTCACTCTAATGATTAGGAAACTTGACTAAAGTAACCAAATAGGTGAAGACAGAATTGTTTGTCACTTATTTTGGATAATATCTTTTTCTGGTGCCCTGACACTCCCAAGTATGTTTTTTGGGGTGGTTTGTTTGTTTGTTTGTTTTAGAGTTAGCAGCAGCAAATTCTATTTGCAGAGCTGCCAGGGAAAACTGGCTGTTTGAAAGTGCTAATGGCCTTTCCATTCCTTGCCTTACTGTTAGAGTGAGAGGTGGCAAGGTCTTTCTTCTCAAAGATAACTATCTTTTTTATCAAAGATAACTATCGCTCTCTGCAGATGATTAATTCTGAGCCTCTTTCCACCTAGGGAATGTAAACTGGAAGTATGTGGGAAATACTGGACCCCTGTGAGAAATGCGCTCGGCTCTGCTTCATTTGAAAAATACTTTTTGCCCTGCATAATCAAGAAGACAGCCAGGTGAAAAGAAACAGTGGGATTGAGTTCACTAGTCCCCAATGGTATGAACTGCATTCCGTCAGTGAAGTCAGAGTTGTCCTCTGAATCTTTAACACATCTTAACACAGTTAATCCCTTCCCATAGTCTCCCTTGTGTCAAAACAAATCAAAGGCTTTGTCAAGACAGAGGTCTAAGTCCAAAGTGTGAGTCTGTACCAAGGAGTAAAATACCTGGTAAAATTAACATCTGTTAATTTGTGCAATGTTCAGGTGTCGTGGTTTAAACCCGACTGGCAGCCAAACACCACGCAGCCGCTCACTTACTCTCCCCCACCCTGGGGACTGGGGAGGGAATTGGAGGGGTAAAGGGAGACTTGTAGGTTGAGATAAAAACAATTTAATAATGGAAATAAAATAAAACAATAACAATAAGAGAAAGTACAAACAGGTAATGCACAATGCAATTGCTCACCACTCACCAACCGATATCCAGCCCGTTCCTGGCTGGTGATCCTGAAATACCAAGATCCTGCAATTGCAGTCCTGGAAGTGTGAGAGTACTCCCTGCTTCCTGGCTGACCCTCCTTGATATACTGAGCATGATGTTGCATGATATGGAATATTTCTTTGGCCAGTTTGGGTCCAGTGCTCTGGCCATGCTCCCTCCCAGCTTGTTGTACACCTGCACATGGGCAGGACATGAGGAGTTGGAGAGTCCTTGATCTCAGCAACAACTGAAAACATCAGCGTGTTATAAAGATTCTTCTCATACTAAATCCCGTACTTAATCCAAAACACATCACTATTCTAGCTGCTAAGAAGAAAAATTAACTCTGTCCCAGCCAAAACCAGGACATCAGGGCTCTGATTATCTGAAGTTCAGGTTGCTTAAATGCCACTTGATTTGCTTGGAATAGACAGCTATGCCTCTGAAAACCTTTACAGTATAGGCTAAATTGTAATAAAGGGTATTGTGTATATTCTTTCTTATGCTTTCAATTAAGTACGCATTAAGAGTGTCATCCTTTGCACTTACTACTTTTTGTTTGTCATAGACTTAATGTGATTGTTGACATTTTAGGGCTCTGAATCTCAAAACATGACCTTTGTTAGTTGTGTAGTCCAGTTAAAATCTAGATGGTAGATCTTCTGTTCTGTTGTTGGTGTTTTAACAGAGTTGGTCAGGTATGTATGACTGAATCCATCTCCTTTCAGGTTAAATGCAACTAATATCAAATCAAGGAGCTGATTAACATCCCTAGTAGGGGGAAAGATGAAGAATTCAGCTCTTTAATAGAATTACTCTGTAACACACTGAAATTGAAGATAATCTCTTTCAATCAAGTTACATTTGAACAGATCTTTTTCTCCAAATCAGTAGGTGAGTTCTTTATAAGAACTGCATATTTATTTGTCCCATTTAAAAGAAACTAATTTTAACAATGTATGTATTCATGCTTCACTGGCCTACTAAGCATTATTATCTTGCAGTTCAGTGACTTTCAGATGTGCATTAGTCTAAGACACTTAATGGTAGAGTTTTGTTCAGTGAACTCTGGCACAGTCTTTTATAAAACTTGCATACATGTCCTCAGAACTGCCTTACATCACACACGTCATGGAAAGGTGGAACACCGTTGCCTGAAATGGATATTATATATGCCCATGATATTCTGCAAGAATGGCCAAGAGAAATTACCACATCTATGATTAATACTTAGGTGTCTGTGGCCCAATACATGATGGGATAGCCATCTTATGTTTGTGCAGAAGCCCTGAACTTTCTGCATGCTTTGATAGCTGCTTGTGCCTGTAGTCTGAAGAGACACATCAGGTGCATACTGGTGTGTATGGCCTGTATACGTTATATCTATATTAGGTGTTCTGTCTAAATTGCTACTGGAAGTGCCTTTGGAGCTGTGTTAACACCTTAAACATCCCTGGAAATTCTTAGAAGAGCACAAGTTGGTACAGGACAAATCCATGCCAGGGACAGTTTTAGTAATTCCTCTGTAGACTTGAGAGTGCCAAGCTTGAAAACATACTCTGGCACTGCTTAATTTATTAGTATACTTAATTTTGTAAATTTCTCATTGGCCTGACAGGAATGTTATGGAATTGTTCTACTCCAAAAGAAATCCAGTCTTCTCCACCAGTTTGAGTGGGTTCAGAGAGTAGGGGGAAGATGGTCCCCTTATTTTTCTCATTCTTCTTTATCTTTTTTGATTACTTTGTTTGACTGACTTATTCAATTAACTGATTTATTGTGTGTAACATATGCAGTATAGTGGCTACCTAATGTGAGAAGATAAGGTTATGTCCTGGATTGAGTGAGTCGTGAAGTTTTTTTGGTGGCAGAGGAGGGGGCTAATAGGGCAGCCCCCTGTGAGAAGCTTCTCGAACCTCCCCCTTCTCCAAGTCAGCTCCACCTCTGCTTGAAAACTGAGCCCATCAGCTGCGCCTCTGCGATAATGTATTTAAGAAGGGACGTGGTGATGGGCAGTGGGACTTGTGAGGAGGAGTTGGGACAGCTGCATGAACACCAAGGTCAGTGGGGGAACGGAGGAAGAAAGGAGGGGGCAGGTGTGCTGGAGCAGAGACCCCCCTGTATCCTGTGGGGAGACGGCAGGGCGGCCCCCCCTGACACCCATGGAGGTCTACGGTGGAGCAGACATTGATTTATGGCCTGTGGCTTCCACCTGGAGGTGCTGTGCCCAAAGACAGCCAGGGTCTTGTGGGAAAAGGCAGCCCCGCTGCTGTAATTCAGCACTGGGAGGATTGCAGCATGCGGGGGAGTCCCACGCCGGAGCAGCTCGGGAAGGGCTGCAGCCGTGGGAGGGAATCCAGTCGGAGAAAGTTGGTGTCTCATGCTGGAGCAGTGTGGGGAACGCTGCGGCCCATGGGAGGAACTCATGTCAGAGAAAGTTTATGGAGGACTGTCTCCTGTGAGAGGGGGGCCACAATGGAGCAGGGGGAAGAAGTTCCAGCAGCTCCCCCCACCGAAGATGGCAGAAGCAGCAGCACTGACTGCACCCCCCATTCCCTGCCCCTGCACCGCTGGGGGAGGAGGTAGAGATATCGGGAGCAGAGCTGAGCCCGGGAAGAAGGGAGGGGTGGGGGGCAGGTGTTCTCAAGATGTGGCAATGCTTCTCACTGTCCTACTCTGTTATGTGTTGTTAGTGTCTGTAATAAATGTGTATTCTTTTTTTTCTTCCCCTAATGAGTCTACCTTTTGCTCGTGCCCATAAAGGGGGATTTTTTCCCCATCCCAGTCCTATCTCGAACCCCAAGCCTGGCTCTCTGTCCCTTCTCATTGCCGGAAGAGAAGGTAGAGAGAGTGACTGCGTGGTGGTTGGCTGCTGACCAAGCCCAAACCATGACAGGTTCAACTACCGTTACAAGAATTAGTGATATCTTCTAGTATTCAAGACATAAATTAGGGCTTACTTTTTGTGGCTAGCCCAAGCCATGCTGATAGTAAAACTTAGTCTATTTATGATTAAGTAGCTCCTGCAAAGAAGCAGAAGCCTACTTGAGGTTTTGAATAGGCATTTGGAATTTCTGCAGAGGGAAGGCTCCTTCTGCCCTGCAATGTTCAAGCGTAACCTGTTCTTCCTCTTAAATGGTGCTATGCAGAGCTAACATAACAAGCCCATAGAGTTTAGCCAGGTTCTTCTGAATCTTTTTCAACAACTCAGTTTTTATCCAGATAAGGTCATTTGTGTTATATTGTCTTTTCTGTTTTCTTCCCCATCTTCCCATGAATCAGAAGATGAAGATATAGTGGGTTTCTTCCTTTATATTCTGAACTGATTTTTGCAACCATCTTACAGGATCAACAGTCTAACAGGGAAACAAACAGAAGAAAAGGAAGGCAAAATTTCTTTGAGCTATGTATTAAAGTTATTAGTCCACAGCTGTACCAAAGCAAAGCAGGTGTTTAAACTTATAAACTTAGGTGAAACTCTATAACTAGGTTTATAAAATTATGAAGTAGTTAATATATTTAAGCATCAAAACCTTAAGCAACAAGCACAACTACTTCTATTTATTTGCGAAGTGCATACTAAATAACTTCCCCTACAGTTTTAGGGGAAAAAAAAAATATGAAAATGTTGTTATCCTTTTTGAATAAATTTACAACTATAGAAATGGTCTATTAGCAATAATTTAACCATTTTTCCTACTGTGGAATGATCAAAAATTCTGTTCAGTTTCTCCCCTGAATGTGACATTAAAATGTCTTTCATCTGTTTTACCTCCCTCATAATCTCTATTCCTACCATTCCTTAAACCATTCTCTTTCCTTTTTTTCATTCATAACAAGAACTATAGTTTTATGGATGTACTGATGTACCTAAAACTTTCCCTGGGTATCAATCCAGGGTGCCATTTTGGTTGCTGTTGGTTGGCTCTTTTAGTCTTTAATTGGGTACATTATCTTCCATGCTTTTTCCAGTAACAGGATGTCTGACTTGATCACTAGGAGCCTGGGGGTTCACTCCCTTTTTGTTTCCCAGAGGTTTAGAGGAAGGAGTAATGAAGCAAATCTAGGCCTTACAGCTCACATGGAAAGCTAAACAATAACATAATCTTGATCTCTTGTAACAACTAGCAGGTCTGAAGGGCTGTGGAGCGTTCATTGAGTACAGACAGATGAATAGTGCCAGGAGCTTTCCAGAGGTGCATGGCTCTGTGGAGTACCAAATGAAGCATCTGTCTCATTCCTGTCTCTACTCTGTTCCTTCTAGGGTAGTTATTTGCCCATTTCTCACAGATCTGGCATTGAAAGTTGAATTACTGCAGTAGCACCTGTGTTGTTCAGTTTTCACAATGGTGTGAGAATCTGTACAGAAGTTGTTTTCTGGGTGTTTTTTTTTTTTTTCCTCTGAAAATCAGTAGAGGTCTGAAGGAATGTATTGTTGAATCTTGCATTGCTCCTGCATGTCAGGAAGTGAAATACAGTGGGAGGCCCGTGGTTGTGCCTCATGAAGCATGTAAGTAACCCCCTGCAGGTTTCAGAACAATTGTTAAAAATACAAGCTGCACTCTGCACATACTCTTCATCCATCACATGGTATTTAAACAATAATGAAGGAGAAGTACATGGAAGTCCTTGAATTAATCCAGTCTCCTGGTTTTGGTGGTTCTGTTTAATTGTCTTTCAGATAAGATTAGGATAAGCATCCGTGTAGTAGGCTCCTGTGATAGAGTGGGAAAAAAAGGCATTTTGCAATGCCATTGATTGTAATTCTCCTGTAAATGTGTAATTATTATTCTTTCCAACATTTTGAATTTCTACAATTTATGTCTAGGGCTGGGATTACTTTGTGCTTTATGTGAGGTTAATAAAGAAAGCTTTTCCTTCCGAACCTTAAAAAATGTATTTAAATCATACTTTTTTTTTGGTCTTTAAATGCTGCAACTATCTGAGAATCTCAGAAATGTCAAGCCCCTAAAGGATGCCATTGTGTCCTTTTAGGCAAGGGATTCCCAAATACACTGACTGTGATTAAAAATGGGTTCCTAGAGCAAAAGTTGAAATTCTACCACCTTTACCTATGTAGTTCCAACCCAGTTGGGTATTAATGCAAGAGTTCTCAGTTGAGGAAGGCTGACAAAATCTGGCCTGTGATGATTATGACTGAAAATTGCAACTAGTTCATCCAAGACAGGTTGTGTCCTGAACCCACAGTGATTCTCAAGAATTTGCTCAGCTCAAAGAGCTGCATTCAGACATTGGAATTTGGCCCTGAGGAATTCTCATGCGAATCAAGGAAAAAAAAAAAAACAGTTTTAAAAATTGAGAAATCAACCATGTTGGGAAGAAAAATAGGCTTTATCAGAAAAATATTCCTAAACTTTATTGATTTGACTTTTGTCACTCAGGCTTTGGCTGGAATTCAGCACTTGTTTAGTCAAATCATAGGACCTTTAGGTTTTCTTTCCCACAAACCAACTCAGAAAAGAGTCCTCTTCAGAGAACAGCCCCTTGAACTGGTGTAGTCAAATCAAGAGATCATCTCTTGGGAATTTAAGCTAAGAGATTCTCTCTGTTCAGATTCTTTGGCAACATTTGAACATACTGAAAAATTTCTAAATATTAAAATTAAGAGTTATTGGAATAAATGGCTCATAGTTGAGGTAACTTATTTCTTAAGACATGTAGATGGAAAATTAAAGCACAAATTAGTCATATTGCCAGTAAAGTTATTCCGTCACAACCTTTCTGTTTCTCTTCTCCTCTAAACCACTAATGAACACTCTAGCTGTAGAAGAAGCACAAACATTGTGCTACCTAGTTCGTACTTTTGGCATTTCATAATAGATCAGTGTCTGCACAAGATCAGATGGCCACAGATCTGGCACTAAAACAAGTATGTTTAAATTTCACACAGCCCAAAGAAGTGGGGAAGTCTCTGCAGGTTTAGGTATGAATAGAGCCCTTTCTTCAGCCAGGTGTTTTGAAATTAGAAGTTTTCAGTAAAATGTCTGGCATAATCCCTGCTGCAAATAGTCTCTATTTCCTCTCCGTACTGGTAAGGTACTACTCCCAGTGTATAAACAAACGGTGATTCATTAGCACAATGACATAGAACAACAGATGACCTTGCATATGAATGGGTTATTCTTATACTTCAGTTATGGTAATGAATCATTCTTTAGCTCCTCCCTTCATTTTTACTTGAATATGTTTTTTATTATTCAGAATTCACTCCTTGAAAGAACAGTCGTCCCTGGAGGTCGAGAGGGGAAGGATCCTTATACAAATCACAGAGGAGCACAACTCCGCTGAGTTATCTGGCAGCCTTCTGGTTCATCAGGCAGCCTTCTGGTTATCAGTGCCTCTATTTACTGTTTTACATTGGACCATACTTTCCTCTTAACACTTTGTGTCCCTCGACATGAAGTATGTTTCATGCATGCAAGCGTAAATTGTACATGAAAACTCTTACTCCTTCTGTAGAGACCTCACTGAAATTTGGAGACTGGTTAAATGTAAATTCTGGGTAAGAACTTCAAGATTGTTCACTGGAAAATCCATTAGAATAAATCTCTTTTGTCAGTATTTAGAAAGCAGTCAGCATTTTAAAGTTTTCTTATTTCCCAGCCCACTTGAATTAAAGGAAGTCTTGTTCTGAACTTGCTACCCCCATAAGCTCTTCATGTTTCTTAAAATACTTCAATATGCAGATTTCCTGAAGAGCTTCCACAAACCGGTACTTAGGAGTCTCTGGATGTTTTTTCTGGAACTTTGTTGCTTAGGTAAATCTTATAACCATAATCTCACATTTAAATAGTCCTTTTGGCACTTGGCCATTTGTTCCTGTTGCATATCAGTGGTAAACAGCTGAGTTGGCTGACTTTTAAATACAAAAACATTGTGTTCTAGCTGAAGCTATTAATGGAAAGACTACTGAAAGACTGTTGGTGGAAGCTGGCAATTGCAACAGTCCTGTTCCTAGAAGTACAATGTCTGATATTAACAATGGCTTTGAAGATCTGAACACTCCCTTTGGCAAAGGGATATGTGTAGTATACCCAGCTAAGTAGTTTCTGATGCCACGGTTTACACACCTAAACTGTTTACATACTGCTTAGACTCAGGGTGAGAAGAGTAGAGGTTCATTGACATTCTTCAAATGCTTAATGGCTTGCTGAAAAAGAAGGAAAATATTTCTGAGTCTGTGGTGGATAAGACAAAAGTAACAGGCTTAAATTGCAGTAAAGGAGGTTGAAGCTAGACATCAGGAGAGGGGAGAAAAAAAACAAAAAAAAACCCCAAAAAAACAACAAACTTCCTAAAGATAAGGATTAATTAATCACAGAAATAGACTGCCTAGAGGTTTTAGAGCCCAGGTCACTGAATGTGTTTTAAAAGCAGTTAGACAAACATTGGCAGAGATACAGCTGATCCTGCTTCAGGGCAGATAGATGGACTTAATAACCTCATGAGCTTTTTCCTAGCCTAAGCTCTGTAATTCCATCACTGCTCAAAGTCACACCAGAACTGTGTGGCAAAACAGGGAACAAACACCTTATGCACCAACTCCTGCTACCGTTACAATTAATCATCCTTGCTTTTTCAGGAATGTCTTGAAAAGCCCAGATGTGCTTATTTACTTTGATCAAGATATGGCATTATTGCTTACTTTTCTTGTGGTTGCATTTCCCCTAGGCAGAAAGTGACTTTTAGTCAAAAGGCCAGCATAATGTGTCTTATATCCTGCACAGGGTCTGTGTAGCTGGAGCCAGGAATAGTAGTACATCTGCATGGGTAAAGGTAGACTAAGATATTTCCTTACTGGTGCACTAGAATATACCAGTTATGAGCTGCAATAGCAATAGGCAAAGAGAAAGTTGTCATCTCTGCTTCTGCAGATACAGCAGCCCTAATATTTCATACTAGTATGGATCATAGTCAGTTGACCACACCAGAAATTAAATAACAGCCAAGGGGCTATGTAGGTCTGCACTATACTTCATGATGGCAATATGGATTTGGTCACTGTATCTTTTATACAGGTCATCAGGACAACTTTAAAAATCTTTAGATTCAAAATAAAATGGTTATCCTGACTTCCTTTTGCTAACTGTCTCTTCTCCATATTTCCATGAGTAATTAAAAAACCCCAAACCCGCAATTTAACAAAAATAATAAAGTGCATGGTAACATGGCTATACACAATGAGTTCTGTAAGATTTGACAGTGCTGCAGCTACACTCAAACTGTCCTGAGATAGGAACCAGCCAACAGGTTTCTCCAAATTCTTCACTGATCCTAATTCATATTTTTGCATTTTTGTTTACTTCATATTGATTTTTATGATACTGCAACTACAAGGATATAGATCCTGAGAAGAATTAAGTGCATCTGAAATGAAATACACTGCTGTTGTACTTTAGTGGCTGATAATAAAAATTATAATGATTTGTTGTACCTGTGGGTGAGTATCTGTCTATAAAAGATTGTAATTGCTGATTATAATGCAAAAATTAGAAGGAAAAAAGTAGTTCTTCTTTTCTACATTTCAGAAATCTGAGATGAAAGTTATGGATTTATGTTGTACATGTTGAAAACATTTTTCCAGAGTACCAGGATATCATTCTAAGCGGTTTAAACAGGTGGCTACACAAATCTATGAAATTGTTCTGAGACAAGATTAGATGTAACAATTTTTTACTTTCCAAATCTTATGTGTAGCCTTTCCAAGCAAAAGAGTCTATTTAAATCAATGGGACTTCTTGCATTACAGGATTGTTCTGGAAAGAAATACATGAAGAATCTGAGAAGAACAGACTAAACAAATACTACTTTGATTGCCAGCACCAGGTCTAAATTCACATTACAGTGTTTTTGTCATCATCTAAAGGTTTCTATGGTCATAAGGACAGCCTCTAGGCAGCTGCTGAACCTGAGATGTGTGACAGAGAGTTGGACCAGTGGGAGGACTCAGAAGAATCTTCTTCTGGTGATATATATAGTTTCTTAAAATATCTGCATCACAGCTTAGAGTCAACAAATCCTTAAGAGAGAAGTTCTAATGTGTTCAGGTAAACAGTAAAAAAAAAAAACAGCAGACCATCTGTCCTAATGACATCTTATAATGATCAATAAAAGGCAGTCTCTGACCTTGCCATTCATTTGTCTCTTTTTCTCATGAAGAGGGATTGGTGGAAGAAATTACAGACTGGACTGAAAGTATTGACAGGACTATGTTTTTTTTCTGCAAGGTTGTATCCACAGGTATCTGAAGGAAGAAAAAGATTAATTAAAAAAATGAATATGAGAGAAGTCCTGAAGGTGAAGCTAGGAAAGCCAGAGGAATATAATGTGAAATTGCAAAGATAACACAGAAACATCCCAAATTCTGCTTTGACTTGCACCCCAGAAAAGTAAAATGGTTTAGTGGAACGTGAGTGGAAGGTTTCTCCCTAGGAGTAGAATTTATTTCAGCTCAGAAAAACATATTTAAAATATTATGTAAGCATTCAATGAATAATAGGAAGTTATTTTGTTGGTTTTTTTTTTTTTTTCCTTAACCTACCATTTTGTGCTCTGTAGCAAAGGAGTACCTTCAAAAGAGAAACAAGCTCTAACAACCATGAATCAATTTAAAAATGAACTTGAGTCATACCTTCAGTTTTAATAGGGTCCTGATTTAAATTTGACATTTGCTGTGTTTCCAGATCAACTGTAAATATAAAAAGCATATAAGATGCAAAAGAAGATTGACCACAGATGTGTCAACCAGGTCTGCTACATTTTTGAGGTTTCACAGTGCCTGTCCAACTCCTGCTTAAGCTAAGCAACACTTACTACATGCATTCCTTAAAGTAACTTGATCAATATTCTCACTCTTCATCTGGTTTTCAAATGCTCTGTACTTACTCCAACTTCTGTGACCCACTCCATCAGTTACTAAACTCACGTTTTCATCCCTTTTCTACTTCCACTTTCATCACTCTTTTTTGTGGATCAGATATTCACCAAGTCATCTGACTCTTGTCAGATAAGGAGTTCATTACTTATAGGATCAGTATAGAGCATGAAAACTTCAAATGCTGAGCATGGTACAGGTAAATTGGAGAACTTCAGGAGATGTGAAAGGCTAGGTATGTGACAATTAGAGAGGGTGCTGGGTTAGCAAAAGAGCATGGCAGAGCAATGGTCAACAGATCCATCCTCTTATCTTTCTTCCATGATGGAATGCAAGACACTACAGCTCAGAAGAGGTTCATATAGAGTGTTTGGTCATACAGAGTATTTGGTCATATAGAGTATTTGTGGCTCTACCAAGCCTCTAGGAAGATGATTTCTGATCATTATACCACCAATCTTCTGCAGACCAAGCATTAATGTAATCATATGAAATGTGTGGGGGGGAAAAGCGCATTATTGTGACAAAAGAATTGGAAATATCTGAAGTAGATAAATACAGAATCAGTGCTAAAGTGGAATAATAGATGTCATTCTAGGATGATGAACAGCTACTTGGGGTGCTGCTTTAGCTCAGAAAAATTAGAAGAAACTTGCACTGTGTTTGTCATATCCAAGAGGAGATCAAAGTATATGCTTGGATGTAATCCAATCAGCAATAAAATTATTACAGTTCTTTTTCTAGCAAATCCAGTCAATATGTCGATCATACAGATTAACACTCCTACGATAACAGATGACAAAGACGTAGTTGATGAGTTCTATCAACAGCTTGAAGAGACATTCATTAAAAATGAAGCAAAGCTATCACCCTTGCAACTGGGGACCTAACTGTGAAAGTTTGGCTGTCAGATGTATAAGCTCTCCAAAAGAAGCAATGGGAAATGACTACTCATCTTGGTTTACTGAATGAAAGAGGCATCTGGTTGAACTTTGTTGCTTTCACGTTCATTCATTCTTCATTGAACACCTAAATTGTATGTCCAAGATATTTGCACGGATGGGTGTGGCATCATGACTAAGAGCCAAGTGATGTTGAAGGATGAACAAGTAGCAAGCAAAGAACACGTTGAGTTGGAAGATCCGTTGTTGGCTTTTAGAATGTCAGAAGATAGATATTCAGCAGCCAATTGCTTCTTGTCCAGAGGCAGAAAAATCTATGTGATGTTTATCCAGAAGATGTTGGTGGTATTGGCATGGAGGAGTAGTCAGTTAACCCAAATGGGCTATGGAATAAAACTGCCAACTGCAAGCTACCGATAAACACATCCTGATAAGTCAGTACTGGGCTCTGAACATCTGTGAACAGCAGCAGGCAAGCATTTCATTAGACAGTGTGCGAAAGAGTAACATATGCTGCCCAGAATTTTTCGACGTGTATAGAGAAACTGCTTTGAGAAGCTCTGAAAGGATTTGCAAACTAAAATGGAATGACATGTCCCACACCCCCATCAGGGAACAAATCAGATGTGCCAAGGAGATAACAAGGCAAGCTTCAGTCCTAGATAATAGGCAGCAAATTCTGGAGTTAGTGAAAACCACAAATGAAAAACACTTTAAGGACCGTAATGTTGGAGGGAATGAAATACCTGTATACTGACTCATTTACCACAGACAGTATGCAAGCAAACATTACCTAGTGATCAACTGCAGAAGCAATAGAGAAGTTCAGTTATCTGGAAACTTTTATATTCAACCACAAAGATATTCAAAGGGAAGTGGAGGCAGAATTCCAATTCAGCTGTATCTTCTCACAGAAAAAGGCATGAGAAACCCTATGAACATTTAAAAAAGTACAAAGGTTCAACAGGTGAAAAGCTTATTTTTTTAGTACTGGCTTGGAGAAACAAATTGTAGCAAACTAAGCCTGATCACAGAAAGAGAGCTGAGATGTGTAGGCTTTATGCATATTGTAGATAGAAAAAAAAAAAATGCTAGGTAGAAATACTGAAAGTTAGAAAATGATCTTCTTTAAGAAATCAGCAGAAGCAACTGGATGGAAAACTGACTATGAGCCAGCAATGTGCACTCACAGCCCAGAAAGCCAACTGCATCCTGGGCTGCATCAAGAGAAGTGTGGCCGGAAAGTTGAGAGAGCTGATTCTACCCTTCTACTCCGCTCTGGTGAGACCCCACCTGCAGTATGGTGTCCAGCTCTGGGACCCCCACACATAAGAAGGACATGGACCTGCTTGAGTGGGCCCAGAGGAGGCCACGAAGATGCTCAGGGGGCTGGAGCACCTCCCCTGTGAGGCCAGGCTGAGAGAGTTGGGGGTGTTTGGCCTGGAGAAGAGAAGGCTCTGGGGGGACCTTATAGCGGCCTTACAGTGCTTAAAGGGGGCTGATGGGAAAGCTGGAGAATGACTTTATACAGGGGCATGTAGTGATAGGACAAGGAGTAACAGTTTCAAAATGAAAAAGGGTAGATTTAGATAAGGAAGAAGTTCTTCACTGTGAGGGTGGTGAGGCACTGGCCCAGGGTGCCCAGAGCAGCTGTGGCTGCCCCCTCCCTGGAAGGGTTCAAGGCCAGGTTGGACGGGGCTGGGAGCACCCTGGGCTGGGGGAAGGGGGCCCTGCCCGTGGCAGGGGGGTTGGAACTAGGTGGTCTTTAAGGTCCCTTCCAACCCAAACCGTTCTATGATTCTATGAGTGACTGTTCTATTTAGGACTTTTTTCAACGTATTGTGAGTCCAAGGTAATGAAGAAAAGAAAAGCAGATAAAAGCTTATTCTTCACTTCATTTTCTTCCCATTGTACATGGATCAATACTTTGTTAGCTTAGCCTATGTTCCGGGCATATCTTCTAAAACATCAGCAAAAACACTGACACCAGCAGTATCTGTACATCATTTATATAGATCTCATTCCAAATGACTTAGGCTGGTACTAGAAGGAAGTATTAGTGTCATCAGTGTACAGGATACACCTTTTGGCAACTGTTCTCCCTAAGAAGATCAGGTTAGTTATATGCTACATGACTCTAATAAGGTAGTACTGAGAGATAAACAGTAGTTAGCCTTGATACAGATAAATCTTCTGTAATTTTAGATCTTTGAAATCCAGTTATTCTGTACTTTTTACCTCACTGCTTTTACAGCCTTCCTACATTGCCTACTGGTATTTTTCTGGGGCATGCCTACAGTAATTGAAATCTAGTTTTGCTTATTTGATGGGAAAGCTAGATTGAAATGCAGCACATTGTGTCTCTGGTCTCTGCTGCTCTTATGTCCAAACTTTGAACAACCGCTACAGACTTTATCATGCTCGTTACATTTTATTGTGTCTACTGCCATGCAGTTCGCTTCTTCAAGACTTACTACTTTATCAAAAAATTGAGGTTTTCTAACAGTTTCCTGGACCATTTGGAAATACCAGATTGCAAAATATTATATGTGAGTGCAAGGAACTACAAAGATATCTGCACTCAGAACAACAGATTCAATAGGGTAACTGAACTTTTTAGCACTTTTTTCCCCTTCTGCCCCCCCTGCAAATAAACCCCACAAACTGCCTATTCTACTTCTGAATCCTGCAGTATCTCCATGCATCCTTTCTATCTTTTATGTATTTAATTGTACTGTTTCCTTCCTTTTGATGCATAGAACAATCAAATTAAACTGATTAATTATCAAATTAAGTATAATCAAGATAATGTTGGACTTTGTTCTATATGTTTCAGTTAAAACTGACCCCATATCACTTATGGTCTGATTTAGATAATTACTTTTTTTTTTTTTTTTAATCAAACTGTTTTCATACTACAAGAAAGAAATTTGGAGATTGAAATTCTCCCTTCCAATCCTTGTTTTCTACATCTTAAATTGCAGGGTTTGTGTTGATATTACAGAAATAGTTGGAGAAGGCTTCATGATCTCCAGAACCTAATGCAGGAGGTTAATTTTCTGCCCCTTCCTCTCCCATTTATAATTTTTGCAGTGCGTGTAATACAGTGCAGCTCTGCAGTCATGCTGCTGCTGTTCAGCCTCCCCTCTTGTATATTTTATAGGAAAAAATCCCAACTGCTTTCTCTGGATTTATTTTTAAACAATTAAGAACAGCATAAGATCAGAAAAATGGGGAAAAGAAGATGTTTGATGAGCAGATTAAGTGCACAAAATGATAACTTGGGATTTATCCAAAGGACATTTTTCTTTAGCCAGACATGCTTTTTCTCCTTGTTGCTGTCATGATTGATTAGTGAAGCACCAAACAATCCATGTAATTATTCACCAACTGCAGACCATCTGGAGTTAGGAATTTGCAGTCTCTTTCTAGAAATGTATCTGCACTGGGTTTGCTGCACGCTTTTGAGCCTAGTACTTAATCACCACATGTGGGAGGTGTTAACTAGGGAATTGCCTTTCCAGTCTAACTACATTATCATTTACATTGTGCTGTAAATGTCTACAACATTTAAGATGCTGTACAAAGGGTTAGAAGTGCAACACACATAACAGCTAGTACCCGAAGAGCATAGAGTTGAAGTGCACAAGTGGGTACCATAAAATAAAAGGCAAATGATGAGGGGAGGGTGGCTGCTAGAGAGGTAAAGGAACAGATGTCAGAAATTTTTTGGAGGAGGAGGTGAATGAGGAGGAGGGAAGCTGTTCCCATATGAAAGATGATCTAAAATGAGGAGTGGGCGAAGGAAACAATTTGGAGTTTCTTACAAGTATGTCTGCTGTCCTACCAAGAAGTGTTTGCGCTTTTGAATGCATAGCTAAATTTGACAGGAAAAATAAACCTTTTAAACATACTAGCATAAAGAGAAATGTAAAAACCCTGCCCATTGCATGATCTAGACATACTGTGCATTACAAAAGTAGCTCAGTCACCAAAATAATGCATGTCTTAACCAGAATCTCCCCCAAAACTCTTAAACTCATCATAAATTGCATAATTGTCCTTTTTCAGAGACCAGGAAAAACAGCCCAGCCTGAAGAAAGTCCTGAAGGTCAACAAGTTGAACAGGAAGGTCAACAATCTGGCTTTGTGGACATGAGGCAGGAAGGCAGGAGGCGTATTCTTCAGTTGGCGATAACACAGTGGGTGCCAGACTCTGACTATCTTATAGTTAAACCAGGGATTGCCCACATTTTTTACTGTGGTGCTTCACATATTCAGTGATGACTGAGAATGACACACCTTAGTGATATGGTCCTTTTGGTTGAGACTCTAGAAATTTATTGTTTCAAAATTGAGTAGAGACAGTTCTATTGTTATTGCTGAAGCTACAAATATGTGTTCATAAGGAATCATTAAATATGAAAAGACATCTGTGTTTGGGATGATGTCTTCTGGCTGGGGGAACATCCATGTAGCTTCATGCACTGCTTAGTTGCTGCAGAACTAGTTTCTACAGCTGTTATGACACATGCAGTGAGGCTATTGTCTGTATAGCCTGAAGTAACAAAAGCCATTTCATTTATCAGTATTTCTGTACAATATCTGGCCCTCTTTCCAAGAAAACAACAACTTTATTTTAGAAAGAGGGGAAATGTATATATTTGTTAACATATGCAGTTTTCCTCTAAAGGCATGCCACAATGCAAACATATGGGCTGCATCTCTTTATGCTAATAAACATTATAATGCCATGGCTTGGTCTCTGGCAGAGGCATGTCAGAGCTTATAACTATATGACTAAGGTCTTCTCCTGGTATAATCTGTTCTTGCCACTTACAGAAAATGGACCTTGTCCTACTGCTGAGCCATGCTGTAGCATTGTTTGGGAAGCAGTAATTGCTATGGACCAAATTCATGCCATGCAACATGCTAACAATTAATCAACATAAATGGTCATGATCTAGTGCTGAAATTCATGCTCTGTTTAGACACACAGTACACTTGTACAGACATAACGACAGCTTCTAGCTAATTCAGAACCATTTTTTGACAGCACATAATGACCAGGAAGCCTCCCTAACACAACTGACTTTCTCTGGTTTCTTGCAAACTGTACCTAAGGAATAAGAGCCACCGAGCAAGCTGGAATACTCCATCTCCTATTGGGATGTCAACTACTACCCATATTTTGCCCCACTTTTTGTGTCTGGTTCTCTCATTCATTCACTGTGATGCACTTTAATCTTATCTTTAAATAATTTGTCATCTCTTCCCAGTTTATAGCATCTTGAGTTTGTTCTCAACAATCTCCATCCTATACCAAATTAATTAAAAATAGTAATATTAATCTCAGATCCCTGTGGAATCGGTTTTGATACTGTGCTACAGATAATTTAGTGAGCTGATTTTTGTAACCAGTTGCATACAGCAAATGAAGGGGCAGGAGAATTAGGTGTGGAATGATTCTCTCTACTGATCCTATAATTAAGAAAAGGTGAGAAGCAGTAAATATCACCAAAGTTGTCATATAGACTTAGCAATGTTTTACATTCTATCACACTTATTCCCATTCTGTCTCACTGAGCAGGCAGCTGCTAGACTTAACTACAGTAAGATAATGTCAGAAAACAGAAGCAAAATATTTTGATCTGGGGACTGCAGAGCTGTGGGTGGTGTAAACTGTGGCCTCCTTGTAGATCAGAGAAGAACCAGGAAGAACTTTTAGAAGAGTGAGAAGCTAAACTATGCTGTTACCAAATTAATGTGCTATCCTTGCTTAAGTCAATGGGAGGTTCATCATAGTCTCCAGTGGAGTCAGAATTTCTTTCTCAGTACTTAAAACTCTACAAGGTTAACAGAAAAAGACTCAAAAAAATCACTAGCTGTACATTTTTGGAGACTAGATATATATAGTTGGTGTGCCTTGCTTAGCCACATCCCATCTGCATATTGGATAAAACTCAAGCATTCATTAGGTTCTCCACTCCTTGATGCCTTGATATCTACTAAGTGGGAGTCTTGGCATATGGAATGGGTAGAAATCCTGGTCTGCTCTGAGTTTGTCTCTAGTCTGGAAGATCACAGGACACCTGAGAACATCATGGCACATATTCACACATCACTTTAGATGCAGCCTAAGAAAATCTCTGCCTTCACAATGAAAGGTAGGTACCAATACACGGAGAAGCCCATGTACTTTCAGTAACAATTCTCTCTTTTTACCTAGAGGTACTGCTGTTTCATAAATGGTCTAATAAAGCTCAGTCTTAGATGTCACAGGAAGGTATTCATTCAACACATTAGGAAACTTATTTAACCAGGCTGAAGAGTGAATAGTAGAATGATGTGCAGTAGAAAGGTAGTGGGAACCATCTGCCCATTCTTCCTTTGTATTTCATACTATTTTTGTCATTAAATTAACACAGGTCTGTCAGGAAAAGGAAAGAGGGGAAAGAGAAGGGGAAGCAGAAAGGAAGGAGAGTCTTTGCCTTGGTCTGCCAGGTAAGAGGAGTCCCATCTCTGTTACTTATCCCTCCAGGATGTTTCTTCCCTAATGCATTTAAAAGTCCCATATGCCAGGAAAACAGACCACTGTTGGGGTTGTATCTGGGTTGTGTATCTGCCAAGTTGTAGGAAAAGAGATTTTATAACCAGCTCTACCAAAAACATGTTTTAGAGGAAACCTGCCTTACAAGCAAATGATGTAATGAGGGAGAAATGCCCTCATGTTTTCCAGAAGCACCCAGCACAATCCTTAAAGCAAATCCCATAACTTGCTCTTACTCATTCATAAAGGAGAATTTTTCTTCCCAAAACTCAGTAGTATCCTTGGGAAGAAAGAAGAGTTTGTAATATGACCTGCAGTCAGTAGGTCTACACTGCACCTTTTGTGTACCCAGTGAGCTATATGGTCACCTCAGCAAACCACGATGAAGCTGCATGATCACTGACATTTTGTTTGTGCATTCTCTTGTAGGAGCCTGTAGTTTTCTGTGTCATGCTGATCCAGACACATCAGAGATGATTTAATGAATATGGGGGCAAGGAAGGTAAGGAAAGGTTTTTAAATGGGGACATTTCCCGGCTACAGTCTAAACCAAGAGTAGTTATCAAATTAATTCATAAACACCACCAGCCACTGGCAGTTCTTTGCTGCTTCCAGATGAAACAGAATTCAGACCAGTGATCAGGAGGCAAAGGGTCTCTCACTCATTAACAACCCCATGAGCTTTCAGTTTCCCAAGAGCACTAGGTTTTATAAGAATGTCAGGAAATACACAGTAGTTGTGGCATAGTGTATGCTTAAAATGTTAATTACCTTTCTAGCTTAAATGTCTTTGACTTACTGTAATTAGACAGCAGAAGACTTTTTAAAGATGCATTGCTGGTGCAAGTTAAGCACTGTTTCGGTTACATGTCATTCTTCAAAGACAGCGTCTGAAATATGTATCTGAAGTGTAGCATCTGAACACTGTTTCGTTTACCCCAGACTTCAGTGTAGCAGTTTTCCCTGAATTTAATAAGGCTGCATTAGAATGAGCAGTGCCCAGGGTAACCTGAGTCAATGAAAAGCAATTTAATTTAGTTTATGCAAGAGGCACACTGTGTCTCTTCCCGCCCCCCGCCCCTCCGAAGTAAATGAGATGAAAATCTTTCTTACATATTGAACGAATGCTTTCAGGATTGTGTATCATACTGTGATCTCTATAAAATCTTGTGTAAATTTGTGTATTTTGGTCCCTGTGTATTTGGTGTAAGATACAAAGATGAGCTGAGCATAAATGAATACACTTCCCTAAACATCCGTAAAGACAACTATTTAATTCACCGAAATAATAATAATAAAAAAAAGGAAGAAAATAGCTGAAGCACAACTGGTATAAACAGGATGACTATGAAGATCTATGTGTTTATGCTTTTATTCTTTGTAGTTCAGTAACACCTTCAATGCCATATATACAGGGCACAGACTAGGAAACCTTATCACTACTGCACAAAGTTTGGCTCTTTGATGTCATGGCACAGTGAAATATCCAGGTCTAGTGTCCAAAAATACAAAAGGGTTATGTCCTGTGCCATGTGCTGATTTGAATTTCACATTGATGCCAGCGGGCAGCATATGTGATGCATTATATGTTGGTAATGTGGAAAGTGACAACATCACAGAGACACCCTAACTTCTTAAGCCAAGGAGTGACCTCATTAGGCCACAGAGGAAAACTTTGAAAAGACTTCTGCATCCAGGATCCAAGTCAAGACAGATACACGAGGCATGTTATTTAACAGAACGGTAAATACTGTCTTTGCATACTGTGCATTAATCAAGAGAACAGAGGGTGGGGCTGTACATCACCACACAGGCATATGGCACAGCACAAATCAGTGTTCAGAGGAGAGGTCACTAAAAGAAACCATCCTTTGCCACAGGTACAGAAGCTGTGTGTTTTAGTCTCCTTTGAACTATAAATACTCAGAAATTGCACCAGGATGTATGTTGCACTTCTATTTCATGTTTGTATTTGTTCTCATCTTTCATGTCTTTCGTATATTATGTTTTTCATGTTAAGGTTTCTGCTAGCAGTTTGCATCTTCTTGAGGTGTAGATGTTAAAATCAAATGCCGGAGTGCAGGGGCCAGCATTTGTTATTTTCTGCTTTGGACTGTATGTGTTAACATTTAACAGGAAAACCTAAGCGTACAGGATGCAGCACTATTAAGAGTTTTAGTTCTTCTGGTCTAAAGGGCACCTGTACTTCATTTTTTGCTACCAAGGCAGCAGTTTACCTTCAGGCAACAACTTATATAGTAACTGTATATGCTAATAAGAGATCAAGCTTCTTCAGAAAATAAAACTATGTCACCTTGTGCTTAGTTGTAAGAATGAATTAATACCAGAATTGCAAAGCTAAACATAATCTCTGTAACACCAAAATTACTTCTGTCTCTAATAAACTAAGTTCATGTTTGAGAGACAAATTAAAAACCAGCAAGCTTAACTTCATTAGCAGTAGAAAAAAGGTCAGAAGGAAAGTGAGATTTATTCAAACAAATGCCCATACTTTCCTTATAAATAGGCTTACAAGAAAACGCTTATAGGAGGGACAATATAACACAACTGTGTTCAATGTTTGTTCATTAGAAATTTTCTCACCATTTAGAGTACATAATTCCAGGTGGTATTAAGATCTGTACATACTATAAACAACAAATATATAGTTTAATGATACCTTTTGCTGTTCGGAATTGTTATGGATTAAGTTTGTTCAGCCATTTTGGAAGACATACAAGTTTTATTCATCGGATATGTCTGGCCTGATTATCCATTTTGCTGTGAAATTCATGGACAGAAAATGGCACAAAACTGTACAATGTGCTGGGAAAAGGTAAATGAGTTAAATAAAAAATAATGGGCTGGAATACTTTGCTGTGTATGTGCAAGAAAAAGATACTAGTACTTATATGGGGAAACAAATCCCAGTAAGTATTTACTGATGAAATTGGTTTGTGGGTCAGTCAGAGCTTTTATTGCTAGCACGCCATACAGCCACACTGCTCGTGAGTCTCTAATAATTTTTTTTTTCCTGTTTTATTTGAGAAGATAACCTTCCAAACCAGTCCCGTGTGTCCTGCGCAGGATTTGAGCAATGTTTGAAAGATGCTGTGGACAGCCCTTAGAGAAGCCTGAGTACCGGGGGGAGCACAACAGTGTTGGTGTGTTTGGCGGTGATGGTATTTTATTGCTCATCGTGGGATGTGAAAGGATCCTGGTGCAGTGGCAAAACCCCAGGCAGCGTGCTGGTGGGGACTCTGAGCTAGTGCTGTGCGCTGGCTGGGTTCTGGAGACAGGAGGCTGGAAGGCCAGGGCATAGCAGGGCCGGGGGCCATGCGAGACCACAGTGTGACATGCAGAGCTGCAGGGAATGGGGAAATAAGACCAAGATGTAGCCTTATGGTCGGTCTGCAGAAAGCTACTTGAAATTCCTGTTTGGTTTCCATTCAGGAAAACATTTCCCAACGCTGCTTTAAAGACTGTATTTCCATGGCTAGACAGACACATTAGTGAAGATCTTTCAAATTTCTGAAGCCTAGTTTTATCATTCTAATAGCCAGCAAGGGTTATATTAGCTGCTGTTCTGTGTGAAGGAGTGACTCTCAGTAGAAGGCGGCCATATACAAACAGACTCACATCCACCCCAAATTACACATGAGCAGAACAGTGGCATCCTCTTAGCATTAGCAAGTACCTCAAAGTTGGAAGGCTTCTTGTGAGTTCAGATTTCGTAGAGCTTCCCATGAAAAAGGTCTTTAAGCCGTCACAGGAAGTTTGATACAGTCATTTCCTAAGTCAATGACTCCCTGGACTCTTACAGAGTAATTGCAGTGCCGCTGCCTTCTCCTCTTTTACCCCAGATACTGCTTCTTTTTGCATACTTCTGCCTGCATATTGCATGGAAGAAGGTCTTTGTGACTTGTATTCTTTCATATATTTCAGGTAGAGCTAAGGCAAAGATAGCAGTCATACAATACAAGAACATTGCTGTGTATATGTGTATATATACATATATAAAAAATGTTTTCTTTCTAGACACTGTATCAAGTTATTGTTGTCTAGAACTAGTATTCAGCTTAATGGCTCCCATCCTCTCTTACTTTGCTCCAAGTCTTCTGCAATGAAAGAGCAAATTCTTTCAGAGACAAGCAGTATTCCCATCAGTAAAACAACTGGGACAACTCTTCAGTATGCTCAATTCTGGTTTATGAGCCACTAGAAAAAAAAGAAAAAAAACCCAAACCGAATAGGAAGACAACTCTAGGTCATCCCCTTTGGTGCTCTTTTCCCATCCTGTTTGAACTAAGAAAACTGAGTAGAACTTTGTAGTAGCAGATAGACCAATATAATAAAACTTAATAGCACAGATACAACAGGGACAGATGATGCAGAGTGTGGGCTGAATGTTCATGCTCCCTTTTTTCTTTGTGGGAAAATATTTAACAGTCACCAAAGCAGAAAAGTACTAAGAAAGTTCAACAGCAAAAGAGAGGCAGACAACTTTTGAAAATAGACTTGAAATTTATAATTATGTTCAACTAGCATCTCAATATACATTTTTTATCCTGGGAGCCCTACTATGTTACTTTCTGAATAATCATCCATCTCAACCAGGCCTCTACAGAAGGATCCAAACTCTGCATAATTCACCTTCCCACCCCATTAGAGTCTGCGCTAATATTTTCATCATGATGTTTATATGAGAACATCTGTATAGAAGATCCACTGCTCTCCTCACCTGGGATCTCCCATGCAGAACCTTCTGTAGTTGATTCAGCTTACAAACATATTTTCCAACTCAGTATAAGAAGCCTCTCCTAATTTGATTTGTGTTTCCTTCTGACGGAAGAACAGTTCTAGAAGAGATATTTATTAAAGACTCTTTGCAGCAAATACTATCTCCATTTCATCAGACACAACTCTGTGGACCATACTATGGGACAATTTTTTTCAGATTCCTTCTGCTGGCCTTCCAACCTTTCCTTCCTTTCAGAGTGGAGTTTAAACACCACCTTTCATAAGTACTCCATGAAGTCCCAGACACTCATAGTGTACTGCGGTGAACAGGAAGTATCCCGCTTTCCCTAAAATAAATTCAGGATTCTTAGGTTTGATTCTTCTAAAGATTCTCGTAGTCACTGAGTCCTGCACAAAATTTTAACAGGAAGCATGTGACGAGTATAATTTGCATTGCCCTTCAGTCTTTGACAAAACATGACTACAGTAGAGAGATCGTTGAAGCATTTGCCTCTGTTTTTGTCTGTTTTACCCCACAGTAACTAGATTAATTTGTCTTTCTTGTTAGATCCATCTCTGTAGCCAGTTCAGTTGTTTCAGATACAACCACTCTGAGGATCATAAGCAATGATTAAATTAACCTTCCTTTGAAAAGTTTGTTGGTAGCATTTGAAATTAACCTAAATTAGTATTTATCTTCATCCTCTTCTAGATTGCCTACTAATGAGTCAGAAGCGGGTCTCCTAAAAGAAACCTATTCATTCTAGGTGAAGAAAATACTGAAGTATTTATTTTTCCTCTTTTGGGGAAACACATATTTCACCTCCTCTTATCACAAATCCTTTGCTAAAGAAAATAATACTTTAATTTCAGTAGGAAAAAGAAGATAGCTTCAAAGACAGAACATGAAGTTGAATACCAGAAGAAAGCTAATTATTAAAATAAATAAAAAAGTCCTAATTCAGAAGCCAAAGTTTTCTATAATATGTTCTGCTGAGCAGGCTTGGCTTGGAGGTTTTTCAGTTGTTTACTCTGTCTTGATTCGAAGACTCTGGTCAATATGTGTATATTATATATAATGCATTTATACCTGATTTTTTAACTGAAAGGGAATGATCTCATTTCATTCTTTATGTGTATATTCCTCTTAATATATGATAACATACCTGTTGGCTTGTTTTTTTTTCCAGGAATTAAAATTTACCATGAAGTTAAGCAAGCATTTTGTTTTTAGCATCATTATCTGGTTCAGAACTGAACCAGTGCTGAGAAGTTGTGTTTAGAGATGAGTGTTGAATTTTGGACATGAATGTTTTAGTAATTTCAGTTGCTATTAATTTGCATGCAGAGACAAGAGTACTAGAGAAATGAAAATTTGACATTCATCTCTTCATATAAACAGAATGATTTATTTTTAAATCAAAGTAACCTACTTTGGTTACTTTTAAAGCCTTTTTTCATTTTTTTCAACATTTGATTGAGGTGGTTTTTTTCTTTAGCAAAGAAATTGTACGTTCAGTGAGTTCAAAATTACTCAATCCTGACCTTAGAAACTGCAATTTCTGCCTAGAAAGTTTTATTTCTGAAAATAAAGGTTGACTGCCAGTAGAAACCATGGGTAAATCTTAACAGATGGCAGTACATGCTGCAATTTTATGAAATTCCTGCCCATGGCTGTATATACAACTTATTCTGCATAGCTGTTGGGATCTGTGCAATTTAGTATGAATGTATATTATGTGGGATTAGTTCTGCCTAAAAAGAGGAGCTTGTGTGGACTGGCATGGTGGCACAAATGCATGTTTTCTTGCATCTGCCTGAACCTTGGACAAAATTCCATTAAACCTGATATTCAGTACAAGCAGTGTAAGTGTACAATGCTTCCTGGCATGGGCCTAGAGATGGGGGCTGACGTGTCTCTGAGATGACTCATGTACACATGTACATGAGCTGAGCCTGTTGCAAAGGTCATTTACATTGAGATATATATACAGACAGACAGAAGCATCTGTGGAAAATTTGGTGAACAAGAGAGCAGGTAAAGACCAAAGGAAGACCAAAGGATAAGTTGGTGCTGAGTTATTTGCCCTTTTTAAGGAACGTGACTTATTCTGTGCTGCTAGGATTGTGTTAGGTTCTGTGGCCCCAACACAAGGCTGGGGTAGTGTAAAATTACTTTGTGTGGCCTCTGAAAAGATTCTTTTGCAACAACCCTGCTGTCTGATTCATTGTCAAGATCCTACTCTACCAGGTATTGTGGCAGCTGGACCAGAGTGACCATGTTTCACTCACGTTTGTTCTTTGGTAACGATTTCTGGCTGGCCATGGAAAGACTTCAATCTGACTTGTCAAGCTGAAATATAATAAATCTTAAACTTCAGAGGAAGCTGGGGTGGATTTTCAGAATATTCTCAATTCAGCGGAGCCAAGTGTGTCAAACTTTGTTGTCTCATGAAATGAGAGGGAACACTGAATACAGAAAAAAACAGATACTAGTTGAAAATGCATGAAAATTCTAATGTTATGGAGGAGAAAAGGTTTAAAATGTTTAAATAACTCCTCCTCAAACTACATAGTTGCTGACTAGCATAAAAGAGTTAATTACAGCTTGCTTTCCAGTAAGTAAGACCTTTTTAATACCTGCAGGTGTCCAGTAGATTCTTTTGTATCAGCTAGCCATAAGGGGTAACATGATCCTCCACCATTTCCTTTTGGGTGGAAGTAGACACAGTTTGTAAGGTAATAGAGAAGACTAATAGCTAGATCTTTATTGAAAAGAAAACTAACACCACACTGAAATGCCTTTCAACTTTTTGGAAGGTCATACTGGGCTCCAGCAGGGCTCTAATCTGCCTTTGAACTTAAACTGAAACACTCAAATCAGAGCTGCTTTCTATGTTTGGATCACTGCTTTACAGCAGTGATTTTCAGCCCCATCCTATTGGCAATCCCCGTGCCCCATTGCTCTTTGCCTGGCGAGGTCAGGCACGGGATCCTTGCTGCCAGATAAGGCAATCAACCTTTTCTTGGCAGCTCGCAGCAAAAGCTAGCTACCAGCTGTTTCCCGTGACTGATTGAAGCCAGTGCTTGCTGCTGCTGCTTTCTTTTGGGCTTTAATGCCTTTTATCAAGAGTTTTCTTTTTATGAAAAAGACTACTATGGCAGTGCACATAAAAAAACTCAAATAGCTTTGAGTGAGAAAGAGACTTCAAATGTTCAGTGTCTCAGTGTCATAATGAGGACAACAATGGCCAGTGCATTCAGAGGTTACTCTGAGGTAATGCTTTTCTGTTCTACTTGTGGGCCCATTAAATGATTTGCAGGGGACTGCGTTCCCTCTTCTGTATCCTCACTTACGCTTTTGGAGAAAGAAGGGATTGGGTGAAAGAGGCCCTATTCCCCCTCAGTTACACTTTTTATGCTGAGATACTTCTGAACAACCTTTCTCTTGTAGACATTTCTGACCACAGGAAACTCTTCTTAAATCTTCAGATGCCCAATGTTCTTAGAAAATGGATTAATAGCACTAACTAAAATGCAGCTAGTACGCTTTGATTCAAATATATATTCAGATATAGCATTGCGAAATTGGACAAGACTCTGTTTGAGAGCCTTCTGTTGGCAAATGCCTTGGTGTAGAAATCATGGACCTAAAAGCTACAAAAAGTAATTTTATCAGTTATTAGTCACTTCTAGGAAGTGATCGTATAATAAAAAACCCTAGCGATGCTGGGATATCCAACCTACGTAACAGTGTGGAAATTATTAAATTTCTTCCTTATGAAAAGTGCAAACTGAAAGCCAAAACCAGAGATGCTCTTTTACTTTGGGGGTCTTCTATCATTCTGCACTGATTTTCTGGCCTTTGTTCAGACAAGATACTGTTAATTATCTTATCTATAAAGTATATACTGAAATACAGATGTTTGCAGAAGCACTTCTTAAAATACAACATTTTATTTAATTGATAAGATAGACTTGCACATGCTAACGATGTGTGTGTGCATAAAGCCATTGTGAAACACTTCAATAAAAATGGGACCTATGATCAATACCCCTGGTAAGTTTTCTATATTGACCTAAATAGCTACCATGAAAAATCCCAGACAAGTCGACAGCAATGCTCCCCTGTTTGAATGTTGCAGTACCATCTAAAGACAGGAAACTTAATAGTAACCAGGGCCTAACCCACAAAAGGCATCTAAACAGAGTCACACAAAGGTCTAGCTGATTCTTTAAAGTATATATAATGATCTGTAGATTATATCAGAAGCGGTCACAGAGGCTCCAGCTTGTTTTCCCTCCATAACACTGGTCTTAGAGTTTCCCCAAAATAATTGCTATAAGAACCAAAGGATAATTTTTATGAAAACCTCAGCTCCTTTTTCAAAAACCTCCAGTCATGGAGAATTCACCACAGCCTTTGACAAGTTGTTCCAGTGTTTAACTATCATCACTTACAGAAAAAGCTGTTTATTCTCCATCTAGACCAGTTCATCTGCCCCTTTTAGCCAGTTGTACTCATGTCTGCTAATCTAAATGGCCTTTTACTCATCATGTTATTACTCACAGAGAGAGGTTAAATTGCTTCTTAACCTTTTCCAATGTAAGCTAAATAGACTAAGCTTTTAGTTTTTCACTGATGCAGGACATTTTGTAATCCTTTAAGCATTCTCATGGCTCCTCTCTTCATTTTTTTGCATTGTTTTCACTATCCTCCTTGAATTGTCAGTACCAGAATTGGAGATAATTAGCCTGTAACTGCAGCAGGAATTACAAATGAAGGCATTACACGTGGTTTCTACTCCTACTAGGTTCTCCTTGTTATGTATCCATTATTTTGCACCTGGTGATACTTTCTGACAAAGGGAATTTAAAAATACCAAGTTTTGTATTTCTATCTGGAAGATGTCCCTCTTCCATGTATACTGAAAGCTCAATGTGCCTGAACTACTGCTACGTATTGCTGAGTGCTTTGCTCATAAAATAAGGCAAGGAGTCCCAGGCTTTTGCAAATGGAAGCCACCACCAACTCAGAAGGACCCAGTCCTGGCATGTTTTAAAGAAACAGTTGTTTTAAGGAGTGATGACTCATCCTTTTCTTTTCCTGTTATAAAGCTTGATGACAAATATGCATTAGGCACCCAAGTATCTGACGGAGCTTTGATACAGTCTCACACCAAGCAATGAATTGCCACGATGTGAAAGGCTGAGCTTGAAAGCAGACATTGAAGAAGAAACACTGGAGCCAGCCTCAGTTCACCCCACCATGCAGAGGGGCAGCTGGCCAGGTGTGCTGGACACAACCAACCAGCGTAGCTGCCATGTAGGGATCTTGCCGCTAGGCGCATCGTGGGCTTGGCTGGGATTGCCTCTGAGCCCCAACTGGGTGTTCGTCTCTCAAGGTTGTAAGTCAAACATAGATTCCTAAACATGAGTCTCGTATGCACAAGCTTGCAGGCCAGTAATGCTAATGAAAAGTCAACAGCTGTTAACAGATGAACCTCACACATTTAGAAACAAGGATAACAAACCCATACTGTGCACTGCTATGTTCTGGTAATTAGCCTTGGAGATGGGCTGTACTATTACCCTGGAGCAGCCTATATACCGGTCCATTTCAAATTGCGCTGATGCTTTGAGAATTCAGAGCTTTTGGAAACGTTCTCGAAGCTGGAGCAGAGCCTGTGGTTTGAAAGGAGGCAGTGGGAAACTAAACAAAAGATAGAATAAAGTAGATTTTTGGTTCAGTTGGCTGCCTTATTTTTGTTTATTGGTTGATCCACTTTTTTTTTTTTTTTTTTTTTTTGGAGCCCTTTTACCTTAGTTGCTTTTTTATATCTTCTACAATGTGGCGTCTTCACAAATGTAAGAGAAATTGTAAAGGATAACACAGCAAAATTATGTGGCAGTTTAGACATCAGACAAGGCACAGAAATGAAAAACACTGAAATTTCTCATATTGTAACACATATACATATATATTGACAAGCGGTGTGGGGATGTGTGTGTGTGTGTGTGGTTTTAAACAAGTTCCAGAATCTTACTTTTCACTTCCCTTCTATTGTTTTCTGTAGAAGCATGATTGCTTTAGCAATATTTGGGAAATTTTAACTTGTGTTATTTGGGAAGAAGCCACAAAAATAATCTGATACATCTAGACCACAAATAGGAATTCCAGTACTCCTCTGCAGTTAAACTGATCTGTGGTAGTGGTCTGAGAAAAATAGTTTAAAAGCCCTATGGAGATATGATAGGACATCTAATCCCTGCAGTAAAAGTGACTAACACTAAGTTTGGGGAATGAGGCTGAAATGAAAATCAAGAGGATAGGTTCAGTGTCCTAAGAGGAGTTGAATTGATTTCAACTCAGGACTTGAAATCAATTCAAATAAACTGACCAGGTGGGAATTAATTAAAAAGAGGAAGAGATATAGATCGTACTTATGAAGGGTTGTGGCTGTATAAGCAATTGAGTAGATTCTATTTCTCTTTCTAATAGGGAGGGAATGGGTAAAACTGGCAAGGGAATTGCTAGAATTAAGCCATTTGGAAAGGGAGAGAGATACAAAAATCGTTCTTCAGCATTTATCACTGGAATTGGCAAAAAGTCTGGGAAGGTGTCATTGTAAATAACCCGAAAGCTCCAGAGTAGATCGTTTCCCTCATGGACTTATGGATTTTAGAATTACCTTGCATCCTTTCAGTTCTCGGTCATCCCATAAGCATTTTGGTTTCTGGTTTCCCTATGATAACACTCTCACCACACCTGAGAAGGAGATTTTGATGAGTTCTCTCTTGAATTTTGCAAAAACGGTGTTTGAAGAAGTAATTTATAATACGTCAGTGTAGGTGTCTGACTGCAGTAAATTGAAGAAATTGTGATATGACAGGCACGTGCAGACAGAGGAAGCATGTGGAGCAACCACCCTCCTTCTGTATGTCCAGTTTGACCTTGTGACGCTAGATGGTCTAACGGCAAAGCTGCAGTCTTGGCCTGACCAAGGTTTTTCTGCATATGATGTCTGTGCAGCTTGTGTTAGTACCCACCTGATGAATGGCATTCTCCAATAGTTTGAAATCAACCTCTGTGAAAAGCACTATGTTTAAGTCTAAAAATTACATGTAATTAAATACAATCAAATTCCAGCACTGTACAAAAGACCCGCTGTCACTGTTATAGCCCAAACCATTTGATTTTAATTGGCTATGACTTCACGAAAGTCGATATGGCTTGGTTTGTTATGTTATTTTAGAAAAAAAATGCAAAATGTTTATTTGACTTTAAGCAGCTCTGAAACTTGCCTACTGTAACCCATAATCCTCTGATATTTTTAGAGAAATGCTTTTAGACCAGACACCATGAATACAACAGATTCTATGTAGCCTTCTGTGGTTTCTTAGCATAAAAATAATCCATGTCTAAACAAACAGTAAGGGGAAAAAAATAAAACAAAACCGCAGAACAGAACTATTTCTACAACTTGAAGAATTGCATCATGTTGTTCATAAAAGTTCATTCTTTCATTTTCATTTGTTATATGGAACTTTTCTTAGCAAGAATCATCTAACAGTACTAGAACTAATGTGCCATCTTGCCTGTATGATATTAAAATATCCCTGAGTAGCTAAGTACAGCGGCTTCTCACAGAGATTCACAAAAAAACCCAAGTGGATCCTTTATCTAGCTTACACCTAAAACAGGTTGGATTTGCTCCCTTGAATAACAAGAAAAATATCTAGCAAAATAGGATAAAAATTTATTAAAACACTCTCACTGCCTATAATCTGGAGATGCCATCAATAACTGTCATCACTGACACGAACCAACAATTCAGAGTATTAAAAGATTCATTTTATACATTTCTGATCATCAGTATTCTATACCCTATTATGTACTTTTCCTTTCCTGAAGTTTTTTTTTGTTCTTTCCCCCTGCTTCACAGCTTTCAGAAGTGATTCAGTCATCATAACATGCACCCTTTCATTTTTTTTTTTCTTTTCCAAAAACCTGCATTTCTACTACACTCTTCTGGATCCTAGATCCAGATTAGCTAGAAGTCTCATTTTTCATTTATGAAAACAAAATAATGTTTTTGCTCATTATGGTTGTCAAAGACAACCAAGATCCAAAACGAATATTAAAAGAACAATTCCAAAGTTCAAGAATTCTAATGTTTTTAAGCCAGCCTTGTATGTTAGGTATCTTTTAGTCATGTTTTAAATCTTCATATTTAGTGGTACTGCACTCAGAAAAATTAAAGGTTATCAGAGGAGCAGCTCTATGAGTAAATGTTAAAAAAAGGGAATAGAGAAACATACAACTAGGCTTATATCAACGCTGGGACCTGGAAAGGGGTTTCTTATTTCCCCACACATTTCTGTTTGAGAATCTGCATGCTCCAGAAAAAAAGGTATTGAAACAGAAAGCACTCTACACAGAAAAAAATTGCTTTCTAATCTAATGCAACTATTTATCTTTGGTGAATTTAAAAGCTACCAAAGATGTAGATCAGTACATACTAATACAAAAGGAAATCCAGTAAATATGTGCATCAAAAAGAAAGTGGAAAGCTTTCCTTTGAAAATGGAAACTATCAACAACTTTATCAAATATGTAGAACTGAGAAATTGTTTTATGACTGTTTCATCACAGCCTATCTTCATGGCATAATATGCATCTATAAATAACCTCACTTATACTGCTATTGTATATTGCCTATTTATGTTGAAATCTCCCTAGAACAGCCACACAGTTTTTCTGCTTCACTGTCCAAACTATGCATGATTAAAATCTTTCAGTAACATTCACAGGAAACACAGATTTTCAGTATAAAATGGGCCTAATATACCTCTTCCATGCATGAAAGAAAAATCTAATTGCAGACTTCAAGTCTATCATATGAAATACAGTGAAACATTTTAATTTCAATTAAAATATATGGGAATAAAATTGTAAATTAGTTATAAGTGCAAATTAAAGGTATAGAAGGAATCTTAAGCAGGATGATCCAATTTTTACATGGGTACAACATGTTCATGGTATAGTTAGCAGAGGTCTGTAATGTGGTAGCTGATTAAGCTGCTGGTACTCCAGTACACTGTCACGCATCCCAGAGAACTGTAAGGTACTTCACAAGCTACTAAAATTCAAAAACCTAATGAGATATACTTGCCTCTGGCAAACCAGAAAGCAGTGAGTGGCCGTGCAGCACAGGCATAACACTTCTTATTCCAGTGGTTACAGTGTTGTGCATGTCAAAAGGCTTTCATTTTGATTTCCCTGGCACAATTATTTTTCCTTGTAATTAACTCCACTGGCTATTTAAAAGTTTAGCTTGATTTACTCTGGCACAGAACCAGATTCAGCACAGATTTGACTGAATAATTACTCCCTTAGTTACCCATCTGGATTATAAGTGTAAAACACCAGTCAAATATGGATCAATATTATACTCAAGTATGTTCTGACACCCAGGCTGACGACACAGCATGTTGATTGAGCAGAAAATATTGACAAAGTAAAGCAATTCATTAGTTTAAATCTTGAAATAAAATTTCTAGTGTCTTTCCTCTCATCACTCTCAAACAACTCACTTGTATGTCTTTCTGTGGAATAGACTCAAAATCTCCAAACTGTTTAGGTCCTAAAGTCATCGTGAAAAAATACAGTGGGGCTCTGGTCCCTGGAGCTCTTTCCTGAGCTCTTCCTATCTGTAACCAAGCAGCTACACATAAAATATTAGAAACCCAAGTAAAACACTGCCAGTAGTCATATTTTGATTATGCCTAACTGAAAACGTACCACTATGAGTTTGATCTGCAGAAGCAAAGTTCAGCTCTTGTCAGATCAATGTTTGATTTACTAATTATTTTTTCAACAAAATATTCACATCAAGTTCTTAGATTGGTTTTAGGTAGTAGAACAGGAATTCCAGTGTATTCTGGAATACTGGTGAGGCATGTAAATGCCATTAGTAATGCTTTTACACTTTTGCAATATATTGAACTGAAATTCAAAAGAATATACAGATAAACCATAAGTTTGTTTATTATGAAATTACTTGTTGACAAAGCACAGGATCATGTAATCTTTTGCCTACTTTTTTCCTCAGCTACTCATGGAATTCACATCCTTTGAGTTTGAAGTGGCACACAAAATTGTCCCAAAGTGTTTAACACTGTTTGTAAGACAAGGGAAAAGAAAAACAAACAAACAAACCAACAAGAAACTTGATATGACACTGTTATTCTGTGCTTATTTTTAATATTTGTGCATCTTCCAAGAAACAAGTAAAATAATTATTCACCATTTGGAGAAGGTGATGGCAAAATCCACACTCGGTATCTCTTGAGATTTGACCTTGACTTGCGGTTCTACTAGCGCTACCTGCCTTTGACTGTGTTGGAGCAGGCTAGTTCGGTGACACCCTGCGCTCCTGTCTCTGTCACCAAGCTCCTTTTGGTTACCCCCTCCTGCTTGCACCTGGGTTTCCTCCACAGGCAGTCAGGGTGCGAAAGCCAGGAAGAGGGTGTGAGTCTGAACATCATACTGGGTCGGTGCACTGTTTGCCCTGGCAGACCTGGTGGCTGGGGAATACCCTGGTTCCAACAGGAGATAGGGAGATTTTAGTCCATTTATACAAAAGTTGCCATTTTTAGGACAAAGTAGCATCAAATTAGGAAGGAGGAGGGTGCAGAGGTACTAAGGGTCAAGGACTGAATGAAATACTAAAAAGCAATTAAGAAAGGATGACAATTATTATCTCCTATTACTGAGACATTATAATGGCCTAAAGACAAAGATTAAGAAAAATGTTTGCAGACATCTTTCCTTGGTGTGATGGTGATTTTTCTGCATAGATCTTACTGACTCCAGTAGGAGTTAGGCAGCTCTGGGGTGTGGAGCTCTTTGAAGCAGTCTCTCTTGAAATACGTATAGAAACATACACTACAGAAATCCTGCTCACTATATGATTTTAGTGTTAAAATTTAGCAGTCACCCATCTCCCAAATGCAATGTGACTAACTGCTCCTTGATGCCTACAGGCAGACCAATGCACTCAGATGCTTTACATGAATTCCTTGGCCACAGATACTTCTGTAATTATCGCCCTGTTGCAAAATGAGATTGTGCACACCCATCTGACACGTGAACCACACAAAATCTTCTCTGACTTTTCTAGGCCCTGATGAAAAGTGAGACACATACTGCTACAGCTCCCATACCTAAAGGATTAATGAGGTTATTTAGTAAGTGTTACGCAAGTTATGATTGATCTGGAAAAGTAGCATAGAAGTACCACCTTATTTTGCAAGAAATAGTGTAGGGCAGGAGCCTGGCTTGCATGTATAAATATTATTTTCATTCTGTTGGAAGTTTTCTTTCAATTGGAAATAAATTGATGTGATAAGGAAAAAAAAAAAAGGTAAAACTCTGACCTCATTAACAGTTGTAGCATGGTTGCCTTCATTATAAAAAGGAGGTGACTAAGGGAGGTATGACACAGGTCTCTAAAGTGATAGATGGTTCAGAGAAAGCAGGTAGGCAGTGATTAGTCACTATTTCTTACAGTAAAAGGCTTCTACACCCGCACTATCAAGTGACTTCAAAACAAACAAGAGGAGGTAGTTGTGCAGGCGATGCAGAGTGAATTTGTGCAGCTTGTTAATTCATTGTGAAGACAAAGAACTAAGAGTGCCAAGGAAGGGACTAGACATTCCTTTGAGAGACAAGTCAGTCAGTGGCTATTAAAAGTTTTTTCAGGTGCAGTTTTCAGCTTGGGAAATTCTTAAATGACTGGTTAGGAAGGTGGTTGGGTATTTTAAAGAATGAATCATTTATTAACTGTTCTTCTAGCACTTCTTCCCTGCATAAGTGCTAATGGCCACTGGAAAAGAGTGGATAGTGGAGCTGGGATTCACAGCTGAATGTAGCTGCCTTTATGTCCCTTTTTCCTAAATTTTGTGGGTTTCCAAAACACAAGCTGTTCATAACACTGAAAAACTATTAATTTTCATGGCATTTTCTTGGCTTTTACAGTCTGATCGGATTCTCATTTAGACCAGCACATGAGTTCTCATTTTTTTCTATGCACTGGCATTTGTGATGAGGTAGAGGGACTGTCCTGTCAGAGTTGCTCTTACCTTGATCGACTGTTGGATACTTGCAGTTCTAGAGGAAATCTTCTTATAGAGTGAGAGCTGTGTTTAGTATCAGGGAACACTGATTCACATTAAAAAAGCCCACTTGAAGTGGTTTAAATACCAAACTTTCTGCAGACACCGTGACTTTTAAATTTGTGCTATAAACTGGAGTAATTGTGTCATCGCTTCTGAGCTGGGAAGGACTTCAGGATTCCTTCCTCTGATGGTGAACTACTAGTAATGGGTACATTTTCTAGTGCTATAATTATGTAGAGTGGATGGAATATTTTTCCCCACTTCTAAGGACAGCTCCATTTGCAGCTTAAAGAACTCTTTCAAAATGAACTGAATCACTTGGTAGTTAATAATAGCTTGGCAGTAGGTTGTAGTAGGTAGTAGTTTTTAGAATGAACAATAGCAGAAAAAACGAAGAGAAACTTGTTTTCACCTATAAGCTCCTTGCTCCTTAATTTAGGTACAGAAAATTAAATGTTGACTGACCATGAAATGGCACAAGCTAAATATTGGGTGCAGGCTGGACAGAAGATATGTTAAGTACTTACTTCCTGGAAGGTTGATTTTTAGTATTTATGCATGTTTAAATATGAAAGTTAATTTCTCAGCATTATACACTCCAATGCATGACTGACCTTCCTCAAAGCTCCCAAAGCAGCTCTGGGTAGCTTTATTAGATACATGTTCCCCCAGCTTCAAGGTTTAATGTGAACCCAGAAACATCAATTTTGCATGGCCATTAAGCATTAAATAGATACAAGTGACTATAACTCATTTGCTGCCCAACAGATACACCCTGTATACAAAGCCTTTTACTGCATTTCTGTCACCACTGTATTTCTCCAAGCTTATGCTTATATTTCACTGATTTCAACAACATGCCAATAGAACAGAGTGGAGTGAAATTCTGTCTGATATTGTGCCTGAGAGTCAGAAGATCCATTATATTAGAAGGCCATGGAAGAAAATCAATGCTGTGATTGGTAACTATACACTATAGATTAATTAAGGCCAGAGGCAAGGGATTAAGCCCAGCACAATCATTTATGCAGTTTGATTGTGAACACAGTTGTAAGCAGACTTCTCTGAATGCCCAAAGTTGAAGGTCATGTTGTGTGACATTGGCAAGGCCTTTTTCTCCCAGAATTTCAGAGAGGACTCAAATTTCTCTCAATTTCTGTATGTAACAAGGTACTGGTGGCACTGTGTCCATGTGAATGAAACCTTCAATGTTGCCTTTGCTGCTGTGGTGTGGAATGGTATGTCATTTGTTTGGTTATTTTCTCCAGATTGGGAAATATATTTTAGATTCACTCCCCCACCCCCCAAACCCCCCAAACCCCTCCACCCCCCCAATTTATACTATGATAAATCATTGTTATCAATGCACAGATTTCTTATGAGGGAACCTTTGCCTGCTGGAGTAAGTTCTACATTATTACTTGCCTGTATGACTTCCTATGATAATTAGAAGAATAGTGCTAATCAAGTGGTACCAAAAGTGATGGAGGGATTGATTTCATTCTGCCTTGGACTGTAATCAACATAATATCTCCTTCTATACCCTACATGGAGTGTCCTACTCTCATCTTGTTGCTCAGATGTGGCAAAACTATTTCCAGCATTGTAGCCAATTATCAGTAATATTTTTAGTTAACATATCAAACTTTTGAGGTTAGAATCTTTACTTTTTTTTTTTTTTTTTTTAATTAAATCCAAAAAAAGAGTTGACGACCTTTCCCAGCTTTGGACTCTTTGAAGCAATGCTCAGCTGGCAGAGCAGCCAGAGTCACTAGAGTAAGGAAAAACACATGGTGAAAACAGGATAATTCTGACAAAGCAAATAAAATCACATCTGCAAACACATGGCAAACCCTTCATTACTGACCCAATCATCTTAATTTCATGGAAAACACCAACTGCTACAAATCTAGTTAATGATTGTCATGGCAAATTAAAGTGCGTAAAGTCATCTATTGTTAAAATCCCGACACAATTAGGAGCAACTCCTCTTTCATCCTCTGTATAACTCCTCTTTGGTCTTCTGTATATGTAACATATTCAATGTCTCACAGAAAATGATGCATCTCAAAGCAAATGCAGTTCCTTAATGCTTGAAATGCAGCTTTCCAGAACTGTGTTTTCTGCTGAAGGTTTTCCATTATCGTGGAACCAAGATCTCTGATTTAAAGAACTTTATCAGCACATCCCTGTGCAACTTGAGTGCATTGCTCATTCTCCATATAACATAGAAGCACTTCTATCTTTACACATCCCACACCTACTGTAACTCCAAAATATCTCCCCAATTTACAGAGCTTCTGTTAACGGTTATTATTTGTACAGTGTTTTCCAGGTCAAACAGTTCTTTTTAAAAAATGAATTACCTCAGTTTTGGTTAAATGATTATTCATGACCTTGTCTCAGTTTCCTCTGACTTTTTTCACTATTTGTAATGCTTACCTAGGTAGTCCCACTAAAAACTGTGTTTTGTTTGGGAATCACTCACCTTCACTGTGCTCTTTTATTTGCTAGCGTAGCTAGTCACCTAAATTTCATGGGATCATTTTTATTTTCTGATTAGGTAGTTGACACTTTTTATGCAAGGGTTTCACAAATGAGCTCTGCTGTGAAAGATGGGGATACAATTATGCTACTGTAACTACGGGGAGTCTAATAGTCACAAGCATTTAATTAGCATCCAGAAGTAGCTTGAATGCTTCAAAATAAGTCATTATTGCATGGCTTACTCCAAACAAAATACATTCTTTCGTTAAAAATGCATTAGCAAATTGAGAATTAGATTTGTGCTTTTAGGAGGAGGTTAGGGTAGTCAGTCAGACCTCTGAGAGATACTGGTATCACAACATTACTGTGTTGCCCAGTGATGTCTGAAGATAACACAAAGAGTACTGAACAAATTGTACCTGCAGCACAGAAGGTACCAGAAATCTCAGCATAACTGAGTGCATAAAATCAGAAATTCTCGAATATATGGGAAGGAAGCAGCATAAATAAAATGTTATTTCCTGAGAGAGAAAGTGGAATACATCAAACAGACTTCGAGTGAGAAAGAAACAATCATACTGAGGAATCTCTGAGGAAAAGAAAGGGAATTTAGCTTCCCAAGATTGTTCCAGCATGTGGTGTTAAACTTTTATTACAGTACATTGTTTTACCCAGCTCTCTTCACAAGTAAAGCAGCTCTCTAGCTTCTTAGGATCCAGTCTGACTGATCTAGAAATACCCGTCTCTCGCACTCTGTCTTTTTTAATTACACAACGCTCTTGGCAGTAGTCATCTTCATTTACAATAGCTCACTGGAGATCAAGCACCATTAACATTTCTCTGTGGTTTGATTCCTGGAGCTTGTGTCTGTCAATTTGGTTATATACACTTTGCTGTTGCTTTTGCAGTTTTGTTGGGCTGTGGCTCCAGGAGCCTTTCCACCTCTCTGCCCCTTTGCCTTTCCAGTCTCCAGCCACTAAGGAGCCTCTGGACTTCAGAACCGACTTTGCCATGCTCCATTAAACACAGTTATTTTAGCAGTCTTGCCATGTTTTCACTGAGTCCATTTGCAGCTGATGTAGAAGGATCTCTTCAGATACTTGGTGATTATGTCCAGGTAGCTTCTGTTGCTTTAAGTCTTCATTGTGAAGTCCTAATGTTGGGCGATGCAGATGGTGCAGGGCAGCTCCGGGCTGCATGGGGACAGCAGGCTGCAGAGCCAGTGCCCTGCTGGGCTGGTGTGGCCTTCGTGGCCAGGGAGCACAGCTTCCTCCTGGGTCTGTCCCCAGCCACAGCACCCAGTGCATGTCTGCACCTGGGTATCTCTGGGTAAGGCTTGAGGGGCATGTGCTGTGCCTAACAGGTGAAGGGCCCTTTTATGCTATGGAAAACATAGATTTTGCAATGTTAGGGGCTTGTCGGAAGTGTGAGGATGAGACCCAATTTGCATGTTCATCCACATAAATGTGCATGCATTTTCTACTTGTATGTACAATAATGGATACAGGAAAATTAAAGCTATTTAATGGCTCCCTTTGGAAGGTACCATCTGCTTCAATGTAATATTTAACATTCGGGACTCTATTTATAAACAGGAAGAGGTGTAGACTTCAAAGCTGGATTTGCTCATCCCAGCACTATGGCCACCTCAGAAGCTATATATATATATTTAACATGATACAGATCTACAGACCAAGCCTTGAATGTTTAAGTGAAGGAACAGAATGTGAAAGTGAAGGCTTATCCACCCTCCTCCCCTAGCTTAAACTAGAAGCAGCCAGTGGGCGATAATTCTTCTTATCATTCTACTTTCATTAAATAATTACTAGCATGTGAAAATATATTAGAGAAATAGAAATTGCATAATTGCTTTGCTATGATCCAAAAGTATTTATAAATAGACGCTGCAAAAGAATACCTATTGTATTGATCTAACAGTTTAGCTTTAGTCTTGCCACTACAAATTGTTCTCTACTGGTCAAAAGATAAAATTGGTTGTCCATGATATGTTTGCACATATGGTATTTGGATTTGATACAATTTCTGCCTGAATCAAATAGCTGAACACAGGCATATGAAAGTGAAGGAACAGTCCAGAGAGATTTGTGGCTGTCTGAGCTAACCCATGAAGCAAAGCAAGCCAGACTTTTGTCTGTTTTCTACATGAAGGTGAGAGAGGAAACCACTTAAAGCTAATACTTATCAGTTGAGTAGTTTTGGTTTTGTATTATGTCTTTGTATTCAAGTGATAAATTGTGAAGCAAGGACTTTTAAAGGACACAGTTGTAGTGTTTGCTTCCCTACTTTAGGCAACACCCTGCCAGGTTACAAGGTGTTTTAAAGCTAAAGGCAGGTTAACATATCCACTGAAATAGCAAATTCTTTATTTTTTTTTAGTAATAATGATGATTTCTCAGAATCTACTTTTATTTTTTTCTACCCTAGATTTGAATTGGGAAACATAGATATGAATTCGTGTTTCAAATATGATCCAGAGAAAAATGAGTGACTTGTAAGACAGGTTTACAAATAAAAAGTTGAATCTTTCATAACCATGCTCTCATGGTTGCCAGGAGTATCATCTGCCAGCAGTATTGATTTCAACCATCTTTAGTCAGACAGAACTCCTGGATCCATTTGAAACGTTTAAGCTGTCTTTATTACAAGTTCAAATGGGTTGCAGATGTGAAAAAACCCCACCTTTTTGGTACACACACAAATAAACTGGAGATGAAATCTAAGTGCAAACAAATGCAGTACTTTTTGTGATAGAGAATATAAAAGCATGACTATCCGAATTGTAAATGGATCTATTTTCAGAACTTATGTTTGACATACTGGGCTGACAATGAAAAGTCATTTTGACATGTCACATTGAAAAGCTACATTCGCTTCCTGCCCGTGGTTGGCTTACTCTGCCGTCAACATGTACTGCATTTTCCCTCAGGAGGCAGGGTACAGTGCAGACTTTCTGTTCCAAACCTCCTTCTCATTAGACCCATGAATTTGGGACAGGAAATGACATATAACTTCTTTGTTAAAATATAATATTTTGGTGGGTATTTAATGAAAAAAACATTACATGGACATTTAATCAAAAGTTTAAAGGAGGGAGGAGAAGGCTATAAACTTACTCATGTGCACGCTTGTTTTGAATATCATTGGATTGCAAACCAGAGAACAGATCTGTGTTCCTAGAAGTACAAATGTTAAGTAATGCAGAATTTAATCATTAAGGTGAGCTAGCCTCTCCCCATCGCACGTACTCTGTCCTGACTGAACCACCATATTTGACCAGGAACACATCCAGCTGTAAAAGTGATTTCCTTCAGCATGTAAATAAGATTTGTATCATAAAGGCAATTGTGACATGATTAAAGACTATAAAATCATTGTTAAATGCAAAGAAAATTGCCACCAAGCTAAGAAGGTAGAAATACATGTAGCCTGTAACACTTCAGACTTACCTTCCATACATTTGACAGAACAGGTTATTTAGTTGTCTCCTATTCAATATGCCAGAATCATGTATGTGTGTGTGTTTATAGGTATATACTTATCTGTTTATGAAGAATGTAAGTTATTTATTGCCACTAAGATGTACATAAACAAAGATGAGATCCCTGCTCAGTGACTTAGAGGTTTTATCCTGCAAGGTTTTGAATGCACAGAGGAGATGAGGAGTGTCTCAAAGTCCCTCCCATTGAATCAGTGGGAGGGGATTTTTTTTTTCCCCATCTTGGAATTTGCTCAGAATGTTGCAGATCCTGATAGGAAAGACATTAAGATCCATTCAATTCCACAGGTGCATTAAGTCTGTAGACACATTGGCTGAGGAATAAACCTTTGCATGGGTTGGTTTATTTGTCTGGTGGTTTATTTGTCTGGTGATAGACATTAGTGAGACAAGGTAGGTGGTTGACTGGTTTGTTACAAATAATTTCTGAAGGAGATTTGAGTCTGCTGAGTGAGAACTGGAAGACCATTCTGTATACTATACATAATTTTGGGGGAGGGTTAGAAATGCCCTTTTATTGAAAAAAAAAACAAAAAGCAACAAAGAAAATGTTGATTGCATTCAGATAAGAGATTTGTACTGCCTTTGACTTGTCATTGCTAGGACCAGTGGAGAGACAGAATATTTAGACTTGAAACACATACTAGAGAAAGGGAGTGCGTGGATGTAGAGTTAAAAAAAAAAAAAAAAAAAAAGTTTTACAGAAGGCAGATAACAAAACTTCAATTTGCCTGGCCATAGGGTGAGCAGGGTTCATCGTAACTCAACAATTGTAAATGCAGAACTGATGGAAAGACTGTTCTTTCCATGTAAATATTTAGACTATTGGATTCAGTAGTTGATGGTACATTCGGGGTCAGCCTCTTTATCTGGGTACAGAAGAGAATATTTAGGTTACCTAGAAAACAAATATATCCAGAGTTATAATATTAAATGCACAGAAAGAACATAATCAGCTCTCAGGTTCCAGAGGACCAATGTATTTAAAGGAATTAAATTTTGGGAGGAAATTTTTTCTGGAGACTTGTCTTATAAATTGTCTAATGTGTACTTTTTTGTCTGTATTAATAGCAAAATACTAGACTAGATGGACAACAGTAGGTCTTATTTTCTCATGGCCCAATGTTTTGAAGTAGATGCATGCCTTAATGTTTTTAAGTGCTTGGGAGTCTAAGACTCTAGTGAGATTTTCTAAATTGTTGGAGCAACCAACTAATTCCAAAATCAACAAAACCAAAAGTGATTATTTTCTGCAGGTCTTAATGTTACATATCTGGGAATACCTAAAAACAGATTTAAAGGTGATATAAGTTACCAAAATACTATAAATTTGCCATTATCCCTGCTAGACATTATAAGTTACTATTTGGTCATGGTCCTATTGTATCTAGATTTAAGTGTAATATATCCACATCCATACAAATATCATGCGTTTTACTTGATTCAGCCCTTTTCAAATGCTGCATGAAATAAATCCTTTCCCCTTTCTGAAGGGAAAAACTCTGATACCAGTAGACAAGGAATTTACCCAGTTCATTAGCGCAGGATCGTTACCGAGCGTGTAAATTCTATTGAAAGTATCTAACTTAACTTTACCATGGAGAGCACTTAATTCATTTTACCTGCAAACTTAAACCAGGGACTATCAGCTCAACTTCATGAGCAGAAAGCTGTTTCCTGAGGCTAGAAGGAAGAAATGGGTAGCCAGATAAAATTCTGGGGTTAAGGATCTGTATCAGTGCTGTGATCTTCTCCAGTGGTACAGCCAGAGTGAGCCCCTGCTCCCTTCCCACCTCAGACATATACATGCAGACATAAGTATCCCATGTAGGCAGAGATGCATGCAAAAGGCTTTGTCTAATTTGTTTGTATACCCAGCCTTTTCTGTTTTGATTGATACTTGATCATGAGGCAGATATTACAAAAGTTATATGGCTGTAAATAATGATCAACTCATCTCAGTTCCACAGTGATTATGCTTCTAGGGTCTATGTACAGAAAACATGTATAATTTCTCTCCATAAACACTTTTTCTTGCATCCATAACTATCCTTTTTTTTTCAGGTTTTGGCATCTGGGTAGCTGCTAGTAATTTAAAATGAGGACTAAAAAGGAATCTCATGTACAAAGGGACCGTGACTAGAGATTTAAATCTGAAACACAAGCAGAACGATGGATAATTCTGGTCATCTATAATTTCTTATTTAAAAATGAAATTACTTGCTAACTCAGTTTGACATAATAGGCCCAATCTTACCTTCCTTATTTAGCCCATAGATATGAAATGTGAAGTCTGAGTAGCAATGAATGGAGAAAGGATAAGTTCTAGGTGAGATATTGTGCAGTGTTTCAGTCCATCTTCACCTGAAAGAGATGGTTATTGACCTTCTATCGAATAACATGGATTTATGAACACTCTGTACATGGATTTATAAACTTATTCATATGTTTATAAACCAAATTAATAAATGAACATATTTATGAACCATATTAATTTATAAAAATGTGTTCTCAGGACAATATTTTTTGCTCCATCATGTAATAAGTTTAGCTCTTGCTCACAGTTTGTTTGATCAGTTGACAGTCACTAGCCTGGGAGTGGACTGTGGCTGATGCACGTTTAGTTCAGCTTTATAGCTGCACACTTTTTGATATACAATTGATGAATCTCCACTAAAAACTCCTGATTGCTAAAGTTATAATACCATCTGATCATGACAGTTATTTTTGCAAACACTGGTCCTCCAAGCCAGTCAGCCTCCTCTGTCCTATCCTTTCTGGCTGCCAAGTCCTTGTTCTTTACAAAATGTTGACAAAACACTGGTGCTACTGAGTGTCTATTTGATTTTTGACTGATTTTCCTGCTGCATGAGATCACTGGCAACTGCTAGAACACACTCTTGCTTTCCCAAACTTTGTGTTTATTTCCCTGAAGATCTTGCCATCTGCTGTACTCAGCTGCCCAAATAAGTAAAATTTTCCATGTCTTATAATTTTTTCCTGAAAACAATGTCTGTTCCCTCAATCTTTCCAGTTTTCATCAGGTTCTTTATGATCAGTTCATCTCTAAATAACATGTATCATAACAAGCCATGTTACCACAAACAAGAATATTGATTTTGGCAGTAGGACAGAAGTTACTGAAGCAACATTCAGTTAGTAGCATTCCAGAAACTATCTAGAGGTCAGCCAATAGAACAGTGGACAACACATTCATACATGATGCTCTTCATGCAGTGAATATTTTGTTGTCTTTACTTAGCATTTACACCTCATTTGTTCCACCTTGCTTACTTGCCAACCCCAAGTATTCAAACTCATGAAACTGGCTTGAAAGAGGTAACACTTTAAGCGATAACGCATTTAGAAGTTCTTAACCAGAGTGCTTGCACTTTCAAGCATTTTCCTGTAGCTAGCAGGAAATGCGCTTTCTTGTGGGGAGGGCAGAAGTGATGGCAGATATTCACACAAAGTATTGTGACCCCCTCAGAGCTGAGAAAACATCAGATATCTCACTTTTAAGAACTCCTTCATGCTGAGTGACTGAGTTACTCTCGATTTATATTAGCATAAGTAAATGAGAACGATGCATAAATAACTTATCAAATGACTGTGTGCAATAAAAAAAATGTGTTTTTTCACCTGTTAGAACTTAGAAGATCACTGCCCCTCCCTACGGGTTCCATCTTATTTCTCTTTAAGAATCAAGTAAACAAAAGCTCTTGAAGATGGAAAGGCACGCTGTGCAATTAAATAGAGAACTGAAGCAGTGAAGACGTCCATGCTGCCAGACTGGTTAGCTCTTATGTTAATCTGTTGCCTATCATCTCTATCGCTCTGCGATATCACAAGATCAATCTGAGCATGCCTTGGGTCAGCCTGAGCTTCGCTGGAAGTCATTGCATTATGAAGTGGGAACTGGGCTTGACTGCTTGAAAGTACTCTCTTCCTTTGTCTTGAAACTTGTTCAGAAATATAAATGTGGCAAAGGAAAAAAAAAAAAAACAACAAACAAACCAAAAAACCCTAAAAGCTTGAATACCTCACAGTCAACTGTTTGAAAACTAGAACTGGGATACAGAGCAGTGATCTCTTGTGAATTTTAACTTCAAATCTATTTTGTCTATAGCATCACCAAGCAAGCTCTTCACATTCTTATACGCAGGTCCTCATTTATTTTTCTCTCTTAGGTGATTTCTAGTGGGATGAGAGTGGGAGTTTGAGAGACGGATTAGAGTGAAGAATGAATGAGTGTTGCTCGCATGCAGATCCTGGGGACTCCCATAAAATCTAAAAAAGAAACCGTGGAGGAGGATGTGGCTGGCTGCTGAAATGCTCTGTGGGCTGCATCCTGCCTGTGGCTAGGCCAGAACTTGCACACCTTTTTGTTTGTTTGGTTGGTTGTTGGTTTTTTTTTTTTTTGTATGTGCACGCTAGGTCCTTAGACAACTCTTGCCACAATGGTATATGTATCTAATATAAAAAGAGACCGTGCCTTGGCACCACATCCTTATTGTTGGTACGCACATACTGTGCACACTTGGATTGTTAATTGTCTGCTTTGTAGAGATAGGAAGTTAATGTGAACTAGCGCGATGTTGCAAGGATGAACTTTCACTGTGGGAACCATGTTGGGGTTTTTTCTCCAACGCAATCTGAATTTTTGTCCTACAGTGCAGTGTTTTTCCCCAGCTCTGTAAAACTTCTCTGAAATGTCTTTATATCGCTTCGTGTAGTTCAGCAGAGTGTAAAATAACCTCTTGGCGTTTGCTTTAGTTCTGTCATATTCTGTTTACAAATTCAAAAGGACCTAACATAAATAGCTGTCAACACTTACATATTACTGTGATTCACTGACTTCACCACAAGAATTTTGGTACAGCGGCAGAAAGAGCATCAGTATAAAAATCTTATCCTGAAAGCCATTGCAGTTGTTTCTCTCTTTCAGTGAGTGTGCACAGCGAATCTAATTGTGCTACTTCAGATATAATTACACAGTTGCCAGAACAGGACATCAAAATGGTGTGTGGGCCTGAACCACCTAGAGTGAAGGGCTTTATTTTTCTTGTACTGCTACAAGAGGTTCTGCTTTGATTGTCTAGGTTTAAAAACTCATATAAATAGGGGGAAGAGGGAGAAAAGAGAAAAAAGAGAAGAATTCAGAAAATCAAAACATGTATGTCTCTTCTTATTCTCTTTATTCATACCTATGTTTATTCATAGGTAAAAATTTCTTAAAATTATGTTGAATTTTTTGGGGGGGAACAATTCTGACAGAATTATACTATGCAATTTTAAGGCCTGAGGAGTTCAGCATTAAGGACAGACTATCTGGAGTCTCTTGTCTGTTATAGCTACTTAATATCTAGCTATAAACTAGGAAGAACTTGTAGCACTGCTAGCTAGCTGCTTAGCTGTGGTCCTGTAGTCTATGACATCTCAAACCTTTCACGTGAAAAGCCATCAGCACACAGCAAACATTGCAGACGGGGATTTAAATCATGTCTGCTGTGCCATGGGAAAGGAGAAGCAGAGAGACTTGTTGATCCACTCTTGCATAACTGTGTGGTGGACAAATACGTGTCTGGCATGTATTACATTTTGAAAAAGCACTAAGCTCCAGGCCTTCCTTCTCAATTATCAAAATCAAAAACGCAGAAACACTGTAGGAGAGTTTGTGTTGCAAAATGACAAACTAGCTCATTTGTGGCTACAGGAGGTCTATGCAGGCAGGACTGTGATTGCCCCGGCTGGGACAGTTTAGTCTTACTGGCTGGAAATGTGGTCCCGGAGGCCTCAGTTTCACACTTCCCCTAAGAGGCCTAGTTTCTTTGGGACGACCATGTTACCTTGCTTCGGAGCTGGCTCAGGGGGCTCTGAATTGCACATGGACTATTCTGGATGGTAAAAATATCCTAGGAAACGTATTTAGCTCTTGTGGAAGCTTGTGGAGCTTCACTGAAATACATGAACTAATTGAGGAGTAAGGTAAAACCACTGGCGTTAGTGGTTTTCATGCACAGGCTGAATGGACTGAGTGTTGTCTTCCCTTTTTTTTTTTTTTTTTCTTTTTTATTTATTTTTATAGAATTGTAAACAAGGTGCATTTTAGGGGACAGTTCTGGCTAAAATGTTCCATCTAGCTAGTCTGCTTGATGGAATTAATCTGGCAATCAAATGCATAACTGGAAAAAGTTGAGCAAAGTAATGATGGACTATGAGCAATAACTTTTACTAGTATCACTAGAAAGATGTCCCATCACGTCAGTGCCATGAAACAGTCAGGCAAGAGGCTTTGTCACTGAGCTTCTAAGAAAGTTCTGTGTTTTCATGCATGGCATATTTTACTTGCGTACAGGTACTGAGTGTGGAGTGTTTAGGAAAAAGACTCGCATAGTCAGCAGGCTGGACTGATAAATTTGCTGGCATAAAATGCCATGAAGAACTTTCTGAATTCATTGGAGGTAGCAGGATGACATAGAGCATCCAGCATTCAAATATGTGATTCCTAGGAATGAGAAGCTGCCATGGATTCTAGCTCTGTAGACAGAAGCCAAATTTTTATGCAAACCAACAAGGCATAAGCTGTGGATACTGTTACACTGTTTTCTTGCTGCCTGGTCTGGGTGACCAGTGCTCCAAGGGAAAGCTCCATCAGTAGGAGCTGAAGTTTCCTTCTGGCAATGGCTGGATGAGAGGAGAGTGGAGTTTTTCTCTTTACTCTCTCCAACAAGGATTTTGCTTTGCAGGGGGCTAAGACTGTCTGACAGAACTGTAATTATGCTCAGGTTTACTGTGACTTATACAAATTAAATGATGAAGACATATAGGCGTATCGGAAGAAATCCAGACTGCAGCGTCTTGGGCATCTCAGCAGCTTGGTCTTGGTCAATGCAGGGTTAAACAGTATGACTTTGCTGAGCTGCTAGCCTTTTGTTCTCTGGCAGTAGCCAGTCACTCTGTTACTTTTACTGGAATAAAGTTCTTCATTTTCAGGCTATTAAAACGAACTGATTAAAAAAAAGACAAATACATGAACAAATATGTGCAAACAGAGGGTTCACTTTTTGTGGGAATTTTGGTTTGGTTGCACTTGATGCCACTCTCTCTTCTGCTTGTACACATTCTGTTGTATATGTTGTATATTCCAGTATGACTGGTGCACCCACAGAAAGCTAATTTTAAGTTCAAGTGCTTGATATTCTCATTAAAAGTGAATTCATAAATAGTGTGCATTACCAGTACTTGTGCAAGTTGCGTTTTACACTTGACTGTGTTTCTGAGTTATTTCCTAGCCACTAAAGCCCTTAGACCTTACTTAGTCTAACTTTCTGCATAACAAGCCTGATGGTTTCTACACTGAGTTCAGTATCTTGCAACTGAAGCAGACAGCATCTTTTTATAGACATCCAGACTTGATTTAAAAGCTCCAAGTGTCACAGCATATTCCAGGGCAAGCAATTCCAATGGTTAATTACCCGCACTGTTAAAAATGTGTCTTGTCTCCAGTTTGAATTTTGCTGAGTTCAGCTTCCAGGCTCTGCATCTTTGAATGTGAAATGTGAAACTCTTGTGTTGGTGATTACTTATGTAGCTTATCAGCACAAGGAAAAGAAACGATTCTCTGCAGTTGGTGAATAGGGTGGACAGAAGGGTGTTAGCATTCCTGCTCTTCTGCAGAAGCAATTATCAAAGATGCCAAGCAGTGGCTTTTGCCCTAAAAGGATAAGCCCTAGCAGGAAGTGGCAGCAGCAATAGGAGAGGCCTTGTATTAAAATAAATGTATGCTTTCAGTCTAACATAAAGTAAGTGAAAGGTTAGAAAGCATCTGTTTACTGCTAAATATGAAGAAATTATAAACCTTCTATCTTCTTCCTACCTCATTTGGGAATTCAGCATACTCTTAGGAGAAAGTCAATGTAATTTTTCTAGTATTAATTCATACAAGTTTTCCTATATGATCTTTATATAATGTGAACATTATGTATGAATGTTATGCAAAATATGCAGAACTTCAGAGTAGAAGGCTGGTGTCTGTCCCTAATGGGTCAGCAGCTTCTTCTTCCTCAGTTTTGTGCTAATATTTATCTAATTGCCCTGCCTGCTTAACTTTATCCAATGTCTCTGCAGTGTCTCCCCACCAATCTTTCGATTATTGCCAAGGCTTAGCAATTTCTGGAGTGATACTGTACAGCTTGTCTGGGAAATCTCAATGCAGATGGAGGCTGGCTGCTATGTGTGTTACTGTTGGCAGCGACTATGTATTTAGAGCAGTATTAGCAATTTCTTTTTTCTTTTTTAATGGGAAAACAGTATCACCTCTGTTTGTGAGTGACATAGTCAGATTTTACCCTAATGTATTTAGGTAGATACTTCAAAGACAGTGGCCAGAGAAAGCTTGAAGTCATTCAAAGTACACACTCTGATGGGGAGAAATTGGAGACCACTTGCAAAAATGGAGTTTAAGATTAAGCATCTCCAGAATACTTTGGAGAGTGTTTCTGGACACTATGAGAGTATATTCTGGGAATGCTGTGAAATGGCTCCTTCCTGGGAAAGAATCACTGGAAAATGTCACAGCAGGGACTTATCCATCCTTCCCTATCACTGCCCACCATGGGCTGCAACAGAGCTAAGTAGGTGAGGGGAAAGAAAAAAAAAGAGATGGAGGGATGGAGGGAGAAAAGGAGGGAGGGGACAAGGAAGGGAGGGAGAGAAGGAAGAAGGGAAAGAGGAAGAGAGGGGGTGAGGGGCACGTGGTAGCTCTAACAGGGTATCCAAAGGTTCTTCTAGGAGAAAGGGAATGTGTATGGAACTGCATAGTGCAATCTACATCATTAAGAGGAAACATGCTGTTATAAAACTTTTCTGAAATATTGTTCCAGGTACTTCTGAAATGAGGGGATAGGGAATAAAAAATCCACAATAAAGAGAAAGAAAAGAAGAAAGGAAAATACAGAAGGAAAAATTGGAGGACACAGAAATGGAAGGAGGTGAACCAATCATTCCCCACTGCATATTCTCCGAGCCCGTGAATATGCAAGTGAATATCTGAGCAAACATTATCCCTGACACAGATTCCCTTCCACAACATATTTGTGTTGCCATGCGTATGAATAATTGCATTAGTAAGGCAGAAGGTCTGGTTCCCATATTTTACATGCATCTATATTTTATCTGTGGCCATGCTTTGCACTCTAATTATATAGTGCTGGAAACATCCATTTGTCTTGTTCCCTCCCAGTATGAACAAGACCTTTTTTCTGGCTGACCCAACACCTGAAAGAAATTGGAGCAAGAATAAAAGGTGTCAGCTCAAGCTAAGTCTGGACAAGACAGAGGCAAACAGAAGGCATTTTAGCACAGTGACAGAGGTCAGGTCATCTGCCATCTGGTAGGATCTTGATGTATTGGTAGACCACGTTTAATTGTGTATCTGCATAGCAGCAACCACCTTCCTCTGTCTTATCTCCTGCCCCTTTCTCTTTCTTGTAAGCTTTGTTACTGAAATAGGTGGACACATAGATGAGATGACATGACTACATCCTCAAGCACTGTATTTTCCAGCTGAGGGAACAAGATGCAAGCGCATGGTGCTAGCACTCTCTGTGACTCTTGTGTTTGGCACCAGTCACAGTGTCAGGGCTGCTCCTCGCCTACAGGTCTCCGGGGACTCATGTATTGCAACAGCATCCAGATCCTCCACTGGTACAGTTGTGATCAGCCTTCTGCCAGCTGATGTATTTAAGTGGAAAACTCCTGAGAATCTGGCAAAGCATGCATGTTCTGGGCTACTCAGTTTTGGAAGTCTCATCAATCCCACTCTGAAGTCAGGATAAGCCCGTGTTAATTTTTAACTCAAAGCAAAACCATTTTTGAAGATATTAGATGAATTCACTACTGAGCAGAAGGCCAACACTGTAGTACTTAAATATCACTTAAGCCTTATCTGAAGATTTTAATGGGATTTATTTGGTATATGATCTTGGCCTGGCCTCGGCACAAGGGTTATTTTCACCCGAAATGAACTACTGAGGGGCTGACAACATCCTTTGGAAGACAACCAGCAAGAAGTCATTACTCTTGGGATAGCTGTGAACTCCAGGAGAGTTAGAGAAATATTTCCTTCTTAGGCAGAAAGCAGTGTCATATAAAGCAACTAACACAAGTGCTGGGCTTATTGGCAATGCTAAAATAGCAAGAATAACTGAAAATATTTACTTACACTCAATAAACAACATCTTCATAGTTCTGAATAATGTTAATGTCTGTTCCTTGCTTATGGTTTAAATTATTTTCACAAACCATTAAAGTCAAGATGATGAAATTGTCCCATCCTGTAGAGCACATCTATTTATAGAATGGATGTGCCCTGTACCAATAAGGATCTTTTAAAGGGAAAATATATTATCCGAGTGCTTTTCAACTGCATTCTCCAGTCCTATGCACTTGATTGTCATCATCTAGAGCCATTCCAGCCTCTGGGTAGCACTTTTTTAGCAATTCAGAAGATTTATGTGTCTGTTGCTGTGCTGAATGCCATTCTTTGAGTAAGCACAGAGCACTAAAACTTTCTTTTGAGGAGTGAGGGAGGAGGAGGAAAGATTAAAGTAGCTCGTGTGCTTCTTACATAAAACTTGAGAAGCTGAAATGCAATTTGATTAAAATATGATTGAAAGGATGTTCTGTGGCATGCTTGAGGTGGATGGTTTTAAATGACAGAGGTTCATGGGGGACAAGGGGGGAGTTTGGTTGTTGATATTTCTGTTGCATTTTTAAGGATATTAACAACTACTCTTGCAAGATGCCCTGCTGGAAAGCCTTGTGGGACTAGCAGGGCACTGCTACAGTGAAGGAGTTCCTTTGCAGCAGTTGGTTAGGAATGCAGCCCTGAATTTGCATCCCTGGTTGAGAATGTTTGTAGTCAATTAGAAACCTGGCTCTGCCTTACATTAGGGCTGCTCTTCATCACCCCGGGAATATAAAATGGATTTTAAGTGAGTGTAAGTGTAACTTATAACCATTATAAAACAGCTTTGCATCTTACAGCAGTTTAAAGCCTTGGGGTAAGTGAAAATCTGGATTCTCAATGTATAAATTATGGCCAGTCTGACTGAAAATTAATTGAAGGTTTTTATATTTTGTAATGCTACCACTAAGCCAACTTGAATAAGTTAGTTACATTTAATTCAATATGGCAGTTGTATTCATTAGAGCTCCTTAAACTGTATGGTAATCTCCAGGTTTCAGTGTTTTGCTTTGTAAATATTTGGGAAATGTACAGACACACATTCAGAGATCAGGTTGTTCTGTCCTTTTTTTCCATTCCAAAGTTCCTAGGAAAAGACATAGCACAGGAGGTCAGTATGAAAAACGCGTTCTAGTCCATTGTTCCTTTTCATATTCACTATGCTTCTTTAAATAATACATCACAGCACACTTTATATTCTGAGAGTTTTTGGCAACTAAATTAAAGTTTTCAGTGTTTGTTCCTTGGGTATTAACTTATTGTGATTAATTTTCTCACCCTTAACACCAGTTATGGTCTGTTTGTTACCACTGAGCCCTCAGTTGGCACTGATGGCACTTGAATAAATCATTTACTCCAGGATGTGTTCCATGTATGTTACCTTTAAAGTACCAGGGATTTAATCTATACTGTTTTCTGGCCATAAAGGCAGCAAAAATAAATCATAAATTGTGGCATATCTGTGAAAACAAATAAGGCTCTCCTCTTGCAAAAACAATTACACGCATCCCTCTTCGTTCTCCTGTCTCTGACAACAGCATTGCTCCTGAAAAAGGAGGCAGAAAAGCATCCTGGCTGTTAAACATACTGAGTATCACGTCTTACTTCAGGATCTCTTCAGCTGCTCCTGCCACTAGTAGTTTTTAATACAACATCAGAGTCGAATTAGCTATGTATTAGATACTTATAATATAAAATGAACATGTATCTTGTTATTTTGCTGTTTCCGTTTCCTTCAAATATTGCTCCTTTCTTTCTAAACAGGCATTGGTCTGTCATGACATTTCCTACTACACGAACATCTTAAAAAAAGCTTTCCTTCCATTCCTTTCCTAATTTATAATTTCTGGAAGATTTTTATATTCGCTGGGATAAGATCCTAAGGCCCGTTGCAAAATCTGTATTCTGTAGTCTCCCATTAAAAGCAAAGTCTAATTAAGAACCAAAGCCTGGGGGATGAACTGCCTGGGAGCAAATGACTAATTCTTGATAGCAGGACTGTGGTCTTAAGCTGTTGCCAGCATCTTGAGAACAGTTCGATGCTGGAAGCTGCTCCCAAGGGTCCTTTCTTTCAGTTTCACAAAGTACTGGCCTAGGCGAAGCAGAGGAGGTAGGTGCTCCTGTCGCTCTGCGGAGAGGCTTGAGGATGTGCACACCAGCAGGGGGAGATGAGGGGATGTCTTTCCACTTCTGGGAACCTTGGCACTGTTGCCTGCCTTCGGATACATCTACTGCTTCTACACTACAGCATTTCCACTGCACAAACTTGCAGTGCTTAATTAAAGCTCTAATTCTGAACCCATTTAGGCAAATCAGTGCAGTGCTCTACTGGATACATAAATCGAATTAAATCTGCTGCTTGCACCAGTAAATTCATAGGGACAAGCTACTCCTGCAGGTCAGGTTTTAAACCAATGCACATTTATTCACGGTTGGGCTCTGCCTGGGCTACTGGCCCTGCAGCTGGATGCAACAGGGCAACTGGGACTGTGGCCCAGCTGTGCAGGAGCTAAGGCTTGGCTAATTTCCTCTAATAGCAGATGTGTCAGGCAACTCCACCAGTTGCTCTTGGCAATCTGCAATGCCATTTGGCTGTAGTTTTGCTTCTGACTCTTTTGCTTTTCATTCTTGTTTTCTTAGTCTTGATCCCTGGTTCCTGTCTCCTTTGTGCTATGCTCCTATACTTCACCTTGTTTGAGCCCTGACTTATAATAGGGACTCTTTGCTTTTCAAACTTCTGGCTCTATGACTTTCTGACAATGCTCTTCAGTTTGCTATTACTCTTTGCATCTCTGGTATCTTGATTTATTGTTATGCTGGCTTCAGTACCTGTCTCCAAACTTAATTCTAACCTGGTTTTCACCTTTGGGCATACTAGAGTAGTCTGATGAAAGCCTCAAGAAATCTGAAACTGCAGCAGAGGAAACTTGTACTAGATCGCTTCTTGGCAGTGTTGGAGAAGGGACAGATGTGGCAGTCCCTTGCATGATTTCTTTTGGGTCTGCATGCTGCTAGGGATTACAGGCATGACTTGTGGATCAGTCTTGCACCAGAGGCTTAATCTGAATGCAAATATTCATTCACAGCCTTAGATGTCCAGTTATACTTCTTTTGTATTGAAATGTGTTGTAAGCAGGCCAGTTCTGGCAGGGGGGCATAACTATTTCCAGGGTTCAAGGTTATTTTCTTTCACTTGTGTTCTTTTCTTTTACTATCTGTTGACTTTTCAAATGTCAGTCCGGCTCTGTGTAACTGCTCATGGCACCATTTGTTACGGTGTTCCATGTTGACTCAGCATCTTGGAATTTGGAGCTAACTTGCTTTCCCTCTCCAGTATTCTGGATGCTATTGCTTGCATTTTATTCCAGCACAATTCATTTTGGTATCATCCATTCCACAACTCTGTAGAATTATCTAATTTTCCTTGCTTTCTAAACCAGGCACAGTACCATTATCAGTGTGTATAAATTCTGCTAAAAGCTTCAAGACCAAATCCAGAGCCTGTATAAATAGATGAGCCAAAAACCTGACAGATGTATGCAAGGGGAAGACATGAAAAACTCCAGAGGCCGGCGATGCAACAGGTTAAGTACCACAGTGGATGCACGAAAACCACATGTAGGGGAAGGAGAGGATACATTTGGTGATGGATTACGTGGCTATGTTTTGCCATCTGAACTTTCCATCCCTTTGCAAACATAGCCAGAAAGCACTTGGGTGATGCAAAAAATGGTTACCTGCTACAGGCCCTTTATCTAGCTCCCTCTTGTGTACTGAGGTGGAGTAAGAGTGGGAAACCATTTGTCAAGAAAATGCTCAGATGGTGTCCCTTGATGGGGATCTAGTTTGGTATATGGTCCTTTGTACAGGCTCTCTACGGTAGGGTGAATTTCCTCCCTTGGATATGATGGAACCAAATGGCATGTAGAGTACTGATAAATCATATTTGCTTTCCTTCCAAGGCTACTATACAGCACTTGCTATCAAATTTATTTTGGTCAGATGCAGATGAATGTAGTTCTTTTGGAAGTTTTAGGTGCTTGTAGTCAGCACTGTGAGCATGGGCTGTAACAGAACACTGGTTCCACTATGGAGCATTTCCTGAAGACCAACTATCAACATAGACTAGTACGTAGTGGTTTTAATTTTGTAGACAATTGTGTTATAGAGATTATGGCCTAGGCAATAGACTTAGATACAAAGATGCTAAGAATCCCCATTAATTTTTATATTGAAAGAAAATAAACTGAAACAATTACAAATCTGTCTTAAAAGAAAAATCAGGAAAATAATTGGTTAAGGCAGCACCAATATCCAGACTAACCTCATTGCAAATATTTTCCATGCAGCCTTCATGATACTCAAGAGCACTCTCTAACTTCCCTTTACTTCCAAGATACTGTCAAACTTACATTTATTACATGTGAAGCCAGAACTTCCAGGGGCTAAAAGCTAATGCATGAAGGACAGACACCCTGTAGCTAGAACAGTTTTTCTCTAATAATAATGATTAAAATTTTATACGCTATCTCTTACCATCAATACTTTAAAACAGTATCTTAATTGGTTGAGTCAGTGTGCAACATATGGTTACATTTGTAAAAGATTATCTTCATCTTGCTGCTGAAATAAAGTCCAGGCAACTCGAATACTAATTTTTCATAGGACCTATGACAGAGTTTGGAACCCGTTAGTCTGTACGTCTTTATGAAACTCTGGCTCAAGATTACTGCCTTCTCATTGCATGCACATTTATTCCTCCTTCCACTTTAGCTAGATGCTGCTGCTTTCTGTAGCTGCTGTGTGCTTAGAAGAATTGTCATGTCTCAGCTAAAGTGGAAAAGAATCCCTCATCTGAGGCAAAGAGGTGGGGACTGACTTATTTCAGACTTGAAAAAATTCCCTCTCCCCCAGCTCTCACAGACTTTGTCTCCAAAATCTGTGATCAGAAGTGACTTCTCTTCAGAAGATCAGAGCTTCCAATGTATCATGCTGGGCTTCTATTCTACTAAGGGATGAAATCACTAACAGTGCTACTAGGGATTGGTGATGCAAGAGGTCAAGTGTGTTAGAATTTTCCCTGAATCCACAGACCGTGTTCTTTACATTCAAAGATGTGATCTTCATGTTCTCCTCCTACTGTTAAATGACAAGAAGGAATTTAATAGGACTCAGATCCCATGAAAAAAAAAAAATCCCTCTACGGTAAGGGAGGTGTTTGTGAGAAAAAGCTGAAGGACCACCTGTGTAGATGGGGGGGAAAGGACAGATTTAAGTAATTAGGAATAGTCACACAACCTTTACTACTAGCATAGATCTGAAATACAGAATTTTTTTACCATTATGGGAGAACAAAGATAGTGTTCGGTGATTTCTCTGTCTTCATTTCCCTCCCTCACAGTAAAGATAAGGATTTTGCAAACGCTCCTGAAACAAGTCATGGGGTTAAGATTGCACCACACCATGACAGAGTAGTCATGAGGTCTTATACTTGTGATCTGAATCTTGGCCGTATCATCCTTGCAGAAGTGGTATGATATGAGGTGAGGTATTTGGCTCACCTTTTTCTCACGACAGCTTGCATGATTACTCTTCTTCAGAAGAAATTACCTGAAATGGGGATTCTGCTTTGGAAAGGAAGACTAAATGCATTCAACAGATGCATAATCAAGACCCCCCCCCAAGATAAAATGAAAGAACTTTGCCTAGCCTGGATATCATAATTGAAAATTTAGAAGCAAAGGAAAACTGTTTAAAAAAAGTCCCAGATAGCTTTCAGAATTAATACAAACGTCTTGGAGTTGTGACACCAAATGTTCTTATATAGCAGCAACAATAATCATACTTTCTTGTTAAAAAATCAGAGCTGAAGTCTTGTCCTGTGACTAATGGGGAAGCAAGTGTAAGCTGGAGAGACCCAGAGTCTCTGTTACTGCAGCCGATCAAGAAGAATCCAGATGACTCATGCAAACAGCCTGCAGTCACAGAAGAACGGATCCCAACTGGTCCTCCGCGTCTCATGAAGTTGTGGCCCACAAGGTGTAGGCAACACCTGAATTTACTGGCCATACTGCATTCCTAACATGCTGCTTCCCCCTCTGTGACCAAGCACCGGGTGCCGCTAAGCCGCGCTTCCCGGCAACGGGGATGAAGATGTAGGGTTTTTTCTATCCAGATTCTTCCATGCACTTGGTGCTTCATGAAGTACGCCTAACATATGGGGAGCCTTCTGCATACTTGTCATGGGCTTCAGGATTTGTTTGGGCATATATAAAATACCCTTGCTTGAGCACTAGCTCTGTTTCTTCTTCTTGTGTTACCATCGCGGTAGGAATCTCAGATGGGAACTTTGTTACCCATCTAGTTTGTGCTCGTGGGACTAAAGGATGGTCACACCACATGGAGCTCACCACGGTTGTAGGAACAAGCTGAGAACTCATGCTGTTGTACGCAATGCCAGCGGCATACAATGTCTTCCCATGTTCAGCAAAAATGCCGCAAGGACAGCCAACAAAATGTCCCCTAAAAATGTCAGGCGAATCAAAGCAGAGGATGTGTGTCATAACTGCCATCTTACTTTCTTTGTGGCTGTCTAAGCAATAGTATCTGCTAAGCAAGGAACTTGTACATCACCCTGGAGGGAAATGGGAAGCCGAGTTAGGTGTCTGTTGATTCTTGGCTCATCTACACAGAAGTTATTCAACAACAACTCTGTAAACATCCCTCTTCCAGAATAGGTGTGCCCTATTTTCCTCTTTAATTAAAACTCAAGAGTGTTAAACTAAACCGGAACAGCTCAGCCTTATTCTGGAAATAAATCATTAAATTAGTCAGGAATAGCTCCTCCTGAACATCTACACGTAGAAACAAGCCCTAAACAGTATTTATGTCGTCCGGAACCACGGGGGACACTGTCGCAGATGTAAATTACCTTCCAGTCCCCCAAAAAACGTGAAGTAAGAGCTGTCTTCCAACCGGGGACACCGAACACTGCCCACCCCACGACTGACCGCTGCGGTTGTCCTTTGCTGGACGGATCTGAGGAGGCGGCGGGGCGGGAGCGGCCCCAGCAGCGGGGCCGAGCGCTGCCACCCGCGCCCGCCGGCGCCTCGGCCTGGTCCCGCACCCGGGGGGTGTCTGAGCAACCCCCCCACACCGAAGGACGTTATTTAAGGAGTTTCCCTTTCGAGCAGGCCAGCGCCGGCCGTGCCCGTGCCCGCGCCCCGCGTGTGACCGCACCGGGTCACACCCCCCCCCCCCCCCCCCACTCGGGGCAGGCGGCTGGCTCGGCGGCTGCCGGCGCTCCCCGCACGATCGCGGGGCGGCCCGGCACGCAGGCGTGGCCACCGGGCGCGGTTCCCCGGCGTGCGGCCGCCGCGGCCACCGTGAGTGACAAGAGGCGGCCGCCCCCGCAGCCACACGCGGGCTCCCCCCGCTCCGCCTGCGGCCCCCGCGGTACCTCCGCGCCTGCCGAGCCGCGGGCCCGCGGGAAAGCGCGGCGGAGCGCGGCGCGGCGCGTCCACCCACCGGTCTCCACGGCGCGGGTGGGCGCCGGCGGGTGCACCTGGGCGGTGCGGCGGCGCGGGCGGGGCGGGGCTACCTGACAGTGATTGGCAGCTCGGCGGCAGCCAATGGCCGCGCGGGGGGAGCGGGAGCCGGGAGGGCGGGGCCGGGCGGCGCCGTGGAGCGTGTGCAGCGCCGCGGCTGGTGTCGGTGCGAGTGAGGGGAGAGACCCTGCGGGGGGGCGGGGTGGGGGGGGAAAGGAGACGGATCCGGATCCCGATCCCGATCCAGTGCGGCGGCCGGCGGCGGCGGCGGGAGGAGCCGGAGCAGCCATCGGCGCGCCGCGGAGGAAGGAAGCGCTGGGCTGGCCGCTGCGTGTGCAACCTGGCTGTTCCTGCTGCCCGCGTCCACTCGCGGCTTTTCCTGCCGGCGCTGCCTGACAGCCGCCCGCCGCGGGTGTCGTCGCCGGGGTCTTTGGCGGGGGGGGGGGAAGAGCGAGCCGTCCTAAACGACCCGGAGGCGTGCTTGAAAGCGAGCAATAATTAACTGGCGGAGGAAGAGGAGGAGGAGGAGGACGGGGGTGGAGGAAGACGGAGGAGGAAGGCACCGCGCGGCAGAGCCCAGCCGAGCCAGCGAGCGGCGGCGGGACGCGGCAACTTCGGCCGCAGCGGAGGAGCCGGAGCCCTGACCGCAGCGGCGGCCGCCGCCTCAGCCCGCGCCTGCCCTGCCCGAGGGGCGAGAGCCCCGCCGCCTCCCCGGCCGCCGGACATGTCGGAGCATAAGGCCGTTGATCCCAAGTTATCGACGACGGACAGGGTGGTGAAAGGTGGGTGCTGCGCCCCCCGCCGCTCTTTCGGCCGGGTCGTCCCGCCGTGCCCCCGGCTGGGGTGTCGCGTCCGTCGTGTCCCCCCCCCCCCCCCCCTTCCCCGCCGCGGCCAGGTACCGCGGGGCTGCCGGCGGCGCGACCGCTGGAAGCGGCTGGCTTGGCCCGGGGGCTTGCGCCGGGCCCCGGTGGAGGGTTTGCGTTTTCCCTCGCCTGCCCGCCCGGCGCTACATTGCAGCATTTCCCCCCCTTCCTCCCCCCCGCCGCCTCCCCCTCTCCGCCTTGAAGGCGCTGCACAGGGCTGGCGTGAGAGAGAGGGGGAGCCCCAGCTTCCTCGCCCGCCCCAGTGCCTGGGGGAGAGGGGGGCAGGGCTCGGCCCCCTCCCCCAGCCCGCCTGCTCCTCCGGGCATCCCCCCCCTTCCTCCTCCTCCTCCTCCTCCTCCTCCTCCTCCTCCTCCTCCGGGCTGCGCTGCCCGGAGCCCCCCCCGCAGGCTGCGCCGCCGCTTGTCACTGCCATTCGGCTCCCCGCATGCAGCAAGGATACCTGGAAACCTCCCCGCGCCGACAGCCGGGGCTCCGCTCCCCCCAGACCAACCCCCCCTGCGGGGGGACGGGCTGCGTTGCCCGGCTTCCCCCCCCCCCCCCCCCGCTCCCTGCAGGGCCGCCCCCGCGGCGGGGATGCCGCGCGGGGGGGCCGTGGCCGTGGGCGCAGGGGGGCGGTGGGCCGCGGGTGCTGTGGGAGGTGGCGAAGGCTGCTTCCTCCTCCTCCATCGGCGTCTGTTACTGACGGCCCGGCCTGCGTGGATGTGAAGTTACCCAGCGGGCGGACCGTGGCCGTGCACCCGCGTGTGCGTGCAGATGTGCGTGGGGGTGCTCGGCACTAACACGTATCGGCTCCATGATTTTTACTCGGTTTCAGAGGTATGCGTGTGCTGCCGGCCTCGGCCGTATAAACAAATCAGAGTTTGGATTACCAGCACATCGTGCCCTGCAGCACAGACCCAAGGGCTTATTTACTGGGGTGGTGCCTGATTTAAATTGCACATGTGCATTTTTCGGTACGTGTGAAGGGCGCGTGTATTCCGTGGCTGGGGTTTTCGGTTTGCTGGGTTTGGCGTTTCCCCCCGCCGTCCCCCGGCCACATAGCGGGATACACTTGGATACAGTGTATTTCATCCGGTTGGCTGTAACCCCTGGACCGATACAGATTATGGTGGAAAGCACGAATCCTAAATGCAGGCTGCATCCTTCCAGAACCCAGGAGGCTGGAAATTGCAGTGGCCTTGGAATGTATACACTTTGGTGTACGCTTTGAGTGTACATCAAAACTAAACGTTCAATATAAATATTATTCGGAAAGGCATATTATTTATATTTTTGTGTCTATAGTTACACTTACCTTCTTATGCCTTTTCCCCTCCATTTTTTTTTCTCCTCCAAGTGAAATTGTAGATTTTCAGATGTTGCAAGAGGCATAATTACAAGCATGATCATTTTTTAAAAAAATTACTTAGGAATTCACCTTTACCTTCTAATATCTGGAATATTTACTGCTTGTTTTAGTAGTCAGTCTGTTACATCACACTAAGAATAGACTTTAGAAACCTGAAAGAGCTATGTTTTGCTGATGTTTATCTTCTGTAGAAATAACAAATGACCATTGCATGGGGAAGACTTCTTTGTGATTATGGGATGCCTAACTTTTTACTTTTTACCTCTTTTTTTTTTTTTTTTTTTTTTTTTTTAATGTGCCTTGGTCTTAACACATGACCAAATCTCCCAATCTCTGCTGTGGCAGAACTTCCTTTGGCTTAAGTTGATGTTCATCATCAATAGGAATTATCTCAATATTTACAAAGCCCTCAATGTTTTCAATGCATCTGAATGTGTTTTGTCAGCAACTGCTTTTTGCGTTTTTCACACACATAACGTCTCAAACATCTGAAATTGCCATTTCTAAGAAAATTTAACAGTATGTATAGTTAGATATTTTTATAATGCAACTAACAGAAATCAACTCTGTTAAACTGAACAAAAAGAACAGAACATACGTGCTGCTTAGGTGTCTCTCTCACCTGGTAACTATTGTCTCACAATGCTAGTGTTCCATTGGAGATGTGAAGATTTGACTGGTTCAGTCCTTTATTAAATACTGATATCCTTTTAAGATCTTAAAATAGCCTCTGAAGAGAGTAGTACACAGTAAACTGATTCTTAATAGGATTATTCTTTGCTGTATCATAGGTACTTCACACTGCCTTCGTATACACTGTAAGGAAATCAAGTAAGAAGAAAATTGGGGGTAATAATAATAGCGATAGGAAAAGATTACTTTGTTGTTTCTTTCCTATAGGATGTGATCTGTACCTTCTTGAGATGAACAGTTGAAACAGGCTTGCAGGGTTAAGTGAATAAGGAATAATTAAAAAAATAAAAAGGTACCTTGAAAGCACCTATGCAAGTTAGTTGGAGAGCCTTAGTATTTTACGTAAGAAAAAGAGATATTCTGATGTTGATGAGATATAACCTGTGAAAACAACTTTTTGTTTTTTGAAGTTAGAATATGATATAAAACTGTACTTGGAAGGGAAGTGTTTTTAGCATATGGATGTACGTTCTGGATTAAACTCTCTCTTCTGTTTGCGTGTGGGTTTTTTTTTTTGCTTGTTTTTGTTGTGCTTGGTTGGCATTTTTTTAAAACCCTTTCAATTTGCTGGTGCATGACAGGAGATGTCTCCTAACAACAATTCTGGGCTGGCTGGTGAAAATCCTGGCTGGGCACTCTTACGTAATGGTGGGGTGGGTTTGGAGAGGTTACGGTTCCAGCAGCTTCATGCAGATTGCTTGTGGCTGAGAGCTGCCTCTTCAGGGAGTTGCTGTGGGCTTGTTTTTTTTTTTTTTTGTCTCCTCATGCTTAAAAAACTGAAATATACTGAGAAGTGGGGTATTTCCATAGGTGAGGACTTCATCTCCCACTCATTTTGCTTTGCTTATGAATTGTGTAAACTGTGCCTATAGTGATTTGAATCAAAAATAAAACATGCTTTTGGGAGAAGGGGGAAAGGGCTTAGGAGACCTTAATGCTTATAAGGTCCTGGTCTTCTCCCACCTCTGTTATGCAGCTAGTGCACAGTTACATTTGGTGGTTGGAGTGAGATTTTTGGATCTGATGGTGTCGTGCAATGAGCAATGGAAAGAAATTCAAGTCTGTGAATTGTTGTCTGAAGCAAATTAACTGTTGTTAAAGTTGACAAAACTGTGTTCTGTTGAGCTAAAGTAAAAATATGTGAATCCAGAGGATGCAGTTACAGTTTGAGAAGTACTTTTTTGATTCACTCTAGTGTTGTCCTTAAGATGGTACATGTGTTCTGATGCAATTAGGCAATTCATCTTTACTGTCCGGATTTTGTGATCCTGTAAAGGAGCAACATTTTGGTCTGTTGGCTGCAAATACAATAACCTGTACATGCAGAAGTTTGCAGGATCAAGGTTCAGAACAACATACTGTTACAGCAAATGCTGACTCGATGTATTTACAAATTGTGATTTCTTGCTTTTTTGTTAGAGGTATGATGCAGCCTTCACCTGGACAGACCTGTCTTTAAGTTCTTGTTCTTGTTCAGGACTGAGAAAGCTATTCCTTATCCATGTTGCTTTTCACTCCTGAGACTTGCCAGCTAGAGTGTCGGCTTGGTTGTTCTTGTGAAGGTAGGAATACCTGTCCAGGAAAAACTGGACTGAGGATACCAGCTCATTCCTCATGGGTCACATAACAGCTGTCTGATGTCAACAGCTTTTGGTCACTACTGACATTAGCAAGATTTGAACCCCACTGACCTGGAGGGAAAAGCTGTGTATCGTGTTACTTAACCTCCTCAAAATATTCAGTGTTGCATTACTGCCTTCTAGAAATACTGTTCTAAAGCAGAGTAATCCTAAATAAAAACTGAAAGGGAACTGGAGTAATCGTACAAAGAAGTAAAGCCAGTGTTCCTTGGAAATCTTGCTGTTAGCTATGTACAAGGATTGTTTTGATACTCCTGGGCAGGTCAGGTGGTTATGGGCTTTTTGAGTGGTGTGTGTGTGTGTTTGTTTTTGTGGGTTTTTTGGGGTTGTTTTTTGGTCTTTGAAGGAAAGTGGAGTTTTTCTGAAATCCTTCTATGTTGGCTGTTCAGATGGGTTCCTGCCATGGCTTGTGAACCATGGTGTTGGCAATCTTCTTTTCCTCTTGTGCGTTATGTGTGGAGGTGTACACAGTTATATCAACAATTGACAACACCCCAAAAAACTAGACATCAGTCTCTGCTGTCTCTGAATTTCAAACCGTGTCATTGTTAATGGTTTTCTAATATTCAGGCTATTGGTTGGTTGTAACGTAATGTGCATGCCAGCTCATGATCAGTGTGTTAACCACCAGTGTTAATTTCAGATTCGTGAAAGGTGAAATGCTGTCAATAATGGGAATTAGCAATGAAGTTTAGAGTTTCCATTAGTCCAGGGAGACTTGTGTGTACTCGCCAAAGGCTTATGCTGCAGGCTGGAATCCAGTGCCGGTGTACTGCAGAAGCCAGCCTCTGTCTCTCTGAATCAAGTGCAATTTTTCCAGCATAGATGTATCCTGCAAGTGCTGGGCTGCCGTTCATTGGTTTTTGAGGAATTGCGTGATGACCTGAATGTCAGTAGCACTGGTAACTTTGGTATATATTTTGCTGTAAATTTGAGTGTTAGGAAATGTATGACAAGAACTGGTGTTACTTCAATAGTTATAGCTGTCTAATGCCAGTAAACGGTTTTGTGCCCTTCTTCTGATGGTGCCGAAAATTCAGAATCTGCCTGATCCTCATGAGGGAAAGGGATGACTAGCTTTGTAGCTGTTCTATTGGCAGAGGAAAGCTGACTATTTTTCTTTTTAATTTATCCTTGTAGTACTTAGGAATGTACTCACTTGCTCTGAGGAAGCCTGCATCTGGGTTTAAGGAGTGTTACTGATTAGAGAATCCACCTTCACCTAGGTCAAAAAGGTGGTACCAGTGCAGCTGGGGATTATCTGCTCTCCTCCATCCACTTTTATCCCTATTTGAAGGGTTGGGTGTTCCTCCACCTCAGCTTGGGGAACTCGGTAATTGCAGATCCCCTGGTACCTTGGTGAAGCAAGCTGCATGAAATGCAGCTGAGAACAGAAAACAAGTGGATGTGCTTGCACAGGCTTTATGGTTACTTAGGAAAGAAAGTTAGGCTGGCTTGTCATTTCTTATATGTAATTACTTTGTTCTTATCTTGTGGTCAAAACTAAGTTAGTACTTGTAAGACTAGTGGATTCTGTCAGCTGGATGCAGTGTTCATGTGTTTCACACTGTGTAAGCTTGTATATATGTGTGATGGGTGTATAGCACTTGTAAAAGTTTGTGAATGTAGTAATGAGAAACTGAAACAAAACAAAAGCACAGTGTATGACAGTTATGCTTGTGTAATAAAGCTGGTGATTTATTTTGATTTGTGAACTCACTGAGCCTCTTAGTCATGAAGATCATTTTGTAAATAAGCCCTTTAGCAAAACAAGTCTTGCTGTATAGGCGTAGGGGAAAAATCGTGCTCACGCTGAAGGGCGCCGTTCTTATGTGGTTATTGCTGCACTGCATAGGTGGGAGGCTTTTCTCGTGCTCTATATTATGAGAGGAGCTTGCTGAATATACTGTTTCAGGACTGAGATGAGGGACGAAATTGCCTTGTCTGTGTGTTAAAAACCTTTTGTATACTTCTGAATTCTACATTGGCTAAAGCTGTCTTCTATTACCTGCTCTTTTTGGCTTAGCCTAGCAAGAGAGCTGGTGCTTTCGATACCACTGGTGGTGGTGAGAAACTCGAAAGAGGAGTTCATGCTGGACGTTATCAGCATTTCACTTAATTGGAAAATATGAGCCAGTTGAGGTCATTTTCCATAGGGGGATGTTGTAGAGAACAGTTGTTTCCTCTCTGCTATCCACTCTTAAATTGAATGGTATCTGCTTCCATTGCATGCATCCCACTTAGTGGTGATAGATGTTGCATGGTTATTCTTGCTTTTCTGTGCAGGTTGTGGCAGGAAGATCAAATGCAAAATATATCAACCTTTGATTACATAACTTGATATTTTAAATTTTTTTTTTTTTTTTTTGTAGCTCCATGACTTCCAGAACTCGTCACATTCCTTCCAGTCTGGTATTCTAAAGGGTTTTTCTGTCAAAAGTGATTTTGCGTAAGGTCAATAAATAAGTAGCTGTAGCTTGGATACTTCAAACTCATCTTGTTTTTTACTTTCTTCTATTTTGCCGAGTGGTTCCTACTTAAAGGACAACAGCAGGACTGTGACTTAAATTTGGTACTCCATTTTAAATATGAATGTGAATTTTTCCAAGGCTTCCCAGTAGTGTTGAAGCAGCATGTAGTGGGGGATAGTTCCCTCTTTGTAGCTTTAAAGAATGTGGAGAAAAGTACTTCCTTAAGAGTATTTTAAGATACAAAGATAGTGCTTAGCACTCTTCTCAAGCTTGCCATAAAAGAAGCCACAAGTTTCTGAAGTAAAAGCCACTTCAAATCATCTTCACGAAAAGGTGCCTTCTTATAATCTTTTGTATGTGGTTTCACAAGTCAAATGCAAGTTACTATTGCATAATGGTTCTTCAGCTGAACACTTAAATAATTTCCTGTTCTGATTATCAGTCATTTACCTTGACTTTCCCCCCATAAAAGACCATTTTATGGCTACTCAATCAATAAAGGTAGAAAGTATCATCCCAATTCTGAAAAATATTATAGTGTACGTCAGCCTAGTTCATGTAAGTGCGTGGCTCATTGAATGATATGTCACTCAGGTTGTAGATTCAGATATATTATTGCTGGAAGTTGTACCCCAGGTATGTTCTTGTTTAACTGTTGAATGAAGGAAGAGATAGAAGAGTGTATGTGGAGAAACAGGGAGACAATAAGTGCTATGATGGTAAATTTTTCTTTTAAATATAAAAATCCAAAGTACTTATTCCTCCCCTACTTACTCCTCCACCTTAAAGCCACTACTGTTGAAATAACACCTCCAGAGTAGTACCTCCTTGACAGTCATTTACGTGCATTTTAAACTGACTATGATATCTATATTTATAAGTGAGGTTAGTCATGTTAATGTTGATATGGCAACGCTGCTGTATGAGGAGAACATGACTGTCTTGTTTAAGATTGAATTATGATGCCAACACAATCTCCAACTAATACCATTTATGTTTGGAGTCGGAGAGAGAAGGAGCAGTGGAAAGTCACCAGAGTTCAAAAATGGTGTTTTTAGTTAGAAGTTAATTCCTGGGTGTCTGGTGGTTGCACGTGCTTAAGGTGTAGATAGCATTTTTTCCTTTTAGGGTGTACTTCATGATGTTGTTTTTTAAAAAAAAAAAATAATTTGAGGACTGTCTACCACTCCAACTTCTTCCTACTTAGAAATAAAGCTGTGCTGTACTGAACTTCTGTTGCAGCTTCCTCTTGTTATGCCCTTTATTTTCCTGTCTATTCTTTTCCTACATTTCTGCAAACTTTTCTCTCTTTATTGCTCTCATACTTGTTGCTGAGTATGTCAAGCAGCCTAAGTGCTGCCTGGTAGTTGTGATTTGCGTACCTAAGACAAGAGGTTTACCGAAGATGGTGACTTTCCTTTGGTGGATCTGTAGGTGCCTGGGGAAGCATGTGAGAATAAGGGAAGTATATTCTCCCTCTTCCTCAGACTTCTGTTGTAATTCTGCAGCCAGCTGCTGACTCTGTAGCTTTCTTTTCAGTGAATAGCTCCACTAGCAGTGTGCTGCTCAAGCTCTACCCAGCTTGTCACAGAAGGATGTCTCTATTTTGCAGTTCAGCTGCTGCTTGCAGGTTGCTTAGCAGTAATGTTGAAAACTCACAGCATGATTCTTAGTGTTAACTCATGTAGTTTGCAAAAAGCTCTGAGGGCTAGCATAGACAGTGGTGTGTTTTTGTTAACTTCAAGAGAGACGGTATAGGCACTTGTGCTTTGGTGTCTTTGCAACCAGATACAGAAGTTAGCAACAGAAGGCAGGATTTGGTGAAGTTGGCAATACTTGAAAGAACCTTAAGCTCACTAGAGATGAGTGAACTTTAAACCCCCAAGCTTAAACTCAAAGTGTAAAAGGTGCGGAACCTAGTCTGCATAGAGATTGCACAAAATCTTTGTGGTAAAGAAAGTCAAAACTATGCTAAATTATGGTTGCATTAAGTCTTTCAATAGTAATAGCTATTTTTCCATCTTTCAGATAGGCATATATGGCCTAATAAAATAATTGAAGTCTGCATATGCATTACAGGGCTTTCAAAATTGAGAATTGCTGTAACGGGATTGATGAAACATGTACTGATGGAGACAGGTATCGTTATAACAATGTCAGTATTCTACAACATATTCTTTTTTGCCATCCCATCTTTTAGAGGCATGCAGCTTAAGCATTTTATTGCATCAGATTCATGTTAGCTGAAATACTTTCCTTGAGTTGTCCTGACTGTTGCACAATGTAGAACTGATGGAGTGGAGCAAAAAAGTATAACTAACCTGCTATGGAGCAAATTCTGCAGTAATGTTGACTGTGATACTTGCTAATTATACAGAAATATCAAGCCTGCACAGTGTTGCCACAAGAAAGGAAGTGCACTTTGAACTTCTGATTGGAATGGTGAAAATAACATGTGTTAATAATGGGTTATGCAGATGTGATGCTGCAGACAGTCTTTAACACTCATTCTGGGCATTGTTCGATGGGCTTAATTAAGAGAATCCAAACTACAGGTTTTTGGCCTAATTTAGTGTGTGATTAGATTTTAATTTTTAATTTAAGCTTTTGTGAGTGTCTTTTAAACGTCATACAAGCAACCTTCATTTTTATTTTTTTTTGTAACTTGATAGTGAGAACTTGGTGATTGTGTGACTGCATAAAGCAAAATTCCCGAGTTGTTCATGTTCTGCAGTAATCAGCATTTGGAAAGAAATCATTTGCAGTCTAGATAGATGGCCCAAAGCGAGAAAGGAGGCCTAGCATCTGACATGCTTTCCATTGCTGTGTTTGGTTAGAAGTATGTGTTTAACAGTTACTTCTCTCTTTCTTTGGATAGGGATACTGCATTTTTATTCTTCTTTTGCTGTGGCTGTATTTGTTACTTGTTATCAACTCCATATTGGTTCCTGTGAAAATGGGCATATCTTGGGTATAATTAGGTGATAGCCTTTCTGAAGTGTTTGGAAATCTTCTGGAAGTGTGTTTCTGTCCTGAAGTGGAGAAACTGGTGAAATGAATGCTAATTCTCATAATAAATTAGTGATTTCCTTGGTAACAAGGGGAGGGGGGAGGGAAGGCAGTGCAGGAGTTTGTGACTTCTTTCTGGTCTGTAGTTATATATGGGTGATTTTGGAGGGGAAGTCACATAGCTGGGGAGGAACATACACTCATGTATTTTCTCTAGAAATGACATGAAATTACTTGAAATAGTATGTTCCAGATTCTGTGGAGACTTTATGTGGGAATACATCCTTTCCCCTAGCTTTTTGTCCATCTGTCAAGGAGTAATGCTCTAGTAGAGAGAGTTGTGTCTGAAAATTCTTTCTGCATCTATGTATGTGGGTTTTTTTCCATTTTAACCTTTGCTGTTGTGTATTTGAATCCTTATGAAAAAATCTGATTTGGTTTGCATATAGTACAGTTAACAAAACAAATAAAAGCTTCTAGATGGGGAAGCCCACCCTGTTGTTGGCTCTGGAGAAAAGATATTTCTTCAGCCACTACGGACTTGAGTAGTTTTACTCAGCACACCTCTTTTCAACAAGAAATTTGGGATTTCTTGGCTGAATTCTGCTTTTATTGCTAGAAAATACAATTTTAGTAATGTAATACTTTGTATTTATCATAATTTTTAAAGCAGTTTAGCAAAATTGGCAATTTGAATGCAGAACCATTCATACAAAATCCCTTCCTATCCCCCTGAACACAAAAAGCAACCCATGAACAGAAATGAAAAAAAAAAAAAACAAAAAAAACCCACAACAAAACAAAAAACCAAACAAACAAAAAAAAACCCCAAAACCAAAGTAAAACCAAAAAACCCAATAGAATTTAAATAATTTTTTAGTCTCTTTTCCATGATGCTTGCCAAGTGTTGGTTTGATGTAGATTACAATGGTCATACTGTGTTACAATCTTTGAAAAAGTGCAACTGGTCATTAGCTGCAATGACACGAACAGCTGTAGTATTTTATGGTAACAGCTGGGAACAATCTAGTTCTCTTCAATAACTTTCTTTTATTGTTCCTTTCATGCCATTTTTGAAATGAGAAAGCAAGATTATTGTATTTGTTCTCTATTTTACACCAGGGATTTCTTCATAGGCAGTGGTGGCAATTAGGTATCAAAATACGGCGTTGCTGTTTGTGACTTGGAACATTTCCCTCTGCAGGACCTGTTTCATAACCCACTGAAATCTGCGGGAGTTGGAGACTTTTCATTACCTTGAGTAAACTGTGAATCAAATCGTCATCCTAGGACTTAAAATTTTGGCCTTCCTTTTTGGTGCATGATTTCTCTTTGATTTAAACTGCTTTGTTATATCTGATTTTATACAGCTTAGAACAAGACAGCATTAGCTTTTATTTTAACACTCAGCAAAGTGGACTTCTACTTTGCAATACTCTTGTTTAGCAAGTGGAAAGGGACTTGTCTGTTTATTTATTGGGAAACCAGCCACCTACAATTTGCTGTTCTGTTGCTGTGTCTTCATAAGTGTAGTCTAAAATATTCTTCATGTATGTATGGTTCTGTTTTACCATTGGAAAAACAAGTAGGAGCCTTTTTCACGTATAAATTTTTTTTTTGTGTCCTCTTACAAAGGAGTTTTCTTCAATAATGTACACATCTGAGTTGCCTTAAATAAAATCTGCTTAACTTATTTTTCTGGTGTAATAGAGTAAGTCTCAATATTAAAATCACGCTGGTAGTACTGAAGATGTACATACCAGATCTGCTTCGGAGCATTATTTTCTTAATTGAGAGACCTGCTGTTCTGTATCACACGAGTTGTGGTGTCTGTGATCACTAGAGGGGAGCCTAATGGCATAACAAGGTCTAGTGGGTGTAAACCTGGGGAGTTTGGGAAGAAGAAATGAAGAGCACAGTGGGCCAAGGGGGTGTGTTTTCAGTGCAGTGAAGGGTTACTTAGGGAATCCGATCTAGGTTAGAAATCACAGGCAGAGAACTGCTTCAGGAATGCTTTGCCTGATGAGTTATATTGGCTCAGGTGAATGTCTCGGAGGTGCCTGTGCAGCAGGGTGGGAAGTGATGCGGTAGCTACTGGGGAGCTGGACTCTATCAACAAGCAGAGAACTGGCCAAGGCAGTTGGTGAAATTTTTAGTTACTCATATACTCTGTGTGTATAACCCTAAGTTTGGTTTACATTATCAGTGAATGATCTTTCTGCATCTCTTTAAATAAAAGTTTCTGGAGATAAAGTGCTTATAGTTTCTGTTAACAGTAAGCAACAATTAAGCTGTTTGTCCTTATGCTATCAGTAATAAGGAGGGGAAAATGAATTTAAGATGCTATCTTTTGAGTATACTGAGACGAGGTTACTTTTGGTAGAGGGAAGAGAGGAGGAGTAAAGTCAAAAAAACATATTTGTGCTACAAAAGGGGATGAACCTGCATTAATTTCAGTTGAGAGATTAGTTTTAGCTTCTGGGCTGTTGACTACCTTAACAGGTGTGGGCTTTTTTCTTCACCATTTTACCTTCTGCTCACCACTTCACTGGAGAAATAGCGTATCCTTAATTTTTATGAATGATGTGTCAAAGTCACTTTCTCAGTTACTCACAACTAGAAGTATGAGCTCTGACAATTTCACAGAAGTACAGAATGGTTGAGGCTGGAAGGGACCTTGGGAGGTCATCTAGTCCAGCCCCAGCCCTCAGTCTTTCATCACAGGAGAGGTGCCTCAGCTGCTTAAATCATTTTAGTGCCACTTGGTTGGACTTTCTGCAGTTGTTCCATATCTCACAGTTTCTGTGTGAAATCTAAATGTAAATAAAAGTTAATTTATATGTATAAAGAACTTGCACATTAGGGAGTAGCACACCCTTATCCTTTTTAACAAGGTACTGCTGCTTCCCTGGAGCTCGGATCTCAGGTGACACCTACATCACGTGTAAATACTGTCTGTTTACCACATAGAAGATGAGGAATATTACTGTAACAAAATTCTTAAATCTGTGTGAAATTTTTGTACAGTATTAACCTCACATCTTGTATCCTATTGTCACAGACAATACTTCACTGTAGGATATTGTTTGTATAACCTAGGCTAGTCTTAGAAGTAATGCCAGTCAAAGTTACTCTCCAGATACCTTTTTGGTTATAATCCAGTTGCTATGGCAACCGAATGTGCATGACTCTTCCCTCATGCCCCCCCCCCCCCCCCCCCCCCCGATCGAGGGAGGTGATCCTTCCCCTCTGCTGAGCACTGGTGAGGCCACACCTGGAGTGCTGGGTCCAGTTCTGAGCTCCCCAGTATGAGAAGGACCTGGACATACTGGAATGAGTCCAGTTCAGGGCCACAAAGATGCTTATGGGACTGGAACATCTTTTGTATGAGGAGAGGCTGAGACAGCTGGGGGTGTTCAGCCAGAAGAAGACAAGACTCAGGAGGGTCTCATCCATGTGTATAAATGCCTGGTGGGAGGAAATGAGGAAGGGGGAGGCAGGCTCTTCTCAGTAGTGACTGGTGACAGGGCAAGAGGTAATGGACACGAACTGACAGGTCTCACAGAAAGTGATTTTTCTGGTTTTCAAACACTGGCACAGGTTTGCCCGGGACGTTGTGGAATCTCCATCCTTGCAGACATTTGAAAGCTGTTTGGATGTGGCCCTGGGCAGCTGGCTTTATGTGGTCCCACTTGAGCAGGGGTGTCGGACCAGATGACCTCCAGACATCCCCTTCCAACCTCAACCATTCTGTGATCATCCTTTACTGAAATTTTTTAAAAATAGATAAATAAAATGCTGTTTATCAATTCACAGACCTTCTGACCAAACATGAAATACAGAAATTTCCCTTTGAAAATGAAAGGTTATGTCTGCTAATGAGATATTCTACAAGAAGAATGCTTTATGTGATTATGGGGATCTACTGTACAAATACTTATTTTGAAATAGCAGCAAGATATGTTGCATTGGGAAATTATGTGGTTTTTTTTTTTTTTTTTTTTTAATTGACACATCCATATGTAGCTGGCAGTGTTGCTGGCAAAACATTTGCACAAATCACTCTGGACAAGTTTCAGAATCTCCTGAGCATGTATAGCTCTGGAATTTGGTGTACCTTGAAAGCAGGGACAGATAGTATGCCCACTGTACTACTTTTCTTTGGGCAATTGTAAGAAAAATGGAAAAAAACTTTATATAAAGATTTCATAATTATTACCAGCCCTTCTGACATGACCATCAGAAGGGTCCATTTTCTAATTAGTGGAAGGAAGTGGTTATCTTTTACTAGTCTTTGGTTCATCTGATTTTTCCATAGTGACATGACAATAAAAACTGAGGGTGATGGTAATTGTCTTTCAGCTTGAATACTCTGGCATATTTTTTTCTTTGCTGCATTCTTATGCTTTTTTTATTTCCCTCTGAGGATGCACATTGCCCTGTAATTCTGACTAGAAAATACCTGAATACTGCAAGTGTAAAAGTAAAAGCAAACCTGTGATAAGGGAATCTCTTGATATGGGTGACAGGGAATGAAAATCAGCATTTTGGAAGAGTTTGTGACAAAAGTATGCTCACTGCTTCAGGAAAGTTAGTAGAGCTACCACATTAGAAATCTTGAGCAAGTTCTCTAGGTGGGATCACCTTCCCAGATAATGGAGATCATTTTTTTTTACTGAAAAGGCAGCTTCGAGGGTTGCTCTGTTGATTAGATACATTTGAAGAAAATGATAGGCAGGTACTGTAGTTTAAACTGTGAATTACCTCAGTGTTCATTTAGATCATACTGTATAATAAAAACCTGGGGCAACATACATCCTTATGAAATAAGTTTAAATGCATTTACTGTCTTTACAGCAACTGGGAAGAGGACTTGCTATTGCAGCTAATAAATCTTTTGCCTAATTGTTTGTCATTAGAAAAGTGCATGTCAAAAGATCCCTTGTTCTAGAGAACTTCTGGTTGCAAAAAGGCAAGTAGAGTGTTGAAGAGTTGCCTTAAAGATACATAAGGAAAGGAAAAGACAGGTTGAACGTAGATGTCATGACCTGGAAGGATGATCCTGGCAACTAAACATACCCAAGGAGCTGAAGAGGTGCTTTGAATAGATGGAAATGAAAAGCAAATGAGAAAGCCCAACAACTTGCAGGTGCTGTTAATAGCATATGTTCGCTTATCTGAAGTACGAATGGATATTCCAGGAATATCTCTTCTAGCTGTGCTGCAGGGCATTTCTTCTGAAGCAGCTCTGGTGGTTACGCCGTCATCTCCTGCTCAGGTACAGGCCATGTGAAGAGAAGGCTTTTTAGCACAGGGGGTACCTATCACAGTTAGAAATAAGTCACCAGAGGAAATAGTTTCTATGGATTATATTAATGAAAAACTTTTTGGGAGTGACTGTGGAGCAAAAGTTATTGTATAGCTAATTAAAATATGTCTTTCTTTATGAGGCAAGATGAATGATGCTGGCATTTGTTGTTGAGCATCTACTGTATCCTAATGCTCTGATATACTGGGAAAGATTAAAAGCTGACTTCAGTTAGTGCTGTGTTTTATCTGCATCGATGATGCAAGCTACTTCTAATAATTTTATCAGCAAATATTAACAAAATACCATGGTTTCATAAGGCTTATAAAATTTTTGCCTGAAGTCTTAATGTAACAAAACTGGCAGAACTGAACACTGGTTCTACCATAACTCCCAGAAAATAAAGGGCTGTGTAAGAGCAGTGAATTTTTTTCATGCCTTGATGCAGGGCCAGAATTTTAACTGCCTCCTTAAAGTTTAGCAAAAAAATTTTTAGCTTCAAAAATGCAGGTTTTATCTTTGAACAAAGATAACTGGTGGCAGTAATAACACTTTTTCTAATGTGCAGAGCCGCTGAGTGAACTTGAAGAGTTGATGAGATCAGATGGTGTGTCTAGCCAGAGAATGCTACAAAATCCTTTCACAACTGTTAGCTACAGAGTGAATTACCTTTGCCTGAGTTTATGTTTATACAGTACCATGCATTATTTTGGTGAAAAACATTCCTTTCAAAGTGTTCTTCCCTCATGAGCATCAGTCTCTTAGAAAAGCTACGTTTTTTTAAAAGGTGTAATAGAGATTTACAAATAGTAGTCTATAAAAATGGGAATAATACATGGCAACAACTTAATGGCTGGAGTCCTTGTTGAAAGCAATGCTTCCCCCCCCACCTTCTGGGCACGCAAAATCATATTTCTTGATGAGTATCTGCCAAGATTTGTCAGATTAATTTTAAGTAAGGTGGGTCTCCTGAAAGTTTCAGGGTATGAGGGACCTAAGGAGGAGTGAGGTGTGTTAGCTTTGAAAGTTTCCATGCTGTGGGAGGCTGGGAAAGTAACAGGCTGAATTTACTCCTGGTACGGTACACAGCAGCAGTCAGAAAGGGTGCTGGTCGGAGCCAGGGAAGAAAAAGGTAACTGAAGTTTTAATTACCTTTCCTTTCCTGCATCAGCATCTGTATGAAGCTTATCCTTATGCCTTCTGTCTGATTTGCTGTGAACAACGTGAATATTTTCTACAAACCTAGGAGGCCCTGCTTTTGCATTTCTGAGTTAAAGAAGAAAGTGACTTCTGTACTAGCTTGTCCTGGAACACTCTACTTGGGAATTGTGCTATATAGCATAAACTTCACATTGAAGTAATCAAAGGAGAAATCTCGTTTGGTATTAACCTTCACTAGTGAGGAATGCCGAGTATGATAAATGGACCAAAGAGGGTATTATTTATTAATTCACGTTTGTATATCTGCTGCACTGTAGAAGTCTCTGTCGAGGGGCTGGTTTCTCTTGAAAGAAATCACCAGAAAAAAACAGGTCCATATAGGAGATGTGTTCATACATGGCAGGACTGTAGCATCCTACAAAGCTCTTACTGAGACCAACAGGTGCTTCCAATCATTACTTCAGAACTGGAAATAGAAAAAGTTTGGATGTTTTCTACTGAATGATAAATACTGGGCATGCTACAAGTTTGTTTCTGATAGAACAGCATCCCCGATCCGTGTATGTGTACCTGTTTCTGGTTCATTGGTGGTGCAGCAGAAGAGGTGGTATTTGAACCAGAACTAGTGTATAAGGGAAAGGTAAGTGTTAAAAGCTTTCCGTCTGAAACCCTACCAACTCCCTTTTCAGCCTCTGGCTTCCCATTTAGATGGGGAAATAACTGTGGGTAATTGTGTGGCTAGGTGGGTCTTGCAGAGGAAGTAGTGTTAATATTTTGTGCTATGTACTGGCTAGGTTTTGATGCTTTAGAAAACCTTTTGCCTTTTTTTCACCACAGAGAAGTCTTGGGTCTCAGGTTGGTAAATCTTTCTGAAAATTAATGAATTTGTTCCTGAGTTAACTCAAATGAATGCCTTTTGATTCTTTAAAATGTTTGTTCATTTTTTTTTTTTCTGAAAAATGTATGCATCTGTACATGACTTCTTTTTCTTCTTTATATGCAAATTTGGACTTTTCATGAAAAGGAGGATGTTTTCTTGCTTTGACCTAGCTGCTATAAAACCTGTGTTAATATGGCCTGTCTAATGTCATACCCTCCTTCTATACTGAGAAAATTGTGATGACTGGAATGCATGTTGTCAACTTCTGTAATCTAGGTACTTGAAATATTTACAATACTGTGGTTACTGTAAAATTTCTTATATACATATACATGCACACACACTGTAGCTGCCTTGTATGGTTTTGCCTTTCAAGTTCACATCCTGGTTTGTCTCCTTGTTTGTTTTGTTTTCTAACCTAAGGTGTTCAGCAAAAATGAATAAAATTCTAACTTCTTTATCTCCCGTCTGAAATTTGCCATGTAGACACTTATATCGTAGTGAAATAAGCAGGAGGAAGGAGCAATCATGCAGTGTTTGAAACTTTTCATCAGGCTAAAACCAAACCCTCGAGTGTCTATTGAACCTGCCAAATACTGTATCAGGATGTTGTCTGTCAAGAGACTTAAACCTTTTCATGGATTCGATGCATGGATTCAAGCAGCAGGGGTATACATCCTGGAAAGGATTTGCTGAGAAGACCTCTGTTTTTGTAAGGCCACTTCAAATGGCCAGGAACAACTTACAAATAACCACCCACCCACGTTACTTTCAGTAGGTATGAGATGTGGAGAAGTTTTAGGGCAAGACTCATCAGTCCAATACATTTCTTTCATATTGTGTGCAAGAGCTGTGAATAATCGGTGCCATCCCTGGTTGAAAAAGCCAGTGCTTTGTGAAAGCAAATGCTAGTTTTTGTTTCAGACCCTGATAGTCAGTCCAGTAGGAAATAATAAGGTAACCCAAAACTATTACAGGTGTAATATTTTCTGTCTGATGGGCAAAGCTCACAGAAAACCTCCTAAACCCTGACTACAGACTCATTTAATTGAATCTCGTGTTTTAAACTGGGCACATCTTGGATTGAGTCCAGGGCATGAAACTGGAGAGCATTTGGTGGCACTAATAGATGATGTTCTCCTGTAACTGGATTGCCTGGCATCTGTTGCCTGCCCAGGAGGAGGCAGCATTAAAGAATGTGCCCACTCAGCGATAGGCAAAGAAAGTTCCCTCTTGGATTGCTCCTTGCTGGGGATCTCCTAGAATCTTTTATGCTAAAGTCTAGAGCTCCAAAATGAGGCTTTTGTAAGTGGTCTTGCTCCTCTGACACAGGAGAAGTACCCAGAGCAAGAGGGTACAGATTCTGCTTTACTGGTAGACTGGTATTGTGGAATCAAGTCTCTCTTTCCCCTGGGAGGAAGGGTGGTCCTAGATCCTATGCTCTGTACACCTATATAAGATGTGTTTATCTTTTGACTTTTCCTTTTTCTCATGCAATCTATTGGTTGTTTAACATCTGGGTGGTTCGATGTAACTCCTATCAAACTGAAGTGCTCTTTTTTGCTTGCCCCTCTGTGTGGGAAGGCGAAGAGTTTAGACCTCACCTTGCAGCTGCTGATTGTTGTTGTTTAATTCTGTTCAGGTTCTCCAGCAAGAAGGACTTAAGAACATGAAGCGAAAACAAATAGTGATAGAAACAAATCATGCCTGTATATGTGGCCATATAGTTTTTGTCTCCCTTCTGAGCTGAGGGCTTCTCTGTTCATGCCTGACTCACCTGGCCTGCACTGCCAGGCTATGCAGTCTGTCTTCCCTAACGGCTTTTAACAATTTGTTGTTCGTTGTTGTGGTGTTTTTTGTGTTTTTTTTTTTTTTTTTTTTTTTGTTTTCTTTTTTTTTTTTTTTAACCTGTCTGAGAATTCTCCATTTTGCAGGCTTTTTTTTTTGTTTTTTTTTAGGATAGGAGTCCAGTCCCCTCCCCCAAAGGTCATCTCTTGTGTGTTGATGTACATAAACTACCTCAAGGTTTTCTTAAAGAATAGTGGAAGCAAGCCCACTAGTCCTCCCAGGAGAAAAGTGCAGTGAGGTCAGTGGTATTCCTTTTGCTTCCCTTTCGGTTTTGTTCACTCTTATGCGTTGTAAAACAGCCAGGAAGATTTGTCATGAATCACTTTTAATTTCCTCTCGTGCAGAACATAATCCAATATAAACTTTTATTTTTCTTACAGTAAATCTATCAGAAATGGGTTTTTTAAAAATCTTAAAACGAAATGCAAAACCAGAAAGCACTCTAGAAACCCACCCAAATGTTGCAAACACATCTTCGGCATAACTTCGGTCAGACCATTTTGTTATTGGTCTCATTTGTTTGATCCTCATCGAGTTAATGTTTACTGACTCATGGGATGCAGAACTAAGTTTCACCTTGCCTATATAGCCTTTGGTTATTTTGACTTGTGTTTAAAAAAACCCTTTATTATAAATTTAAATTACTGTTATGAACATTTTTCTTCACATCTATCTGTGGACTATTTTTCAGATTTTCCGGTGTTGGAGGGTTTTATTTGAGGGGGGAACATCATGACATCATCAGAAGTGCTGTAGGGAGGGATAATCTGCAGAAAGAGGGAAGAGTAGACAGCAGGGGTAATTCAATATTTTGTTCTCTACCAACTTACTTTCTTTCCTGATAGTTTTCACTTGAGCCCAGGTCAAGAAAGGGGAATGTTATGGTTTTTGCTTTGTTTGTTTGTGTGGTTTTTTTAATTACTATTATTATTTTTTAAATTTTCTGGTTACTGATGTGTTAGCATCCTCCTTCGGTTCTCGAGAGTAACTGAAAGGAGAAATGGATCAGGTGGCCCTGGTGGGAGTCAACACGTGCTGAGATCCACAGCAAATTTTCTGTCTGAAAATGCACTGTGAGTTACTGGAGTTCATTGTGTAACATTACACACTGAAGTAAATCACAATAAAAATGGTATTTTGCTGTGCTGGTACTCTTTTTTAACATGCAAGCTGTGGTTTTTTTTCCGCTGAGAGACAGAGAATAACTTAACTTGCCTCTTTGAGTCCACATCTGCTCAGTGACTTTCCAGTGGTCTTGGAGGATGCCAACAGCGGAATCAAGAATGGCATTTTAGTCTCCTCATTTGGAATCTGGTGCCCCAGTCTGTTATATCAATATTGCTCTCAAAATAGTGCCTCCTGGTGCTACCTGTATGATGAAAGCATTTGAGCTGGCATATGTAACTGTGTTCTCCTTGTACTGCTTTGCCTTTTGCTTAAGTTAGGGCATGTATATTCCCCCCTTCCTCGCTGCCACATACGCGATTCTTCTCTCTACAACTGGGATTCCAGAACAAAAACAAGGATTGGTCTTTAAATGAGAATATGAATCAGTACTGTGAAGCCTGGACTCTTAAATGCAGTTTTTTGTCTTTGTGTTTTCAGTAGCAAATCTTTTTTCTACCTTGTCTCATTTTTAAACTGGAATATGTTCTACCTTTTAATAACGTTCTTGAAGTGTTATGTATGGGAAGTAGTCAAGCTGCTTGCAGCACAATATTTAAAGGTTTACAGTGTATATTGAGAGTGTGTTGCTTTCACAGGGCCTTTTGGATTTGATTCCTCTCTCCAATTTAACTTCATCAAAATCCAGAGTCTCTCTGGCACTGGGAAGTAAATGTGAAAGGCCAAAATGTCTCATTCAGACAACAACTCAGGTGTGCAGTCACTTAACTTTCCAAAGGCTTTGTTGTATCTTTAAAACAGTGGGTGCATCACTTTAGTATATCCTTAGACCTTGAGGATGTTCTTGGGCAATCAGCCAAATACAAATATCATGACCCTTGAAAACTGGTTGGATCCCAGTATAGTTTGCAGTAATTGGTTTTTATAGGGCAATGACTAATTAAGAAAAATCTCTTCTGGAAAGCCTCTTAAAATTTCAGAAACAAAAGCTCTTATTTTGTCTAATACATGCTTTCCTAAGGCAAAGTGATTATTCTATAAAATCAGAATCTCCTGTGGTGATTTTTCTCCCCCAAGAAAATCTATGTTCTAGAGAATATATTGTTCTCAGCTTCTCAGAGGGAGAAAATGTTGTTACAGATTGAAAGCATAAAAAATTTACAGCATTAGGGAGGTCAACTAAGAAACAGTTTTTAATGTTTTTACCTGGAACGTGTAGCAACAATTAAAAAAGTGGGTTTGCAATTCAACCAAAAATTGACATTGCTATTCATAATGGCTTGTGACTTGTGCGTTTAATGAGAAGAACGACCATGAAGACTCATCCTGTCTGTTTGCAGAACAGGTCATTCTGTGGGTCAGAGATGCTGACTTGCAGGGGAGGTGGTATTGTATGGGGAAGAAATCCTGTCTGTCTCCTTCCACTTTGTTCTTTGCCTCTTTTTTTTTTTTTTTTTTTTTTTTCCCTTCTCATTTATTTATTTTTTTTTTAACTTACCCATGTAAATTTGTGACATGATCCAAAAAACAAAGTGTGTTGACAGGTTGGTATTCTTTGATATCTGGTGCCAGAAGACTGTTGGAAAAATACTTAATTCTAGCATGTACAGAAAGTCAGGTTAAATATTGCAATTGAGACTGCTTTCGTTCTGGTCACTACAAAAGAGGAACAAATTATATTCTTATAATAGTGTTCTAGCTCAGGTGGGCTGTCAGAAGTATCATCCTTTTGGGGACATTTGTTTACAAAAGTGAAAAAGGCAGGTTGTATAATTCTAGGATGGGATTCCCTATATATACATCACTTCTAAATTAGTTGTATTTATACATAAACTGGCTTTCCATATATACTCGCAATTAGTGGAAGGTAAGCAGAAGGGGATATTTGTCTAAATGACTTCTAGTCATATAGAATTTTTTCAGTATTTCTTACTGGAGCTCTATTCTTGAGCCTCCACGTTACAGGACTGGCCACGAGTGGAAGCAGACCATTCCAGTCTTGTCTAATAATGTATTTGCTTTAGCTGTGTGGAGACTATGTTTTGCCTTTAATTCAACTCTTCAGGGAAGGGTGACAAGCTTACAGCTGAGTCTTCTCAGTTTGCAGGTTTGTTATCAACCCAGCTTATTAAGTGTCAAATGCAGCCTCTTTTTTTTTTTTTTTTTTTTTTTTAAATGGTTATTTATTAATGCCTGGTTTGCAGTATGGCTGAAGAGTCAGTTCCTTATAACGCATAGCATGCGAGTCAGCTGTGGTGCTCCGTGTATCGGCAGCCAGTCCTGTCTTAATGTATCAGATAAGCATAACAGTTTATAGAGGGCTGAGGAAATTCACTCAAGGACTGGTAAATACTGTTTGCCTTATCTCTGTTAACCTAAACAGTTCCCCTAAATGGCTGGTGGTAAATGATCTTGGCTAAGTTTTATGAAAATAAAGTATTTAAAATTAAATTAGTTCAAGAGGCCAGCCATAGTTTACTTGTCTGTGATGGTAAACTCTCAAATAAATCACAAAATCACGTATGGGTGGTCTTACGACAGGCTAATTAAATATATTAGGAATCTTAAACTGAAATACCAAGATTTTTCTTCCATAGCTTTTTGTTCTTAAAAGGCTAGTTATTTTTTTTTTTTTTACAGAATTATATAATCTGGTGTCTTATGGAAATGGTTGCCCAAAATTGTAAAAGTTCCAGCATCCCCTCAGAATGATTAGGTGCACAGTTTAAGAGTAGTGCTTTTGCAAACATCTGCAAGAGGCTGGAGTTTGTTACTTTGTCATTTCATAGAAGCAGGGCTGGATCAAAAGGCTTTTTTTCTGCTGACATCTCATTTGCTGCTCCGTGGTCAGCTGAAAGGATAATGAAGCAGCATGGTGTCTTGGCTGTGAGGGAGATACAACCCTTGACATTTTCTTGCAAAGTCTAGAAGATGACCTGTTTTCTCAGGGTCTTGCCTAAAGCCAAGTATGGAGCGCTTGTTCAGTAACTTTAATGATGTATTTTTGGTAGTGTTGCCAGGTCTTGTTCAGCTCATGATGTCTCGCTGATTAATATAAAACTTACAGTTCTTTTTAAACTTTGTCATCCTCTTGCTTTACCTTTGTGGTATAAAACTTTAGACACATCTCTGAAATTTATTTTCTCTTGCTTTGCTTGACCTGTGAAATCCTTTTGATTTCATAATTTGTAGAAAAATATGATTAAAACAAATTCTGCTGCCACTTCTCCTTCTGGAGAAGATAGAAGGTGACTGCCTAGGGTTTTTGAATTACTCAATACCAGTCACCTTTACTTGCTGAGGATGTCTTGGTTGCTGTTGCCCTCCCTGTGAGAGGATGAGATGGTGCTGGTGGCCTGCTTCATTCCACCACCTTCCAGACAGAGCAGCTTCAGCGTTTCTGGTGCTGTTGCCATGATCCCTGTAACATAAATGCAGGTCAGGGAACTTCTCACCTATGGGTGGGAAGATTCTATGATCCTCTGTATGGTGTAGGATTCTTCAAAGCCTATGTGCCAGTTTAAAGTGTTTTTCTTTATGTAGGAGGAAAGAAAAGAGAAGCTGAGTGTTCTGATCCTCCTTCTTCCTTTCCAACATGAAAAAGCTCATTAGCTGATTGCAAAAACTTTTTGCAGTTTGCTCTGTGATGCAAGGTAAAAGTCACAGTAACTAATTAACTAACTAAATAAAGGCACTGTAAAATATCTAATCTAAAATGAAGAATCATAAAGCCATTTTGTAGAACATCTGAGGTCACATCTGGAGGTCATAAAGTGTAGCTATGGATGTGCTTGTAACTTTTTTGAAAGGTTTCTTTGGGTTGAACATTTCAGTTTTTTAAAAGACCAAACACAGTATATGAACTATGATAGTCTCTAAAGATGAAGTGTAAGAAAGAGTCATAAGCATTTTCTAAAAATCAGTAAAGGAGTAAGTAGACTTGCTATAATCTAGATTTGCCTTTCAAATCCAACATTCTGTATTTTCCATATTCATACAGAAATATCGCCCTGTGCTGTAAAGTCATGAAGTGATGAAGAGCTGTGCTTGCACAGGAACATTTGTCCCTGGGTAGAGAAGCTTCCTTGCAGATCTTTTTACCAGTGTCGTTCTAGCAGAACTTTTCTCTAGCTGCATGCAGAACATAGGCTCTTGTGACTTTTAAAAACAAGCCTTAGATATGCTTCTTTCACTAATACTTAAAAACCAACGGTAACCGTGCCACTGTCCATGGTCAGCTGAATTTCACTTAGTTGGAAATCTAAATGCTGTCCTCTGTAGCAGAAAAAGCTGAGCCACTGGCCAGACCCGTTGCCTGTTGACCTTCCATGGTGATTTCTACCTTCCCTGGGAAAGGCTTTCCTGCTTTTTGAGGGGTGCAGGATTTTGTCCCTTCATTTGTAGGTATCTTCTGAAATCCTGGACATCCTGATTTAGAGGTTACTGTGAAAGAATGTAGACCCGGGCTTCCAAGCTGAGCTTTTTTTACATCTCTCTGTCTTCTTTGGGACCCAAATAATGCAGGCTGTTACATTAGGCCTAATGATTTGTGCCTCATTAGAATTTTAATTTTTTAAATATAGAGTCTATACGTAATTAATATGTTATAAAACAGCTGACCAGCACTGTTTTCTACTGGAATTATAATGCTGGGAAAACTTCTCATAGTATGTTTTTAATCACTGACCTTTTCCTTTGAAGTCAAGAAAAATTTACAACAGTAGTTATATGTCTACAGGTGCAGTATGAATACATTTCATGTAATATTTTTAAATCTGCTAGGTTTCCTGTGGTAACATGTTGGGTGTTTTTTGACCCTGCATGTAAAGACAATTAGAGAGTTGATCGCTAAAGCTTAGAAGATGTGAATCCGGTGTGTGAAATGACTCTCTTAATCCTTTGCTTAATTCGGTATCTAATTGTTTAAAGATCCATTGGAGTGTGCTAACAGCAAAACAAACAAATATAAACATAGCCCAGGCTAATGTAACATCAGCTAAATATTGCGAGCTTCCAGCCTGGCATGGAAAGTGCAAAACTGAAAGGCTGGAGGATGCACGGCAGGCGCGGGATGGTGGCTGTCCTCCTCGGTGTCCTGGCGCTCCCTGCCAGCCCCGCAGTGGGGTGGGAAGCTCCTCCCGGGACGAGGCATCGGCTGTGGAGCATCCCGAACTGCTCCCAGGCTTCTCCCACCCTCCTCTGGAGACTGGGGTGCGCTCTGGGGCCCGGCCAGACAGTCATTTTGGGCTCACGAAGCCAGAAGGTGCAAAGGCTTTTCCCACACCTGGGTGTGGTTAGTGCCTTGGCTTTCCTTGCTCCTTTTCCTTTTAAATGTGGAGATACTTGCCCAGGTCGCAGTGTTGAAACTAGACCATGCCTCTTGGTACACAGCCTCATGTCTTCGCAAGCTGTAGCTCTGCAGCTTTAATTATGGTATGGAAGCAAAAGCAAGGCAGGGGGAGAGAAGGTGCTCCCATGCAGCATAATGTAGCATACTGGTCATCAGCAGTGCCACTAAGGGAGGTGCATTTTGCCTTAGTATTTACGCTAGGAGGTGTCAAGCAGAAGGCTGTACCCCCCAGAGGAGGGAGCAGGGTGGTGGCAGTGGTGTACAGCTCTGCTAGCAGCACAGCACAAAGCTCTTACTACTACTGAGGATATTTCCAGTTACCTGATCTGCTGAACATTTTGTCTTTCGACCTCTCAGATTAATGCAGATACTAACATGCTCTCAGAGCAGTTTTGGGTATTACTAGTTTCAGATTTGTGAAATCCCTGCTTGATAGATTTTTATTATGTGCATTTCACCACTGGGGTATAAAAACCAGGCTCTGATAGCGACAGCCTGAAGAAGCCTTGGCACAAAGAATGTAATGAATTAAAAACTTGGCTTGGTCCATAAGGTGGGGTTTGCATTTCTTTTGGGATGACTCTTTTGTTGTTCAGTCTGCATAAATATCAGATCTCACCTTTACTATGCTCAGTAAAACCTGAATAATTCATGCAACTCTGACTAGTGGTTGACAAGAAGCAGCAGCAGTAGTGCTCCTGTAATTTTTGTGATTGCTGAGATGGCTACTTATTAAGAATTAAAATGAAGTTCCTAAAAACTGAGAGTTGACATAATTTTTCTACTGGAAGCATGCTATGGACTTGCAAGCCTTGCTAACCAGAAGCATAGAGATAAGAAATAGAAACCATTGAAAAGGAAGACAGTATTCATGTGTTTCCTGTTTTATCATTATTTTGTGTTCAACTTAATTTGTCAGTGGCAAAGTTCACATGACCTAAACCATCCTTTTGAAGCAAATTTGCCAACTTGTATGACTGTACTTATTAGTTCTGCATTTTGCAGAAATGCTGAGTGCGTTCATGAAGATCTTACTTTCATTTTGATATAATATATTGTGAATTATCAAATACTGCTTTATTTTACTTCACCTACAGGAAACGAAGGATAGATGACCTTAAGTTATTTAGCTAGTAGTAGGTGGTCCTTATTTTTGGTATTTTACTTTATAGAAAAACATGTATGAACTGTGTGCAAATTGTATATTTCTCTTCTTGTATGAACAAACAACAAGGTTTTAAGTGCTACCCTAGGGAGTAGGATTTAGTTTATAGATGTATCCCTCCTTTTAGAGTGTAATAGATATAGTACTCTTCTCCCTTGCTCAGTCTTGCATGAAACAGGAAAAAAGATTCAAATCTTTCCTTCAAAGTACAAAATAGCTATACTGTGTAAAGCTGTCAAAAGCACCAATGTGACTTGTAAGCTGATGTTTTCTGTTGACAACATTTTCATTGAGCAGTCCTCAAAACTACAGAGAAGGTCTGGTGGAGGAGATGAATTGTGCTGGGACTCCTCCAGAGCAGTGGGATCAAGGCAGCTTCCCAGGCCCCCCTACACATCCCAGTTATACATCTCAGATGAGAGATGACGTCTGTCATCTTTTTCCTCTTCCCGGGTTCTCTTCCAGTGTATTTTCCAACATGAGGAGGGTTGTGAGCGGTGTTTGGCAGGGTGCCTGGGTGCCGTGCAGCCTTGCCCTGGCTGGGCTGCAGTAGGCACTTGTGGCTGGGCTTCCTCATGGGCTCTCCTTATTGAAGAAGAGGTGCCCAAGTGTATCCCATGCAGGAAACGAAGGGTGTGAGTGGGTTTCCAGGTAACATGTTGAGCTAAGGGAAGGGATATTATTCATTATCTTCTTCTTTTAAACCCAGAAGCAAATCTAAGTGGCTGTGGAGTTAAGAAATGGTACCAATAATGGGCATTGGGAAGAACTGAGCATTTGTGTGCAGAACAGAGCAACAGGAAGATATGCATAGCTCCTGAGAAGGCTGGCACTTGTCCCACTGAAGTGATCTGTATAATGTTACAGTAGACTGCTGACACCACCAAATTTTGATAGATAAAACTGCAGTTTGTTTATATAGATTTTTCTCTAAGGTTCAGTAATTCCAATTGAAGATGTAAGTCTTTCATGAAATAAAAGTATCTTCATCTCTGTTTGCAAAGCTTGCATGATGTTCGGTCTGACGAGTAGTTGCTGTTTTGGGACTTAAACAGTAAGTTGTTTTTTTGTACAACTTTGCAAACATGAAATAGCTGCACAGTCAAGTAAATAGTCTTCTAATCTATATAGATACGTTCCTGCTTTATTTGAAGTACATGGATCATTTAGTATAGTTTTATTAGCTGTGTCTTTTATGTTCTTGGGCTGGGTTGGATGGATTTTGTTTTGTTTTGGTTTCTTTTTCCTCATTTAGAGGAGCACATGGTTTTGAAAGAGTTGCCTTACATCTGAAAACTTAGCAAGGAGTCTGCAGCTCATATAGTTAGTTCCATTCGTAGTGACTTCTTTTCCAGATATCTTTTTGGTTCCTGCTTAATTACATACTTTTGGCAATGGGAATGTTTTTTAGGACAGTAAATAGGCCCTGTTCAAACTCTGACCACCAAGCTAAATGTTAGTATTTAAAAGTCTATCAACAAACTCGGTGAGGAAAGAAGCATTCACAGTAACAAGATGAGATTATCTTGGTTAAAGCATATGCTGAAGAAATTATTTCTTTCCATTGCCTGGATAATAACAGGCAATGCTGCAGTCCACTGAGAAATTAGGCAGAAATGTTGAGCTAGGCTCGGTTGTTTGCTGTCAGACTATTACGTTAATTCCTGGAGGAGGCTGTTTACTAGTTGATATTCTCAGTATTCATCATCCATTTGTTACCGTCAAAGAGGATAATTTGAGCATTTTTGAAAGACAAAGCGGGAAGGGATTATAAACAGTTATGAGGACAGATTTAGAATTTCAGATGATGAATTGGAAAAATGGTCTGAAATCAATGAGGTGAAATTTAATAAAGACAACTGTAAAGTGTTACACTTAGGAGAAATCAAATGCACAAATACAAATGGGCTAGGCAGCATGCTGGCCAGGAAGGACCCAGGAATCGCAGTGGATCGCAAACTGAATTTGTCAGGGGTGGTGTGCATAACGCTGTGATTTCATTAGGGCTGTAGAGGTGATGAAACATGCCAGATGAATAGCGGAGGAGGTAATTATTCTTCTGTGCTTAGCACTGTGCTTTTAGGCTCTGTTTTAGACTTCTTTAATAAGAAGAATATGGTAGATAAAGCAGGCAGGGTCTCAGTGGCACCAACAAGGCTAGGACACAAGGTTTGAAAAACTCAGTCTTTTGGGAAAACCTGAAGCCTCTGATTTTCTTTAGCCTGGAAAACAGAAAGATTGGGGAGTGCCTAAATTTTCAATGATATGAAAAAATGGTGTAGGGAAGATAGAGCAACTATTCTTCGTTTCTACTGAGGCTAAAATAAATTATCTTAATTTGCAGTGGTGGAGATTTAGATTACATAGGATGGAAATTTTCCAGTACTGAACATGTTTTTGAGGGCTGAAAGAAATTCTCTGGAGTCTTATAAGAGAGAGATGAAACACTGGCACCATTGCAAAGATGCACAAATAAAAGCTGGCCTAAGTAGGCAACCCCCTCAGTCCCCTAGCTGTGGTATACATAGCTGGACTCTGAAAGCAACAGAGCAGAGAGTTAACCCCGTTGAGAGCCTGTCAGCTCAGCCTTAGAGCTGCACTGACGTAGCCAGGGATATCTGGTTCTGTTCATGGAGCTGCCTGGGATGCTTCTGCAGATTTTGCTGTGTGGTAGAGATGACCTAAAGCTGCCGGAGTCTGTCCTGGAGGCAGGGACTGGTATTAGTCAGGGCTTCTCAGTTTTTCTAGTCCATATCCAATTTTTCCTTTTAAAAACTCTTGTTTCATTATAGCATGTGGTTCTTGGAGTGGGGAAGGGTCTTCATGTCTCACTGGTTTTCTGCAGTGTTTCAACAGTGAGTTACACCTTGCAAGTGGGGAAGGCATAGATGATTGCCAGGGGCTATTTTTTGAGTTCTGGTTTTCTGTCATTCACTGTTAAATGATCAGCTCTTTGTATAATTCAAGACTGTTTGCAGTTGAGCCTGGAACCTTACATCTACTTCAGTTCCTTTTCTCTTACACTAGCTTCTTTCAGGACAGCATCTTTTATCTACCTAGTATTAACACTACTAATACTGCTTTTGAGATGTTAACATTTCCTTATACTTTTGTATATGAAGACTATGTTCACTTTCCAGTACCCTCTGAACTGTGTTTGATAAGCTGACGTGATGCATGCTTAGCTCTGTACTCCTTGATGTCAATCTTGTGTTGAAGTTACCCAGTAAAAAATTATGCTGCTTCTTTCTAATTATCCAGATGTTACCGTTTTGGGATTTCAGGTTGTTGGGATTTGTGTCGTCATTTTGGCTTTGGGAAAACTGCATGCAACTGTGCAATGAATTGACGTTCTGTAGCAAGTGGTAGTTTTATTGCTTACCTTTTTTATTTCTGAAAAGTACAGCATATACTTCTGGATTCCCTCTGTGTGTGTGTGAATACTTTAATTGGATAATTTTCCCATTCTCTAAATAGTACCAAGTGATTATTTCTTGAATGTTTTTTCAGTTTTATCTAAAGGTGCATTTCAAAGTTAGGAAAATGAATATATGAGGATTAGCTTTTGACTTTGAAACAAGTCTCAGATTCATAAGAAGCCTGTAGTTTAGCAGGCCTCAGAAGCAGGTAAAAATAACAGAGTGGGCTGTAGTGTCCACATCTGAGTCAATACAGGGTTAGCTTCTCATCTGGGTAAATTTGCCTACAAGAGACTCTGTGCTACAAGGGCTAAACTGGTTCTTGTACTTGAGCCTAACCCGTTGAGAAGTGGCGTGGGAGCCTCTGCAGCACTGAGCTACCTGAAGTCTGGGGCGTGTTCCCCAGCCCCATAGCTGGGGGCAGTCTTTGCTCTGCTCTGTATTTGGCAGGACTATTGATTTTGAGCCAGTCTGACTGTTTTAACTACTGTGTTTGGAGAATTATTAGGTGGTAGCTAGAGTCAAAATGTTTTTCTTTTCCTGTCCGGATCTATCCAGCTGCACAGAGCACTAGACTCAGATAAATTGTTTACTTGCCTTTTTCTGTGATTTGGTGTAGGAGATACTTGCACTGATGAATAAGAGGTGATTTTTTTTTTTTTCTTCTTTTTTTTTCCACCCCCCACTGGCATTAAACAACAACAGGGCACAGAATTAGTCATGCTTGAACATCGTGAGGAGAAAAAAAAAATCCTGATTACAGATCCTAATGACTTTTTTGTTTTTTAAATATGCTCACTGTTTTTGAAATTAATGTCTTAACTTTTGCACGCAAGGGGGGATGAAACAGTTTCAGGAAAATGAAAAGTAACATTTTTTGATAGAAGTTACGGAGCTCTAGTTCAGGGGTTTTACTGGAGACTGGCTTCTGAGCTCAGTGAAGTCACTTTTAATGTAGGTTCTATTGCAAAAAGAGAACGCTTATTTTGGGAAGTTAAAGAGGAAAGACTTAATCTGAGCTTTCTGTGAAATTAGTTTATTCTTGAGGGTGGAGGAAAGTGCATAGAAGTGAAACAATATTTATACTCATTCAGACAACAAATTGGCTTTTTAACTCTAATTTGCAGAGGCTGAAATTTTGAAACTTTGAAAATCAAGCCCTTTTAAAGTGACAAACTTACATGAATATCATAGTGCTGCAAACATGAAAACAGTGCCTTTCTATATGATTTTTATTTTGGTCAAGTGAAAGTGTACAAAACCAAAACACTGGCTTTTGATGTTGATGCTATTGACTGTTTATATCAGTCTCAGGAAAGTCGAGTTAAAATGTCACATATGGAAGGGATGCATGTTCCAGATGATTTACAGGAGATGACTATTACAATTTAGCGCAGTGTAATTTGCAGGCTATTGCTGCTGTTAATTCCTCACTCAGGTGCTTCTTGAGAAGGGAGCATTTAATTTGGAAAACCTTCTTCTTGGGGCACCTGCAGATTTAGTGACTTCGGGCATGAAATGCCGTAATCCTTCTATCTGCTCTTTATTGGGGTCTTCGTATCTCAGCTATGGATCTGATACAACACTTGATGCAGTTGCCTCTTCAGCTGGTTCAAGGATTGTGCTGGAAGTCCCTCTTATTGCTCAGACTAAAATTAATAGTGTAAAGATTTTCCCAGGTAGTCCCTAGATGTGTTTTGTGGCAGTCACTGAGATGCAGGTTCAAAGATGAAGTGACAATCGTCTTCTAATGAGCTCTTTCAGTGCACTTTGCCAGTCGCATGACTGGTTTCACTTGGACTCCTTCATTTAGCAGCTTGCTTTAGCCTACTCCGTTTTAATTTAATTTCCTTCCTTGATAGGATACCTACAGAAGTTTCTCATGCAGTTTTTCTCAAGTGAAAATAGCTTTGTTAATTGGCTAACATCACTGTTCGGGTTTCCCTTTGCTTCTGGTCAGTTCTTTTTTCTTCATTGTGTGAAAGTATTATCTTTGCTGTTTGCCATAGTATAGTAATGTTTTTTCATAAAAACTCAAATATGTAGACAGCTGTTTCCTTTATTCAGGACAGCACTAAAGAGGATATTATTACTACCCTGACACTGTGCACTTAAACTAACTCATGAATTCATATGGCTTGTTGTTTTGCCTTCTTTCTGCTAAGACAAGCAGTTTATGATAGTCTGTTTTCTTCTTTGAGGCACTTTCTGCTCTCACTGTATGAGGTCCTGCAGGTATTTTATCAAGGGATTTGGCATGTGTAATACCAAATGGTATCAGAGACGGGACTCTACTTCCCTGAAAACCTGAAGTAATAATTTTCAGTGTGGTAAATTCAAGCTGCATAAATATTTTGCACATATCTGACATAAGCACGTTGTACTAAAATGAGACTAGTGTTCTCTTGCCAGCCTTGGCAGCTCTCAGCATCAGTTTCCACGCACCGGCACTTCTGAAAATCCCCCCCCAAAAACTCTGAACACTTCCCACATGAGTTGAAAGCATTTGTTATTTATTGTCCGATAGGATTTTATGTATCAGCAGTGCCTGCTACTTTTAAAGGATGTAAGTATGCTACTTAAATATGCCACATGCTTTAATATACTGATTTGAACTTAATACTTACTTGAGACATGCTGTGTGTTTTCAAGTGGCGTATCTTTGTGCATCCTACAGTCACACAAGTCTGAGGCACCTCCTGGTAGAGGTTTGCTGAACTTCTTTGCGAGTGGCATTTACTGTCAGTCCCACTTTGAACATCATGTACTTAATGACAATCTCTTGTCACCAAAGCAGTTGCATAGGAGGGCTTTTAAACCTGTAGGCTGAGTAACTCTGCAGCATGTATTCTAGGCTTTCTGTATTACTAAAACTTCTCATAATTTGAGATAAATTTCCCCATGTTTACAACTCTATATAACTTTCAAAATACTCTTTATGGCATACATACGTTTGAAATGTATGCAGAGCTGGGAAAATAGTACAGTGCTCCTTAAAATGAGACTTTCACAGTCTACAGCTTTCTCTGCTGCAAGGTTGTGAAGCATGGAGTGATGTTACTCAGCACGCAATAACTGTATTTGCCAGAGATTGTTCTGAATAGCAGATTCATATGACAGAAGCACATTTATATGAATATAACCGTGAATACGTTCATGTTCTTTTCCACTTCTCAGTTAATTTTAGGAACAGTGGCAAATTCGGATAATGGGCTTTGTAGAGTTACCGCATGGCACAGGTGTTCTCCCAGTGCTTCTCTCCTTCTTGTAAGAAACTTAACTATTGATGTCCAAAGATGAAGAAACAGTATATTTGAAAATATTTTTTTTAAAGTGTTCCTCACTTCTCGTTTTCCCCAGAATTCCTTAGCAATCCTTGTTTTCCTCAGATAACTATTTATAGCCAGTATCTCTGTTACTGGGAGGACTCAGCTGGCAGGGCTTGGGGGGGATTCCTGGAGGTGACATCATCTTGTCTGCACAGCAGTCTCCTGCTGGCATGGCAAGGAGGGAACAACCCTTTAGTACAGATGAGATAAGAGAGCTTGCAAAATGCCTTTTATAGAGAATACGTGCAAAGACGTACTATCTTACCCGCTTCTTACTGCCTGAAGAAATAATGGCTCAAAACTCTTGTTGCAGGCTTGGTCTTGAATTTTTAAACTGTCCACCCACTTTTTTCTGTCCTGAAGACTCCTTTGTATTTTTTTCAAGTGGTACTGAAAAGCTTTTTAAAGCAAACAGAGAAGAGATTTTAATTTCCTTGCCTTCCAAGTGGTAGAACACAACTTGCATGGAAGTTGAGAAGCCTTGTTCTGACAACAAAGGTGCCTTCAGTAGCGGGTAGGGCGTAAGGGGATATGTGTTTTATTGTTGCTGTCCTCTTGGACACTCAGCATCCCTCCTTTTACATATCCAAGAATTCGATAGTATCATCAGGAAAAGGGAATGTACATGAGGCACATATGTAGCTTATTTGCCACAGATAGTTTTTACATGAGGAAGAAAAAGGCTTTCTATGGGGGAAAAAAGGGAAATGAACATTTTTCTCCTGTTCATGGTATGCAATAAAAAATTTTTATGACAAGAGGTACGTATAGACCTCATCAGCTCATCATCTTGGAAAGTCTAAGTACCTGAGGAGGAAGCGTAAGCCTTCTTGTCCCATCCTGCAGATAAGGATTTGGAATGGACATGGGCTTGCTTTTTTTTTTTTTTTTTTATTTTATTTTTAAAGCATAATTCTGAAACTCCCAATCTCCCCATGGCACGGGATCCAGCTCTGTACATTTCAGGTTTACCTTTGCTGCAGCCCTGAGCCCAGGTAACAGAGCTAATCGAGACAGTGACCACGTAGCAAAAGCAGCGCTTGGGCTCCCCAGAATGATTTTTGATTTGCAGCATGTCAGGGCTGAAGCAGCAGCTGATGAGCTGTTGAAACTCGAGCAACTGTATCCCCACTTCACTTGCCTGAGTGCCAGAACATTTGAACTCCAACCCACCTTCCCCTTCTTTGTCCCAGCAAACTGAAGTATAAGGTAGTGTTTGATCTAGAGGTTTTAGCCATGGTAAATCAGGATAGGGATAAAACTATAGCTAAAATACAGAGGAAACAAATCCTTTTAAAAATAATATACCTAAAGTAACCTGTGCATTTGAGAAACGTTTGTGTGAGAAGAAAGGGGTTTGGGAGAGGTGCTTTTTACAAATAAACAGTTTTTTGATGTGATTGATATTATTATAGTGTTGCTGGCAGGACTGGGAGAGTACAGGTATATATCAAAATGAAGTATTTAGGAAGCTGCTGAAAACGGCAAGTATGACTCCCTGCTTCTCTCCACAGTTTGGTTCCATTTTGAGCCATGAAGTGATATGTTTAGCTAGGCAAAAAAAAAAAAAAAAAAAGTATGTCTGTATTCAGGATGTATTTTCAAACTTGAAAATACTGGGTGTGTTTGTTTACTTTAAAATGATGGATTCTTGCATCTTGATTCCTGTGCAAGTCTCCAAAGCAGAGAGCTGAAGGTGTGTAGGGGAGGAGGGGGTCAGAACAGCAGCTGGGGGGCTCCTCCTGCTCCTGGCTTGGCCTTACAAAACCAAGGCGGGGAAGAAACCGTTTTCTTGGCTGAAGCACATACTGGGGTTTTCTAAAGGCAAAAAGATTTCAGCCTCAGCTGTTGACAACTGATCTGAGATACTGCTGATAACGTGCTCCTCCGTGAGAAGCCTGAACCCTGTTGCAGGTGGCAGCTGACCTACTTACTGGAGCCTGGCTGAAGAGCGGTGCCCAGCCCTGGTGCCCGTGAGGGACCCAGACCCTGCCCTGGCCGCCTGCCCTACAAGAAGTCTTCTGTCTCCTCCGTGTAATTAGTGGCAGTCTTTAAACCAGCACACTGGCAACAGTTTGGTGCTTTTAATAAAAACCTATACCCAAGGGAGAAGAGATAAAAGGGACATGGTTTGCAAAACGCCTGCCTGGTTTATGCTTGTGTAAAAGAAAGGTGTCTGGTGGCTGAGGTTGGAAAAGGTAGGAAAGCCTGCTGTGTAGATTATACTATTTAACACAGTGACTTGCACATCCTTTAAAATATGTATCTCTTCTAAATGTCAGAATAAAAAACTCACTTTGCTTCATCCCTTTTTAAACTCTTCAAAATAAGATTTAGTTGCTTAAGGTGAAGTGTGTGTTCAGACTCTCTTGTACCACCAGTCATGATTAACTCTCTTCTCTTACCTTGCTAATTTCTTCAAAGAACATATTAATTCACATCAAATGTTAGCAGAAACTTACCACTCTGGGATCCTCATTTACTTGGTTTTGGAATTGCAGTGGTGGGACCAAGTAAGCACATCAGTAGGAGTTTTGTTATTGCTACTTGTATGCTGGTCATTTAAGTCAAGTGAAATTGGAAGGGTATTGCATGCCTTGCAGTCTCTCTGGCAGCCATCCTGAGGAAGGAAAACTATGAGTTCCTCTTCTTATCACTGGGCTGTGAGTGTGTGCTTGGGGCTGAGTGCACGCTGGAGTGCTTTCTTCAGCCGGGGCCATTAGTCTTACCATTCAGCCTCATCATTTTCTCTGTGAAGAACTGATGTTTTTACGAAACTTAAAATAAAGGCAATAATGGCTGTGTACCATGTAGCTTCTTACAATTTTATCGGTTAGGCTTTCATCCTGTTTCTGTGAGAAGAGGTAAAGAAGCAAAGAGAGAAGAGACAAAGGCAACTGCCCAAAGCACAGCTTTTACTGGTGTGAAGGCCAGCATTCCCTAGCTGGGGCTTGTAAATATATGGGAGAAACCAGGAAATATTGCTTCCTGGTAAAACAAAGATCTCACCCTATGCATCTCTCCATTTTTAAAATAGACCCCAATGTGTATATGCTAATACATTTGAAATCTTTGCTTCATTAAAAAATTCTACTTGGGGCCCTTTTGTCCTTGATGGAAATTTTGTGAAGGCAAAATTTTGTGGGTTTGACCAGCTTGAGAGCAATTAACATAAGGCAAGAGAGAAATGTATTTGTCAAGTAGAAAAGAAAGAGGGCTAAATATTTTCAACACCCATTAAAGAACCTCTTCACTGTAGTTGCTTGAATTAATGAAGACATTGTGTCATGTAAAGCAGCTCATGCTGGTGTCCAGGTGCAAGCTGCTGGTCTGGACTCCTCCAAGTTCAGTCCCGGTATGGCATATTAATTTCTGACTGTTCAAATCGTAGATCTCAAGTGTGGACATAGTGCATAGGAGGATTTAAATTTGTCAGTTATTGAAGTAATGGTGTGGGTTGTTTGCTGCCTTCTTTTAACGTGATGTTGAGGATTGAATGATGCTGGAAAAACAGAAAAAAAATAGATAGTAATCATCAGGTTACCTGAGAATTAAGGTCGCTTGTTCATTGCCATATCAGTTTTGGTGTGAAAGTTCATGTTTTGCTTTTGTTTTGAAACACACATCTGCATGTTGTATCAGGACTTCAGGATGGTATTTTGTGGATGAGAAGCACATCACAGGCAGTAGCTTAGATGTGATGCTTATTTGGTAGTACTGCTTCCTTTATTTTGGTTGACTTGCCAGTCTCTGACAACATGGGAATGAACTGAGAAACGTTCACGCTGCAGGTTAACTTAATGTTGGCAGTCCTCTGGTTCGCCGGGTTGCCATGACTGCGATGTTCGTTTGGTGTCCTGAATGCCGAGATGCTCAAATGTCTGGCTCAGTGTAGGCAAAGCTGCGGAAGAGTTTGCTTTTAAGCATCATAAGGTGCCAAGCAACAGAATAACTCTTGAGGATGGACTTGTTTGCAGTGGGTTCCCAGGGGGTTGGCACCTCATGGCTTTGAGCCCCCCTGGTGCCAGTGGCATTGTGGTAGGTGTGACAGTCCACGTACTCCTGGTGCAAGATCAATTAAAGATGGTGAGTCAGGGGTTGCATCTAGGTTTTTCTTCCCAGTGGCTCTGACTTGTCTCAATCTCAAGAGCAAAATGCAGGGGTAGGAAGTAATTGAGCCTGTGAGGTTTAAGAGGCAAAGAACCAAGTCCTAACCATTCCTATCTCAGTCACCCAGAAGCTGCCATTTTCTTCCACGAAAGCTGAATGCCACGTGTAATATCCAAGACAGACATTTGTGGGAGGTGTGAGGGGAATCCCTGAGTGACCCAGGCTGTTGTACCTGCATCGTTCGCATCTCTAATATTCCTCTTCACAGTGGCAATGCATCATGTGGTCTGTACGGCTCTGACTTGAGTGTTTGACTACTCCAAAGTCCTTGTACACAGTGCAGCCTTTAAAACTCATAAGCTGTAAAAATGTTATATCTTAACATCATTTCTCAACATTCTTCCCATCCTATTCCTTTGAAAAGGGATTTTTTTTCTGCAGAGCTGTTGATTATGATTACCAAATTGTATAATGTGGACACAAATAGTTAATGGTACTTGAGTAAGCTTTTAAATATTATTCCCAAGTGTCACTGTGCCATCTGAGATATTAAGATACAGTAGCTAACTTGTGACCCTCAGATGTATTGTAGAACTGGTATTTTTTAATGTATGCAAGCCAAGCCTGCTTTTTTGTCAAATAATTGTTATATTTGAAATCCTGTAGTCATTGTCAAGGCACTGGCTTCTAATTTTGCACATCCTGTAATATTACATCAACCTTGCAATTTGTGCTGGAAGGTGAAGAACCTACATGAAATTTCTGGTAATTATCAGCCCACACACTTTGGGCCATCAGGAGTAGCGTTCCCTGCTTCAAGAAGAATCTTACTGCTGTTTTGAGCATATTGCTGACTGTATACTAATATGTAAAGACTGTTAATCCAATAAAGAATAGTATTCTAATTGCAACAAAGCCATGTCTGTTTTAGAAGTTTATTATTATCCGATAATGAATTTTGTTTTGGTTTTAGTATCTTGTCAAATTCAGTAACTAGCAGTTGACAGTGTCTTAAAAAGCAGTGCAATACTTTAAGTATTTTCTGTTTAGTTGGGCAAAACTGGACTTCGGAGTGCAGGCAGGGCAAGGTTGGGGGCACCCCTGTGACAGTACTAGTGCATGTGGTCCCTCTGAGATCAGATTTTGGGATCTTTAGGGCAGTGGTTTCATTGGCAGTAAAAACAACTATAGGGAATGATGTTGCAATTTCGGTGCAACTATTTGGTATTTGAGGATTTGCGAATCAAGCAGGGCACACCTACAATATTCGAGGGGGGGAAAAAAACCCAACCGCTTTCTGGAATTTCTGCAAAGCTTCAGGTTGTGTTTCCCCGAGGAGCGAGCGCCGCTTCGGAGCGTGCTGTCGCGGGAAAGGGGATGTCAGGGGGCAGCGCTGCTGCTGCTCCCAGCAGCATCCTCGGAAACCCCCCACCCCGGCTGCACTGCCAGCGGTTAAAATTTGGCAGAGGTGGGGAGGAGAGAGAGAGAGGATATTGCTTACCTTGACAAGGACACGAACATTGTCTAACAGTGCCACCCAGTGCTGCCTGCCATAACAGCACGGGGGAGCGAGGCGCTCCGTGTGCCTGGGGGGGGGGGGGGGGGGGGGGCAGGCCCAGGCCCAGGCCCAGGCCCCGGCCCCCTGGACACGCAGCACCGAGCCACACGCGGGGTCAGTTTTGCTCGTGCTTAAGCCATCGTCTCCGAGTTGCGTGTTTGAAATGAGGGGAATAAAGCTACCTCTTAACATGATGCGCAGACTTCCAGCTCGGGGCGGGGAGGGGGGGGCATCTTATTTAGGAGCCCACGTACAGGATGAAGCGTTGTGGCCAGGTCTCGGGAGAGGTGATCTCAGGAGTGTACAAAATGCATTTAGTTGAGTATGCCCCCTTCATATGCAGTAATATTAAACTGACAGTGCAGCCCTGTTACTGCAAGTGTGGTAAGAGCTTGGTATAGCTCTTTGGCACATTTCTGGTCCATAGGTTCATATGTACTAAGGACACAATAATTTTGAGACTGGGTTCAGTGGCCAAATATGGCAGTAATTGAGCACAACTAGGCTGCTGAATCAAATCACCACCGAGTACTTCTTATTGATCTTAAACTATAAATCAGACTCTTGCAGGCACACTCATTTTTCATGGTTTAAAAAAAAAAAAAAAAAGTGATTTTTGAAGTGTTAGGAGAAAGAGAGACTGCATAATTTCATTTTAACTGGCGTCAGTCCTCTGTGTCTTCTCAGATATGATGTTGGAGAACAGCAAAAATCTAGAAAGCTGGAGTTCAACTCGCAAGTGCTGGGTCTTGGGTTGGAATTAGGCAGAACTGTAATTTTTAACCTCTGAAAGCCACCTGAAGAGGTGGAAAGATGACTGGGCTCTGTACAGGTGGGCTTTGCATTTTAAGACTGTAACAGCAGCTATCGCATTTTTTAGGCAGGCAATATGGACAAACCAGACAGTTTTCACAAATACAACATTTTTTTCAAAACTGTAAGTGGAGATTACATAAAGATTAATGTGTATTTAAAAGAAAAAGACACTTAACATTGTGGTTGTGGTCTGAAACTAAAAAGGATGTTGTTTATTATTATTCAATATTTCTTTAATGTTAAGCCAGATAGAGTCAATAAAAGTCACTGCAAAGCTATAGAAGATGAGCTGCCTTCCTTTATGGTTTATGCTTTTCAATCGTATCTGTCTCTGAAACATTTTGAAGAGAAATGGAAGAAAGCATTCTGTGTACTGATGGTACCATTGTCTAACTTCTATTATTTTGCATGCTTTAAAATATGAAATTATCATGTTATTGCTTCAAACTATAAAAGGCTAAAATGCATCACAAGTTGAATGTTCATGCATCGTGCTTCCTAGAAAGGCTTTGAGGAAAGGAGGGGTAAAGTAGATGTTTACCTTTCTACAGAGGTCAGTGCTAAAGTTGACAATAAGAATGTAAACTAGTGGTGCTGTTTCAGAATGTGTTTGATTTTTTGGGGTGGGGGGGGTGGGTAAGAGTAGGGGTGTTGATAATGTTAAAATAGATTAAAAAATAAACAAATACTCTTGAAAACAGGAGTAACTTCCCCCCCCCATTTTTCTGACTTGGTATGTATAAGTTCTTTATTAACTTTGGAAACTGGAGTCTGAAAGGAGCTGCCTTCACACAGATTAGGATTTTCTGCATCCAATAAAAATGTTGTCACTGTCACCTGGTCTGCAAAAACTGCTTCTTTTATAAACAGGACTAAATCATCAATTCTATTTCATAAGCTATACAGAGTGAAAGTAAAAATTGCTTGTAGGCCTTTAAACTCTCCCACCTTTTGAATTTCTGGATTTCTGGCTGGTGATGAAAGACCTAAAGGGGTGTATTTCCTACCATTGTCTTTGAAAATCTGCAGGTGTAAGCCGAGTTTGGCTTTTCAGCTGTCTGCTTGGCATTAGCTGAGTCCACTGATAAGTGAAGTGTCACTCCACAATTTTATTTTCCTACTTTGGGACTAATGGTGTTGGGGTGTGCATGTCCCTGAACTTCTTCTGTGTTCATAGGGAGTAGCGATACCAGAGAGAAAACTCCCCAGCCACAGGGGTTCGAAGCGCTGCCCGGATGGGAGGCTGCCTCATCTGCTGGAAGTATGCGAGGAGACTAGCACTGTCTGACTTGCAGAGAGCTGCTGTGAACCTTCATATACTCTAATAAGCAGAATTTGACAATTTTAACTTAGTGCTCTTCTCTCACCTGCAGCTGTGTTAGGGGGGAAGAGAAGGGGGAACATTAAACCTCTGTACTGCTTGGAAATCCAAATGGGTAACTTCCGAAAAACTCACTGCTGAGCCTTTTCGGGAGATGGGAATCTCCTCTGTATCATCACTGGTTCCTCTCGATGTAAACATCTGTTTCTAACAATAGTTGATGTTGAATTTTTGGTGTATGGATGTTCAGCGGCATTTTGCTTTAGTAGGGTCTGAAGAACATGCCATATAGAAAAAATTGGCAGTCCCTCTTTCATGTCAAAATTCTTGGACCTCTTGCTTGCAAAGGAAGATGTACTGAGCCATCTGCTTTTGGGACTGCGTTATAACTACTCTTACTGTGTGGCAGTCAAGATCTAGTACTGGTTTCTCCATAGCAGGGCTGTTACTCTGTATGCTTTCTGGAATGCAATATTAATGTCTGTACATGTGCAAACATAACAAGTGCGCTTTTGCAGTTAAGGCAGTTGTTGTTCTTTTTTTATTAAATGTAAATGATGATGTATTAAAATTTAAAAATATTTTTTCCCAGCTCACACAAATGATAGTTCTTTCTGCTGGAAGGAAAAAGATAGAAGTGATCTCTTGATATTGTATGTTTGTTTGTTTGTTTGTTTGTTTTTTTCCAGAGTAGTCTTTTACAGGATCAAATATTTAGACTTGGCCTCACTGCCTGAAGTCTGGTACCTAGCTCTCTTTTGGCATTTGCTCTAATACGTTCCATAACTAAAGTTAACCAAATTTTTTTCCCCTTGTTTTTTTTAATGTCAGCTTTTCAGTCGCATGCTGTGTCTGTACCAGGACATGAGCATGTGTAGGTGTTTTGGTCTGTGTTGGTTCTTTACTCGGATAATTGTTAGCAGTATTTAAGTATTTGCTTTCCTAGCTTCAATTTGCTTGTTCCTGTTGGGTTTGAAAAAAGTAGTCTGGTGCCATCTGTTAGTTTCAGGCTGCTGTATAGTTTGACCTTTGTAATCCTTGTCAGATGTAGCGCAGTGCTGCCTTTGCTGGAAGGTGTTTCACAAGGGAGGCTGCTGCTTCTACTCCCTACCGATTTAAAAACAAACCTGGATGATTTCACTATTTTGTGGGGTTTAACTACTATTGTATGTTTTGCAAAGGCTTTTCCGATGGAAGAGACTTGATCAGTGTATGGACTTCAAAACTACATCTGCTTACTGTTTGCTGCTACATGCAGGCTGTCATTTTGGTCTGTCATTTCTTGTACTTCACAGGACTGTTCAAAATCAGAGAATATATAGAAAACTTGTTCAGTTTCTTCTGTAGAAGCATGGTTTATTTTCCCTTCTTAAATTAGTAAACCACTAACCTTTTAACCCTCAACCCAAAACGTGGAAAATCTTTTATTAAAAGTCTGTGTCCAGCCTTCCTACTGCGAAGGGAAGGAAAAAAACAAAAGGCACTAAAGGGTAATGTGAATTTTAAACACCAAAATTCTCAATATTGAGAGATCTGTTTTCTGTATTGCTGTCTTAAGGGACTGATCTTGGTCTTATTGAAAAGTCCATCAAAATTTCAGTTCAGAAAGTAAGCTCTCAAATCAGAAGTCTGTGATGCAGATTCAAATATATGCTACTATTTAAAATTTAGTTAAACTGAGAATTCTGATAATTATGATGGTGATACTAAAACAGCTAAGAAAAAAAAAAAAAAAAAACAAACAAAAAAACCCCCAAAACCAGTAGAAAAGTCCAGTAAAATAAATAAGTCTTAAGAAGCCTGCATTTTCGAATAGGATGTTTTGGGAACTTAAAATGTTTATATACGGGACAAAACCACTAGCATTCATAGCCTTTAACTACTTAATACTGCTGTTTCCTAAACCAAAAGTGTTTGGCATGCCTCAAACTATTTAATGCATTTCAGCAATAAAAAGGAAGACTGCAGCAAAACAAAGCACAACACCAGTGACACCTCAACCCTAAACCAACCACTTTATCATAAACAGGGCTGTATGTTTTTTCTGTCCAATTCAAAGCTTTTTATCCTTTCCAGTCAAATATTAGTATGTTGGATTTGGTTTTAGTTTATTAAGATTTTTAAGCTCACATCTGTTGAAATATTCTTTGTTTTCATAGCTAATTTTTTTCTTTTCCTTTTTTCCAATATGCTTTAAATTATCACATTTCTTTCAGTAATTGGGCTGGGAATTAGCAAGACTCACAGTTAATTGTGCATTTCTAAGCAAATGTGTAAGCCTCTGACTAGTACTTAATTTCTTTTACCATTAGTTTATTTTGGAGAAATTAAATTGAGCAAAATGATATCACCATTTTTCTTGCTGAACTGCTTTTCAGAAATCTGACCTGTCTATTCATTAATTGAATTGTTGGACAAATTAATTGAAGAACTTAACTAATTAATAATTATAATAATTTAGAAAGTTTTATATATCAAGAATTTGATGTCTTAATGATTTGAGACATGTCTATATGCATTATGTTTCATATAGGCCTGAAGAGTATCTCACATATGGGCATCAACCACGATGATGTGTAAATGTGACAAAAATGTATATTGGTGGAAAAAGAGAGAACTTCCAAAATGTAGACTTCAACGCAATTTGGAAACGGCCTAGTTTTACAGATAAATATCTGTACAAAAATGCTGGTTTTAGGATGATAAACCCTCCCTGTTAACAGCATGTTAAATAGCAGAAATAACCTGTGTGATAAAATAAAAGTAGTAATAATTGTCCTTTTTTGAAGCCAAATGAGTTTTGTGAAGTGGAAGTAGCAGGGTTTCATAATGGAAAAAGTTGCAAGAGTGTCTCTGAGGCTAATATATTATCAACTTAAAAAAAAAAAATACAATTATTAGGAAAATTATTCTGGCTGTTTGAGTCAGAAGTGACCTGGTGGCTCAAAAAGCAAGAGCCTCACTCAACAAAATGGATTCCTTTACAGGAAACAGTGTAAGGTAAGTGATGTTGAAAGGTATACAGGGCATAATGCTATTTAAACCACATTGTAAAATTATCTGTAATATTATTCATACTCTTCTACTTAGTATTAGAAAATTTATATTTTTAAGTTAAACTGTACGTGAACAGTCTTCAGCCTCATATTTAATAGAGAGGTTACTGTGCAGTAATACCTAAATATTTATCTGCAGTAACTTTTGGATAGGAATTTTACATACATACATACATATGTAAATAAAAATACATAATGTATATTGTGTGTGTGTGTACACTATAAAATTAGGAAAATCATATCTATCAAATACACAAAAATTTGCATAAAATATAAAAATATCTTTTGTATAGTGGCCACTGAATAATGCTGATAGAGTGACCGTTACGGAAGAGTTGCCTGCGCTGGGCAGCATTGCTGAAACCCAAACCGTAACTGGGAATGTTGATCTCCAGAGAAATGCTGTCTCCAAGTCAGGAGCTGATGCCATCTCCCTGCTGTAGCAGTGCTGCCTTAGTGCTATTAGTGCTCTTCCCTGTGTTTCTGCATATGTAAATACTTGTTTGATAATGAACTAGCAGTTGTTAGTCCTGCGGGAAGCTGCTCACATGAACTCTGTGGCTTGTTTGCAAAAGCAGAGCACGGTATGCGTGGTACCACGGACAAAATGAGCAGAGCAGTAATGGCAACTGATTGGGAACCTGGAGGGCTTATTTTAAAATCAAAAAAGGTGGAATTACAGGACCAGGACAGACCTCTCCTGGGGCACTGAATCCACTCATCTGTCGCCTCCAGCGCTCTTGCAGCCCTCTCCAGAAATGGTTCACGCTCCACTTCAACACCGCGGAGATTTGTCTCTCTCTCTACCTGGATTCAGAGACTGTGTGAAACCCTTTCAGCACTCATGTCTGGCAAGTTTCTTATTTATGACCCAATTTATACCCGCCTGTTCTCTGGTCAGCACTGTCCACCAGTTTCTCTCCAGCCCATCTTCTTTCCCCTTTACTGCTCTGACGTCCCTGCAGCAGGCAGCCACCTCCCTCCCGTCCCCCCGCTTTCATTTTGCCTAGCAGGAGGAGGCAAAGTCTTCTGGCTTCTCAGAAAACAGACTCAGGGTTGCTGTGATGATCTTCACAGCTTTGCTCTGCACCTGTTAGTGTATGAATTTATTCTTTCATTGCAGGTGGCCAGAGCTCTGTATGGTGATCCTGGCCATCGCTCACCACAGCCTTCCCAATTACTGCATCTTGAACTTGCTTCGTGTGTTCCAGGGCTGTATATATTAAATAATTTGTGGTGTTTACTGCCTTTTTTTTTTTTTTTTCTCCTTTCTTTTAAATGTATTTAGAAACAGAAAGACTGAATGTATGTAGCTAATTTAAGCGAGAAGTGACCTGATAGTAGGGGCTAGAACCAGGGCATGTTATGGAATTACAAAGTTTGAGAAATAGAAATACGGAACTTGGTCTAATGAAATGAAAAATTTTAGTGCAGGCTTTCAGGAAGAAAGCAGAAGACCCTCAAACCTCTGCTGGCAAATAGATATCAGTGACGAGAATTGTTCAAAAAGTTATTGCTTGATAATTTTCAAGTTGGACTGTGCAAAATATCCTGAATTTATTAATAGGAACAAAATCCTGCCCTGTCAGGAGAATGCTCTGGGTGATGCCATCAGCATTTCCTTTTTTAACCTCAATATTTCTGTAATATACCATTGATATTCACTTCAGGAAATCATACACAGAGACAGCCTGAAATAAATAAACTGCAGTGGAAACACACTCTAAAAATGGTCTTGGATGTGATACACCAAGTCTCTAAGTGCAGTAACCAGCTTGAGGGGAATCATCAGCTGGTTCTTTGCACATAAAAAACTGCTGTGTTGCGATTTCGGTGTTCAGAATGTAGTACTGGAGACCTTGAGTACTTGCCTTTGGTACTGTGGGAATACACACCTCAATTTATTTTGTCAAGCTTTTGTTTCCCCCTCCTTTCTTGGAAGGAGGGGGGCATACTTGGAAAGGAAACAAAATCTTCTATTTTTAATACTTGCTTTTGTCATGAGAGAACAACAAAAATAATGAAATTCAAGTTAATTCTTACCTGCTGAAAGCCTAGCCTAGCCAAGACTACAGAAAAGTTACCTCTAGACTCGATGTAATTGCTATCACTGCGGGTGTGATGCATTTACTTTTACATCAAACAAGATTTATTTTTGTTTTTACTCTTTTATCTCAAAAACTCCATGTGATCTCTGCAGTAATGGTAGTGATAAGCTTTGTTTACACAAATCTTTTGAACATGGCATGAACTCTTAGAGGTGAGGGGAAGAAACTTAACAGCAAGGCAAATGTTTGAAAAATTAATGCCCAGTTATACAGGTGGGAATTAGGTAGGGTTTCCTAGGATGGGAATATGCTGAATCCCAGATCCAAAACCTGAGGTGGGGGCATCGGATTGCTCAAGGATTGTTGTAGATGCCTGCATAGGGATGGGACTGCAAAAGCCTGCTTCAAACCACGTGATTGGAAGTGGCGATCTCAAACCTCGTGAGAGACTCATGCTGGTTGTGTGGACTGTGTGTGTTGGGAGCTGCAGCATGCGGCTCAGAGGGCTGAGTAGTTCTCTGTGGTGAAAAGGTAAAATGCAGTAGTATCCTCCCACTCCATTTCTGAAGAAACACTTTAGGTATACAGACTAGAAAATAACCTAATCAGTTTTGTTCATCTAAGTTATCACACACCGACCTTGTGATTTCAACACAGAATTTACAGTGGTACGAGTTCTACTTCATATGTGGTGACAAATCTCCTTTTAATTAATCTAGATATTTTTCTCTGAAGGTTAAAAAGTAATTTCTAGTTAGTCTCATAGAAAGTTTGCTTGACAATTCTGTTCTATGCTTGCAGAATATTGTGCCCACAACGAGTACTTCATGCAAACTTCTGTGGTGTAGCAGCCAAATGTAATCTACAGGACCGAAGACTGTATTGCATGTGTAAATTCAGTTCAGTCCTGCAGTTAGGAGCTGTAAGCCCGCAATTTGCTCATGTAATTGTCTACTTTGAGCAGGTAATACCCTTCATCTAAGAAATAATTTTTAAAGGCATCTCAGAGATTCTTGCATCTTCTTGCAGGGTTTCATCACGAGGGAGTCATTCTGGTGGTGTGGTTCTTCCCTACCACAGGACCAGTGAAAATCTTGGGTTTGGTCTAAACCTGCAATGAGATGTGTCAAGACAACTTCCTTCTTTCCTCTTCACCCTGGGAGCTCTAAGCTCAACACCTAATAGGAACTGGGAAGAATTATCAGTTTGTGCTTGTGGCAGAAAGTACAATTTTAGAAGCACTGAAGTATTTCTGGATTCATTCTGATTTTATGCAGTGGTTTATTTCTTGCAGAGAGATGATATTTCAAAAGTTGAGGAGAGCTTAATGTTGGCATTTAGAAAGAAATTAAATATTTTGACATCAAATTTCCATTGGTTCAAGCTTCCTTAGTCTAAACAAAATACTGTTTAACCCAAATCAGGCTTCGTAAAACACCCTCTGCCCAGTTTCCTATGTAACATTCTCGTAGGAGGTAAGCTTCAGTGAAGTGCTGGTGAACCACAGCTTGTTTGCTGCCATGATGCTTTCATAGCCAGTTCCAAAAGATTTTACTGTTGGGAAAATGAGCAGGAGAAAGCAAGACGACTGCTGTTAGATGGCATTTAATTAAATAATAAAATAATTGTTGGCGTTCTATAGAAGTAATCCATTTCTAATATAATTGCTCTTCAGTAATTATCTCTCAACCCACCATCAGCTTCTCTTTGATGGGGGGAGGACAGAGTTTGCTGATTTGCAGCTCTTGCCCTCTCCTGTTCTTTCCCGCAACATCCTCCAAGCTGGCTTCCCAGCCTCGAAGAACTTGGGTACCTGTGGGTCCTGCAGCCTTGCAGCCGTGATGTTTTTATCGATCACCCTCGGGCTGGCTGAGAAGCCCTGAGCAGCAGTCAGGGGCAGCCGGCATCTCGGGGAGCTCAGCTCCCCCAGTGTCGCTCTAAGTGCCAGCCAGCCCCAGGGAGCTGCTGTGCAGCAGCCTGGTGCAGCTTTTGGGCTTGGCACAGCTCTGGTCTCAGGTAGCAGAGGCAGCACAGCGATGCTTTCTGACCTGTTGTGAAAGAGCAAACCTAGATTGCTGCTCCTCAGAGCTGAGCAGAAACCTTTGCTTCTCCGTACACCTGAACTGACATCTTGGGAGGACTTGTTGCTCCCGTTCCAGTCTTGCATTGTTTTGTTACTCCTTCCCAGTCCTGACAGAAGAGGTGCAGTATATGGGAGGGGGGGAACCAAAGTAAGGCTGCAGAGGAGAGGGTCTGGGAGCCCACAGGAGGGAGGGTGGTATTTTAACCTGGGCTGGTTCTTGCAGAAGCAGCATAGGAGGTGCAGTCTGGATGACAAAGATGTAGCCTGCTATCGAGGTAGTAGCGAAAGGGAACTGTCAGGATCATCTCGTTCTTCATTCACTCTTAATTAAATATTGCTTGCTTAAATATGTGTATAATGGAAGGTGAAAGTTGGTGCAAGCTGACTAAAAATGTTTTTCTCTGGCTAGGATTTTCTGTAACCCTTTCTACAAGGGGCGTTCAGTTATAATTTCTGTTTCTTACAGTGGAGACATGCTACACTGTTTGCTACTGTTTTCCCTTTGGGTAACCTGTTGTGATTGTGATTCAAATAAAGCTGATGTGATGTATCTTTTTGTCAATTAAAATAGAAGATGTATAGGTATATTATGAGGGCAAGTTTGTCACCCTTAGGATGCTGCAAATTTATGATTGTATTGGAGTTGGGAACAAGATACCAAAGTTACTTATTTATGGTCATAACATGAAAGAAGATGGCTCTTCACTTCAGCAGTATTGGTCCCTGTCTTTAATCTTTAATTAACTCTGAATTTGACTAGATCTGCAAATAGCAGATGGTGAAGTGTTGCCAAATTGCTGCTTATCATCTGCTTCTCACATACATAATTTGTAAGACTATAAGTATAAAGAAAATACATCAGAAGTCCTCAGTATGGTATTCCCTGATAGCAGGGAGTTGTGTTCGTTTTTCTTTTGACAATTAAGTTTAACTGTGAGCAAGAGATTTAATAAAGCATTCAGACAAAAAAAAAAGACTTTCAAGATCAATTTTTGAGAACAAGCAAATGTTCAGCTACTCCAAAAGTTTCCATTGTACTAAATCAAATGAATAATTGATCTTTAACTATGTGATGTTCAAATGAAATGGATAGTGACCTACTGCTAAGGTACTTCATGTGCTAGTAAATAATTCCTTTTCTTATTTGCAGTGGTGCTTCTGAACACTGACTGAGTTGTAGTAGTTGAACACAAAAAGGGGAAGAAATGCTCCTTATGTTCAAGAGTCCCTTTTGGGGGCTGGGGGGAGCATGGTGACTCTAATTTTACCTGGTAGAAATAAACAAAATTTCTCCCGTCAGCTCTGGGGAAAGCTGGAATTGTAGACTGTTGTCTTGACAGCATCTGTAAAACCTCTCCTTGGTTGCTAAATATGTGTTCTTACCTTAAAAAAACAAAACAAAACAAAAACAAAAACAAAACAAAAAAAACAAACCCCAAAACCCAAACAAACCACAAATTTAAAAGTAAAATTGAAATACTGAGAAAATTTGTTGCTTGGCCAGTCACACATCTCCTGATTTAAAGGTATTTCATATGCAAGGCTGGTTTTACTTTATGTTTTCAATATATTTCAAAAATATATTTTCAATAGTCTGTAGATGGTACAGTCTTCAACTTAATATTACACTTGCTGTAATTAAAATGTGGGGTTACATCAGCAGGTCTTTTTAAGGCAGTGATTTGAAGCTTAATGGTGCGGGCTTGACTGTGTTCTAAAGGTTCTTCTTAAGAGTGGCTTCTAAAGAAAGTGGCTTCTTAAGAATGGCTTAAGAGTGGTTCTTCTAAAGGTGGCTTCATCATCCTCTTACTTAGGGGTCATTTAGAGTCCTGCAACTGGGAGGTGTGTGTGTGAAAACCTGCAATGTGTTGGAGGAAATTGCTGCTGTCCTTTAAGAATTTATTTGGTTGTAGAAGCCTTTTATGCCAGAAGAAGAAATTAGCCCAGATTTTTATCCCAGGAACAGAGCCTTACAGCACTCAGTTTAACAAATGCATAACTGAGCAAAATATGTCTGTAGAAGGAACAGACTTCAGGGGAAGAAGGGGAGGAGAAAACGAGTAGGGTTTTTCATCCATTATCCGTATTCTTTAGCAATATTTTATTAATGTTTTTTTATGGTTTCTTAACTTTTCAATTCCATTCTAATTAAGTTTGCATTTAGAGTGTACCCATTACCTTTAACTGATATTTGTCATACTGTCAGGGTTTTATACTTATTTTTGCTGTCTAGTAATAGACATATAGCAAGCTACATCTTGAGTCTATGGGTTGAAAATGAAGGCATTAATTTTGCCTTCTTCACAGATCAGTCTGTCATGTCACTTGAAATCTGTTTCCAAAAGAGCTAGTCACTCTGAGCAATGTTCTAACGTGCTTGTAGTGAGGAGGGGAAGAAGGGATTCCTGAAAGGGAAAAAGTAAAATATGTTTTGCTGAGCGTGGCTCAGGAGGTTGGTTGACTTGAATCAGATCAGACCTCAGAGCTCAGATGGTGTTAGCTGTGTTGGTGGGAGGCTGGTGGATGTTGACAGTTTCTCCTGCTGTAGGTACTATGCACGTGGGTAGTGTGGTTGCCATCTTCTTCAAAAGAAATTCACAGAAAGAGCTGTAGATAGGAGAAAAGGCTTCTAATTTCTGATTACTGTCACGTAAGCATTCAAGCCAAATAGGTGGACAGCCCAGCTTTTACACTTCGAGGTTTACATCTACTCCTATCGTGTTGTATGTAATGGGTGGGGTTGTTGTTTTGGTCTGGTTTGCTCTGCTGACTCAGATCTTTTAACTGACTATATTGCTAAAATTGTGTAGTGGTAGCAGCTAGAGGCCATCGCTGAGCAGGAGAGGCCATTTTATGAGGTTTGTATAGGGACTTGGGGCTGGATTCATCTTGTCCTGTGTTTCTACCTCAGCTAATTGCCTTCATCTCCTTTTCTAGGCAGTGGAGAGTAACGTGTGTGAGGCACAAATCCATTCTCATAGAATGAGCTCAATCATGCTGTCAGAATGCTGGTAAAGGGAGTCGAAAGACAGTAGGTTAGTCATGCCCATCTGTAGGTAATCGTATGTTAGGGGTGAGCTTTGCCTGGGTGCTCTTGCAGTTGCAGCCTCTGCTCCGGGAGCATGTTCCACTTTAGGACAGTGTCTTGGTGTTTGTTACGTCAATGGAAAATTCAAGGGGACTTGGAAAGATGTTTGGTGTAGTTCTGTCTGGGATGGTCGCCGAGGTGGTTTCGTGATCTGGGTTCTCAGACAAATGCAGAGTAGGCAGTCAAAGAGTATGGGAAAGTGGTGAAATTTGCTTGTGGTCACGGAACAGGTTCGTGGCAGAGCCAGAATGTTTAGAGCATATGAGAGCCTGAACTAACTTTTAGGTTCATCTAACAGCATAAAGAAATAGGTTGGTCTTGCTTTGATGTTCAGTATATTAGGTCATCTCTGAAAGTCTAAATGTGACCTGACTATAATTTTATAACTGGGTCAGGCAGAGCTAGAGGAGTTCTTTTTTCATTCTGGTTTTAGTATACTTGAATGTAAGGAGGTCTTGAGTAAAATAAGGAAGGTCCAACATTTGAGAAAAAACCCTGACAGCATCCACCCTACTCTTTTCTAAGTAAAAGAACTCAGACCAAAACAACTTCCTACGTTTTGTATTTTACTTGGAAATGAACGTATCTGATACATTCGTATGCGTTTCAGCTGCTTTCTCCTGAGTGCTGTGAAAAGGTGGTTATGTTTTTTATGCTAATCTATAGATTAGATACATAATGTCCTATATTTTGTCTCCCAACAGAGAAAACAGACAACTCTTGCAACTGTTAGACATAAACTAAAACTGGAAACTTGATTTTGCAAGAAAATCATGGGGACAGCAACAAACTAAATGAATTTACAGTGACAAAAGCATGTTGAAACCAATGTATAACTAAATATTAAAACCCAACATTTAACTTCTGCTTTGTAAATCCCCGTCCTTAATGGGGGATAAGAGATTTAAGAGACAGGAAGACTTCCTGGTTTCAGATTCAGGCACAGGTAGAGTTTGGACTAAATCCTCATTTTCTCTTAGCCTGCCTTTCATCCCAGTACCTAAGAATATGACAAGAAAAAAGAAAAGCAACAAAGACGATGGCTGGAATTAACACTATGTAGGTGAAATATGTATGTTTGTTTGTGCTTTTGTGATTTGTTACATGATCTAAAGCTAATTTTGAATGATGATGTTTAGCAAGAGTTGCTGATAGAAGTCGGTTGTCATAATCCCTTGTATCTGGGAGTGTTACAGGAGTACATAGGGGAAGAGAGCCCCTGGCAAGGCCAAGCCCTGCTGTCAGGGAGCAGGAGGTATCAGACAGGTCAGTCTGCACAGCAGACTCACATAAAGAACAGGAGATTATCCACTACTTCTTATCCCTCGCCTTCAAACCAGTATGAGTATCTTTGACTCCAGTACAGCCTTACAGTGGCAGGAGAGAGATGGGTAGTTGTTTATTGCTATTCCTGTTACCTTTTAGGTTTGCTATTGTGCATTTGTAACCCTGCTGTGTTGCACAAAACATCTTTATCTTGGCAACTGCTTTGTTTGCTGTAAAGCATATAAAAAGCAGTATAATTCTCGTGGCTGGCACTTGCCAGAGATTTTTAAAGCAGATGGGAAGTCGCTGCCCGCGCGAGCTCTGCCATCGCAGGGCAGTCCCCCAGGGAACGCCTTCGCCCCTGCCCTGGCTGCCGTGTTCAGAGGGGGAGGTGGGCATGCCGTGCCTCAGCCTTGCACGGGTTTCTGATGGTGACCAAATGAAGGGCATGTACAGGGATTCATTTCATTGATTGTGAATGAGCAATGTACTTGCAATTTGTTCTTCCTTCTTGCTTCTTTTTCCAGTGACAGTAATGTATGTGCTCAAAGGAATGACGTTTCTCGTGGCTGCTTGCAGCTGTCTGTTCCATTTAAAGAGTTGTTCATGGCATATGGATAGCAATATTAAATATGAACAGGAAGGCCAGTGATGGTAACTGTGGAAGAAGAAGGGTATCAGAGGGACCAAGTATGTAAAGGCTTAACTATTCAAGTGGTAAATCTCTTCCTGTTGTGTGTGTGTGCGTTGATGTCTTCCAACATTGTGAATACAGTGTTGAAGAGACTTTCGAAGACCACATCTTATTCTCTTGATAACTGCCTGAAATCAAAATGTTAGGAAATTAGGGCAGTAGGGAATCCAGCCCAGTGAAATGGTCTCATTCATCTCTTTGTTCTTGCTGTAACTGATTGCAAAGATATGTTAAAACAGAGAATGAGAAATACTGACTGGCCGCCTTATTCTGGAGGTAGCAGTATCACACCTGAAACCTGTCGCCAGCTAATTTTAATTTCCAAGAACATGCTTGTGGGTTCCTTATTTTAAAAATATAGACATTTTAAGAATTATACTTCCCTCACTCCGTTCTTCTGTAGGTATATTTAAATCAAAACCTGTTTCTTTTTTACAAGAGCAAAGGCAGTTTATCATGTTTCTAGGGAAACCTACAGATTGATTTCTCCCTCTACATCATATATAGTCAGGGGGTGTGTGTGTTGTTTAATGTTTTGAGTGTGCAGAGTGAAAATGGCAACCGGGAGACCAATTCTGTATCTTTTTTTTAGCCCTTAGTGATTTTAACTAACATTTTTTGTGACAAAAGAGAATTTTTGAAACTTAGAGGTAATTTTTTTTCCCCCTAACTAACATCAGAGAACTTTGCAAAAGTACATAAATAGATGCTTTCTAAAGCATGATTGATCATGACTGAGTTATGCTTTCATCTAAGTGACTCTTCAGAGCAAAGTTGCTCAGTCTGCAGGTAAAAATAACATTTTTTTTCTTTTTATTTTTTCCTCAGCTTGTAATTGCCAGCTTTTTGGTCATAGCCTAGAGCATGAAAATGAAAAAAAATATACATGTAATATGTATTTTTAGTAAATACATTATTTCTGTTACATAGAGGTTCTGTCATTAAATTTAAAGAGCTCTTTTAATGATACATGAGTCAGAAGAGAATCCGGCACCTACTCCTTCCTATAGCTTTCAGCTGCTCGTTCTGCATTGTTAATAAGGATAGTGGGACACAGACTTGTCACAAAGCAGATGACAAAGTCAGTACAAAACACTAAAGCTTACAGACCAAGCATTCCCTAAAGTGCGAAGACCTGTTCAGCTGCTGTTTACAGATGCATTATGGTATCATTGTCAGTTGTGTGATCACAAGTGAAGTCTCCCCCCTAAGAGCTTCTTTTTAATCAGCCCTGGCCTCCCGGTTTCTCATGTCCTTTTGTGATACGCTTTCCCTTTGCCTCTGAATTTTAGCTTCTGTTTCTGTGTCACTGAGTCCCATGCTTGGAGCAAGGAAGAAACTGTTTTGAAGAGTTGACTTCCTTCTTGTGGCTACTCTTCTTTTTAGTAAAAAAATTTAACTGTTCCTTATTGCCTGATTTCCCTTACTGAGCAGTTCTCAGTGTCAGAATACGAGTACTTCTATGTGTCAGAGTAAGAGTTGAGATAGTCAATGGAATCAGCGTGCAAATGGATGCTCTAGTTAGCCAGAATATAGCTAACTCAAATCTAAATCCATGTTTGTTTGTTTTTTTTTTATGGGTTTTGTCACTTTTTTGACCAATTCTGCTAAGTTTCAAGCTGAAAGCATAGTTCATTTGTCATCTTAGTTTGTGATGACATTATTCCATTAGAGTGATATTAAATTACTATGTTTGCAGTACATCAGATCACTCTGTGCTGTAGAACAATCCATAGAAATCCGGAACTGTGCTCATTATTAAATATCAATTGATGTCTTTGTACGTGGTATGAAACCCTGATGGTTCCCCACCAGCATCTCAGCATGTGTCAGAATATCTTGGTGCAAGCGGGAGGTAGCCAGTTACAGGATCAACCCTGCACAGCACTGGTGAGGCCAGACCTGGAATGCTGTGTCGAGGTCTGGGCTCCCCAGTACGGGAGAGACGTGGACTTAGAGAGGTGAACCCATCAAAGGACCATCAAGGTGACTAAGGGACTGGAGCATGAGGGAAGTCCGAGAGAGCCGGGGCTGTTCAGCCCATTGAAGAGAAGGCTCAGGGGGATCTTGCCAGTGTGTATAAATATCTTGGGGGGAGTGGGGAAGTGGGGGGTGGGCAGGAATAAAGACAGTGGAGCCAGGTGGTTCTCAGTGATGCCCACTGACAGGGCAAGAGGCAGTGGGCACAAGCTGAAGTACAGAGGACTTGGTTTAAACAGAAGAAGAAATTATTTTACTGTGAGGGTTATCAAACACTGGCATAGGTAACCCAGACAGGTTATAAAGTCTCCTTCCTTGGAGATGCTCAAAACCCAACTGGACACAGTCCTCAGCTTCAGCACTTTACCCTTCTGTGAGAATCTAAAGATATAAATTAGAAATAATGCAGGCTTAATGAAAATGGTGAAGAGACTAAGGTTAAAAATTAGTGTCGTACAGGTCTTTGCCTTAGATGAAGTTGTTCAGTCACATCAGTTCATGCTGTTTCACTGGCTTTTCGGCGACCACTTCATTTGGAGTGACAGGAGACTCTGGAACACAGGCTGCTGCCTCTTCTGGTTTTGTCTTTCCTCCTGTTTGACCTCCTTGCATCCTCGACTGCAGTCTCCCTTAGCCGATCTTCCCCTTGCTGCTGGACTGAAGTGACAGATTGGTGTCGCTACGGACGTCTCAGGTCTGTGCAAGCGAACCGGCGTCACTGGTTGACTGTCAGAAGCTGTGAACTTCCACAGCGAACCGGGAGAGAACCGCGCTGGCAGTGCTTCCAGGGGAAGACTGAAAGTATGATGTGTGAAGAGATTATTAATGATACCGTGATGAACATGTTCTAATGGGTTAAAAAGTCATTAAAACAAACATTTTGGTAGCCAAATGTTTTATGCAGGCCTCTGAAATGTGCATGAGTAGGAGGCTGAACGGAAAGAGTGATTAGGCAAACGAGCACGCAGAGGTATGTCACTAGTCTTTTTCAGTAATTAGCAAGGGGACAAAAGGGAAAAAAAGTTACCTGGGTGAAGAAGCCAGACCAAAACTAATCTACATTTCAGAGTTAGAAGAGAAATAAGGAATCTTCCTCAAATTCAGTCTTTGACTTTCTAATGGAGGTCTTTCACTGTGTCTCTTGCATTCTGATATAAGCAGTAATTTCTGTTAAAATCAGAAAAGACAGATGAAACTGAAAAAGCATTAAGAAAATAACAGAAGGCAGAGATTTTTCAGGAAAAAATAAAATAAAAAAAAACCCTACTGACTTGTAACTCACACTGGTTGCTCATATTTGGTTGCCTTCTATCCCATATTACCTTAATCTTCCTGTTTAAGTATTTCATGAAATCTGTGCTAATGAATGATGCTATATGGCTGCAATACAGAGATGGTGGTATGAATAGAAATTCAGGTTTCTGTGTTGAAGCCAGTTTCTAGCTACTAGGTGAGATAAGCAGTGGTGAGGTGGTCCCCAGTCCTCAAACACTGGCCTCATATTTTCTTCTAAAATGTTTGATAATGTCTGATGTGAAGAGACATGTGTAACAGCAGGAACAGTTTGGATACTTCACTGTACAGGGGAATAATCACTTCCTTGATTTCTTTCACCCCCACCCCCAATAAGCTTTTTAAACTTAGCATGCAGATTTATGCAGACACTTAGTAAGGTATTTACTTATGTGCCCAAAATTTGCCTTTTGTCAGCTGATCTGAGACCTCCTTTTCTTCTGGCTTAGTTTCTACAGCATATAATATGCACTTTCTGCCTTTTTTTTTTTTTCCTTCAGGAAGACCCCTTACTGCTATGTGGATTGTCATTTTCACGTAGCACTGATAATTAGACCCAGATTTTTGTTTGTATCTGTTCTTTATTACATTAAAAAAGTATCAACTACTGAAACTGATGGGCACAGATATAAATCTGTTGTTATCTTTTACTATAAGTATGTATTGCATGAAACCAAGATTTACTGACTGGAAGTTTTATTCATGGCTGTTGATTTCATCTGCTGTCTGTTAGGTCTTAGACATTAATCTGTGCTTCAGCCATGTCCTTCAAGTTTATAAGAAACTCCTATTTTATTAATCTTCAGTAACTTAATTGCAAGCCCTGCACTGTCTCTTCGTTAGGTATAAGCTGCTAAATTAGATTTCCTTTCAAGTGTAAGCACCCGACTGTTTCACTGCTTTTTCTCTCTCCTCTTACCTACTACCTTGCTCAAATGCGTGAAGTCTCACCAGGTCTGTCAATTTGTGTTTTGTTAACTCTTTTCAAAACAAATCCCTCTGCGTTAGGGGTCACTGGGGCAAGAGGCCTACTGGATTATTAGTTCATCTTGCAGTGAGACTGCAGCAGCTAGTAGACTTGAACTTTTATGAAATGTGATGGAAGATCTGTTGGCAAAAGCCGAATGGTGTATTGTAAGCATGGAAAAAGATTTTTCTTGTGCTGAAATGACATTTAAACAATCTTACTCTAGTTTTCTAAGTAGTGTGGCTCAATACTTAACTTGAAGTTGGAGTTCCTTATTTTACATTCCCTTTAAGCCAAGTCCCTGATAATAGATCACACTGCCATTCTTAATGGAGTCAAGAGCAATAAAATAAGGACGAAGTTTGATGTGTTGTAATAGCGTGAAACTGGAATCAGGTCTGTTACTGCAAGAGACATAATGGCACATAGTTCATTCTTGCGCGCAAGCTGCATCAGCTCAGGATAATGATCTCTGTGATGAGACGAAGTGTTTCTGAGAAAGACTGCCAAAAATGAAGAGGATGAGTAAGACAGTGGTTTGGTGTTTTGTTTTGTTTTTTTGTTTGTTTGGGTTTTTTTACCCTGCAGAAAAGCACTGTGTGTTGTAGCCTTAAATGTCAAATTAAATGGTAACTTCCAAAAATATATATACCTTTTGGAATAGACAATATCAACTGTGAAGAGCTGGAAACCTTGTATATACATATCGGGAAATTAACATTTCTGCTCCCTGTTGTGTTGGCTGTATAAATGATCTGGAAGAGCAGGTGAACAATGAGGTAATGGAGTACTAATTTATTCAGGGTAGTTAAGGGCCAGCTCTTAAGATTTGTGCAACTACCTTACAATCCTGCTTAAGTAAGCCACAAAATTGCAGATGGAGTTTGATGTAGAGAAAAATGAGTGCGCACATGGGAACTGGAAACATGAGAATATTACAGTTCTACCATGCTAGGATCTGACCTGTCTCTTGTACCTTAATTGTTGCTTCAGGATTATCTTTCCACGGGTAGCTCTGGGAAGGCAGGACCTTGCTGCTTAGTAGGGCTAAGTAGAGCACAGCAAATCAAATGGCACGTATCACTCATTGAAAGATGAAGAACAAGTTTTAGGACGTCATTGTATAGTGGTGTGCCTATGTCTTCAATGTTTGGAGCAATTCTGGGCTACCATGCAGGCTAGTTAAGCTATAGGACTGCCTACCACAATATGTTCTGAATGGTGTGGAAAGCTGTGGTGAAAGTTTGCAAGAAATCAAAAAGTGAATTAGAAATTTGAGAGGAAGAAGTCCACTGAGAGCAAGTACAAACAATGTATCTGGCTCAAAGTTCCTCAATTCCTGGTGTTTCCATTCCTAGATTTTTAAAAGTAGAAGTTAATGCTAATCTAACAAAAATCTAGGTTGTATTATGATGCTGCTACTTGTTTATATAAACACAGATTTGATACAGTAGCACAAAAAAACCCCAAAACAATCCCACCAACCCAAACAAAACCCAAACCCCAAGTGTTCTCATAGCATGACAGCTATAAAGCCCTGCAGACTGACATGCAACACTGCAAATACCTCTTTCCTGAGAGGAGAAGTATTCTAATTTGAAATCCTTAATTTAGGGGGGGGGGGAAATTGTTAGGAACTTTCTCAGTGGAGTCTCTGAGGGTGAATGTTGCCTGACCTCTGTGGCCAACCTTGGAGAACTGAGGTAATGCAAGCTACCAGATGTTCAGGTAGCTTCAGTTTTGGTTATTTTCAGTTCTGGAAAAGAGTAAGCCTTTCTTTGGGCCTAAGGCTTCACAAAAATGAAGCAAGGGAAGGAAAAAACATCAATAGCGTAGAGGCAAAGGCAGGCAATACAGCCGTCTGTTTGAAAGAAGAGTTTGTCTATGCATTATGTATAAACTTATCTTTAAAGAGCTGCTCAGTATTTACACCAAAATAACTGTTTAGAAATAGTGTATCGCCTGTTACTGCTGCAGGAGAGGTTATTTATTGTTTCTGGATGTGGTTTTATTTTGTCATCTTGTATTTTGAATTAACTCTAACAGCCTGTTATTCAGAGAAACATGAGTGCCCCTGTTCTGTCCTCGCCTCATAGCTGCATTCATTCTGTACTTGTGGTTTGCCATTAGGGTTTTTCTAATATGTACTTCTGAACACTGGAAGATGAGCAAGAGTATGTGTTTCAAGTATTGTTTTTGAAATGTCATTTCTCAGCTAACCAGGTAGAGTTAAATAGCATGGATGGCAGACTTCATTTCTTAGTGCTGGAAGAAGAAAACAAAATGCAGTGTGATTGCAAGTCCTGGTTCATTTTGAATTCCAGAGGAGAGGATTTTAAACTCTCTCTGTTAGCATATGTATATTTAAGTATATATTTTTCTTCTTCATAGTCGCTTTCTTTCCCTGGGGCAAGATTTTTGCAATAAATACATTTTCAGCATGCTTCTGTATTGTGTGTTTCTGAAAAATGTATGAAGTTAGTTCAAGAGAGTGAATCATAGAACGGTTTGGGTTGGAAGGGGCCTTAAAGACCATCTAGTTCCAACCCCCCTGCCACGGGCAGGGCCCCCTTCCCCCAGCCCAGGGTGCTCCCAGCCCCGTCCAACCTGGCCTTGAACCCTTCCAGGGAGGGGGCAGCCACAGCTGCTCTGGGCACCCTGGGCCGGTGCCTCACCAACCTCACAGTGAAGAATTTCTTCCTTATGTCTAATCTAAATCTACCTTCTTGCAGTTTAAAACCATTACCCCTCTCCTATCCATACACTCCCAGATAAAGAGTCCCCTCCCCACCTTTCCTGTACCCCCTTTAAGCACTGGCAGGCCTCTATAAGGTCTCCCTGGAGCCTTCTCTTCTCCAGGCTGAACCCCCCCAACTCTCTCAGCCTGGCCTCACAGGGGAGCTGCTCCAGCAGCCCCCCAAGCATCATCGTGGCCTTCTCTGGTCCTGCTCGAGCAGGTCCATGTCCTTCTTATGTGTGGGGGCCCCAGAGCTGGACCCAGCACTGCAGGTGGGGTCTCACCAGAGCAGAGTAGAGGGGGAGCATCCCCTCCTTCAACCTGCTGGCCACACTTCTCTTGATGCAGCCCAGGACACGGGTGGCTTTCTGGGCTGTGAGCACACATTGCTGGCTCATGTCCAGCTTTTCACCCACCAGTACCCCCAAGTCCTTTCCAGTAAGGCTGCTCTCCATCCCTTCATCCCCCAGCCTGCATTGATACTGGGGGTTGCCCTGACCCATGTGCAGGACCTTGCACTTGGCCTTGTTGAATTTTCTGAAGTTTGCACAGGGCCACCTTTCAAGACTGTTAGTGTTTTACACAATCTAGGCCTTTTGCTCTTGTGCTGAAATGTCTATCTATAACACAAATCAAATAAATTTAATTAATTTTGAAATTGCTGTATGTGAGCATTGCTGGAATTGTGATTTCAGTATGTTCATCTTGTTACTGGAGAATCTCACAGAGAAGAGTGAATTTGGACGTAGTCCAATGTGCATCCCAAAAATTTCAGGGTAAAGCTGGAGGAAAGAGGGACTAATGTAGAAACTAGATTAGTCCTATGTTGCAGGATCTCTGCCGAAGCCCTTCATTTGTAGAGGAAGGCATAATATGTTTTATCTACATTGTGGCATTATAAAATAAAGTTCAGTCCCTCCTATGGAAAAGATGGATTTGCAGTGTTTTCTTTCTGTTCTCTGTGACTCTGAACCTCAGAAAACCCATTCATCATCCCCTACCCTGCATTTGCTGTGAGGAACAACATTTTCTTCTTGCCTGCTGGATTAGCCCAAATAATTTTTCTTTTTTTTTTTTCTTGAAAATGTAGCTTCATACATAGTTTCTAGCCAGGAAATGTTCTGGGATTCCATTTGGAAGGTTTTAAGCATGGGGGGAATAGACAAACAACTTAACTTGCTTGACATCTGCTGCTAAAGTTGATGTGCATAAATGTGTCAGATCATTTTGGCTGCCTGTAGAAGAGGGAAATACTAAAACCATAAATTCAGTACTGTTTGTCCTGTCATCCAAGGTTGACAATTCAAGTGATGACTACTGGTTAAGAGTTTGTGGTTCAATTTAACAGATCTTCTTGTATATCTGCCCCTGACTATAGGCAGGGTAGATTCTGGCATTGATACTACCAGCATATGAAGTGTAAGCGTAGGACTTGAGTTATTTAGAAATAGCATTTTTTTTAAGACTAAGAATTTAGTAAGTAAGGTTTTTTTCCCCCAAACGAGTTAAATCAGAAGCTATTAAGTTTGACCGTAAAGCTTTAAATATAGAATTTATCCTTTTGAATTTGCCATTAAGTATACATTTTAATATTTAAATATCTTTAAATCATTAGGACGGTGACATGGGTTTTAAGATCTTCATATAATGAAAAAGAGTGGATATCCATGCACTGTGATTCTTTAATGCATCCCACAGGTCACAACCGTAAACCAGGTTTAGGTTTGAACTCAAAGGCCTTAAAAGCATGTTAACTGCCCTCATGCAGCTGAGTCTCTTGGTTTTCAGGTTGACAGGCTTTCTATGAGGTTAGGTCTCTAAAAAGTAACATCAAAGCAGGGATCTGAAGGAGCCTGATGATGATGCAGGCTTTACCAAAGCACATTGTGTGATGGTGTATCAGGTAGAAAATGGCAGCGATGCAAAAGTCAAAAATTAATATTACTAAAAATTAATATGATTATTTAGCTTATAAGGTTTGATTCCAACATGCTATATTGAACTCTCACGAGGAAGGGTGGAAACTATAAGATTATTTGCATCTAGGGGAACAGGGGATAATCTGGGACAAATCTTTTAGACCTACATTACTGCTTTTTGGATAACGGTGCAATTAGTCCAGCAGTCTTTGAGGTTATTGTTAGTCTAATCTTTAAACAGAGAAAAATGTGAAAGTTATTCTGTGACAACAACATGATCGACAATGATAAAACTTGAGGAATTGGAGTTTGAGTTTGCTGACTTGCCTGCATCTGGATAATGGATGGATTCTTTGCTGCTTTGGGAAATTCCCAGAGGCGGTCTTGGACTTTGTTAATACATGTTCAAGAAATTAAGCACAAAGGATTTTATTTCTTGTGTGCTAAATCCTACTTAGTAAACATTAGTATCTTTATGTTCTTAATGCTAAGATAATATTAATCTTAGAAAAGCCTTTGTATCATACAAATGTAATATATAATGCATTTGTACTTGCCTTTCACTTACATGACAGAAGGGCAGGATTTTCCACTCTTTATCAAGTTGCTGAGCAATTTGAGACTGCTTGATTCTGCAGAAAATGATTCAGTTGAAGTGCACTTAATTTAATCTCCTCTGTTTCACTGAGTATTTGATAAAAGATAATTGAAAATGCCTCAACTTGTGCTGCAGAAAGTTGTATTTGTAGTTAAACCAGACTTCGGTTTGCTCTTTTTTTTTTCCTCCTTTTTTCTGCTCCCTCTTAAAGGTCAATGTATCTTATTTGTAATGTGAATTACACTGGAAAGTAAGCCATTTATGGACTCAGTCTGGAGCCGATGGAGCAGCCATTTAAATATGCATCTGAAATGTAGTTGTTCCAACATTCTCTGTCCTACCCTGGGAATTCTGAATTGGTAATACAAACAAGTTACTGCTGGCTGTGAGGTGGCCAATGATTGAATCAATATCTGATGAGTTCTAGATTTTTTTAACAAATCGCTTTTCATCTGTGAAAGTAACTCAGAAAGGGTGAGGGAACACATGAAAGGTTGGAATTAGTTTTGCTGCTTATTTTGCAAACAGCAATTTGCTGGAAGGCTGGTCAGTGTGCTGGTTCTGTAAGGTGAGTTCCTCACCAGTTGTCATCCCATTCATTACAATCATCTTGATAGTGGCAAGAGTAAAAAATGCATCTGTCTTTGTCTTGCTTGCATGTCCCCAGTTCTTTTTAAATAAAGTGAAAATTGGTCTCCTCTTTTTTTAGTTCTCAGTGCTTTTTTACTGACTCTGTCATTCAGCATAGGGTGTTTCGTGTTCTTCCCCAGAAGACAATGCTGGAAATACTACCCTGTCTTCAACAGAGCAAATTCCCTCTCTGTCTTTCGCCAGCCTTTTTGTTAGAAAATAGAGTTGTCTCCTTCTTGTCTAACAAAATGGTGATGATTTTGTTAAATACTGTTCTTTAAAGCTATTCATGAAAACAAAATGTCTCTTAAAAAAGAAAGATCAGATACGGTTTATGAGCAGAGCAGTTAGAGATTAACAAAGTTTGGAGGAGGTAGACAGGGGAAGGGAAAAACTTTTAAGCAAATAATGACTGTAAGTCTACTATTTTTGTCATTTAAATTAAATCTAGTAAGTTGCCAGTTGTGAGGTGAAAGATATTCTTTCCACAGTCTGTGGTACTCTTGATGCTGTGTATTACTTCTGGGGACATTAATGAAGAAATAATATAGTAGAGAAGTGTGGGGTTTCACTTCATACCTTAAAAAGAGAGGGAAGTCTGTGACTTCACAGTATAAACCCTTGTTAATTCAAGCATTCAATAAAACTATTTGGAAAATGGTTCAAGAAGCTGAAGCCTACCAGTTCTGGTCAGGAACTTGAGATGGAGTACACCGATGAGCTCTGTGCCAAGGAGTTTCCACAGCTCTTGGCAGGTCCCTGACAAAGCAAACCAAGTAATGATTGTGTGGCTCAGGTAGGGCTGAAATTATTCCAACAGCAGCTTCTCTTCACCCGATGTACCAAGTCAGGAGATGACCTAGCATCATCAGTATTTTTCATAAGAGTGGCAGGGCAAACACAGTGGAAAATGAACATGCTTAGTTTTGTTGGAGGAAGACTTTGGACAAGCTTTTGCCACGCTTTTGCCACGATCTGTAGTACCAAAATATCATCTCTGTAGCATAGTAACCTTTCCTAGCAGGGAGGTAACACAAACAAAGGCCCTGTGCATATGATGAGGCATGCATGGTTAAATGAGCTACTTTGAGCTCAAGTACACTGTGCTATGCCTTGTTTGCTTTGATGGAAACCTCCTTACTGGTTCCGCAGGCTGTGATAAAAGGAAATCAGCTGTGCTGAAATAAAGAGCAAAACCCCAAACTTTCTGGAGCTTGAATATACATCGAACTGAATTACAATACTTGTGTGTTTAAAGGTGGATTGATTCTTGGATATGCATCTTCAAAAAGGAAAAATGCCCCAAACAACCAAACCTCCCTCTCCACACACACGCACACACACACATATGATTTTTCAGATTAGGTGGCCAGTAATGGGCTGCATAGAACTAGTTACACTTGGAGTGCTAGCTGGATTTTGGAGAGTAATAACTTGTGTGTCCTGTTGTCCTGTCCCGTTCCTAACCGCCGCCCCCCGCCCCCCCCCCCCCCAAGCCACAGTAGTTTATTGCATTGTAATAAAAATGTGCAAATTAGACTTTAGTGTTCAGAAGATACACAGTGACATGTTTTCAAAACCAAATTAGATGAAACTCACTTAGGCCTTTGCAGCTCCCTTTGAGATTGTGTGCGTGGAGGATGACAGGAACTAGTTCTGTTAAGTCTTATGCAATACAGTATAAGATTGTGAAAAATACAGCACTCTTGTGATAAAGTACAATTGAGATGGCTAATCGTATTTTTAGTATGTTTTAACGTATGTGAAAGAGGAGGGAAAAGCAGGGTAAGAGAGGTGGATCCTGCAGTCTTTTTAGACACATACTGCTGGAAAAGTGTTAAGTGAATGGAAAAGAGATATGCTTTCTTCCATGTCAGAACTGGAACGAGATTAATGGACTCGGAGAATTCTGGTCTGACATAGAGCCCTTTTTTTATTCTGACATCTACAACAGTCTACAAGGAGCTGGTTTTAACAAGTACAGAAAAATGCTTTTGTGTATCCGGTCATAACATGCTGTAGGGGAAAAAACAAAGTTATTCCTAATGCAGAAGTAGTTATTGATCTCTATTGACTCTATTTATAATTTTATTTACCTTTAAGCTATTTTCTTTTTACACTAGAATGTTTTGGGGTTTTGGTCATGTGTGTACAATGTATTAATAATGCAACTTTTAGCTACTTTTACAAGGAAATACTGTAGGACTTTCTGGAAAGCTGTAGTTAAGTCAGGAAAAGCAGCCATTCTACTTTGTTTAGTATCTGTTGCGTTTCAAATATGAGAAGACTATAAAAAAGTGTGGAAGCAAGTTTAAATATTGTTTCAGCTCTCCAGTGGTATTTCAAAGGAACAGTTAGCAAAATGGGAGGGCTGGGAACTGCTATTATCTTTCTAATTTGTTCTATGCTGGAAAACTTATTTTTAAAAATAGGTTATTAAATTGGAAACCAAGGTGTTCTGTACCTTTCTGATTGTGTTTTGGAGACCTTCATAACAGGGCGAGCATTTTGTACCTGATCAAAAATTGCTCCTTAGGGTAAGGAGGAGACTAGCATCTATCCCTCACTTGACCACTTACTTGCAATGTCTGCCTGGGTTTAATTTGTTTGTACAGGCACTTTTTGTGAAATGGGGAGGGCTTATGAAAGGCTTACCTTCTCCCTTGAGTTTTCTGGTGACAAAAGAGGGTATATCAATACTTCAAACCTGGAGCTACCCACTGGCTGCCCATAGAACATGAGAGACTCTTGTGTTCTCTCAGAGCAATATTGCTTCTGGAGATAATAGCTTTGCTGAAGATACTCTCTGAACAGAGGCAAGGTTGCTGTAATGATTTGGGTCAAAATGAAGGTAGCTTGTAGTGAGGAGTTTCTTTTGGTATGCACTTCGGGTATAATACACATCATTTTAGAAGGATCTGAAGGATCCAAATTGTCTGGGGTACTCATAGCCCCAAGATGCATTTCTTTTTACACATTCCCTCAGAAGCTTGTTCAAACGGAGTAGGTATTTCTAATGGTAATGTGCTTTTGGGGGTTTGTGCTTGAATTATATTGATAGAGTTAGTATAGTTTAGAAGCCTTGCAGCTGTTCAGTGTGTTTGCTAGGTACAATCCTTGAGACTTCTGAGAGCATGTAGATTAGTGTCCATTACCCTTTGAATTAATCTGGAATCCTTCATTTGAGGTGGTGAGACTTTAAGACGAATTCTTTCCTCAAACTTTTACAAAGTTGGTTTGATTCCTTAGGGCGACACTCTCGGAAGTGACTGATTGTTCACATCTGCACAATTTAACATTGCTTGTCAGCAAACCTAGCAAAGCATTTTTAATTTCTCAGCTGTGCATGATGTGGGATTTCTTTGTGTGAGAAGGAAATAGAGGTTGGTACAGCCCTTGGTAGTTCTTTCTAGTTCTGTATAGCTTTAGATAAAATCTGTAATCAGTATAGGTTTTACTTGTGTGCGTGAACACTCATACAAACACAGGCACGTGGGTATTTGTAACTGTAATTCACTCCTTTATTATTAAACGTCAGAGTGTGTAACAAGGGAGTCATCAGTATGTCTTGACACCACTATGGTATCCGTTATTTGCTCAGTGGATTGTCTATTAAATACAAAACACATTAGTGTTTTGTTTAGAATAATTGTGCACAGATAGGTACTATAAATATTTCATGTCCATGTGCAGTCTCTGCCCACCTTACAGGTACTTCTGCATTCGCTGCAGATGGTGCAGGGTAACAAGTTATAAATCACTTCAAGAGGCGTAATAATTGTAATATTTGCAATTATTTTGAATTGTGCAAAGCTGAAGGTATTAAAAAACAAAACCCCAAAACACAACAAAAGCTCTTGATTTTGAAAATGTGTAGGGCAGATTTCTCAGTTTGGGCTACCTCTGTACATCTTAAAGGTGCTTCCTTTTATACTGTTCCCCAGAGTAACTGTTGCCTTGGTCACAGCATATTCAGAGAAGAGATGATGAGGTACTGGCTATGCGAATCGTCACATACCTTTCAGGTCAGCATATATTTCTGATTCCATCTTCCAGTTAATGGTATTATGTACCCTTTTTTAATGCCATTCTCATGTATGGTCAAAACTAGGTGAGCTTTGCCCTTTCTTTGAACAACAAACCACATTGCAAAGGCATTCATCCTCTTACCAAGGAAAGAACCGTAACAAGCCTTGACAAAGATGATTTGAAGTGCTGGTCTGGTGAGTAAGTATCAGGCATCTGCAGGATCCTCGCTGGACGCTCAGCTGAGAGATGTAGCAAATATTTTGCTCCTTCCGTGATGTTTTCACCCAGCCTATTGAGGGTTGCATCAGGGCATTTGTCAGCACACAGCGTTGCCTCAGAGATTTTGCTGCATGTGTATCAAATCACAGGTCGAGTTCACAACACAGTGAGGCCTTGCCAGGGGTTTTGAATATGTGGTATATCAGAAGTTTGCCTTTAAAACAGAGTGAAAGATGGGACAACTCTAAAACTTACATTTTCTAAATTTTGGATGACTTGGGAATTACCAGGTTTTATGTTGGTATTTTTACTCCATTTGATTTTAGAGGCCAGCTGTACACCAGAGGTCTCAGACACTGTTTTGTGTAGGAGAAATAAAAAGTGTGTGAGGGCTAATTTTGTTGTTTTAGGGTTTCATAAGTCTTTATTAAAACTGCATGAGTACATACAAAGTTGAAAGAAACAGCAGAAGGTCTTCTGTGTGTGGTTACAGATCTGTTTCAGGAGGTGTTAGGCACCCAAACTCTTTTCCCTACTATTGTTTCCCCCCCCCCCCCCCGCTTGTTTTCCCACTGTTTGCTCAGGCTGTGAAATTTTCTTTCCCCCTGAGCTTCTTTGACCTTCCTGCTGCCTCTCTTGCACTGGTGGGGAGATATGCATGAAGCAAGAACCAGTGAATTCTCTGGCCTCGTGCTGCCTTGTGCCACCTTGTTTGAGTTGTGAAGTATGCCTTTTATCTGTGAGCCTTTATTATACGCTTGATGCAAACCCATTGTTCAGTGTGAGAAGCAACTGCAGTCTTGGAAAGATGCTTCTTTCATTTACAAGTAGCAGGAACTAGCCCCTTGATATTTGAATAAAAGCATTAATCAACCCCATATTCCACTTAAGTCAGAGTTGTTTTCCTTGATTCAAGATGATACACAGGAACGAAGTGATGCATCTAACAAACAGCGCAGCATTCTCCAAGAGAAAAAACAAGCAACATGTTCATAGATTGTATATGCTGGACGGCTTCTTGGTGTCGGTTGTGATTATGGCTAGTTTCTCTAGGTCAGCTTTGGCTTATGCTGCTTTCCTTCGTTGTGGTGATAACGTAGTAGGCCAGCTATATTAGTTAGATCAGTAATGCCAGTATAATTATATTTCAGATGGATAAATTCCTGTTTCACGCTAAGGTCATTTAATAACAAAATTCTGATGAACCTTGAAGATAAACTCATCTCTTGGTAATACAGTCAGTGCATGGTCTTGAGAGATTAAGAACTAGTGAAAATGTGTAGGCTAGTTTTATCGTTTGAAATGCATTGGTGAATGGATTTGGTTTTGTATTTCAGTGAGAAATATCGTGTGTGACTTCTCCTTTGGCTAATAGTGCTTACTTTCATGTATAAGCAGAAATCTTACAGAAAACCTGACTTGAGATCCTTGCTCGAGCACTTGAATCCTATTTGCCACTTTTGTTTTTTACTGTTCCTTCTGTGGAAAACATCTTGATTGTATTTGTCCTAACATTCAATGCTAATAATAGCTTCTATAACTGTATGCATGCTGCAGTCCTGCCATGCTGCAGCAATAACTTGCACAGTTGTCCCTCCATTCTCCTCCTCTCTTAATCTTGTAACCATACCTGCATTCCAGGCTAATTAAAACTTTTCAGTTCAAGGAGGAGTAAAATTTCTCACCTTCTGGGAAGGTGCATTAACACCCTGTTACTTCTTCCTGAAGGAAAAGACAATTTCCTTAGCTTCTCTTGAAAACGTAACTGCTTAGCATGAAACAAATTTTCAGACTCCCGAGGACCAGAGAAAAGTTGCTGATGCAGGAGAGGAATGCTGCTGTCAAAATTCCTGACCTCAGGACAGATGAGGCCATTTTTTATGCCTAGTGACCACCAAATGTCAAATGTGGAAGCGAATTTAGGAGCAGGAGGCATGAGTTTAGTTTCCCCACTGCCTGGTGCCTCCATCAGCCTAGGTTGCAGCAGCACATTTCCTCTCCTCCTGTCTGATCCAGGGTTTTTGAATCATTTTTGGAAGAGTATTTTGGGCTTGGTCAGGGTGTGGGAGAAACCTCAGCTTGGACAGGTCTATAGCTGAGTTGTTCACCAAGAGAAGAGGAGATGGTACTGAGCTAAGGTCTCTTGGCCACAGCACTTCACTGAGTAAAGTGAGCTGGATGATTGAAATCTCTTTTGATCTTGATTTGAAGTGACCAACCTGTTCTGCACTAAGGGATTTGAGACGTGAGGTGTGACCGAAAGGGCCTCCCTCCACCTCACCGTTATCAGATGATAGAGTCCTCTCTTGGTTTCTCTGTAACTGTGCTCATTCGCTGGCTTTTTTGGAAAGGTGCTGGAAGTCCTGTTGTGCTGTGCGGATCTCCACGCAGGCATCCTTCACATAGCCACCCTGCCCCACGCACGCCCGTGGATGGCAGAACTGAGTGCCCCAGTGCTGGTCTCTCTGTGGGTGTAGTCATCAGCAAGTGAAGATTAAATTGCTTGCCCGTAGCAGATCTGTGAATAAAGCACAGGTTCTCTGATTCTCTCATAGCCTCATAAAGCTGCTTTTTTAAACTCCAATATTCTGCTTAAGAACAGGATATTTCAGAGAGGATCAGCAAAATGGTAAATTTAGACAGATTTATTTTTATCCAACACATTTATTACGCAGCAATTGAGATTTGATGGAAGATATGGTTTGCAAAAAATATAAAAGCATCTTTAATGCAAATCCTCCTTTTATTTATTAAATATCCTTTTAAATACAGGACTAGAAACTTATACTGAGAGCTTTGAAACTCTGTTGCTGCCACATATACCCAGATAAAACCCAAAACAACAGTTTAAAAAAAGAAAAAACAAACAAAACCAAACCAGAACAACCTTATTAAAGTACATAATGGCCCAATCAACAAAAAATTGCCTTTTAAAACTTCTAGGTTTTTTTCTTTTTTTTTTTTTAAATAATCTTGCATGTCTTATTTTTAAAATAAAAACAACTTTCTACAGCAGTCTGGGTTAGTTGATGGAAATAAATATGCCTCAGAGATCAGTCCAAGGCAGAATTTCCATGCAGACACTCTGTGGTGTAAGTGCTGGTAGAGGCGAGCCATGAAAACCAAACAAAAATACGAGGGATGATTCACAGCCACGTTACCTCAGATTAATGCCAGTGTCACTGGGTTTGGTTAGTTTTATTTAGACATCGAGAGCAGGCTGAACCCTTTTTCAGAGCTCAGTGTGGTCCATTAATGCTGGATTAGAAAGAACATTTGTTTAATGGCATTACAGCAGCACAGCATGGTGGCAAATGTGGTCCATAATCTTTAGTATTGATCTATGCGAACTGTAATAATGTCACAAGAAAATTATTTCTTCGAGTGTTTTGGGAGAAGAACAAGTTGTCGCTGGAAATTGGTTCATACAGTGTACTGGAAGTGTTCCAATTCTTTTCATAGGGAGTGAAAGGCACTGTCGCTTACATGGCCCGTGGAGGGGCTTGAGTAGCCTTTGCTTTCTGAAAATGAAGGGCTGAATTTCCCTGTTAAACATTCTGGTTTGAACTGGGGTATTGGTTTGAAGTGGCAAGGATAATCTCTGATATTGGGCAAGATGAAACTAATTGTGCTGAGTTGATTAAAGTTAAATTCCAGCAGAAGCCAGTCGTTTAAAATATCTTTGGCTTTTTAGTAAAGACTATGGTGGGGTTTTCTTGTTTTGTTTTTTGTTCGTTTTGTTTTGTTTTGTTTTTCTCCTTCTTGTGTGTGTGTGTCTTTTTTTTTTTTTTTTTTTTTTTGTAATATGACTCTATGTAGCATGATGTGTATGATCCCAAATCCTAATCTAGACAAAGCCAAACCATGCTGTGAAGGCTGTTGCTATCTAGCTGTTAAACTGCAGAGGAAAAACAATATGAACAATTATTAGTACCTTTTTATGTTGCTGTTTTTTCCAGGTATGTGACCTGACCCCTAAACAAGAAAGGGCTGTTGTTGGATCACTAATAGGTGTAACCTGGCAAAAATTACTTTTCCTACTTATTCAGGTGCACTTTTTTTATGCCTATCCTGTGTTTCCTGTCTATTGATTATGGCTAAACAAGCAGAATTCAGTTTTAGTGTAATTCTGAAATGATATTTTTCACACTAATACGTGTAGAGCTTGGCCAGTTCCTCATACAGCATAAACGCAGTGTTGGTCAGTATAGATTAATTTGTGCAGAAGTATGCTGATTTAAAACTTCCATCAAAGGCAAAAATGCTACTAAAACAAGCAAAGCCATTCAGAAGTAAAAAAAAAAAAAAAAAAAAAAAGAGAAGACAAACCAACCACAAACAAAACCTAAAACCAAAAAAACCCATCAACTGCTCTTTCCAGCTATTTTTAAGGTTAATTTGGCTCCTGCTGCACTTAGTTCATACACATATTTATATTTGTAAGGCTTTAATTTATACAGCTTTGGCCTTGTCTGACTGAGTTATGAAGTGCTGGTGTAGATCTGCTACTTAGTGCATGTCTCATCAGCAGCAAAATAATAGGTTAACATTTACATATCTGCATGATTTTTGGATTTAGTTCACATGGAATAGTTTAGACATTAATGTTTTAAAAGTTCTTCACATCCTGATATTTATTGGCCTAGGTAAGGTGTTTGGATTTTTTGTTTGTTTGTTTTCCCCAAGGTTTTCTTTAAAAAAAAAAAAAAAAAAAAAAGTCCAACCTAAAACTTAAATTATTCAAAGATGCTACTTGCAATTCCTTTGGTCAGTGTTAGCATCTTAGAGCCTGGAAGACCCAGGCAGTGAAATACGGAGCTTTGTTAGTGTCACTATGTCTTGGTCTTTCCCTGTAGTCTCTTTGGGCAAGGTATTGATTGCTAGATGCCAAAATGTCTTAAATTTGAGATGTAATTTTTTTTTTTTTTTTTTTTTTTTTAATAATAATTACCTTGTAGGGCAAGCAGGAACTTCAGTTTCCTCTGCCTGGTGAATAGCTTCTTGACTTGTAGCAGCAAGAGGTAAACTAGTGCTTTTTGTTCCAGGAAGCAACTACTGCAGACTGACATTTAAGCAGAGCAACTTCTGTAACATAACATTTAAGCAGTGTTAGAAAACAGAATATCTGCAAATAAAGGTTGCTTTACCTGCACTTCCTCATCTCCCCTTCTAGGACTCGTTTTAACAAATTTGTGTGACTGATGCCTGACTGCACAGTGGTCAGTTTTTGGAAGCTAAATCCTTGTTGTGTTTAAACTTTGCCCTGATGGAATAGCTTTGGAAAAGGAAGGATGTTTGCTTTTCTGTCCTTTCACTTGTCACTGGAGACTTTGAGGTAAATCTCAAAGCAAAGCTGATTTCTGACCAAACTTGGTACCCCATTTTGCTCAAAAGGTGTGAGAGGGTCTCAACTAAGACTTCAGTTTCTAGGTGAGGAATTGTCTGCAGTGCCCCTTTTGGCTACATTGCTAAATAAGAGACTGAAATATGGTAGTGTCAACTGACTGAAGTAGGTTGAACCAGAAAGAAGAAAATGGTGCCATAAATCTGGATTGACACCTAAACGTTATTCAGATCCTAGGATCAATTATTTTTTTCCCAATAGATCAAAATAATTTCACATGCAATCACTTCCTATTTGCTTCAAATTAGGAATGATAGTGAACTCTTTCTGTAGAAAATAAATTATACATAACTCAAGTATTTTGGGGGATGGAGGAGTGTGCCTGATTCCTTATCTAAATCTTGGAAGACCTTTGGTATTTTCCATTGTTACAGGGCTTTTTCCCCTTGACTTTGTTTTCTCCAAATGAATTGTTCCTATAAAGGAATTTAAACTCTGAATAATTATTGTTCTCTGTTCCAAAAGCTAATAAAAACAAAGCTCAACAGTATGCAGTTGGAGGCCTATGGAAAAACGTGGGTGTAACACACAAAGTAGAAAAACAAACTTTGCTGATGAGGCCAGGAGGCTACGATCACATTTTCTAGTTTTAACTGTATGTGTTGGTCCTAACTGGGAATGTTTCCTGTTAAACTGAATTTTTCCTCTCTATTTTATGTTGTAGTTGATTTTTTTTTATCCATAAACTGTGGACAGGAGGGGATAATAAATGTCAAAGATACTTGCGTATGATCTCAAACACTAGGAAAGCTTGTATTTTTGTAATATTTTATAGGAACGAATGTTGCTTTGTGCTCTATAAGACTGGTAGAAGTTGTTTGCTTATTCTAGTAGTTGGCCAAAAGATACTCTGGGAATGAGGTTAGTAAATAACCATGTACCCTACAATTTGAGATTTCAAACAGACCTTTTTCTTTGAATTACGAGACTTTTCTTTCATGTGACTCTCTTAAAGTGTACCTCCTCCCCTTCCCCTTTCTAACCTGTATTTCTTCCGAGGTTCTCAGGGTATGCTCTCTGATGTGTCTGTCGTCTGTGAATATTCTTCTGTAAAAGTTTTGCTGTCATTACTTTTCTCAGACTTGTTGAAAAACAGAAGAACAATTTTATTGCTGATCGGTTGATAATGATTGAAGATTAGAGTTGGATTTGGCTGGTTATGGTAATCCAAATTTATGTGTGTTACTGATAGCAATGCTTTAATTTATTGTAAAAGTGTTCAGAGCAGTTGGGGTGGATACATGTCAGTCATTTCATGAGACGAAAATCAAACCACCAAGGGAATTTTGTGTGTTTATCCAGGCCTTTGTGTTTTATTCCTCTTCATGTAAGCCCAGAGTAAGAATAGTGTGTCACTGCTCTAACCATCTTGAAGAACTCGTTTATGTAAATTTTTCTTTAAGGTTTTTAAGGTTTCATGTGCTGAATATAAAGAACATCAAATCCTCTATTGATGGGTGGTGATGTGTTGTTTTTTTTTTTTTTTAATCGATTTTTGTGTGCATGTGGTCACTTAAGGTGGCATAGCTACTTATGGTTGTTTTTTTCAAGTGTAATTTGACCTGAGTTTATGAGGAGATTGGTTATGTTCTTTTAAAGAGATGAAGAAAGGTATTGCTATATACTTCTCTTACTGTTAGTTGCTGTATATTCTGGAGAAGGTCAGTTATGTCATGAAAAGACCATAGTAATTCCTGAAGTGATGGGAAGGGTTAATATTGTGGCCTTTAATCCTTTGAGAACAGGTAAATTTGTTGGAAAGACGCTGTTAGAAATTCAGATTTGAGGACACTGAAATACTCTCTTACCTTATGTGTTGGGTTTGTGTGGCAAGGCTTTGGTAGCGGGGTGGTTACGGGGATGGCTTCTGTGAGAAGCTGTTAGAAACTTCCCTCGTGTCCGACAGAGCCAACGCCAGCCAGCTCCAAGATGGTCCCACAGCTGGCCGCGGCCGAGCCCGGGAGCAGTGGTGGTAGCACCAGAGCAGAGATTCCCCTGGTGAAGACCGTGGTGAGGCAGGCTGTGCCCCTGCAGCCCGTGGAGGTTAATGGTGGAGCAGATCCCCACCTGCAGCCCGTGGAGGGCCTCGTGCCAGAGCAGGTGGACGCCCTTGGAAGAGGCTGTGACCCTGTGGGAAGCCCACGCTGGAGCAGGTTTGCTGGTAGGAGTTGTGACCCCGGGGGGGACCCGCGCTGGAGTGGTCTGTGCCTGAAGGGCTGCACCCCATGGAATGGACCCACGCTGGAGCGGTTCATGAAGAACTGCAGCCCGTGGGAAGGACTCACATTGGAGAAGTTCGTGGAGGACTGTTTCCTGTGGGAGGGACCCCACACTGGAGCAGGGAAGAGCATGAGGAGTCCCTGCTGAGGGGGAAGGAGTGACAGAAACAATGTGTGATCAATTGACTGCAGCCCCCATTCCCCGTCCCCTCTGTGTTGGTGAGGGAAGGAGGTAGAGAATTCGGGAGTGAAGTCAAGACCAGGAGGAAGGGAGGGGTGAGGGGAAAGTGTTTTAAGATTTCGTTTTATTTCTAATTATCCTACTCTGATTTTGACTGGTAATAAATTAAACTAATTTATCCAAGTCGAGTCTGTTTTGCCCGAGACAGTAATTGCTGAGTGATCTCCCTGTCCTTATCTTGACCCATAAGCCTTTCATTATATTTCTCTCCCCTCTCCAGCTGAGGAGGGGGAGTGATAGAGCGGCTTCGGTGGCCACCTGGTATCCAGCCTGGGTCAACCCACCACACCTTAGCTGGGTAATGCAACAGAAATGACAGGATTTCAGTCCTGTTCTGTGGTTCCACCTTGACAATGACTTTTGGTGCCCTTTCCCTCTGCTGTGCCACTCATCTGTTTGCAAAAAGATCCTTGTATGCTCATTGAAATGGCAGAGGTAGTTGAGACAAGATCATCCTATCAAAAACATATCCGCATCATTGAGAGGTAATGAAATAGCTCTTGGCACAGTGTGCCGTCCTGGCTTTGCAGCCAGTTGGGTACAGCCTTCTCTTGCGAAGTAACAAGGTGCTACAGGGGGTAAGACTTAATCTTCCCTTTGTGAGTTTGAGGCTCAACCTGTGTAAAAGTGTTTTGTGTAGAGAATTTGCTTCACTTAGGTATCACAGGCTTATGCTACATGAGGATTCCTTGCAGTGTGCTCAAATGGGTTGGCTTAGTGTGGGGTATGTCCCGCGAGGAGTGGAGGGGTGAAGTGTACTGATTAGAAGGCCACGTAAAGTGCCTTAGCATCTCAAAACAACTTGTCAATATGTTGGGGATGCTACATGGTTGAAGGAACCCTTCCTTTTACAAACACTTTCATAGTGTAGCTTCTGTCCAAAGTTAGGTGAGCTTCTCTGAGGCAAGTTTGTGTTCTCCAGTTCCAATTGAAATGTCAGAAGATACTAAAAATAGTAATCAGAGCTGGGATATTTGATGAGGTGTCTTTTGTTATTTTCTTTATTATTTCAAGCCTTCATACATCAAGAAATTATGTTAGCAGGGCTCACTTCAGTCTTCTGTGAAGCAGTTCCCTTGCTCATCTGTAGTACCTTCTGGTGATGACATCAAGGACTAGAATTGGTTAATGGCTGCAACGGCAATTAAGCAGCTCTGTTATGGTGGGGTTTATTGCTCTCAACTGTTCTTTGAGAGATATGCTCCCCCCAACACGTTACATGAAGAAGAGTCGGTGATCTTGGATAAATACTGACCATTTTTACCACTCCTGACTGCTAGCTCTATTGATAATGCTTATTTCTCAGTCACAGGTGTTACTGCCTTTTCTCAAGCGGCCTGTTTTCCATGCTGCCAGCTAAAGTATCTGTCAAAGGAGGAACTCCTTTCTGTTTCCTCTCTAAATTTGGTATATGTGGGCTTTGTTGAGGAATGACCCTCTTTGCTCCCAATTTGGTTTACAGGTGCTGTTACTCTAAGTTGACTTCCTGTAACAGCACCTTTTTGACGGACTCTTTCTTTATACAGTATTGACTAGCGTGCCCAGTGGAACCTTCAGCTTTCTGTGAAGGAACATACCTTGTTCTTGAGTGACATTGAATGAATTATGTCTTTAAACAAATACAGCTGTAAGCACTTCTGATTACACTGAAAGAGTTTCTTGGCCATTGGGAGAAATTAATGCTGAAACTCTATAGGAATCCTCATGGTTTCTTATTATTCTATATTATTGATTTATTTTCCAGATTTTATTTTCTGACACTTTTACCACTCAGTGAGCAGATTTAGTAAAAAACAGTGCTCAAATACATCATGTCTTAAAATGGCAGGAGAAAGCTTGGTCATTTAGAAAGAGGTTGCTAATTCTAGTGATGTTTCGGAGTCAGGAATAGCTTCCAGGCAAGCTTTGCATCACATGTGCCTACTCAAATGACAGCAGCTAATGTAAAATGAAACCTGATAGTTTTTGTTAGAAAACATTAGAACATGAGTTCCACTGAGGAAGATTTTGGTTTGAGTCTTATGCTGTCATGTAAATAGTTCCTTTTTTTTTTTTTTTACCAGATAGAGACATATTTTCCTGTCTATAATTCAAGTGGAACTAGTAAGAGCTTGCATGTGTTATGAATGCTATAGTACAGATTTTTATATTGAAAGTAAATACTGTTTTCTAAATAGCTCACCCTTCTGTATGCTCCTCCTGAAAAACAACTGCTAAGAAAAAAATGTGTATGTCAAGAAAAGATCCCAGTGATCCAATGTGTTTGAATGGTGAATTTGTCACCAGATAACTTGTGCAGGGAGATGAAAGCGTCGTCTACGTGCTACTGGAGGAAATCTGTGGAGGGGGGATCTTTGTCGCATAAGAACCTGATGTCCTGTGTGGCTTCGTGTTTTTGGTGGTGCCCTGTCCCTTTCCCACCGCTTTGGTGAGCCCTGCACTGCCCAGGAGGTTTCGTTCTGTTCCCCTCAGCAGCTGGGGATGGCAGTGACTCTTCCCTTCATTCCTGTCTGTCACCTGAAGTAATTAGTGTTCTTGAAAAAACTGTACTGGAACATGCTCAGAATTATGGAGTGCTAAACTATCACTATTAGGTCGAAAAGTTGATCTTTGCTTCTTTATATATCAGACCATAGCTTTGGTCAGACATGACACAGTACAGAAATGTGAAACTCTGATTAAATAGTAAATACTCCAGTATGGATGTTGTTCTCATTAAGCAGGAATGCCCAAGAATATGCACCATGTTGTAAAATGGAGGTAGATTTTTTTCAAAGTCAGCCTGCAAAAAGCTTTAGTTATCTACTCAAAATGTTTCTGGCTTTCAAAAATACAGTTTTCTTGGAGATTCTGAGATGATGGGAAAATTTTATGTATACTAAGTCTGAAGGCTATGAATAAGTAGATGTAAAAAAATAAAGCTGTGGAGTGACCTGACTTTTTTTTGAACATGTAGAGTAAGTGTCAACCCATTTAATAACTTCATAGAGCAGATGTTTCTCAAAATGCAGAATTGCAAATTGCCATTGGACAAATTCAATGCATTGGGTTACTGAGATGATGATAGGTGTTGGTGGGTTTTCCCTACAAATGAAGAAGAAAGCATTTATTTTTCATAGAAGTATGGTGTGCTACAAATAGTTACATACAGACGTATAGCATAAGTTGTATGAACTTACAGGACAAGCATTACAGAGGGAGATAATTTGCAAGGAACTTGAATACTGAAGAAAGATAGTTTTTCTTATGGGCAGCTTCCTCTTGAGAGTATTAATTTAGTGTACAGCTTCATTTTAAAATGAATAATATATAAACAAAATAATGCTTGCTTTGCTGCATGCTTGTATTTTATTTATATGTGCACACATGGTCCACTCTAATTAAGCACAGCTCTTTATGGTTTATTTATTTGTTCTAGAGAGGCTGCTTAATATTTGAGAGAAACAGTAACGATGTGTCTGACCTTTGCAGTGGCTGTGTTAACGGCAAGATGGGTTTTGCCAGAGCCTGCAAGAGCAGTAAAATAACAGGTTGATCTTTTTCTCCATTTGCTGCAACATGCTCAAGAGACCTGAAAGCACAAGAAAAAAACAAAACAAACAATAAGTGGTTAAAGAGTATTTTCTTGTGTTTTCAGATCTCGGGAGGATGCTACTGACAGGCTCAGGTGAAGGGTTAAAAACTTTGTATCTTTTATTCTTATTGTGGTCTGTGTTTTATTACCAAACCATCAGGGTAATATTTCATATGATGAATAGTTGGTTGTTTTTTTTGTTTGTTTGTTTGTTTGTTTTGTTTTTATTTTAATGCCAATACAAAGAAATAAATGTAAATGGAGGTGGAGACCTGTCCAGGTTTTAAGTTTAACAGAGTATGAATAAGTGTGCATGACTTTCTTGTATGGTGGTCTTGTAGTGGGATTTGTCACTAAACTCCCTAAAAATACATGTGGTATGTACATGCAGATTTTATTGCCTCTCCCCTTTTTATGGCCTTTGCTTAATACAGATTCCCACCTCTTTTTAAACAAACGTCCCCTGAGCCTGTGCCGTGATGGGGAGCTCAGTGCTGGCAGTTCAACTCCCAAGTCCTTCCTCCTCCCCCTTCTCCTGCCTCTCCCTGGTGGGCTCCTCTCCCAGCTCCCTGCTCATCCCCCTTGTGCGTGCTGGGTGCACTGCTTTTGTCTGATGAGGCTCTCGGTTTTATTTCTGATAAGGGCAGAACCGCTGGGAGAGAGAGTTACTTTTGCAAATGCTAATAGCATAGGTTTAAAAAAAGTGGAAAAAGAAAGCAGGTATGGAGGAGCTGATGGGTACCTGTGTATTCAGATGGTAACGTTGCTATATATAAAAAAGCAAAGGAAATGTTTGTTATATTTATGAAAGGATTTTGACTGATCCAGGCATTTGTGGGTGATACCAGTAAAGAACAATGCTTAACTGACTTCCACATGAACATTACCATTTCTTATGTTGTTCTTCCATGGAAGCTCTGTGTATGTGTACATACAAAATTAATATTCTCATAATGGAAGATCCAATTTGTGGTCTATTCAGTTGCCCATGTTTTTGCTAATTAATCATTAATCATCTGCTATTGGAACAGTATCTTTTCTTCTTTAATTAGCCACAGGTACATGTTTGTTAGACATCTGCCTGCAGAGCTCTTGTAGTTCTGCAGTGTATGCCATATTTTTCTCTTAATCAGTAGATAACGTTTCACAGCTTTTGTTTACTTGAGTGCTTGATCATTTACTCTGATTTGCTCTATCTTTATAAAATAAAAAATTTCCTTTCAGTGTACATACATCATACATGGTAGTTACCACAAAGTAATAGTATGCTGCATAGGTTTTTACACCGTGATGCCTTTGAGGAAGAACAGAGGCAGTTGTCTTGCAAAGGAATGCAAGCTAACGGGACATGCTTCTACCAGCCAAACTGATTGGAGAGAAGTAACAACTTTTCGTTCTCCTTCCTCCACGCAGGAAATGCAGAATCATTAGGACTAGCCAACATTCTGGGGGGTTTGGTTTTGTTTTTTTGTTTGTTTGGGGTTTTTTTGGGGTTTGGGTTTGGTTTTGGGGTTTGGGTTTGGTTTTGTTTGGTTTTTTTTGGGTTTTTTTTTTTTTTTTTTTGCAGAAGAAGGATGGAGGCTTGGAGAACCGCTGGGTTGTCATTCACTTTCCTTTTTCTTGCAATAGGCATTCTTTTTCTGTGTTGCATAATGAATTCTTTATAGCTCATGTATGTAGCTGTCTTGCCCTTCATGGCCTGCTGCAGATACGTGTGAAAGATTGAGAAAGCATGTAATCTCATTTTTGTGAGTGTCATGGTATAGGCTCAACTGCAATAGCTGTGAAAAATGGGATGCGGTTTTGGTCTTCAGTGGCCTACCCCTTAACATGGAAGTAACATTCAAAACATAAATTAATTAAAGCAGTCTGTCAGTTCTGGTCGACTGTGAGAGATCATCATGGATCTGTGGCAGGGCTTTCCAGGGCCAAGGGCTGTATTTTAAGATCATTGTTAGTTGTAGGTGTCATTGCTTCAGGAGATTCCTGGTGGTGTTAGGGATGTCATAAAATTTCACCTTCTCTCCTTTTTATCCCACTTTTAACTCTGGGAGCAGTTGGGCTTCAGTGTGTTGCAAAGACCTGTGTTCATTAGTCCCTACCAGACTGTTTCATTGAATGGACTGCTGGAGCTGTGGCAGCAGAAAGGGAAAAAAAACCAAAACAAAACAAAATTGAGCCAAAAAAAAAAAAAAAAAGGATGTTTTCTGAAGATGTTTGTATTTAAAATATCAGTGGAATATAACTGCACAAAGTGAAGAGTTCTTGGCTTGGGCTTGGAATGATGCGTGCGATTCCTGGGCCGTTTCTGAAGCACACTGACTGTGAAATGCGCAGCAAATTGAAGCTAACGGATACGTCGATCCGCCGCGTTAGGGTTTCGTGCCTCGCGATGTGGCAGGGCTGCCAGTAAGACCCTCCGCGGGAGACGAGGCCCTTTGGCAGGGACGGGCCCGCACTGCAGATGCGGCCAGCTGAGACCAGCCCTGCGGCCACCTCCTCTCCCTGCTCGGAGCTCCCGGACGGCCCGGCCCTCCCGCAGCTGTGGTGGGGATCAGTCCCGTTACCCCGTGGCGGTGCCTAACGCCGCTCGGACTGAACATGCGAGGGGAAGGGGGTTAAGCCAGGACAACGCTCCGGCCTCAGCCTGGCAGCTGGCGGCATCGCGTCCGACCCTGCTCGCTCCAGCTGGCTCCAGGAGAGCCGAGAGCAGGAGCATCCCAAAGTTTGCCGTGCGCCTCGGACCTTACGCGATGGCAGTTGGCGGCTGGCTGGTCGCTGCCAAGTTGCCAGGGCAACCCGCCTGTTCGTTTCTTTCCAACTTCAGTCCGGTGCAGCCTCTGCCCTGCCTTTGCTGGCGTGGTCTGCTCGGCACTCGGGCGCGCGCTGATGGGCTCTGAGCGTATGGTGTGTGGCTCACTGTTACTGACACACAGAAGGCGTCTTCTGTCCCCCCACCCCAAGTCGTTAGAGAGAGGTCTGTCTTGGATTTTAGCATTTTAATTGGAGTGTATCTGTGCATGTCCACGTGCAGAAATCAAATGCTGTGCTTGTTTGTGCGTTTTATGCTCTTAATGGAAGGGGGCATTATATCAATGTTCTCTAGTGCTACCAGAGCAGTTTAAGCTCCATTCCCTTCTTTCCCTGCTATTCCCGTGCTTTTTGGGGAGCTTGTTTGAATGGATCTACCTGTAAACATGGCCTAAATCTTCCTCTTGGTTTTTTAGAAGCATGAATTAGTTGTTCTTGCATGTGTGAATAATGTAGTCTGCAGGATACATGCAATTTAATGGTATCCTTGATAATCTATGTACAATTTAAACCACAGGTTACGATAGGCAGTAGAAAACTCACGTTAACACTGTTCTTCAGCAGAGATGTCTTTTAAAATACGTCATTATCAGTAACAGAGGCTTTGCTGTAAAAAGTGACCAGATATTTTTGATTTTTTTTTTCCACTCAGCTGTCCCATTTCCTCCAAGTCACCGGCTCACAGCTAAGGAAGTGTTTGATAATGATGGAAAACCTCGTGTGGATATCTTAAAGGCGCACCTCATGAAAGAAGGGAGACTGGAAGAGAGCGTTGCTTTGAGAATAGTAACAGAGGGAGCTTCAATTCTCCGCCAGGAAAAAAATTTGCTGGACATAGATGCACCAGTCACAGGTTAGTATGGAGTTAGGATGATGGAGGGGGGACGGTTGCTGGTTTGGGACCTGTTAAGTAATGCGTTAGTGTGTGTGGCTTCCTAAGGAGCTGAAAGGCACCTTGAAAATCATTTGTTCTCTCCAATACTGGATTCTCTCTTTTTCTGATACCATTAGGATAATGGAGGCCATCAAGAGTTTGTAAACTAGAGGAAGGAATCTCATCTGCTGAGCCCTTTCTGTTTCTAAGGCAGAGAACATTTTTAGTCCTTAGGAGATTAGAAGAACTTTCTTAAACTTCAAAAGTTATCTGGCCTTTTGCACCAGGTATTAATTCTATAATTTTATGGATGTCATTTACCATAGTAGCACTGTTCAGACAATGTTGGGCTCTGAAGGAACAATAGTGTCAGAGTAAATGGAAATTTTAATTAAATGCTAAGGAAAATAACGAGTACAGAAAAAAAAAAAATAGCAAAATCCCAGGTTGTGTTGCCTGGGGGATTAATGAATTGTGCTGGTTGCAGAACCCATCCTGCCCTTGACTATCAAACACTACCACCCACTCATTAATCCTCAGGAAATGCCTTATACTTTGAATTTCCTTCTCTAATTGTCTCCTGCCTCTGACTGCATTCTGAATGTATGAATGCATTTGCTTGCTTTAATGCGCCTCCTCCCCTGTTCTGTTGTTGTTATAGGATATGAATGCACTTTTGGCAATAAATCAATCTGTGGCACAGAGAGTTAGCTGTGGGGCAAACGATAACTAATTCCAGCCAGTTTAAACTATGAAACGAAACTATAAAACCTGGTTTAAGAAGGCAGGTCCTTTTGTCACTTTCGTTTCTGGAGAGTCCTACCAAAATTAAAAGAAATAGGTTCATCTGCTGCAGAAGCGTTACCCATCTTTATTATCAGTACTGTTAGCATTCACCAAAAACTACATAGAAGTAGCAAAACCTCAATTTTCAAGGAACCTTCTCTGAAACTGAAGAACATAGTGTCTGGCCTAAAATGATGCACAAGTTAGTACAGCTTGTAATTTTAAAAATGACATCCAAATAGGGGATTGTGGCTTGACCTGGAGATGTAATGTGTATCATCTTTTATGTAATAATTAGATTGTCATGCTGCCGTGCAATTCTGATAGAAAAGATGTCAATTGTGTTGCAGCTCATTGGTGAATAATGGGATCCCCCAAGTAGACTGAAAATAAAATTCTACAGACATTTTCTTTGACACTTCAGTATAAATGGATGAAGTCAGAGGTGCAATACCATTGTTCATAACTGAGTGGAAGACATGCAGAAATTCTAACTTTCTGTGGATTTTCTCTTTTTTTTTTTTGAGTGACTTTTTTCTGTTTGGTTGATTTTTTTTTTTTTTTTTTTTTTTAAATCCACTGGGGGAGGTAGTCTGTAGGAAGATGGATCTGGTGTGTTGTGTCCTGACTGATTTCCATAAGTCCATGTTTAATGTTCTCTTTCTCTCTCTCTTTCTCTCTCTCTCTCTCTCTCTCTCTCTCTCTCTTTCTCAAATTTTTCCCTTTAAATATTTTTCTTAAATGCTTTTGAAAGTATCAGAATTGTTTCGAATTATATTTTGGAGATTAATCTCCTGAAGGTTACCCCATTGTTTAACACTGGTATAATTTAAGTCTTTGATTCTTCTTTTCAGTTGAGCCTACATCTTGCTTTGTTCCTGCTTTTGAAATTATTCTCATGCAGTGATTGTGAAACTGCAGCATTCTTCAGGGTGGCTGGTAGCTACTCTCTTTTAAGCTAGCGTAGGAAAGCTGGGCTCCCGATGCTTGTTAGCAGGGTAGATGAGAAGTGCTAATGTTCTGTATGAACAAACACGAAAGCTGGAGTTACGAAAGTGATCATCAGAAGAAAGAAAAAAATAAATTGTGAGGGGGAGGTTGGGAAAGCTTGTGAGGCATGTTGTTGTGGGCCTGACAATTTTCTTTGTATGAGTAGTATGACAGCAGGTGACTGGATAAAGAGAATATCAATTGACTGATGATGTGATGAAAGTGCAAAGTATACAGGCAACCAAGAAATAACTATGGAGTAGAGGAGAGCTTTTTTCACATGTGCGGAAGAACAAACAAAACCACTGAGAGAGTGGAAAAGAAAATAAATTTTCTGTTTTAGACATGGCAAGCAGTCTTGTTGAAGAGTGACAGCCGGAAATCATTAATATGGGGTCCTCTGTGGAAGATGCATTCATCTTTTAGAAACATATCCCTGTAGCTGGTTAATGAGATGGTGATCATGAAAAAGCAGAGATGGAAGAGTGTAACTGAAGTAAGAGCACTGTGGATTAATACAGTGATATACTTGATATACTTGTTAAATAACATGAAAAGTTTTCTCTTAAAGCCTTGTGCAGCCATTGCTCATTTGGAAATTTCTCTTTTGTTTATTTTAAAGGGTGATATAACTGTCCTCAGAAAAAATATCAGAGTTCTGTTTATAAACAAAGTCATTTGAAATAAAGTGGATACATAGAAGACTTGGATTTGAGGGAGAGAAGATGTGTATAACGGGGGGAGGCATCCAAAGAGCCTAGTATGGAATGCACAATCCATTATTTTGCATTTATGTATAAAACTTACTCTGTGGATAGCTGGAAGCACCAATGTGATTGTCATTTTGGGTTAATACATTTTGCTTTCAAATTTGGTAAGTATTCTGAAGTATTGCTGATGAATTTTTTCACGCCCTTAGCTCAAATTCTCATTGTTTGCTACATACATACATGCGTGCATGCATAGTTTGCTACAGGTCTGGCTTAAACCCAAGGTGAACTATTCCTGCAGTTGTTGCGCAAGGCTGCTGTTTACTAGGTATGAATCTGAACAGAGCTTTAACTAAGAAGAGACTCCAACTCCTCTGCTATCAAGCCTCTTCTTGCACCTGGGAAGTGTAGAGGCAACTTTGTCGTGTCTTGTGAATGTGAGTTGGGAAGGACGGAGAGACTTGGGTTAAAAAAAGTGAGTGTATTGAGGGGAAGACTGAAAGTAGGGATAAAGAGTGGTGACAGGGGCAGCTCAACAGACAACAAGGAGGTGGTTGAGACTCGCCACTTGAAGACAAGAATGCGATAGAGGTGAAAAGCTCGGGATACAAGAAAATGGCTGAGAGGCCGAGTCAGAGGTTGACAGAGGATGACTGGGCAGGGAAAGTAGAAAGATGAGCAAGAGATTGACAGGGTATTGGGACCAGCTGGGCAACGGACCCAGTCTGGGAGGTGAAGAGGCGCGGGGTGGAGTGGGCCTGGCTGCAGAGCGACGGCTGTGGTGGCAGCCGTTACCAGTACAGGCCTGTCTCGTGACCGGCAGCGGGGGCTGCCACAAGGGTTGTGGGGTCATCTGTGCCGCCAGCGAGGGGAAGGAGCAAGCCAGGCACCCTGAGCTACCAGGATGCTTTCGAGTTGACTGCAGCACCATGGGGGATGGCCCTGCCAACCCTCCCCCAGCAGGGAATGGGCGGGCAGCACGGGGACAGGGAGCCACCTTCAACAGCAGGATTGTTCCCAGCTTCTTCATCTGTACCCTTTTCTCTTGGAGGCATGTGGTCTTCGTGTTAAGGTTGTGGGTTTAATGAGGTTGATCTACCACTAGACTACAGCTGTTCAGTGTTCAGAGGAAAGATGTCTATGGCAGCCTTAGAATTTCCAGTCCTGTTTTATGTTCATAAACAGTATAAGGACACATAGAGAATTTGGCTCATTTTTAATTGTTTGGGGATTTGTTTTTTTTTTTTTTTTTTTTTTGAGAAGGCTGGGGAAGTGGATCTCTGAACCTCCCTGATGGCAATATTTATTGAAGTCACACTCCAAAGAACAGTTGGGAATGCCAGATTTTGAATTGCCTGGGTAGCTTTATGTGGCCTTATTATAGAGGTTCATTACTATACAGAGTAGTTATGGGCAAGTGATGTACACTACCCTTTGCATGATGACTAATTACCTGCTTGCTTTTATGGTCCCTCACTTCCAGATCTAAAAATCTGCTGTTCTTAAGTGCTGAACACTCTTAACTGCATGCCAAGCATGTGTCCCTTTGACTTCAGTGCATGGGTAACTTTCTCTCTGTGTGAATATACGTGTATACCTCTGTATACTATAGAATTATCTATAAAATGTATGATACATTTTATAGCTTGCTTGGCTCCCAGTCTGTAGAATGGACCCTTTAGCTCACCTGTGTTTTGAAGGCAGTGATTCACGTGTCTTTTGAAGTGATGAGATGCTGTTATACTGAGTGGTGTTCAAAGTATGTGAGCAAGCTGATCATGCTGTCTTCAGAGTAAGGTTCGTAGAAGTTTTGTAACTAAAGCATATTTCAGACAAGTGAAAAGAACACAACTTAAAAGTTGTTCACTGCATGAGTATGCTTCATTCTGTTCACTGCATGGAAAAGAGCAGAAAGTGACCATGTAATTAAGGAATTTGTAGCATAATGTGTATGCAAGAGAGATTGTACATCCTAAATATGAAGTTGTTTGTGCAGTTTTTGTTGTCAACGTTTGTGGTGTTCACTTTCGTTACTAGGTGTATGATTTATTGACATTAATGGGCCTCAGTTGACTGGTCCTTTGCAAAGCAACCAAATGTGCACTTTTGGAATGTGATAAATTGTTGTTTTCCAACATCTGCAAAAGTTACCAGAGGTTAAACAGTGTTACTAATCTGGAGGGGCTGGGGTTAAAATACAAGAACCCAAAGGTGATACTGCAGAATTTGATTTCAACAGCAAAGTAGCTGATGACAACAGCCAATTCCAGCTTCGAAACTAGATGTAATTTTGAAGTTGGCCCTGTTTTGAGCAGAGCAGGTTGTGCTAGATGACCTTCCCACCTTAACTTTTCTGTGATTTTTAATTTATACCTCCTTAAATGACATACTTAACTACAAAGTAGACCTAAAACTCCAAGTGGTATGTTTGTCTAATACCTATCATTGTGTGCCTTTGCTTGTACCTTTTGGATTACTTTTCTTGAGGATATTGTTAGATTTGCAAACACTGAATGAAAATAACATGATATCTCTTGCACATATGACTGCACAAGTAAATAAGCTTGTAAGAGATCTGTGTTTGTGCTTTTAAGGTAAGCTTTTTTTTTGATGTTGATATCTATTTTAAAAATAATTAACATGTGCTCTGTTCCTTCTTGTAACGTTTGACATCTCTCATTTTGTGTACTCAGTGTGCAACCCTTTTAGTTAGTCTTTGCCTATCATTATTAACAAGAGTTTCCTCTAGTGAACTAAGAACACAAAAAACAGTCATATACATCTTTATAAATCTGTGCTTTTTTTGCATATGGTACTTACATGAACATTACCAAGGCAGCTGCCTGTGTACAGATGTTTTCAATTCTGTTTGTGTGGGTGCCACCACCAGCAGTGGTAATGACAACAGTTTCTGGCCTGGTGATAATAGACAGGCCGTCAGCAGGCACAGAGGGTGTCAGTCCCTCATTTAGAAAAAATGGAAAATAGGTAAAACAAGCATATACTCTTGTTGTAAACCTTCACATGCTTCATTGAGAAAGCCCTGACTCTGTGCTATTCTGTGTTCAAAGCTTTCTGAAATGCCAGGCGCATGCAGCTTGGTATGTGCAAATAGATAGGAGAGCACCAGATGAAGACAGAACAAAAGCTTATTGCTGCAGTGTAGCAAGTGTCTGAGTCTCTGCAGGTCTTTTCCTTGGCCCTATTATTTTCCCTACTAGTCCTGCTTTTTATAGCTCTCGTGTTTACAGATGTGGTAGCTGCAAGGAAACCACCGTTGCTTGCAGAGCCTTCCTTGCTATTCCCTTTGCATTGCATAATGTAAGGTAGAGTGTATATGTATTTCCAGTAGGTATATAAGTGCTAACCTCATGCATGCTAAGGGGGAATACACCCACGTGCAGTTTCATTGTAGTATCTTTGGGTAAAAAATTCCATTGGCTTGGTTGAATGTTGCAGCAGTGCGGAAATGTAACTTAAATACTTGAATTGCTTATAATGTTTGTATTGTAGTGAGCATGCTGAGAGTTTTTGTAATTTGAACTCTAAAGTGATAGGAGGGGAGAGATTGTAGGCATCTGGGGATAGCCTGTGTGGGAACAACTGTGACAACTCTGTTGACCTTCAGAAATCTCTGGTGCATTATAGGTCCATAAAAATTATAGAGAGAAAGCCCTTTCCTGCCAGTACGTGCCTTTATGATCTTTGAAGCTTCCAGATATTCTCTGGGTACATTATTCCATGGGATGGTACGGTCTCCTGGGCCTGAACATTTCCTTGTATTCCACATACATTTTTCCTTTGCCCAGTTTCTCTCATTTGGTAGTATTAAATAATATTAGTATGTTGCTAGTGCTGTGCAAGTTAAAACTTTGTAAAGATCGAGAATTTCTAGTGAAAATGATCAATGCTAAGGCAAGCTAATAAAAGTATTTATGCCCATACTATAGTAAAAAGGCAATAATGTTTAAAATTGCATTGAACTGTAGCACACATAAATTATCTGATGCATTGGAGAGTTGAACTTAAAATGTTCTTTCTGATTTATAACTTTGAAGCAGTTTTTGGACAGAATCCCAGCATGGAGACTAAACAAGATTGCTTATTATGGCCTACTAGTAGTGTACGATCTATTCATATTAGCACAACATCAAATTTTGTTAGAAATTAACATTTCAGTAAAAGCAATTTAGTTAAAACTTCTCTATTTCACACTTAAGTATTTGGATTTATACTCTAAACCTAATATACCGAGATTACTGTTGACAAAACTGTGGAATTTCCAGGACACTGTTATAATTAAAATATCTACCTAAGCATTCTGAAAAAAGCGTTTGCACGATCAAATTGTAAAACTTCATCCTGAGAGGCTGGTGTCTTCAGACTCCCAAGTATAAAAGCTTTAATGTTGGTTTGAAGTCTAGATGCCTGCAGCTTCTGAGGGTAAGTGTCAAACAGAAGAATTATTCTTTTCCCTTCTTTGCCATAATGCATTCATTAAAGTTATCTTTTAAAAGCATATTTAATATTGTTTGAGATACTGAGTGAGTGATGGGGTCTTTCCTCTGAACAAGGTGCTGGTGCAGTATGACACTTTGTTCTGTAATTCAACCAAGACATGGTATCTTTCGGTTGTAACTTCTTTAGCTGCTTTAACTGTATGGCTAGTCATTCTGAAAACATGTTGGTGTTTTGTTCGCTCTAGCCTTAAAATGTGTGAGTCCCAAATGTTCCTGGTATAACTGCATCAGTTTGAGTTTCTGCATTATACAGGTATACATTCCCTGTGTGGACCAGTAACACCTGAAAACCAGACACATTTCAGCAAATTATTCTCTCAGAATAAATTGCCTGCAGTTAATTCTCCTCCATCATTGGAGAATTAACTTTGGCTGCAGCGAAGTAAATGTTAGTTTGAAATAAACTTTGACTTGTTTCTTTCTTAATATCAATTCACAATCTCGTTTGCATAAATAATGACATTTCAACAGAACAGGTTGAAACCGTGGAAGAGGAAGAAAGGGGAAGTATCAACAGCATCATCTACTCTTACATCCTGTTTGAAAACAAATGGCAGTCCAATTCTTTTTACATGCCTGTATAAGGCAGATGTGTTCTTTGACTTAATAAATTAATTAGACTTTATTAAGAAGTATTTACCATCATTTTTTTAAATTATTTCCCTTTACATATCACTATTGAATATGTTAGTAAAATACAGAGAACCTACGTGTTAAACTACTGTTAAAAGTAATTTATGATATAAACATACTGTTGAACAGCTAAAGTGAACTTGATTGGTTCCTTTAATTAGATTGCTGATTAAAACTGACACTGCTTCAGCTATTTTGCATGCTTTATTGAGAACTCATAATACATCAAATCACTTGTGGCTTAAAAACTGGGATTTCTGAAAGAAGGTGAAGATGTAAGGCTGTATGTATTCAAATTTTTTTTATCTGTTCCTTCCCTAAATGCTTCTGTCAGTGCCAGATATAGATTGAAATATGCCTGCCTGCATCCCTGATAGAACAAAGTGATTGCGTCTTGTAGCTTAATTGAGCTGCTTCAGACATTAGCATCTGACGTTTTGGCAGAGCTGATGTTTTCTAGTAGCAGCTGCTTAAATCTATCATTATTGCCAAGGCAGTGGATACTACAGACAGTATTCTTTACAACTAGCTCACTTGTTCTTATAAATAATCCATCTATAGTTAACTTGCTTCAGTGCAAAAATCATAGTCACATAAGCGAAAGTGAAATCGTGGAGTCTGAGATGCCCTTCAGATACGGAGCTTAATTTGATGCTGTGAAATGGAGGATCAAATACGTATTGGGCTTCCAGTCAGCACAGAAATTGCATTGATCTAAAAAATACCCACCAGCAAAAATACAAAAACAACTGCTTGCAAATACCTAAGTTCTTGTTTTTATTTAGCGTGTGGGTGCTGCTTTATCATGTAAATACTGACGGCACAGTATAGCATGTTAGCATTTCTTCTGGGGCTATTCCAAGAAGACATAGTTCATCATAGCAGTGGTGTTTATTGTATCTTCTCAAAGATTTTTCTGAAACTTGTAAATCAGGTTTTTTTATTTGCTTTGCAATTATGTAGGCAGTGGCACAACTTGAGTTAGAACCGGGTAGTTCTGGGTCTTCGACACTTGGATTCTTTGTTGAAAATAACCATGATGTTTGCACTGTGTAATCCTCGTTAGAAAGAAAGAGATCCTTTGTTCTTGCCTTTTGTGTTCTCTCAGCTTTGCCTAGTTATTCCTCCTTTTGATTCTGGCCTCAGGTTAATTTAACTCAATCTTTGGTCGTAGTTTATATTGGCAAGGGCTGTGGGAATGAAGTGGGATCACTGCTGAAATTGCAGCCACCCACATTCCTTCCCTCCCCCATTTTGGATGGAGGAGCTACTGAAATGAGTAAGACCTAGAAGGGGGCAGAGGGAAATTCCAGCATATGTTTGCCTCCCCCCCAGCAAAAGAAAAATCTACCAGTCATGCATGAACCGGCGTTCTCCACTTTATGGGTGTGTGTGAAGCAGAGGATCATGATTTATATGTGTGCGAGGCTGGAAGGGGGATTGATTCTGTCTTAATCACACTGTACTTAGAACAGCTGTAGAGCAGCTGTAGTGTAGAAATGAAGCTGGGAATGGCTATGGGAGAGAAGAGGAGGAACTGGGAGTGTGCAAGGGGGCAGGCAGACTGGTAGCAAGACAAAGCCAAACAGCATTTTGTGACGGCTGATTATTGCCGTTTGGAGGTACCACTTGTGCTCACCTGATGTGAGAGTCACTGTACAGGTGTGTGCCCCTTCCAGTCTGGTTGTGCTTTTGGGGCTAACAACAGCTGTCTCCTGCCTTCTTCTGTGCTTTACACTTGTATATCTAACCTTTCACCAAAACCTGACTGTGAAGCTCTGGCAAGTGCAAAGGCGATAACTAGCAGGTTCGTTCTTAAGAGATATTATAAATATTACCTGTCATCACTTAGAGCATAACTCAGAGAGCGTTAGAAGTTGGAAATGATGCTTACAGAAGGATGTTGTTCTGCGATGAGTGGTTATTCTACTTCTTCCTGACTTCAAATGCTTTTTCATTAGCATTTTAATTATTCTAAAAAATGCTACCAGAGCCGAGACAGATACTTTCTCTATCTGGTTTTCTGTAGTTTATCTAGATAAAACATTTACAGAATAATTTGTAAGTGTGTATAGTATCCTCTGTGAAGATACTGCTTTTTTAAATGAAAAAAAAAATAACCAAAACCAAAACTGCTACAGTTCAAAATATTGTAATTAGTTTTAAAAAATCTCATATTTTAAAATTTTCTTTAAACTCTATAAAATCCATGCTCTCTAAGTAAATGCACCAATTGTGAAAATTAATTGTGCTGAACAGGAGCATGTTTTCAATTTGCAGTTGATTGTAGAAAGCCTTGGGAAATGTCACAGGGGATCGTGGCAATAGTGTATGTGGTTTGTACTGGTAGTGTGTCAAGCCATAACGTGTTCTTCTGACTCAGGGTTTATTATGTGCCCTTTTTTGTGGCACCAAATCATTAAATGGCAAGTTTCGAATTGTTCCTTGGTGCTGCCTCCAGAACAACAGTGCTGGCTTCTGCTTCTCTCTTCTCTTAGGTTTGGGCATCTAAATCTAGTTCAAATTCATGTATTGATACCACTTGGAATGGTAATTACTTCCTGAGAAAATATTCTTAATAAGTGAGGAGGATCTTGCTTCCAGTCTTCTGATGAAGATACATCAAGAATAAAATTTGCAAGAGGAATCTAAGTCCTATGCTGTTTTGTCATTGCCTTCCTTTATTGTGTAAATAATCCCATGAGTTCAGCAGTTGTGTTGAACCTTGTGGATCACTTGGTTTTAAGTCAGTGTTGTTTATTTTGTTGGGTTTTTTTTTTTTTTTTGATCCAGCTACATCTTTAAAGCAGGCAACCCAAGGACACAATTGCCATGGATTAAGCTCCAATTTAAGAGCCTGTGAAGAAGAATCTAAACCAGCCTTTTGGTGCTCAGGACAAGGGAAGGTGCTGCAGAGAATTCTTCTCACTTGTTAGGTGTATCATCATCATTGCTTTCAGGTGTTACTTCTGAAAGTTGCCATGTTGAATATTTGACAGTCACTCTTATTCCCCCTTCTTGCTCCAAATCTACCTCTGTAAGAAATTTTACAAGTGGAGAAACACCCTGGAAGTATTGCTTCAGTCAAAATAGGTTGAATTTGGAAGTCAAAATGAACTGCTTGTGCGAATTCACTGCAGGGGTTTATCCAGCCAGACGAAAAGTATTTTTTTTCTGAACAATCGAGATAAATTGAGTGAACTGTGTCGGATTTTTTCTTTATTAACCTGTGCTAATACCACTTTAAAGTATAATTTTTAATCTATAACCTTAAAAAAAAACCCAAAGAAACCCATAACACATTTCATCTCATATTTCACGCATGTTCTTCTTTGTGATCGATCCCCTCTGTACATAGAGCCTGAGGGCTGCGGGGTGGCACCATGGGTTTGAGGGCATTGCCAGTGGCCATAGAACTCAATCCTGTGACTTCAGCCTTTGACAAAGTGGCAGTGCAAGAACACTTCCATTTTCTTTATGCTTGGCTTGCTTTCTGTGACAGGCAATAGTTGGAGTTGTCTAGAACAATAAATTATGAAAGCTAATGTTGCTTCTTTGTTCCACTTCAGTTACTTTGGCTCTTCTTAGACTTTAGGAGGGGTAAAAGCAAGCTTCAGTTCAGATACACAATTAAAAGTAAAGAGAAGTAGACCTAACAGTTGTTGTGAGATCAGACTGTGTACTTATACCAGGTTATATTTTTTCCCTAAGCAATCTCAAAAACTCCAGTTGAAAGAGTAGAACTCATTTGAGGAGAAAATCATCTTTAGATTCTAAACAAATAAGAAAATATTTGTCTCTAAACTGCTGTTAATTATTAGAGTATGACAGGTGATAGCCATTTCACTGAAATTTTACTTCAAATGAGATTAACATGGTTAGGCCAGTGTTGAAGGTGAGACTCCAACTACAATAAAGCAATCATTGTTAAGGATTTGAGTGTGGTTTGTATGCTATACTTGTTATTTTAATGATTGATTGCAGCAGATTAAAAATAGGTTTCTAGACTACCGATTCTCTTAAAATGACTTGGGGTTTGGAGGTTTTTGGTTTGGGTTTTGTTTTGCTTTTATTAAGTTATCTGCTACTGGAAATAGACTTGCTCATTATAGTGGAAAAAATTCCCAAACACACATAGAGATTATTTATGGCCAAAACCACCTCTTAATATAGAGAGCCAGCACCAAATGTAATTAAATCCTGTGCAAATTAGTAGTCCCTCTGTGGAAATACAATAGCACTGCACCTACATTTTATTGTAAAATTAGTGGAAGCAGCATTAAGGAGATGTGTGGGGAGAGGACACCAAGCACGGTGCAGAATACTTCTATGGCTCCCTGAATCTTCGTTGAAGGGACAAATGTATCCTCAGTAAACTGATGATTTTAGCAATGCAAAATGACTTTCAAAACATTGGCGCCAGTCTAGGTGTTAAAGTGCTTCTGCTTTTTGTGTATGAAGACTATCTGAAATGCAAGATCTCCTTCTGAAGGCATGAGCTGTTTAAAATGTTACTGGTTGAAGATGCCATCTGGTGGTATGCATTTGGTATGTCTGGCTGCTTCTTGATGTACCTGCCAACAAGGCCATATATTCTTTAACGTGTGCCAGAGAGAAAGAATAACCATTATGGTAAGGCCAGAACACGAAGGTCTCCTAGTTGTTGCTATAGGCACAGGCTGGAAGACTACCACAAGATAAGCATAAGCAATTAATGCAAGTCAGCCTTTCATTTTGAAGTCTGATTTTCTAAATAAGCACTTGGGAAAAAAAATCAGGTTATCTTACTCGGAGGCAGTGAAAAATAAAATGGATTTGTGTTGGACTGAGGTGACAATGAAATGATGGACATCTGCCACCTTTGCTTGGTACAGATTTTTATGGCAGAAGGAAATGCATTTCAATTGCATAAGCAAAAATTCAAAGTTTTTACATTAGTTGATAAAACCTTCTTCTGTGTGTATTCTGAAACCTCAAGGGCTGTATTTCTTAATCTGTAAGAATATCAGGAATACAAATATCATCTCTCCTAGTTTTTATGTAAAGCTTTTTTCTTTGAGAAGAGCTTTTAAGGTCTAACATTAATTGAATGGTAAAGGTTAAAACTTTGTAGCGATAGCAGTTATTCACTGTGCTATTGAAGCTAAATTACTCACTTTAGCTAGTTTAAACAAAAGCAAAGCATTAGTCTGTCAAAAGACATCTATCTTCTCTTTTGCAGGTTCTTTTGCTCTTATTTCATCACATGCTTTACCCAGGCATCAGTGACTTATTCTCCAAACTAGATTTTTTTTTTTTTTTCAGCATAGGGTTTCATTTAGTAATTAAGATAATATTATTTTTGTTATGTTCTTTCTACACTAAGCCCTTTCCTTAGAACCACAGAGTAATTTAGGTTGACCGGTACCTTTGGAAGTCACATGGTCCTGCCCCTTGTTCAAAGCACGGCCAGCTTCAAAGACAGATCAGGGCTAAATTCTGTTGCTTCTTTTCTCAACTAATCCATCTTCTTCCTTCCAACTTGCACATGTTTCTCCATCCCTCTTAACACCATGTTTCTGAACAGACCTCCTACCGTTCCAACTGTGTAGTGAGGGAGGGAGGTTCACACCTCACAAAAGGCATCACTGTCTTCAAGCTTCAAGACTATTCCTCTTAATGTCTGCCCCTATTTTATCAATTAGCCACATTGTTTTGCTTCAAGAACCCCAGTGACTCATCTGAGCTCAGGCTGTTTCATGTTAAGCATTGGAAACATTTGTTTGACTCTTCATAGAAGGAGGACCATATGCAGTTCCTTTTCCCGTTCTTTTTTTCCCTTGGTGATTTTATTCTTGAAAAATCTGGCCTTGGAAGAGTTGTTCTCTGAGCACTGAGTTGGCTGTCTTCTCAAGACCAAGTCCTTTCACATGTGCTTTCTGGGACAGGCAGTGTTGACATTTAAGCTGCCATTAAGAGCTATGACTCTGCAGTGCCCGAGTGACGACTGTTGCCCATTAAGCTTACTGAAGTGTATGGAGGAGAGCACGGCGTGGAGAGGCTGTTCTGAGTGCCTGCAGCTGTCTCATCTCCACCCTCCTTGACCATCTACCTCTCTGTCTGCCTTTGGACTTGCAAAGTATTGTTTATGCAAGGCTGTGAAGAAAGAGTAATAATGAAGAGGATCCATCCACCTGATGTGTCATTGTCGCAACTGAAACGATAGTCTCAGTGATAGATCATATATGAAACATGATTTTTGTGTCCTTCGGAGTCACCTGGGCACAGAATCTGGCTTGCAAAAAGTCTGACTGGTACCTTTATTCCATTCTGAGATGGCCCAAATCTCTTCAGAGTTTTGGAAGTGAACTGTCTGGTTCAGATCCTGTTAGTGTTTTGGGGCATGGGGGTATAAGAAAGGACTTCCCCAAAGTGTCTATCTACAGGAAAAGCATGGGGTAAGGTATTTCAGTAAGAAGGGTATGTTTCTAGTTGCAAGAAATTAATTCATATTGACAAGAATTTTGTGGAAAATACAGATGCTAATGGCTAGAATTTTTGATTTGGTGTCTGTTCTGCTGCATTTTCCATTTTTTTTCTTGTGAACAAGAAACCTTTTCCAGTAAATAAGTATTTATATCTAGAGGGTATACAGTATGTGATCTCAAAGCACAGTTGTTACAACTGATAAATGTGCTGTGTGGGTGCTGTATCAGTTGTGAGGCTCTGGTGTATTTGCATGCATACAGGGAATCGTGTAATTAACCACATTAAACTGAATAACACACAGCCTCCCCATTGTTTCTCTTTATGGGTGTAATTAGATGCTGAGAGAACTATAGCAGGAAATAGGAACAGTTTCCTCCTGCCACCCCTCAAACAAGTTTTCAGTTCCAATTAAAATAAATTACATTTTCAACCATAAGAGATTACTCACATGATATCTATGTTACTTAGAAAAAACAGGCACGGAAAGCCTGGTGTAAAGGTAAATACTAGAAAGGAGAAAGTGGAGGAGAATAATTTAGAAATCCTAGCCAATAGGAATTCAAAACCTGATTCTTTCAATTCTTCAGTTACACTCCAATGTGAAATTTCTACTACAAGTTGAGTAATGGCAGAGGGGGAAGCCTCCTCACAAGATTCTGGGCACTAGAGAATTACCTAGTTAAAGCATTTGATGTGCTTTGACACTTTGACTGACGAATAAAGTTTTATAGTTTTACATATTTTTTTAAAAAAACCCTTTATCTTAAGGAAGAAGTAATATATGACATTTTCTGCCTAACACCCTCCTAACTTGATCCATCAGCTGTTCCAAGAGTACATCCTTTCCTGCACTGCTGTGGCAATAGGACTTGTAGTACAGAAGAGGAGACGACCCTTCATTATGATGCAGTTAGGTGGAAGGATAAGACTTTTTTTATTACTGTTACTTTTGCTGAGACGCCATATGTTTCATGTCACAAATAAAACATTTGTTTGGTTTTGAAAGTATCAATAAGAAACAAGAACTAAAACCACGTAGTGAAAATCACGTGAAAAAGGAAAAGCATAGTCTTTTGGGCTATGATGAAGTTTAAAACTAAGATTATATTTGAGTTGTTGATTAATGAACTGCATAAGGGAAACCAGCAATCTGCTTAGTAAATATTGTCAAGGATAGGAGCCTTTTATCCTTTTACTGAGGTTAAAATGATGGGTAAGGTGGTGTGAGAAAGATTATTTGAGAGATGAGAAATTCCTAATTCTCTATTATTGTCATACCCTTCCAGTGACTTTAAAATCGTTTGATAGACATTATGACAAATAATGGCTGTCTTTTAAGCTTAATCATGCAGAAAAACTTATGCTGCATTGCAGGAAAAAGTGCTGTCTCCTGTCCTTTCCTTCAGTACTGTGGCTGTTTAACGATGGTTTAAACATAGTTGTGAAGAAACATATAATTAGTATCTTAATATCGCTGCTTTCCATGTGTGGAAAGTCTTAATTTCAGTGGCTAATCTGCGTCTCCATGGTACCTGCTACGTACGTTACTTCAATACGCTAATCAAACCATGAGGGGGGGATGTGGTCTGGGGAGGATTCTTGGATCAAACAAAAATATGCATGTTCCCTTCTAAAATATCTCGCAGGTGTATGTTTTTCAGTAGTTTCTTATTCTGCAGATGCAGTCAAGCTGTGTGATTGTGTTTAGTGGAGGAGACTTTTGACAATGCCAAAGCCTGATGGTCTTCCATTGTTAACCTTCCTTGCTTTCTTCTCCGTTGCATAAATATGCATTTGAAGCCATTTGTGTAATGCATCTTTGAGTCCAAATTCAGAAGTGTTTGATATTTCTTGCAGGAGAAAATACTCCATCCTCCAAAAAATAACACGTGATCTGCAGCCTGACAAGTACAATTTCGAAGGTGATGGCTGATATACAGAGTATCTTGATTTAAGATACGGAAGAGCAAGAGATTTTCACGTAGCCCAGTTTTTGCATCGAAAAAAACAGAGTTGGAGAAGCTAATCGATCAATGCTTGTTACATTGGAGTTTGGAGCAACCTCACCTTTCTGTCAGTTTTCAGAACAGCTTATTTTGTGAAGTTTAGTATAAAGATGATAATGTAGTTCTAGGCTTGAAATCTGAGCTGCATTTGGAAGATTTGATTAGTAGTTCCTGTCTCTGCAATTGTGTGGTAAACTTTGAAGTAAAAGCATTGCGATGACAATTCAATTGGAAAATTAACTGCACGATATGGAAGATAGCTCATTCTCCTCTTACTTCTTCTCCAGCTTTTCATCTACAAAAATAGTGAAATTCCTGGCAATCTTCTTATTTTCTCTGCAATTTTCCAGTGTCCTTGATGATACTGGAAAAAGTACAAGTCTTAATTGCTTCCTTTCTTGAGATATATGAAGAGATTGCTCTTCATATATATATATATATATATATATATTATATGTATTCTAATATGTGCTGTTTCTTTTTTGGGTTTAAAGTTAAAATGCTGAGACAGTTTTATAAAATTGACTGTAATGCTAAACTCGGCTCGTCCATAAGGCATTTAGAGCATGTTCTTGTACTGTCACTGCTGTTACTTTGTCAGCCACATAACTGCAAATACCCCTTGTGGCCTGGCGCAATTGCTGAATTATTATAATACCATTATGCGTATTGTTGGCTGAAGAGAGCGAAACAAGTCCTGCAGAAGATGTTTCCTCAGGTGAGCAGGGCTGGGCATCTAGCTCCTCCATTCTCCTTTCACCTCCTGAAATGCTGAGCCCAGCGTAAGTGATCCTTTCCTCCCCCGTGGCTGCTGACCTCTGGAGCGGCGTTTGGGGTCAGCCTGGCTGGCGGGGGCTGTTACGTGGCAGCAACCTGACCTGCCTGCTGGCTGTCCTCTCCCCCTGGGCTCCGGAGCTCCCCTGCACCCGTGTTCAGCTGTGCCAGCATGCTGAGCCCACTGACGTCTAACCTGGCAAAAACTACGTGATTAAATATAATGCTTGGCTTTTTGCTGGTTTAGTATGCTGAAGCACTTTGTTTTGCTTGGGGGTGTCTGAGACCAGGAGCTAGAGCAAGAGAGTGAGAGGGACTACAATGGTCAGGAGCATGATTAGCTGAGACTGCCATGAACCCTCGGGCTGAAATTACATTTGCTTATTAGGGATGCTGAAGGTACTCTGTCATTCCTGTGAAATATTTTCCTGGATGGTTGAGAGAGAATAAATACCGGTACCTGGTAAAGTCAAATGTATAATCTGGGCATGTTTAATATGCATAGCCAAAGCATGTGGTCCTTTTTTTCTTTTTTTTCTTTTTTTTTTTTTTTTTTTTTTTTTTTGTTCCTTATGGTATGATATTCAAACTCTAGGAGAAATGCAACATCTTGAAAAGTAATTTGCTATAGTACTTTTATTTCTACTATATGGAAAATATGCTGGTATTTTTCTTCGTATTGCAGAGTAATCCTAGACTGGGTATTTGAGTCATCCTGTGTTAAAAAAGCTGTGATGCTTTTCTCATCAAGAAATTCAGTACAACATGATACTGCTTTGCTATGATTTCTATCTGGTAAATATGCCTAAATTATACCTGTGAAATTTGTTCAGAAGATGAAAAGGTTGTATTTGTTTCCATTTAAATAATTCTCTGTGGAACCAGTGTAAGGGAGGTCAACTGTTCACTTCTGGGCTTAAAGAAGATCTGAAATCAGTATGTGTGTATGAACACACAAGATACAAAGCCTACACTTGTTCTGAGTTGGGTTTCACGTGCTTGTGCGTATATGTGTACACATACTGCACTCTATCCTGGTGAAGCATCAGACAGTGTATACATTTGACTTAGATTTTAAAGATATTTCAGGTGTTTACAGTAAATAAGCTAACATTCTTCTTCAAAAGTAGCAACATCACTTGTGCCGATGATCAAAATTATGGCTTGGTTTGCAATTGTGTTTGTTACTTGTGTACTGAATACTAGATGATGATATACTAAATGTATCACTTGATGAGGGATGCTGGTACTCTGTTTTGCTGCAGTCTTCCAGGGTTTTGAATTCTATCCTTGCAAGTTTCATTTTGTTGTACTGCAAGGAATATCAGTTTAGAAGTAATTGCTGATGCCTTAGAATCCTTTTGCTACTTTTTCTCCTTGTCAATCATAGTCTGTTATTAAGATTTTTTTGTCTTTGGTGACAAATGATCTGCTTGCTCTTGGTTGTGTCCTCTTGATGCCATCCTTAAAGAAGCCAGCTAACCTCACATAAGGAACGCCGATGTGTATTTAACTTTGTATTTAGTTCTGGTGGGAAGCTTTTAGCTGTATTCCTCATCTAGGCTGTAGAGACCTGAAGTGGGTGATTTTTTTGATGTTGTCTTCTCCCTCTGTATTTTCCTTTTTCAAAATCTTAAGTGGTTGATGTTCCACCTCTGAAGGTGTTCCCAGCCTTCCTGGGAACATTACATCTGTTTCTATTTCATGTTTGGGTGAAGACTGCACGAGTACTGGGACTGAGAACCACTGAAGTCTGTTTAATTTTTTTTTTTTTTTTAATTCTTTTTTTTTTTCCACCAGCACCTCTTGCTGAAAGTATAGTGAGGGGAGGGAAGTTAAAGTTCTTGTTCTGGAGAGAACTTAACACAACCCCTCAGGCATTCTCTTCTTAAATTAGAAAACAGTTACTCTCGAACAAGAAAATTGAAACCACTCAGAAATTTCTGTTTCCTAAAGCATCCTGCAGTATGTTTTTGGAGCAATTTGTGCTGTGCTAAGTCGCCTCATACTCAAAGCACAGCAGCACCTTTGCCTTGTCAAAAGCCCCGTGCGAGTTCTTGTTCAGTCATCTTCCTCCACATCTCTCTCCTGCATCAGCTTTCAGAGCTATCCGTGACCTTCTGTTCACTTCTCTCTCTGCTTTCTCAACACAACTGGCCTTGGCTCTTCCCATTGTTTCTCTTTGCTCTATCTGGAGCTCCCTTCCTCTCTTGGTCACTTCCTTTCCTCAGAAACACATGGACTCAGCGTGAGTTTTTGCTTTATCTTGGCTGTCCTTTAAATGCTGTGTCTCAGGGCTGATACATGGATAATGCAGAACTTCCTCTGAAGCTTTTAGATTGGTGAAACGGAGCTGCTGGGTTTTGATACCAGTGTGTCAGTTCTTTATTGGCTGTTGTGGCTCATATGTGAGATTTAAAACATCAGGGTCCTGGATCAGAAGGGTGAAATCTTCCACCTACAGACTAAGCTCAGAATTCTAAAGTCGGGAGCAAGGCAGTAACCCCTACCCAGCCCTAGAAAGTAAGATTTGCCCCTCAGTTTCCCTTTGAAGTCTGGGGAATGTCTAGGAGGCAGAGTGGAGACCAGATGGCTGAGACCCCTTTCTCTGGATTGTAGGCAGGCGCCTTGTGAAACCTCAAGGGATATGAGACCTCTCCGACCGCTGGAGGAAAGTTCCTGCCACCACCTATGGCTTGTCCCTTATTTTGCAAGGCAGCTAGTTATACCTGCAGCAGCGTAAATTCGATTTTTTTTATTTTGATTTTTTTTAAGTTTTTCAAAGGTCCATTATAAATAGAGTTGAAAGGATTTGCATTTTAAAAAGAAAGGAGAAAACCCATTTTAGTTCTGTCTTTAATCCAGATCACTTCAATAGGCTCATTTACAGTGAATCTCACAGGGTTGTCTTAGCACCTGTTGGATATCTGTCTGCATGGAGGAAACAGCGTTTCGGTTTGAAAACAGGCTGTTTAAATTGACTCCTGGGGTGTGAGGAAATGTAAAGATGCATTAGTCAATCTCAAGTATGTTTGTTAAAAGATTTTAATAAATTCTGGAGAAGGATGCAGCATTGCTTTAAAAAGAAAGAAAACTGAAAAAAAGGCAAAAAATCTTACTGTAGGGAAGCATGTCTGTCTCTTCTCTCAAGGAAAATGGGGTGTGCTTTAGATATCTCCAAGTTGGGGGTGATTGTGGGTTTTCTTTAAAAAAAGTTCATTAAAAATACTTCTGTTCACAAAAGAGCTCGGATTTATTACAGTTCTCCTCTCAGACTTAGGAGTTGTGCAGCTTTGGAATTTAAACAGATAAACTACGTTATCCCCTGGTTGGACTTGAAGCTTTTGGGTGTTTTTTTGCTTTTCATACCTTGTAGTATGAAATACAGTTTGTCTGCATTTGGTGTAATGCTAGTAGTAAACCTACAGCGAGTGCTGGAATACTGCTGTGTGGTGATTTCAGACACTACATCCAGGGTAGACAGCAGCAACAGATCTGACACTGCTGAAGTGCCCTAGCATAATCTCTCATTTGAAGGGAGGATATTAAATGGCCTTTTTTCCTCTGGAAAAAAAGACCTTCTTTTGCTCTGGAATTGGGCATGTTTATTCTCTGCTCGTGACTTAAGAAGAATCAACTTCTAATTCATTTACTGAGGATGGATTTTGAAGTGAGAATGGTAGCAAGCGCTGTTTGCTTCAGTTCTCGAAGGAAACGTAAAGCTTGGCCCTCTGCTTAACGAATGACTGATGCTAATCCTGAGTGATGATGCTCACCGTAGTTAATATTTCATAACTAGGCAGAGTGCTTGCTGAAGGGACTTTTAATATAGTGGGCTCTGGTCTTGGGAACAGCTTAAGGGCTCTGTACCTATGTGTGCTCTGACAGTAGAGCACAAATCTTCTCTGCTCTGTGTCACAGCTCACATGTGCAGAGCCTTCAGCTGTTGTTTTATTTGCTTCTTAACATTTTGTTCCAGGGATTTTCTTCCGCAATCGCTTTTTAGGTGTCTCCTAATTTTGTAACAACATATGTGCAAGTAAGGTTGAATTGGGTATTCTTTAGGTTACTTGTCCCAAGGTAGTGTACAGCCTTCCTGCTTCGGTGTTTCTAAAAGTCAAAGTTATACTGAGTTCTGTTTAATCTTTTATTCTATGAGGTAGCCACAGTATGTAGCAATAAACATCACAGAGAACTAGGTGATAACACTGATTTGTTCCTATATTAGTAGCAACTTTGTCTGGAATCTAATGTGCCTTTTCAATTCTTTATTTTATTTGTTAGCTCATTGTATACTGCTTCGGCAGACTGATTGCTCTTTGCAGCTGTTTGCTGTTCTTGGCATAAGCAGGTCATAGCCAGCTACTTTTTTTTTTTGCTTTGAAACAATATTGACTATGGAAGTGACCACTTGTATTGGTCCCTAACACAATTCAGGGCGGGCTGTAGTTCTGTAGTACTGAACATCTTGCTTGCAATGATATTTTTGTCACTGGATTGTTTCCAGAAGGCAAAGAAAACAGTTATTTCTGCTAGGCTGAAATAAGCCTGTGGTAGTTTAATGGAGGTGTAAGCCGTGAGCTCCAGAGGTTGTAGGGGGTACGATGGCTGGTCACTCTCGTGATTGTGCCAGTGACACTGCATCTTCACACAACAGTTTGCAGAAGAGCAAAAGGGATGGGTACATAGTAATCGCTGGGAAACTTAATTTATTGGTTAATAAAATAATTGGAACTTCTCTAAGGAGAGCTAAAGAGCAAAACATTATTGTATTTGTGCAGTTAACCTGGGAAGAACATGGGTCAATGTGATTATTCTTTAGTCTAAACATGCCTAGTGGTATTGCTCTTTGGCGCGTTGCTATTATCCTTCCTTAACGCTGGGGTCAAGCACAGTCAGAGATTGCAAATGATATTTTACAATGTTCAGTATAGTCACTTCAGAACAGATGAACCCTCAGTGGTATTTAGCCACTAATTTTTATTGTGTGTGATATATTACGTATGGAGATAGATAGATAGATATATATTAAAAAATTAGTTCTGTTAATTTGGGCTGCTCTTTCTTACCAGCAGAGATGAGGAAAAGCTAAAGAACAACCTGGTTCAGCTGCTGCAATAAAAATTAATTTGAAAGAAATGCACACCTCTGGGAACAGCAGGACTTGTTTACTCTATAAAGTGGTTAGATATGTTGCTCTAATCTTCATGACGAAGACTTTAAAATCCCTATATTTTAAAAAACCATGAAAATTGGGTAGTATTACCTTTTGTGTTCTCTTGGAGCGTGTGGAGGTTTGATGCACTTTATTCTTTGGAAAGGTATATTTATTTGGTGTTTGTCAGAAAGGTTTTGGCAGTAGCCAACGGGGTACTCTGTAAAGGTGTAACTGGAACAGGACATGGATGAAATATGTAGTTTGCTTATTTACTATTCAGAGAAGCACAGTGTCAAACAAGCAATACAAATAATAATGGTAGTGTTCTAGGAAACAGAATATTTCAGGGGTCGAAAAGGTAAATTGGAAGGAATTATGAACTCCCAGGAGACAACACCCAAGCAAATGGCAGGATTTGAAGACTGAGTTAATTTCCTTGTACACCCCCCATCTCTGGGGATTTGTGTATAATGATGTACGCAGAAGGCTGTCTGTAGCCACAGGCTTTTAGAAAGTACTCTGCCTAGGTCTTTGTTTCATTCTACTGAAATGGGAAAGGATTTCCAAGGGACAGAATCAGGCAGATGTTAAAAGGTTTTAAAAGCTCCCTGTTCATACATGCTGACTGGATTAATGAGGCATTTCCCAGCTCAGAGCATAATTTTTATATGCTGTTTATGTTTTTCAACTAAAAAAAACATGTTGGTACCCTTTTTAATTCTTCCTCTTTGATATAACTATTTAGTTTACCTGTTCAAACTTCACTACTGACTATTCCTTATGAATTTTAAATGAATGTAGAGCCTTCATATATATTTTCTAGGTATCTACTCCAGTGAGAAGTCAGTGGTACTGATGTGAAAGGATCCATCAAATTTCTGCAGAAGTTTAAGGCGCTGTGGAAAAATACACTAAATTGAAACTAAATAATAAAACCAAGAACTCCTTGATTACTAGATACTGTAGTACCTAGAAGGTATCTATGTAATGTATTTTAAAAAACACAGAGAATATTTTTGTGATACATGTACATTCTCAGTAAGGGGAAGTACTGTGCAAAAGCACTTTAAATTTTTTTTTTTTAGTTTTAATGAAGTTGCTTCCACCCAGGTGGTCAGCTTCTAAAACCTGTAGAGCAGATGGTTCTCTCCAGGAGAGTGAAATGCAGAATTGCAGAGTGCAATGTAATGGTGCCAGACCATGCAGGACAATCTGCTGCCTGAGCTTGCCTTAAAAGCAGAACAGGAACAACCCATAATTCACAGATGAAAAAACAGTCACAGGTCAAAGTGGGGCAGAACATAATTTACTGGATTATTTCTTGGGGAACACAAAGAACTACTTGAATAACAGCAGGCGGGAATGGATTTTTAAATATATAATTATGCCTGAGGTTAATTCCCTTTTACCTGTTGAGTTGCTGAACAGTACAGCGAGGAAAGACAACCACTTTGAAAAGCCATGGCCCCTTTCCTGTGATAAACCCATAAATATGTAGTTTGCTGAGCACCTGGCATGTGAATAGATGTAGAAGGAATGCCTCTGTTCCTGGCCTTACAGCAAGCCCTGTAAATTTTGTGTTCTCTGCTTTCTCCCCTTCTCTGAAGGCAGCAAGCAATCATTTTTGCAGTCATATATTTGTTTATTTGAGGGATTTCTTTCCTCTCCTTTCTGTTGTGCTCTTTAAACTGTAGAATTTCCTGCAGATACTGTAGCTGTACCTTGCATCAAAATGGTGCTGGTTCCCTTCTCAACATGGAAGCGTCTTTCTTTGGCCATTTCTTGTGCCTTTAGCAGACGTACGAGTACAACTTGAAAGGCCTCTACATAAGAAATTTGGGCTTGCTTGCATGTGCTGCTTCTTTCATCTCCTTCAGTACATCTGCATCTTGCCTACCCTTAGCAAGCTTCGATGTCCTGTCTAAGAGGAGGGGTGGGTTTGCATCTTAGAGAATAGGCTACAGAGGCAGGCAAGTGTTAATTTAATATGTCTGTAGCAAGTAGTTAGCTTTGAAAGTCTGGCAGCAGATGGAAACTCAACTAGGAATGAAAGCAAGAATGAATGTGCCTTTCAGCATCCGTGCCTGGAGAGGATTCTTGAAGGGGGGGTGCATTACATCAGTTCTTCACGTGATTAATGGCTATTGTTCCATCCTAAAATTTAAGATGAGTGATGTGTTTTTCCTGTTGAATTAATTCTGTTTGCAGCAATAAAAATTCTGGTGTGTAACAGAGTGCTTTGATCTATGCAGTTGTCCTTTTCAAGCAGCCGATGGTTGAAAGACTAATTAATTTATAAACATGCGTTGCCTTCTATTCGGGGTGTTTTTTCATATTTTGCTTTTATACTTCGTTTTGGTCATGTATGTGTGAGACTGTCAAAAAGAAATCCAAGTTTTTATTGTCTTGTTTAGAATAAGACTTTATTCCTTGCTCCTGCACTGAAATAGCTGAGAGAGAGCAGATACCAATATTTTATCTTCCGGGGTTGAACCTGGGGCACGCTCCAGTATCTGTCAGTGTTACATGGGACTTTCATCAAAGCTGACTGTAGATGACTCTGGCAAAAGGCAGGTGGTTGTGGGGCTAAACGCCGTGCTGAAACACAAGCCTTCTCCTTGGGGCTTTCTATGCGTGCGCTGAGATGACCAGTTTTTCCTTTTGAAAAGACCTTTAACCTCGGGACTGGCGCGGGGCTGGGCATTGCACAGCCTCTCTGGCTGAGTGGGAGGGAAAGGAGGGCTGGGGCTGGTGACTGGGCTTCGTTTTATCTCTATATCCGCTGCTGTATGTCGCTGTGTCAGCGAGCCAGCAGGAATGGAGATGAAGCAGTAGGGGCAAGTGTTGCTGATGTGATGTATACACACCGCTGACATGGAGCAGTCAGTTCGGAGGAGAGGCCTGGTTATCAGTTAACATACATGCTAGAATCTCTTCTAAGAATCAAATTTGGTCATGTATTCAGTACCACCTGAATTTACTGTAATATTGGATTATTTTAATCTCTATCATCTGAGGGTTCGCTACTATAAATTATTATTTAATAAAAGAAGCAGTGAGCCATGCTAATCAGATTGAAATACCATTACGCCAAGCTCTCTGCAGACATCGAGTAGAAGAGTTTCTTCTTCACAAATCAGTCTGTCCTACTAGGTTTTTTCCCCTCTGTTATAGGTTGTTGGTTTTTCTTTTGCTTATGTGGAATAACTGATGCTAAATAATCAATGTAAGAATTTGAACTAACCAGCATTTAGGGCAAAATTCTTTCTGTACTACATTACCCATAAAATTTTGGTGCAGGTGCATTGGATAAAAGGAAATGACAGTGTTTATATATTGCAGTTTTTGTTACCAGCCCAGAGTGAAGATAGCCATTTTTTATTCCAAATAATGATTAATCCCTCTAAAGAGAGGATTATAAGGTCTTGTCTTTCACTTTGTGTTGCGTTTGCTCTTGAATGTCTTCTTAAAATGACTTTGGCCTTTGCTTTGAACTTACAATTTTGTGAGCGTTGGGGAATTAATGTTGTATGGTCTGACTTTGGTCGTTCCAAAGGAGAGTAAGAGTGTTTGTCTTTCATATGACTTGACATCTTTTCTCAGGGTATAAAGAGAGGGAGAGGAGAATAGAAGACAGGAAGAGGTAGCACGTGTACATATTCACAGTTGGTCAACGTTTCTTGAGAAGCAACAGAAATTGTGCTTTGAAAGTCACAAAGGACAAGAAAAGGGGGTTCAGGCCTTCATGTTTTCTGTGTCTTTCATTTGTGTTCAATAACAGTTGTTGGTGATGTTGCACTTATACAGCAAAATAGTCCACATGTCATTTAATGAGTCCAGTCTCAGGAAGACACTGGACCCTGTCTCCCACCCCTCTGAAAGAGTGACCCTTGTGTGACAGCTGAGTCCTGTGAACTTTGAGTTTCTGAGTTGGGATGTTGTACCAGATGTTCAGACAGAACAGGGAGGGGCTGTTCGGTTCAGCTCAGTGTGTTGGGTTTGTATCATGCTAAATACATTTCTAGAGCGGTAAGGTAAGCAATTTTTTTTTCAGGTTCAGCTGTGAGACTGTAATAATGTGTGGTGCGGACTGTGTCCCAGAAGAGCAAAGTCTGCTTTTAGATTGTTACATGAAAGAGAAAGATAAACATGCAGTAGTATGGAGCCAGCAGAAAGACTGATATTTAGCATATATGTGACAATTTAATTTCACGTTTCCTATAAAATATTTTTTAAGCACTTTAGCCGTGTTTTTTTGCAACATTTTTGATTTACAGATGTTTCCACCGTCTCAATCAGATTTTAGATCTAGGAGTGCAATATGGACAGTATCATGAAGGTGATGTGACAATTATAGTATGGACTTTATGACCATGTTGATTCTAAGGATATGTGAGGCAACTTTTGCAAGGTGGGCTGGTACAGCTGGTAGAGCCAGGGAAGTGAAGAAACAGAAATGTGAAGGGAGACCAGGTCGAAGAACTATATATGGAGATTATAGAAATCCTAAAAATGGAATTTAAAGGAGAAATTAGTTCCAGTTTTTTATCCCCAGATACATACCAGAGTAGGGAGCTATTGGAACAACTGACAGAGTATAACTGAGCCTCCCAGTTTTAATGTGCATCTTCAAACAAATACTTTTTTTAAAGAGGCAGTTACTGAAGATGGTGATTTTTACTTGCATCCAAGTAGGTTAGATGTCTGTATAGAAATGGAGCATCTGCAAATTAGGTTGAGAGAAACAAGCATAAAAAAAAGTTTAGTTTTATTTCTTATAGGATGTAATGTAATATAAAATTAAGTATATATGAAAAAAAGGGGATGAGGATTTTTTTTTTAATTCAGGTTTTCATTATCTAAAATGGGATTTTTGATATAAACTAGGAGTATTCTTTTAATTTTTTTTTTTAAAGGGAGGAGTGGGGAACCTAACAATGGTCTCTCTCAACAAAATAAATGTATGTAAAATTGACTTGAGGGATTTCTGAATGTGATAGAAAAATAAGCTTGCTCTTCTTAGAGTATCGGTTTACAACGTGTTCTCATCCTAATTGCTAGTGCACACTGTGTTATTACGTTAGGATATGTACACCAAATATTTATGACTAGTCTCTTGAAACTGAAACAATAAAACACGCTGTTCTTGGAAAATTATCTAAGGAGCATACAAATGGTTGATTTGCCATTGCTAACACATGCTTTGAGGATTATGATTTAGATCCTAGATGTCTGGCTGAGATTGCAGGGATACCCCAGAATATCAGTAGCTTGTGGCTAGGGTAGGATGCCCCTTTAGCTGATACAGCTGTAGGTGAGGGTTTTTTGAAAGACAGGCATGATAATTTACTGTAAGCAGTAACTGAAATGCCAGGAGAAGAATCCCTTGTCCACGACTTTACCTGTGGTAAAGGGCCAGTGTGCCTAATTGCACATTCCCCAGCAAGTCTAACCAAACAAGGGGTTTTTTTAAAATAACATTGTGTTAGCTGCGGAAAGCATTCAGGTTTTTTGACAGGAGTATTGTAATGTCTTTGTACTAAATGGTATGGAGCAAGTGCCTCTTCTAAGTTCTGTATTTCAGTGCAAGCTTGTTTCTACAAGGGTTAAACTTCTTTTAAGGCATGAGCTCAGTGGTGGGGGTGGGTGGCCCATGCTGCTTCCTGCTGCTGGGAGATGGTCTGCACCGCGGAGTGGAGGTGAAGAGGGAGTCTCTACAATTCCTTGCCTGGTGTCAATGTCAAGAAAAACAAACCGACCCATAAATCCTCTCTTGAATCGCCTACAGAGGTGTCTGACTCACGTGGTGTGTCTGGTGCTTTTGTCAAATAGGTAAGAGACCATTGCTGGCAAGCAGTATTCTCCCTTGCCAGGCTAATCATGGGCAGTGCTTGGCTGTTGTGCAGATGTTTGCCCTCTTTTTCTGTGGTGGCCATGTCGTGCCAGAGGGCTGATGTGCTCCTAGGGAACTTGGCCTGCAGCTTTGGCAGTAATGTCTGCAGCAGTGTCTCTTGTCTGAAGTTGCACCAAAAAGGAAAGAAGGTTAAAAGGGACAACCAGCTGTCGAGAGTTGTAGTCATCTTCCTGGGCGAAGCTTCTCCCCTGTGATAAGTGCTGATTGGCAGGATCAGAGTACGTGTCAAACCTGGGATGATCTAGAGCACATCGGTTACAAACGTTTGGGATGACTGGGGACTTTTCTCTGTAGATATTAAAAGAGCCTGCCCTGAGACATTGCAGCAGCATACAGGCAGGAGACCACCTTGCAGGGTGTTTGGAAGAAGTATGTGGCTATTGCTGTCCATCTGGACTTTTCCCAGCTGAACTTTGGCCATCCTAATGAAGCATTAGCTGATGAACCATTAGCAACCAACAGGCATATTGAGTCTTTGGGTAGGAGCTTTGCCCTACTGCTAAGAGGGTGCTGTTAGTGCACCTTGAAGACCTTGCCAGTCTTCAAGGTACAGTCAGTGATTTTGCCTGTGGTTTCTATCCGTACAACTGAGGTAAAGCAAACTGTTAGTATTTTCTGGGAGCATGTACATGTACAACTCATGACAGGCATATAAAAAGAAAGAGGAACTTCTGTCTCATGCTTCAATGTAGCTGCTGTGGTTCACCAGAATTAATACATGCTGCTAAAGTTTTCCTGAGACTTGCTTTGTTTTTTATTTTTCTTTTTTCCTGAACGTATGATACTTGGATTGTAGTACCATAGCTAGTAAAGCTTTTTATTGAGCCAAAGCTGGGATGACAGTAGCATGCTGTTTTCAGAGACAAAGGGAACTGATGGTTAGTAATTAGGCTTGTGACTGCCAGTTGTTATGTACCCAAGATATTACAGCTGTATGATGTTTCTAGAGCAAATGGGAGGTGAGCTTTGCTAAGAACTTGAGAAGCAAAATTTTAGCAATTTCCAAGATGTTCAGAGCATCCTGTGAAAAAAGTTTTCTCTTAAATGGCACTCACCAAGGATGCGTTATCAAAGAATGGTTGAGGTTGGAAGGGACCTCTGAAGGTTACCTTGTCCAACTCCCGTGCTCAAGCAGGGTCACCTAGAGCCAGCTGCCCAGGACCATGTCTGGGCAGCCTTTGAATCTCCAAGGTTGAAGACTTCACAACCTCCCTGGGCAACCTGTGTCAGTGCTCAGTCGCCCTCACAGGGAAATGTCTTCCCCCGTGTTGAGAGGGGACCTCCTGTGTTTTGGTTAGTGTCCTTTGCCTCTTGTCCCATCACTGGGCACCACTGAAAAGAGCCTTCTGTTCTTCACACTGAAGCGTCCCTGATCTCTCAGTCTTTCCTCATAAGAGAAATACTCAGCCCCTTAATGACCTCTGGGGCCCTTTGCTGGACTCTCTCCACTATGTCCACATCTGTCTTGTACCAGGGAGCCCAGAACTGGACCCAGCACTCCAGGTGTGGCCTCACCAGTGCTCAGCAGAGCGGAAGGTTCACCTCCCTTGACCAGGGAACCATTAGCCTTTGTTGCAGCAAGGGCACATTGCTTATGACAGCCTCTGTGAGAGTGATTGAATTCTCTGTCATTTTAAAAATTGTTTATTTGCAGGTTTCATTTCTGTGATGGTGAGTAGTTGTTCTTTCTGGTTCTGTTCACATTTGTGGATCTAAGACTGTAACTTAAGGTATAATGTTTGATTAGTAAATGTATTAGCAGTTCTGCAGGCAGTGTGATATTGAATCCTGCAGTCCTGACCTGTGGAACCAAACAGCAAGTATGGAAGAAAGCTAAATGAAGCCAAGTTATGCACAGCCACATAGCCACGGACAGAGTCAGCTGTGTTGTGTCGTGTGACTAGGAGAGCCTTGGCACCTAAAGGGAATGAGCGAGAAGGCAGACCTGTCTCGTAATGCCCTGTAAAAGCAATTTATGCATCTGTAATTCCATCGTCTGTTCCCTACAGTATGATTAAAGCTTGTTGTGCATAGATGGTGACATTAGGTACTGGAGGTTAACCACCTCTGTGGCTTGTAAATAGCTGTGTGAATTACAGGTTTCTTACCTAGAGTTTCAGAACTGATGCAATGCTACCTCTTACAGGCTTTATCCTGATAAGTCCTTGTTAAGGCATGTATTGAGGGGAGGATAACACAGCATTTTGAGCTGACTACTTGATTGTGTTGTCTGCTCTCAGTGAACACATTTGTGTGGTCTGATTTTTCTTTTGTAGTTGGGACTCAGCAGCTCAACCAAGAACAAGATGCTGAGGGCAATGTTGGTCACAGATTGCAGTTAGGGAAGAAAGATGTGTAAGTAGGAGTTTGGCTATCGGGTTGGTCCGTTACAAAGCTGGCTACATCATTCCTGCTACATGTGAAATGATTGCCCTTTCAGCATGTAGTGGGTGAGATGCAAGGAGGTTGATCAGAAAGAAGAGGGTGAGCCAGGCAAGAAGAGGGTGAGCCAGGCAAGAAGAGTGAGCAGGTGTAGTGGCTGATAGGTTATGTTTCGAAAAATTGTCCACGCTGTTCTCTCCAGACGCAAGTGTAGCTGCCAGTCTGGGTGTGCAGATGCTGGAGATGGGAGACAGCTCTGAGGAGGGGCAACAGCAATAGAAAAGGCTGCTAGGTCACATCCTTCCGAGCCAGAACTTAGCACTGGGGGATGCCAAATAATTCCAGGAGAATATCACAGGATAATGTAACATAGGATAAAGATACTCTTTTTGAAATATTGCAGTCAGTTTGTTGTAGGGTTGACTGGCTGCATGAGAGCTTGGGTGTAGCCTGGGCGTCTAGGTAATCTGATCTTCATTGAGGCCACCAGTCTTGTATTCTCACCAAAACTCTGTCAACCTTGTAATGCTAAGATGAGGTGGCCTGAGGGAAGAAAATGCCTCTTTACAGAAGGCTTGGATGTTGATCAAGATGCAAATCATATGTAATATTTTCATTAATTATCTTGTCATAAGAGAGTAGGCATGTGCTAATAAATTTGCTGAGGGCATCCTCTGGGAGGGACTGTCAAAGAAGGACTGAAAATGAAGGAAGAACTGGGATGTATTAAAAGTCACAGTAGTAAAAATGGGATGAAATCTTTAGTTTTGTATGTGAAGCTGAGATTTCTGTTGTGAGCAGGTTGGGCATCAGCTTGTCTGTGGAGGAGAAAATCCTGGCTTTGGTAGTTAATTGCATAATGGCTGTGTGAAAAAGACAAATTCCATCCTGTCTGAAAAGTCATTTCTGATAAACACAGGGAAGTGTTGAGCTGATTTTCATCAGTGTGTGGTTCAAAGCCCTGGTGAAACTTCTCTGGAAAATGCATGTATTTCTGATTGATTGTATTCAAGATGAAATTAAACAGAAGCAGATATAGAGAAAATGCTCCAAGGATGAAGGGTGAAGAAGTGGTGGAACGGGGCAGATTGTAAACAGAAGGTTGAGGGGGGGAAATCTAGAGGGAAAATGAATGATTTCCTTTAAAAAATGGTGTTGGTACAAGAATGGATGGTTGCCTATTAATAAAGATAAGAAGTCAGCTAGGATTTAGAAGAAAAGTTCATCATCTTCAGAACAAAAATGTTCTTGAAAGGTTCCACTAGAATTAGTAAGGACAAAAAATTAATTTTCTTAAAAGGGAACTGTTTTTTTTGTTATTTGATTTTTTTTTTTTTCATTTTGTTTTGGGTTTGGTGGTTTTTTTTTTTTTGATTGTTTCTTTTTAAGGACTCATAAGCAGAATTATCAGGATTTGGGGACTCTGGGCTTTGATCCCCTTCAATCCAATATTGCAGTGCTTCTAAAAATCATAATTGGGTGGTATTGTGTGTGTTTAACATGATGTCTCGACTGATTAAATGTGGGTGATTTTTTTTTTTATTTAAAATATTTAATCTGTGTATGTTGTTGTGGCTTGAACTGGTACGGCTGTAGGAAAAAACATCTGAATTCTGACAAGAGGCACAGATCATCAACAGAGCTGTTGTTCTCAGTGCATAGATGAATTCTTCTCATAGTATGGTATCACTAGGTCTTCAGGGTTGTTTCCTCTGAGGGCTTCAAGAAGCTATCTTAGGGCAGAAGTAGCCACATAGGGGTTTTTTTTATTAATGCATAAGCCAGAATTCCATTTGGTTGTTTCTTTTAAGATTTCATGTTGTGGTATAAAAATGGAAGTGTATGCAGATCTTTAAAGTAGCTCTAAAATAGCTTTAGAGTAGGGTGAGAAAAGGACCTATTGAACAACAAATCTTGAAAACAAAGAAAATTTGCTTCAGTATCTTGAAAATTTAGAAGCATAAGTCTGTTCTTATGAATACTTCCAGTTGTAAGTGCTGGTGGGAGTTGGTGCTTCTGCCTGATTTACAGGAGTTTAGTGGACATGGAGCAGAATTAAGAAAAACAGAAGAGTCGAGGAGCTATCTATTTCATTAAATAGTACTTCCTTTTCAAAACAGTGCTGGCATTGTTTGAAATTTTATTGTATTGTAAATTGTAGTTTAAGCCATCTGAGGTATTACATCAGAAGTCTAAAAGGAATTTTGTCAGATATTGCAGTGTGGAAGCTGCAAAGATCAGACCAGACAGCTCTCACTACACTTATTCTGCAGTACAGCATTGGTACAAGTGACAGGGACATTAACTTCTGGCATCTGGGATAACTTCAGCCAAAGAGTGATCTTTAGTCTTCATTATATCATCCCAATTTCACTTGTGTAGCGTGAACTAGGGAGGCCCCATTAATGCTGTTAAAATTGTAATGTAGGCAAGATACACATCCATGCCTGAGCTTGTAATTGTAAGACCTGTTATTTAAAGTCAGATAGCCCCAAAAAAGGACACAAGCACACAAACTAGGTGTGAATTTATAGCTCCTCTGCTGTTCCTGAAATCTTACTGCCTGTCCAGGCCTCTCCCCTGGGCAGAGCCAGCAGCGCAGGCTGCTTCTCAGTGCAACCCAGACATTTTGCAGCTGGCTCTTCATTAGGTTTGTCTCATTATATGAGCTCCTGAGTTGAAACCCAGGCTTATGATTTTGCTGAATTGCTGATTATGTAGTTCGACACAAGAAGTTGCTGGGGACTGTGCTTGAATTCATCACGTGCTAAATGGTTTATTGTTGGTTTTTTTTTTCCTTGAGAATTTACATTAGCCTTGCGTATCTCCGATTGATATGCGGAGTTGATAGGTATTTAACAGGAATCCAGATCCTGTGAAAAGACTTTATGATGTCCCTCTTGAAACCAGCCCCCCTGTGCCTGATGTTGCGTACCTTGGAAGAAACCCTGGGGAAAGCAAGTGGCTCTGTATTTTAAACCTGCTGTGAGAAAGAAAGAGTGCAAGGCTTCAGCGTGCAGCCGTATGTTGAAGCAGGAGAAAACCAGAACATGGCTCTGAAAATCTCTACAGTCCATCCTTTGCACTGCATGTGGCAAGATTCCTGGGGAGAAAGAAGGTGATACTGTAGTCTTTAATTGAAGATGGTGATAACGCGTATGGAAAGAAGGCTGAATTCTGGTACTGAATACTTGACTTTGCAAGCTTAGTGTTCTTTTAACTCTTTTACTGTGCTTACAATTTAGTACTGTTGTTTGGGTTCAAGTGGACAAGCACAGATTATTTTTTATTTATTTTAATGAGGTAAAAAATAATTCATGAAGTTCAATATTTTCACTTCAAATGGAAGGGGTAAAGCTAATATTAAAAGATGAGGCCAATAGCATTATCTTTATTTACTATTGTAGCTTTTAGGAATACTGTCCTGGTTGGGGCTGGAATAGAATTCATGTTCATTTTGGTAGCTGGAGGAGTGCTGTTGCACACTGAGATCCCAGGGCCTCTCCAGCTCCGTGTGCCCTCACCTGTGTGCGGGGGCGGGGGGAGCACAGCTGGAGGGCTGGGCCCGGATTGGCCGATATGCCATGTCATGTGACCTTGTGCTCACTATATAAAGACAGGAGTGGGCTGGGAGCGCTCTCACTTCCGGGAGTGTGGCTGTGGGGCCTTGGTGTTGGGGATCACCGGCGGGAGCAGGTGGGTGGTGAGCAGCTGTATTGTACATTACCTGCTGATACTGCTGTCAGCGTATTGTTCGGTTACTGTTATTAAACTGTTTTTATCTCAACCCGCGAGTCTCCCTTTGCCCCTCTGATTCCCTCCCCATTCCCAAGTGGGGAGAGAGTGGGTGAGCGGCTGCGTGGCGTTTAGCTGCTGACAAGGCTCAAACCACGACAGTCCATTTTGGCACCCAACATGGGGCATGAAGGGTTGAGATAACAACAGACTTGATCTGCGTGTGCTATCAAATTTATTATAATGCCGACTTCCCATCCTGTTACGTCATTCTCTTGGCTCCTAGAAACGTGGGTTTTGTTGCTGCAGTTGTGTTATACATCACATTACTTACCGTATCTAGTCCTCATACTGCTGCTTATTACCCGTGGGAATTGGATTAAGATTTTTGCCTTGCTGTATTATGTAACACTGATCTATTGCATGATAAAATCATTGGTCTTGGGAGTAGTGGGGGATTTGTACTCAGCATGGTCATCGTCTGTATACACTGTGGGGCACCTAGTGGAATGGGTTAGTAACTACACCCTCCACCTTTTCTCCTCAGAGAGCCCACCCAAGGGGGAGATACCTTCTTCTATCTTCCCCTTCTCCAGGCTACTTGCAAGTATGCTTGAGAATGCTGAGAACTCTGAATATCCATGGAATGCTCATATTAACGTTGTTGTCTTGTTTCTGGAAGCTGTAGTGTTCCTGAATGTGGTTCAGGTTCTGTTTCGGGTTAAGCAACTGTTTCTGAATACCACCCAGAGGTCTACCCCAGGTTTGCAGAGTTATGAGTGGCTGGGAGTGTGAGGTAGCATGCGCAAGTACCTAGGACAGTGGGGACCTCCAATGTTTTGGAACTTCACCCCTGAACAAGTGCAGGATCCTGAGAAACTAGTAAAATATTTAGAAAAGGTGTGTGTCATCCTGACAACTCAAGAGAGACGCAGATCATTGCAACATTTTGGGGCCTGGCCCATGCCTACTGAACCCTGCTTGCCACTTTGCAGTACCCTCAAAAGGAAGACGTCTCGGCATCTGCGAGCAAAACAACCGGCACTGCAACCACTCTGACACCTCCACCAGGCACTGCAGCCACTCCAACTCGGACAACAGACACTGCAGCTAATCTGACCCCTACGATAAATATTGTGGGTGAACCAGAGAATCAGTCCATGATGGTGTCAGTTGCTCCCATACAGAAGAAGAAATACACTAAAAAATCCCCTCACATTGTAAAAGATGATGGTGAACCAGGGCCATCACAAGAACAGGAGGAGGCAGAGCCAGTGGTAATCACTTGATCTCTATCCCTCAGTGAACTACAAGACATGCGAAAGGATTTCAGCTGCCATCCGGGCGAACACCTCCTTACCTGGCTGCTCCGATGCTGGGATAGCAGGGCCAACAGTGTGGAATTAGAAGGTAGAGAGGCCAGGCAACTGGGATCCCTGTCCAGGGACGCAGGCATTGACAAGATTATTGGAAGAAAGACACAAACATTCAGCCTTTGGAGACGACTACTGTCAGGCGCGAGGGACAGATATCCCTTCAAGGAAGATCTTCTATGTCATCCAAGTAAGTGGACTGCCATGGAGAGAGGCATCCAATACCTGAGGGAACTAGCTGTACCAGAGTTGGTTTATTATGACCTGGACAATGCACAGCCAACCATAGACCCAGGTGAAGTCATATGCACCTGGCCCACATGGCAGAAGTTTATACAGAGTGCTCCATCATCACATTGCAATGTATTAGCGGTATTGGACACGAGAGAGGAAGAGGGACCAACTATGGATGACTTGAATAGCTTACTCCGGCACTATGAAGAAAGTCTCTCTTCTTCCATCGTCGTGCCTGTGGAGAAACTGTCACAAGAAGTCTGACAACTCAAAGAGGACATGTCCTACTCTCCACCTCCACAGACTAAGGTCTCAGCGATCAGGAGCAAACAGTTCCCTACTCAAGCAAGACGATATACACCACAGGGGAACCTATGATATTACCTGCACAACCATGGAGAAGACATGAGGAAATGGGATGGGAAACCCACCTACCTTCTAAGAGAGCGGGTTCGAGAGTTGGAAGGAAGAACAGCTACAAAACAAGGTTCTTCCAGGAGAAGTGCCACTCCAGTCTCCACAAATCAGTTACCCAAACTGCGTAGAAGAGTTGACTTTGCTCCTGATCCTATGAGAAGAACTTCCAAGTCGTACTTACAAGAAGTGAGTAACCAGGAAGAGAGTGAGATTTGCACAGACCGCACTAACCCCTTCATCGATAATGGAGACTATGACCAGCATTAGAGGGGCCCTGCCTCCAGCCAGGTGGAGGAGAGGGATAACTGTGTTTACTGGACTACGTGGATTTGATGGCCTGGCACATCTGACCCCCAGGGGTATAAGGCTCTGGTGGACACTGGTGCCCAGTGCACCCTGATGCCATCGAATTTCCAAGGAACAGAGCCTGTTTGTATTTCAGGAGTGACTGGCGGGTCTCAACAATTGACTGTGTTGGAGGCTGAGGTGAGCCTAACTGGGAATGAGTGTCAAAAGCACCCCGTTGTGACTGGCCCGGAAGCTCCCTGTATTCTTGGAATAGATTATCTCTGGAGAAGATATTTTAAGGACCCAAAAGGGTACCAGTGGGCTTTCAGTATAGCTGCCTTGGAGACAGAAGAAATTAAAACAGCTGTCCACTCTGCCAGGGTTCTCAGAGGATCCTTCTTCCGTGGGACTACTGAAGGTTGAAGAACAACAAGTGCCAGTTGCTACTACATACAACTCTGCACCAACGGCAATATCGCACCAACAGAGACTCTGTAGTTCCCATCCACCAACTGATTCGTCAACTCAAGAGCCAAGGGGTGATCAGCAAGACTCGTTCACCCTTTAACAGCCCTATATGGCCAGTGCGGAAGTCTAATGGAGAGTGGAGACTGACAGTGGACTATCAGGGCCTGAATGAAGGCATGCCACTGCTAAGTGCTGCTGTGCCAGACATGCTACAGCTTCAATATGAATTGGAGTCAAAGGCAGCCAAGTGGTATGCCACAATTGATATCACCAGTGCCTTTTTCTCCATCCCTTTGGCAGCAGAGTGCAGTGCACAGTTTTCTTGCACCTGGAGGGGTGTCCAATACACCTGGAACAGACTGCCCCAGGGGTGGAAACACAGTCCCACTATTTGGCATGGACTGATCCACACTGCACTGGAACAGGGTGAAGCTCCAGAACATTTACAATACATTGATGACATCATTGTATGGGGGAATACAGCGGAAGAAGTTTTTGAGAAGGGAGAGAAAATAGTTAAAATTCTTTTGAGAGCTGGCTTTGCCATAAATCAGGGTAAAGTCAAGGGCCCTGCACAGGAGATTCAGTTTTTAGGAATCAAATGGCAAGATGGGTGTCGTCAGATTCCAATGGATGTGATTAATAAAATAACGGCTATGTCTCCACCAACCAGCAGAAAGGAAGTACAAGCTTTCTTAGGTGTGATAGGCTTCTGGAGAATGCATATTCCAAATTACAGTCAGATTGTAAGCCCTCTTTATCAAGTGACTCAGAAAAAAAATGACTTTTTATGGGGCCCTGAGCAAAAGCAAGCTTTTGAACAAATTAAGCAAGAAATAGTTCATACTGTAGCCCTTGGGCCAGTTCGGGCAGGACATGATGTTAAAAATGTGCTCTACACTGCAGCCGGGGAGAATGGCCCTACCTGGAGTCTTTGGCAGAGGGCACCAGGGGAGACCCGGGGTCGACCCCTTGGGTTCTGGAGTCGAGGATATAGAGGATCTGAAGCCCATTATACTCCAACTGAAAAAGAGATACTGGCAGCATACAAAGGGGTTCGAACTGCTTCAGAAGTGATTGGTACAGAAGCACAGCTCCTCTTGGCACCCTGACTGCCAATACTGGGCTGGATGTTCAAAGGGAAGGTCCCCTCAACACATCATGCAACTGATTCTACGTGGAGTAAGTAGGTCGCGCTTATCACACAGCGGGCTCGAATAGGAAACGCCAACTGCCCAGGAATATTGGAAGTGATCACAAATTGGCCAGAGAACAAAGACTTTGGAATGTCGCCAGAGGAAGAGGTGACCCGAGCTGAAGAGGCACTGCCATATAATGAACTACCAGATAATGAGAAGCGATATGCCTTGTTTACCAATGGGTCCTGTCGCATTGAGGGAAACATCGGAAGTGGAAGGCTGCTGTGTGGAGCCCCACACAACGGGTCGCAGAAGCTGCTGAAGGAGAAGGCGAATCCAGTCAATTTGCAGAGGTGAAAGCCATCCAGCTGGCCTTAAGTATTGCCGAGTGAGAAAAATGGCCAGTCCTTTACCTCTACACTGATTCATGGATGGTGGCAAATGCCCTGTGGGGGTGGTTGCGGCAGAGGAAACAAAGAGGCTGGCAGCGTAGAGGCAAACCCATCTGGGCTGCTGACTTGTGGCAGGATATTGCTGTTCGGATAGAGAACTTGGTTGTGAAAGTACGCCACGTAGATGCTCATATACCCAAAAATCGAGCAACGGAAGAACATCAAAACAACCGTTAGGTGGACCAAGCTGCAAAAATTAAGGTGGCCCTAGTAGATCTGGACTGGCAACATAAGGGTGAAAAATTTATGGCTCACTGAGCCCATGACTCTTTGGGCCATCAAGGAAGAGACGCAACATATAGATGGGCTTGTGACCGAGGGGTGGACTTAACCATGGACACTATCTCACAGGTTATCCATGAATGTGAGACCTGTGCTGCAATCAGGCAGGCCAAGCAGTTAAAACCTCTTTGGTATGGAGGGCAATGGTTAAAGTATAGATATGGGGAGGCCTGGCAGGTTGATTACATCACGCTCCCACAAACTCGTCATGGTAAACGTTACATACTTACAATGGTAGAAGCAGCTACCGGATGGCTGGAAACATATGCCGTGCCCCATGCCACTGCCTGGAACACTATTCTGGGACTTGAAAAACAAGTCCTGTGGTGGCATGGCATCCCAGATAGAATTGAGTCAGATAATGGTTTTCATTTTCAAAATAATCTTATAAACACCTGGGCAAAAGAATATGGCATTGAGTGGGTATATCATATCCCCTATCATGCCCCAGGCTCTGGGAAAATTGAGCAGTATAATAGGCTACTAAAGACCGTGCTGAGAGCAATGGGAGGTGGAACTTTTAAGCATTGGGACACACATTTAGCAGAGGCCACCTGGTTAGTCAATACTAGAGGATCTGCCAACCAGGCTGATCATTCTACGTACTGTAGATAGAGACAGAGTCCCGGTAGTGCACCCTAAAAACATGCTGGGGAAGACCATCTGTGTTATTCCTACTTCAGGTAAAGGTAAACCCATACGTGGAATTACCTTTGCCCAAGGACCCGGATGCACTTGGTGGGTAATGCAGAAGGACGGGAAAGTCCAATGTGTGCCTCAAGGGGACTTAATGTTAGGTGAAAATAGCCAATAAACTGTATTGGATTAATCACCACACCACCCTATCAATGCTTTGTTATGGTTGATACATATTAGGCTAATGGCATCCTATTAATGAAGGCAAACATGAACTTGGATAAAGTTAGGACTGGTTTCAGCAACTGATGCCCGGTGACTGCTGCAGACTGTGAATACAGACAGCGTCAGATGCATCAGGCACCAGCTCCAACACAGACTGCATGCCATCCTCCTGCCAGGTCCAAGGACACCTGTGCCCTACTGACTGAGCATCGATCCTCCTGCCTGAAGGGACTGTTATAACAGATGGAACCTGAAGCTATGGACCAAACGAACTCCTGATGCATTCTGCAGTGATGGCCCACGGACTGAGGGAATGATACCTATGTGCACATGTCTATGACCAAGGAAGAGGATAGTAATGAATTAGAATGTATTAGAAATATGGAATGTGAGCATAACATAAATGATATGGAATAAGGGGTGGATACTGTCCTGGTTGGGGCTGGACTAGAGTTCCCGTTGGTCTGGCAGCGGGAGGAGCTGCAGCCCCCTGAGACCCCAGGGGCTCCCCAGGTCCCAGTGCCCTCACCTGTGTGCGGGGGCGGGGGGAGCACAGCTGGAGGGCTGGGCCCCGATTGGCCGATAGTCCGTGTCATGTGACCTTGTGCTCACTATATAAAGGTAGGAGTGGGTCAGGAGGGGCTCTCACTTCTGGGAGTGTGGCTGTGGGGCCTTGGTGTTTGGGATCACCGGTGGGAGCAGGTGGATGGTGAGCAGCTGTATGGTACATTACCCGCTGATACTGCTGTCAGCGTATTGTTCCGTTACTGTTATTAAACTGTTTTTATCTCAACCCGCGAGTCTCCCTTTGCCCCTCTGATTCCATCCCCATTCCCAAGTGGGGGAAGGGTGGGTGAGCGGCTGCGTGGCATTTAGCTGCTGACCAGGTTTAAACCATGATGTATACATATCCAGTAAAGGAATAGTAATGCATTGTCAGAAGAAAAGGAGAGCAGCCTGAACATCGTAAGTCACCAACATTTGGCACCTGCGACATGGCTGAGCAGGCCAGATAACTGGAGTGGGCACTCTGCAGGTGGAGCACATGGGTAGTGCTGGCAGTCAAACCTCTATCCCATCATTTAAGAATATTGAGTATGCTGGGAAGAGGAGGCCAGGCTGGGGGGGACATGAGACTGTTGGTAATATCCATCTGTTCTCCCTGCTGATGAGGTTACAAGCCTGTGATTCTTGACCAGAGAAACTTAAATGAATAATAAATTAAAAAAAAGTTTCAGTGACTAATAACAACAACTTGTGCTAGAAAAGGATGCTGTCAATTTGGAAGTTAAAAAAGAAAAGAGATGTCTTTCCTGTGGATCATTCAACATCTGTGTGAAATGATTTTTGCTTTTTTTCTCACTAAGATCTATTAACACTTCAGTATCTTATTCAAACCAATAATTGCTTGGTTTGGATCTGATAATGCACTTGTTCTTACAGCTACTCTTCCCATGTGGGAAATGCAGTGCTATTAACATAACCTCCTGCTGATGATATAAACCTTGGTATTACGTGTTGGAGGACCGAATTGCAGGGAGCTGATTGGAGGGAGATAGAGATTCATTCCTGCAGAAGTGTGATGTGCTCTTTTGTTTTAGCATCACATGACGGTACTGAACCAGAAAGATGCAGAGTCATCATAGCTGAAAAGGTAGTCAGCTTTCTGGTACCCAAGAAGTACTATGTATGGAGTAAATGACAGTTCCGGTAACTAATTTGGTTAAGTGAGTTTGGTAGGATGGAAAATAGAGGACAAATCCCATTATAAGATTGCTTATTTTTAATTAAGAGTAATTACTTTTAATTAAAAGTTGTAAGAAGGTGGACACTGATATTTCTGAAGCATTTTCATTAGTTCTATACGGTTTCCAAATTCATTGCATGTTTCTAGACTCTTAATGAAAACAGGTTTAAGTTATTTTCTCCTCTTGTGACTCTCAGCATTATAAGGTCACAGAGACTTCTTTTTACACTAATACTAGGGAAGAAGAAATGTTTTCTTTGGTACTTAAACCTTTCTTGTTGCTTGTAGTGGCCTGTCTAGTCTTCTGTTTGCAGTCATGAAGCAACATGCTGTCTCTTGTGACCTTTTGTTGACTCTTCTAGCTTTTGTTTTGGAGAGCCATCATAGCCTACCCAGCTCTCTTTATGAGTCCATACAGATGTGATTTGTTGCATGAAGACATGAGTTAAGTGTTAGAAGTGAACAAGGAATTGCTGAAATATCTTTATGCTTCTGGGGATTTGTAGTTAGGGAATATCAGCAGATGAGGAATAGCACTTTATATTTACAGCTCTTTTTTTCTTTAATGTAAGAGAGTTTCGTTTAGTATATAATAATTTGCATTGTGTGAATGTCTTTATGTTTTGACATGATCCTGCTGATGGAGAAATGTCAGTGTGTTGCATCTGGTGACTTAATTTTCTTTCCTGAGGAAGTACATAAGGAATACTCAAAAAATAAACTCTGTTGCAGCATACCGTAGTATTTTACTTGTATGTAAGTGAAAAGAAATGAATGCCTCCAGAAATACGTGGAGGCATTTAATTACCAGAACCATTTGTTATTATTATTTCATTTGCTGTTGAGGAAAATAGCAAGAAAAAAAAAGTGAAAACCCTCCTGGGAAACCAAAGCTTTTTAGATGTGTTTTGTGGTTGATGTTTCATGCTTGTTAACTCCAGGATTTGGTTTCAAAACCCTTTTAATAGAGTTGCTAATGGAATTCTTCATCTTACAGGATGTGTGATAAGAGATTTTTGTGTGAGAGCAACATGAGCTGCAAAGTTCCATGTGCCATTTAGTAACACTGTCCAGATTTCCATAAAGTTGGTGTTACTGGGGTACTATTTCATAAGACAGGGGGGAAGGATTCTTCTCCAGGCATCATTTATATGCTTGTTTGATGCTTGTCAGTTTGCTGGCAGTCTGCTCTGGACCATGTGCTTAACTCTCTGTTTGTTCTTTAAAATCCAAAATATGGGTTGGAATGAAACCAAAACATCCCCCCCCTGCAAACACTCCAGCTAGATGCCTCCTCCCTCATCATGGGCCTCCTCACCTGCTGAGTGAAAGCTCACACTTGGAAACCCTTTTCTTCCTACCTGCAGTTGCAGTGGTCTGCTGTTGAGAAACCAGAAGTTATTTGCTAAACAGATTAGCATGGACACCTGCATTAGCTTGATTGTAGAGCTTGGAGCTTCGTGTGGGCTAATTTGACTTGTTTTTCAGGGAGTTTCCCTGTTCCTCCAGGTCAACTGCTGTTAATCTGTAATATCACTTGGATGTTCATCCATGGACTAGAGAGTCTGAAGCACAATGGCCAAATGAGAGGTTGGAGGAGGAAGAGGAGGCTACCTCCTATGAACTCTCCATTTAGTTGTATGGTCCCCTGGTCCATCTTTGGTTTGTAACAGGTCATTTTGGTTAGTACTTAATCCACTTACTTAATCCTTTGTAGATTTTGCCATTGATTATGTTATGGCTTTACTTTATTAAAATAAAGTCTTACCTTCTGGATCTTTCATTTCCTTTATTTTAAGTCTACACAAGTTGTTTCTTATAGCATCTCAGGTCCTTCTGGGAGTTTTAGTCACCCTCAGTGTAACTGTTACTATTTCAAGTAATATTACTGATCTAAAGTTAGTTTACTGTGCTATGCCGTAGATATTATTTTGAGCTGTGGACTTCTGCTCTCTAAACAAAAGCTGACTTAAGTGACTATAGGCTTGGATTTGGTGGAGTTTTTTCTTTCCGTTTTGTACTCTTTTGCTGTCACCCTGGCAAAGGTAAACCCTTGAGATGAACAGGTAAGGTGAAGGATCAAGATCTAATGACACTTGTTGGAAATTAGTTGTGAAAAACAGGTTGTACTCTGGATGTCTTAATTCTTGTTTGTGCCCAGGCATCTTGAAAACAGGTTTTGTTTAAATTTTGTGATTTCTGGTTTGTGCTGGTTCTTTTTAACTGGGCATGCTATAAATCCTTTTTAAATAATGTGTCTATCAGATGTGTTCCCATGCCTGTAGTACTAATGTCAGGCACACCCTCTCTACACCTAATACAGCAGGAACTGTTTCCCCCAAAGGTACAGAAAAGCAGAATTAAATTTGAAGGGAAAAATCAAATAAAGCTGAAATGAAAAGGAGGCAGAAAGAACTGGCAGGAGTTTGAGGTGAGGATTGAACATATTGTATTTGTAGGCTGTAAAACTGCTTAATTTAGTGACTAATATAACTGTGGCTACTCAGCATAGCATGGTGCCTACCCCTGTACTCTATCGACACTGTCCTTTACAGGCCTTAAAAATTAATTTGAAGTTATGCCAGCAAATGCTACCTTACTTTATTGTAGAATATCCACCTAACGTTTGACGGCTGTTCTGCATTGGACATATTACACGCTGAGGAACTTAACGGCACACTACTATAGAAAGATTTTCTTTTTCTTTTTTTAAGCAAAAATTCAAGGAGGTGCAGATAGTTCCTGAGAGGAAATAGCACCTCCTGGAAACTCTCCGCGGCTCTCCAGCGGTACCTCAGCCGACTGGCTGTCCGCGCTGAGCCTGGCAGCGCAAGGCAGGGTGACCTGGCTCCGCACCGGTTGGTGCAGGGCCATGGTTATTGTATCACCTGGGGTGCTACCCCTGCAGAACCAGCCTGCGGCTTGTCCAGTGAAAGTGGGGGCACAGGTCCAGTGAAAGTGGGGATGATGCCTTCAGGGGGACGAGGCCTTCACGCTGACTCTCACACAGGCCGTCTGATTCGTACCAAGGGAGAGGCCGAGCTGATGCAGCTCTTCTTGATAGGTAAAGTATGAAAATTGGAGGACACCAGCAGATTTTTATAAGGCTTAGAGAGATGATTAAACTTTAATGATGTTTTGAAGCCCTGTATGCATTTTTTTGTGTTGTAAAGCTGCTCTTTTCCCCTTTGTTTTCCTGATGGTTTTCAATGGAAACCATGACATGCTTCTCTTTTGTTTTGTGTTCTGTTGAAATAAACGTCTCTCTAATAATATGAAGAAAGCAACGAGGGAGAATTTTTTTCTATCTGGGATGCAAAATCTGTATATGACTCATGCTTACAGGTAACATTAGACTGATGATTACAGAGGATGTGTTTGCTGTAAAAAATGCATTAAACTAAACATGAAACTTGATTCTAGCTTTGAATATACGCTAGTTTTGTTTACTCATTCCTTTTGTAATGGCAGATTTTTTTCTGTCTTACCTAATTTAAAAAATAAAGCAAAGTAGTGGATTATTAGATGACAGCTGTTGTCTCAGAATTCTCTTCAGGGATTATTTTTTTTTCACATCTCAATTTTATTTATTCTTGGCCTGTCACTTAATATGGACCTGTTCCTGCCTTGAGACTGAGGATCAGTTCTCGGTGTCCCAAGTTTTGATGCAGTCCACGTTTCAGGACAATCAGGGGCCTTGAAAGCCATGCTCCCTTCCTTCTCTCCTGCCGTAGCTCTGCCACCTTTGTCCTGACGTATTGAAAAATAGGGTGAAACAAAGCACGAGGGAAAGAGCAAAATAGAAAGAGGAATTAAGAGAGTTTTAAAGCATGTATATAAAGCAATTTTATCGGTGTGCCTGTACTTTTATTTCAGAAGTGTATCGATACTTTTGCATGATCATAATTTTTTTCCTTGGTGTTGCTCTTGCTGTAATTTCTCACAAAGTCTGCCATGATGTGTCCCTCACTGTCTTCATTCCTGAATAGTCAGGTCAACAACAAACAACTAAACTGTGTGATTAAATCATTGTATTTTCCCTTTGTTTGTATTTAGACAGCCCTTTTTCTCATGTAATGATTATTTAAGTAGCAGAAGGAAACCTTTTTGCTTGTGTTATATGCATTTTACTCAGGATACGCATGGCCTTGGAAGAAAAATCTAGTTGTTTTTTTTTTCTCATGAATACAGGAAATTACCATGCTGTGTGCAGAATGATCACTGACAGAAGTTTGAGGGACAGGTGAAGTGACCTCCTCTAGCTCGTAAGGGGCTCTTCTTGCACCCCACGTGCTTTCCTCTCTTCTCCCACCACTTATACCATTTCTCTGGTTTGAGGAATATATCCTTCAGCAATTCAAAAATGTGAAATTTCAGTTTCCAGAGGTTTACTGAATTAAAATGCATTTTAAAAACAAAGGTGCACTCTTGTATGAAATAGCTGTCTATTTTTTACAAATTCTAAGAAAATGACTTTGTGCTGATTACCAACTTAAAAACTGCGTCAGCCAGTAATGGATACTAGAATACTGTACATAAGAATGATGGACAACTACAGTGAAGCTACAGAGAATAGAAATGGCCTTTTAAGTTACCTACTGTTGGGTTTACAACACTGTTGCAGTTTACAACAGAGAAATGTTTCCTGATTTTCCAGTAAACCGAAGTAGCAAAAGAAGCTGGTGCTGATTCTTTTACTAAATTTTGATTTGACAGAAAAGCCGAATTTTGCAGTCTACCACTTGCTTGTATTGTCACTAATTGAGTTTTAAATGTTTTGTTCTATTTCCTGCTGTAATAATGATTTATATCTTTCTAGTTAATGAGCCTAGATTATTAGAGGATCATGTTCAGGGGCTGCCGTGAAAAGCACAGCAGTCCTGCAGTCCACTGAAAATTTATCTCAAATTACTTTTTTTTACCATTTTACTTAAAAAGGAACTTCCCAAAAATACTATTCTTATAGGTGGCAAATAAAAACTTCTGAAAGAGACAGAACCTCAATCTGAAAAAGTATTTTGGCTAGTCAGCTATGAAATAATCCCACAAATCATTAATATGAATGATCTGCAGAAAGAGGACAGGGTTAGTCCAGTTCTTAATGACTATATTGTGCAACGCTTCTTCAGGGGTGTGAGACTCTTGATGTTTTACAGCATCATCTTCTGTGTCTAAAAGGACACCGTAATTAAACAAAGGCAAGTTTGACAACTATATTTACTAACTTTGAGTGCCAAGACCACCCAGAAAACAAGCAGTAAGTGTTTATTTGTATATTTTTACTCTTGCAAATATTTCTGCAGGTGTGGGGGTTTTTTGTTGGTTGTGGGTTTTTTTTGGTTTGTTTGGGTTTTTTTTTGTTTTTTTTTTCTGAAGAGACACAGTAGTCTGTAAATGAGGTCTATATGAGTCAGTTTGTAAGTGGATAAAGATTTTTATTGTGAAGAGACTGCTGAATGCTAAGAAGCTTCTTGTGTATGAACTGCCCACCAATTTCTTGAAATGGCAAAAGTTATGTTCTTTAGTTGCGATAATTTTATGTAAGATAGTCTGGATTCAGTTATATCCAACAAGTCAGCCAAGGAACAATCTTGAGAAAAGGAGTATAGTAAATATTAAGAATCATTGATCCGATGCAAATCACACCTCATTCTCATCGTTTACCCATGCTACTGATGGTTCATTAAGAATGTGCAATTTAAACAGTTTGTTTTTAGCAGAGATATGAATACCTGTAGTAGAACTTTATTGTTACAAACTTTACAGGAAAAAAAATGAAAACTGCTTTCTTGACTATTGCAAGGCTTGTGCAGGAGCCTTGCTGGACTGGAGAAGTCTGTTGTAGCTTTGTTCTTTCAACTGCCTTGTCGCTGCTGTTTGTAAGGGTAGATTGATGAGAGGGGATCTAAGAAAGCCTCGAGTCCTTCCCTGCTGAAGCTCAGGACTGAAAGCTGCTCCTTGCTTAGCTTGGGAGGGATGGCTCAGACTCTCCCTACGTTGAAAGAGGATCTCCTAGACCCGGCCCAGATCCTGGGATCCCTTGTAGCTGCTTACTTGGTTTGTCAGTCCCTGACAGAATAGATGACACTAATGTCCATGGCGAGTTTCTAATCCTTGGTCCTCTAAGAGAATTTGTCAAAACAGCTCCAGTGTTTTAGATCTTTATGTGGTCCAGTTTCAGTAAGACTTTTAAATAAGACTTTAATCAAAGCTGAATGGGTGTTAGAAATGAACCAAGAGGACTTTTTTTTTCATGTATTTAGTTCCTAAAATAGTCTTTTAGACTTTAGTAATTCTTAAACAAAGTACTAATGTTTATGAAAGGTGACAATGTTCTTCTTAGCAACAGTTGTAGAGATTAGTTTCATCTTTCAACGTCTCAGTAAGATGCTATTCCAGAGAATGTATACTTATCCTCCATATCAGTATTTTCATACTAACTGGCTGTTTGTTATATAGCTTTTTACTTTGTATTTGAGGAAAACCTCCAACATTTCCTAGCTCTACGTGCATTCTTTTGAGTGAAGAGAATATTTTTTTGGATTGTATTTTTAGAACTGTGTGTTGTCCAAGAATGCATGAAAAAAGGAGAAAAATGGGTTGACCATTCTTTTAAACTTGCATTTTTCCGTATCAGATTCATCAGCTCTGCTTTCTGTGATGCATAAAGATCACTGCTTCTCTTGGACACCAGAAAGACAGACCCACAATTACTTTCTTTTGTAGGTGATTATCTTCTGAAAACTGATTACCTTCCTTGTATGTTTTCTGAAGATAAGATTCTATCTGCAGTGACTCATATTTTCAGTCATAATGATGTGTCTTTTTTATAAGAAACTTCTGTTGATTTGTCTTTTTTTTTTTTTTTTTTTTTTTTCCTTTTGGTCACAGGCTTTTCAGCTTTCTAGCATGCTATTTATGGTAGGTAGACCATTGTCAGTTGAAGGCCTTTAATGAAGTTTTGCTATGGACTTAAGTAACGTAAATATTTCAATTTGAAATATATATATACAAGAAAATAATATAAAATTTTCAATTAAAATATAGGTTATGAAATTTTTGGAGTACATGAGAACTCTTGGGTGTAGTAAATACAGGTTTATGATCCAGGAGGTGCTTTTTTTTATTACTTGGCCACATACAACAGGCTAGGAAAGAGACTGCCAAGCAATTTCTACAGTTTCAGTTAAGCAAAGGCAAGCTTTAACAAACATATGAATACATTAGAATTTTATTATCTTTATGTGCCTGAAATGTTTCTGCCTTGCAGTCACTTCAAATAACCATGCTATTGCAATCCAGAGGGAGTAGCAAGTAGCCTGAAAAGTCGCTGAAGTGCAAATAGTGAATTTTTTTCCTTTCACTTGACAGTAACAAATCCATGAGAGAACTGTTTCCCTTGAATTGCTGGGCTGCTGAGAGCCAAATTTGACCAATCAGTTGTACTAACCATTACAAGGGAGAAGCAGCAGCAGAAATCTGTGCTTCGTAAAGGAATCTTTAACGAGGGCAAAAGGTTTTGTTTCGTAAAATCAAGGTCGTATGTTCTTAGGAATAAGACCTCTTGCTTGTTTGCAAGGAATAGAATAGCCAGGAATATGCATAGAAGAAATAATATAAATTCCATCATGAAAATTACTTCAGTGTAGAAGGTACATCAGGGCAACTATTCTTCTCTTGTAAAGCAGGCAGTTAGTTAAGCTACCTACACATTATAGAGAATAAAGGGAATTAGGCATTAATAAAGGAACGAATGAAATGGTACATAAAGGAGAGCTTAGTAGACCCACTTTTTCTGGTGAAGGTCTGTTAAATTGAGGTTGGAATTATGATTTCTTGCCAGGTTCTAGGTTCCAAACTTTCTGGCTTGATACCACTTAAATGGTGGTAGTATCAGCTCACTCAGATAATAACTACCAATTTTGACTCTCTTAAAAACTTCTCTTAATATTTTTTTTTTTATTAGCAACAATGTAAAATTTAAGCATCTGTAACTATCAACCCATAAAGGCTTATAAACCCAGGGTAGATGCAGACAAAAATGTTATTGCTTGAAAAAGACAATGGAGTGTGTTGGCTGTTTTCCTTACTAATGATGGCAACTGCAAGAAAATTTGGAAAATGCTGGGTTTACTGTATTTGCCCTGAATATATGAGAAACTTAAACCTTTTAATTTGGCATTTGTTTTTTGAGGTGGGTTTTCTGCGTGTTTTGTTTTGTTTTAATGAATGTTCAGCTTCCCATGATGATTTGCTCATTCTGTCAATGTTTTAATTGTTCTAGTGAAGGATTATGATTAGAGTGAGTCCTGTAGTTGCCTTGATAAAGGTCTGTGGTTTTGAACACTTCCTTGGGTTTTTGCTTGACTTCAACCAGAGATTGCACAGCTTTGTTGAGCAGAAGCATTTGCTGTGGAAGCCAACTTGTCAGCAGAGGTAGTAGAAAGTGGCATTTCTCTCTGAAGTTTAGTGTTAATGAGAAGTCACAAACACCCCACAGATTAGTAACACTCTAGATAAAGAGCTTCAAGTAAAAGAAATACTCAGTGGCTGTAAACATTTCCAAGTGTTTCCTTTTGTCAAATAATTTTTTACTGTGAATGTGTTCACAGTCCTTGTTTTCTACAGCTGTGATCTGAATTCAAAGCTGCAGGAAGTGCATGCTAAAGAAATGGAGAGATGAGAAAAAGAAATGCAATTTGTTTTAATACTGTGAAAAGGATTTTTTTTTTTTTTTTTTTGTGCAGGACAAAAAGTAAACTATGGCTGGATTTTGGGCTAGTATTGTAGTAGTTGTAGTTGAAAAGAACATTTTCTGGCATGAATTAAACTGATAATGGATTTGATCTTAGCCAAAAGTTGACAATCTTCTTCCTGAAAAATGAGTCATTTTGCAGAGCAAGAGAGTTAAAGAGGAAGGTCCTTCTGAAAGAAGGATTTAACTTCTTCAGTCGCTGCATGCACAATGTTGTGTTAAAAAAATACCTCTAGTACCCAACTTGCATTGAATAGAAACAGGGAAATGGTCATCTTTTAGTGCCCCATTAAAGCATTATTTTGCTGTATGCTCTGGCAGTATAGTGTTACATATAATATTCAAAGGAGTATGTACGTTGTGATCTAAAATAATGATCACAGCTCTGGTTATCCCAGTGTGTTGTGTAAGTACAGCTGATATTAGCCCAGTTAAGGTTCTGAACAGTAGGTGTCTCCTGCTAAAATACAAATTTGCCTTTTGCAAAGTAATTCTGGAAGTGATAGTCATTTAGCAGTACTCTGCTCCTTAAACTCAGTGTCTTACGGAGCTGGAGTATTATACTTATATCTAGTAGTAGTTCACACACCAACCTCCCAAGAAGAGTAAGCACAAGGCAGATTGTTTCAGAAGTGACTTCAGTTATAAAAAAACATAAAAGAAAAAAAGAAAGAAAGTTTGTTTGGGTTTGTTTTTTTTTTTTTTTTTGTCCATCGTATTTTTGATTTTTCTGTCACGTCATTATAAAAACAAATGGATGTGTGAGATTGGACTAGGAGGACTTGAAGTTTAGACTGTTTATACTGTCCCAGTGCTCAGAGAAGAGTATGAGCTATGGCGTTAATACAGACAAGTAAAACTGGAGAAAGAGTTCAGTAGGTATTCCCCAGTCTTTTGAGAATAGCCAAGAGACTTTACTTGCAACCCAGATGAAACACTGATTTACTTGTCAAATAACTTTCTCTTGGTCAGCATGACTTCACAGAATACAAATTTAGGACATAACTTGTTCATCTACTTCATAGCAGTTTGGAAATCCCTGTAACAACAGAAGACAAGGTTATGTTAACTGAGTGGAGCAGAACCAAATTTGATCTAAGCAACTGATTGAAGTCAATGCCAGTGGTTACCCAGTGAAGCTGTGTATCTTCAGATCTTTGAAGTCAGGGACTAAGTAAGCAGGAGGAAAATGGACATTATGTAGCATTAAGTTGGCTCAAACACATTCTGGTTTGAGTATCACAGCAGTTAGCAGGACAGTAGTCTGCAAAGCCAGGTGCTTATCTTTAAAGTCACGTCAGATACAAAGCTTTATTTCATACTGGTACTGAAGTCTTTTGGTACAGCTGTGCAGGTATGGCTGCTCCACCTTCAGTAATGCACACCTACAGCTGCAGTACTGTATTTTGGAAAAATCTATATTTGAGGGGGTTTATTCTTTTTTTTTTTTTTTTTGTCAGAAATTTTGCGTGGTTTTGCATTAAAGGATGGCAATTGTTTCTTCTGGTGTGTGGCACCGTTACATCCTGCTGATGGGATTTGCTCCTTTTATGTTTAGGGTTGGAATTGCGCTCTCAAAAAAGATCTGGTGTTTGAGGGTATCAGTTGCTGGTCCCGCCTCTTGTATTTTTTGTTGAAAACACATCCTTATTGATGTTGTTGCTTTAAGAGGAAATGCATTGTATTTTCAGATTCTTCCTTTACTATACCTGCTGCGTTTAAATGGATGTATGTTATATTTTAAAGCAAAATATCATAAAGTCACATAAACAGTTTCATATTTTGATCACATATATGTCCAGGATTACAGTGTTCTATATTCTTTGAAACCAGATAATCTGGAAAGTGCTGTGAAAGAAGTAATCACATAGTTCCCATCAGAATTAATGAACTCCTTAGCCAGATCCTCTGAACTTCCTGTAAATCTTGTCCTTGCATTATAAAAAGCTGACTCAGATATTTATTTTATATCTGTACCTATAACTTTTAATTAAAATCCTAAATCCGTGAGATTATTTTTCTCATCTGGAACGGTAGCTGGAGGTGTTTTCAGGCTGTATATATTCTGTTTGCATGATTTGCATGTGTATGATCTGTTCAACTGATGATGATTGAAGCAGTGGAGGCCTTTATCCTGCAAATGCAAAAAAGTAAGGTGGTGGAGATACTGAATTCACATACATTTAATTCACATATCAAATCTAACCTAATCAAATGCCAATGCAACCCTGTTCGGTGATTGGTAAAATATTAAACATTTATTTAGTTCCCCTTAGAACTTTTGGTCTGTAATTATTAAAAGTGTATCTGATAACTCTATATTAGAAGCCTGAAACGATGTCACATTTGAGATTACTGATAGACTACAGACCAAAAGAGGTGCATAAATGCCAATTCAGTATAATAGATTTTTTTCCTATTTTTTTCACCTGATATTCTCTTTGAAAGCTATTTTTTGATGGTGACCTTTTCTTCTTACCTCTGTTTCTGAATAGCAGTACTCTGTTATCTCCCAGAACAACTTACTGCATGTGATGTGGTTGGTGGCTGTCTGCCAGAAGAATATTTCTTCCCTGTCTCTCCCCTCCTCTGACTTTGTTTTTGAAGTTTTTCCCTTTTCAGCCAGCCATTGGGAAGACAATTCTCAATATCGTGGGAGAATCTGTTTAGTTTGCTTGAGGAGCATGGTGCAGGAGCTAGCCCAGATATGCCTGGATGCCACCACTAAATGCTACCCAGACTTGTCTATATTGCATGCACTTCTTATATGCCTAATATCAAAATCAAACAAAGAAACGTAATTAAGATTATTCTGTTCATCAGTGTGACTGTGTTCATTTTCACAATTGTCATTGTGACAGCAGTTTTCTTCTGGAACTAGATGATCTTTAAGGTCCCTTCCAACCCAGACCATTCTATGATTCATGTTGATTTAGGATCAGCACATGAATTTAACCACCTACTCAAGATCCTGTTTAGGTATAAGTTTTCAGCAAGAGGAAATCAATGTGGTCAATTCCTCCTTGCACTGGCTCCCCTGACTAATTGTCATATAAGCTTTTACCAGGACATAAATTACTATGGAGAGCTTTTTCCTAAAAGCACTTTTCTCAAACCTTAGTAATTTCTCAGCAGGAATTCTATTTGTGTAAGATTTTGGTTATGGAATTTAGATTCTATAATTTTTTAAAGTCATCTTATGTGGTTTGAGCTAGAATTGGGAAACCTGCACATGATGTGCTCTCCTTAACCTTATACCCATTCACTAGCCCATGAACACCTGTAGTACTGAAAGGTTATATTAAAATAATAGCTCAAGCCCATTAAAAACATGGGTGCAAAAGTTGAGGTTAATGCTCAGTAGGTCTTCACGGATGGTTGCTTTTGCTCACGGATCTGAATATAGGCCATTAAGCCCAAATGCTGGACTTCACAGAATTTCTTTGAAGCTAATTGTGCTGGCTCCTTCCACTCAGGGTGCATGCAGGTATCTGTGCTGATACTGCCAGTTGCTTATTAAGAGCCCAGGAATTTGAGAAATAGTATTTTTATTTTCCCTTAACATCTGTTGCTGGGAAATATAGGCAGAGTGCTATAGATCCAAAGGTAATAAACAAATGCATTTGTCTGTGTTGAGCAAATGTTTGTTTTCTACTGATAAGGCAAATTGTGCTGAAGGAAGGAGGATTGTTTTTGTCAGGGTAATGCTTCTGATTCTTAATAAAACACCAAGTGGGGTGGGATGGCACATAAAGCAGGTCTGTGATGGCATAGAATGACAAAACTGTGATAACAAATGTTATCCCTAGGTGAAAATGGAAGATACGCATTACAAGCCAACATGAACATCCCGTTTTTGTGGTTTAGGTTTTTAGATGCAAGGCATTCATATACTAAAGCTAGACATGCTAATGCTGCTAACCATAAAATTGTGTAAGTTGTTGGGTGCTTGGAAGGTAATTAGATTGCAGTCTGGTAGGGTAATAGTGCTCTAAAACTGTACTGTAAGAGGAACAAACAAGGATACTATCCATCAAGCCCTTGTAAATACCGTGGGCTTCATATAACTATTTTTATATCCATGTAATACCAGTGCCTTTGTTTTAACTTTACTGGGGTTGGGATTTGTACTGCTGAGAGAAATAATTACTATAAAGAAACCTGATCCTAAGAGTTGAATTAAATCATCATCATCATCAAAAAAAAAAAAAAAAGCACATGAAATTGTGAAAGACCAGCTACAAACTACTTTTAATGGCAAATTGCTGACTGGAAAAATATTGTATAGCAAAAAAGTAATGGAGGCCTCTTCACCCAGATTATTGAGAAAGAGGTAACACTGAGAAATTCTAATAACAAATGTGTATGTTATAGAAGGACAGTGTTACAGTCCAATCTATGCAAGTAAAAGCTATTCTCAGAATAAAACACAGCATTGAATTTATGCTTCTTTTTTCTACAGAGCTGACCATCTATGATTTTCTCCTCTCCAAAAGCCCTTTTCCTATTTTGCCTCCTTTCACTTTCCCTAAATTTCATTTGGAGCATCATGTGTAAAGCCAGGCTGTGCCTGCTTCTTGTTCAGGACCTTCCTTCCTCATTGAAGGGGCTCTCTTTTTCTGGCATGTTGAATTGGATGGAGCAATATGAGGATGTGTTGTTACCTTTCTGGCTATCACTGCCCTCCCACTGACTTTGTGACCTTCTAAATTATTAAACTTCCCCAGGCCTTTTTTTTTACATCTATAAAACTAAGGATAAGAGAATTTCCCTATTGCTATAAATAACCTTGATCTAAGGATATGAGCTGGAAATCCTGGCCCATACACGAATGAAGCACTGTCCTCACAAGTAATCCTTCTGATGAGGTTATTTGTGGAATAAGCATTGCTCCCTGATACCGAGGGTGCATTAACAGGAGATAATGACTGCATGTTTGCTTTTCCATTTGCTACAGAGGATGCTTAGGGGCAGTGATGGCCTTGGAGGGTGGCAGGGGAAGAGCTGGTTGTTTCTTTGATGTGTATGGGAGTGAATGCTGTTTTATTCCCATCCCGTTTTGTTTCTCTCCCCATGACCTGATTCAGCATCTTCTGGTATATGTGATGAGAACACATTTCCCTGTTAATCTTGGAAAAATTATGTAAAATATTCTGTAGATCACCATCCCCTTTCTACTACAACTCTGCTATGTTGCTTTGACTGGGAATTTAAAGTTTTCATTTGGCACCCCACTGCTGTGATCTCCTGAAAAATTCATCAAGGGTAGGAGTATGGAGGGAAGTGGTGCTTCTCTGCCAGTGTAGGTTTTACAGTACTAGATAGAGGCTGTTTCCTGACACTCTGTTGGTTCTAGTATCTCATATATATGAAGGCACTCATGTACTGGCCAGGCTTATGGACATGGTTCTTAATGTGTTTTGAGACCCTGCAAATACAAAAAGTAATTTTGTGGACCTATTTCTGAAAACTTTGTGCTGAAGATATTTTTTGTAGCCTTAACATCTTGGAAGGCTTGCTGCCACGTGGTTTAGGGTTTTTTTGCTTCCTACTTTACCAGAGAATATTAATGACTGTTGTCCTGAAAGTCTTTTCTGATGTGATGTTTTCCCTTCCCCACTCTTTTTCACTCTGCCTCTTTAAATCACGTATTATTAATTTGTTCTAGCCTTTAGGGGATGGTGGGAGAAAACTAACTCCTATTACAAGGAGCAAGCGTGGGTTGATCTTTACAGACACTCGTGTTTCAGGTGTTGACAGAGCAGAACACAGTATAGTGTCCTCATGTGTTGCACAGAAAACAGCTTTTCCTGAGATACTACTTTTTTTTTTTCCTCAGGACAAAGAAGGAAAGTCGGCAACCAAACAACGTTGTCAAATGTAGGATCAATGGTTCACTTGAGGTTTCCTTTGCTGTACCTGTATGGCTAATGGTTTCTGGCTTTATCTTTGGTGAAGCAGGCCTCTTTATGAAAATATATAATTGCAGTTTTTTATTAATGCCAATTCACTCTGGTAGTATAAACTCATTAGTTTGCATGCAGTGACTGAAGGGAAAAGATAGATGAAAGCCTATTATAATCATGTTAGATAACCAGATATGAATATGAATGAGATCATGCTTCTTTTGGAAATACAGCGCTCTGTTGTTCAATACACTTAGTATAACAAACATTTATATGAAAACCCATTATGTTGAGTCTAGTAGATGCTTTCTTAGGATGATAAGTTACCTAGTGAGCTGTCTATATGATTCTGACTTCAATCTGAGTAAGTAATGAAGTCTGCAAGTTCTTTAATCATCTTGCTTATAAACAGAAACAGAACTGCATGACTATAAAATAATGTATGTAACTTAAGCCTGAGTTTGTGTCTTGAATAGCGCTTTAGTGGGCAGCCACAAATAAAAACTTATGGAGATTCTTCTTTTATTTTGTACCAAAAAAAAAAAAAAAAAAAAAGAAAAGGAAGCATGGAACAAAACTGGCATTTTGAACATTTCATATTGCTGTGGCAAAATATAATGTTCCTCAGTAACGTGTACATTTGGAAACAAAGCTCATTCAAGCTCAGAGATTGGGTAACAAAAGACGTGACTCTTACATGTGACTTTGTTCTTAAATCTTGGGGAAAAGAGAGCCTTCTGGCCAATAGTTGAGTCCTTGAGGAGCAATGGTAGTTCTTCTTGAAGCACCTGAGAATTTAATGCATATAGCTCTTGCAAGTGTTTTCCCTCATATTTATTGGTTGGCTAAGGAAGCCCAGTCTTTGACTCCTCAGCTACAGCAGCTCATCTAATTGTTTTTGCTTCGCCTTTGTGTGTCCACTGTTGCTTGTAATTACTCCTTCCTCACTTGGCTTCTTCATTCAGTCTTTGGTAACTTTTCATTGCATCAAACTTCGTCCTTGGAGAAATGGTTGGGACGTAAATTCTCGCTGGGGTGTGCAGCCTCTTTGCCACCTTATCCTGTAGACCTGGACAAATTAGCATCCATGAGTCAGCTCAGACATGCACAGATGTGCACGGTGTGCTTGTCCCTTTGTCAGTGAGTCTTTGTAAGTACCAGCTGCCCTAGGAAAATGGTAAGCTCTTGGAAGCACATGCTAACTAGCGGAACAGTAAGCAGCTAAACACTTCCTAAACAAAGCAAACCCCTTTGTGATTTGCAGTCTACATTCTGCAGTGTAACTCAATAGGGTGTTTTTCTCCCTTAGGTTTTGCAGTATTACACGTTGCTTTCCTGAAGCACAGTTTCTTGGAACTCAGTGCAAAAACATCCCTAGCTCAGTGAATGTAAAGAACAAGTTGTCAACCGATGGATAATATTCCCTACGGAGTGTTAATTTCCTCTTTAAATGGTGTCTTTGCTTCATTGCTGTTAATTGTCATACATGTATGAGTTTGCAGATGTTGCTTCTGAAGCTGCTGGTGGAGTGTTGCATATGTGCTCATAATCTCGATGACATTTGAAGATGGCAATATAATCTTGTGATACATGTAATGTAAATTCACTTGAAACATTAATGGTATTTTACTTTTAGACTATATTGTTACACCGATTAAGTATGTACATGATAAATGAGGAAATATGTGCAGCACATCCAAACTGTTGCAGATAGAAGATTTTTTTGAATTGACAGTGTTTAATGTATTATGAGTATAAATTTTGTTCTTAATATCCTTCTAGAGTGGGAAATCACACAGAATACTCTCTGGACTGAGTTTGTATGTAGCAAAGAGCATTTAGTTATCTGAAGGAAGGGATCTGAAGAGCATTTTCAGACTTTATGTTTGTGCCAATAATCATTGCAATCTAAATCACTGCTCTACCACTTTGTCTTCTATAAATAAGATGGCAATGCCACTGCTAAACTTTGGGTTTCCTTCATTATTAGTACAACTTGGTTGCTGTTTCAGTGTTGCTTGTTCCTTTGACATAAATCAGAGGGAGATCCTTGCATTGAAGCCATCAGAAACATATTTAATTTGTATTAGGATGACAATTTCTAAAAACAACAAAAAAAAAATTTCTTTCTTCGCTTCCCCATGTCCAATTTCTATTTTTATAATAAAATGGTATTTTACAGACAGTTACACTGGGAAAGTTCTGGTGCTATAGTGTAAGATAGTGTAGTGGATCAAAGTACCTATTACAACAAGTAGGAAATGCTGCTCAGAAACACAATTTCTCAGTAATTGCACAGACAGTCCTGTGAACTTGAATCTTTTGGAGGGAGGCCCATGTCTTACCTGAAATCTTCTTCAACAGAGATAAATTTCTAAGGGGTCCACAAACAACCAGTGTTTCTTAAACCTTCTGATTGCACCAATACATTCAGTAGGAGATCAGTTCAAAACAGCTTAAAAAGTTTCCTTATATAGCATGTTGTGCAGTTCTGGAGCTTGCTGCCCTGAGAGGTTAGATAAGTAGACAGTAAAATTCACAGGCAACAAGTTTGGTGCCTGACCTGATCCCTGGAAATGGTAAGTCAGTGGAAATAATGTTTTGTTGTTGCCCAGCTGGCAATTTAAAGATATAAAGAAAGCTGAAAAACACTGGATATATTAAGCAGTCTTTTTTTTGAGGGGGGGAGGGGGAAGGGGGAGGTAGGAGAAGGGAAATGCTGTCAGATTTAGTTGTCCTAAATTGATGAGTGTAAAAAGTCCATGACTTGATGGCATTTTTGGGGAATGAGTGATATAGAACACAACTGCTTTTAATGTTAATCCCACACACATATAAACTGTGTTTTATGTTCCCTGCATTCATACTTTAAATCCGTAAGTACATTGATCCTGGAGATCTTCATTAAGAATTGAATTTCATGCTTTACTGTGCTATGTTTTATTTTGTTGTTATTTGATGGAAAAATGTTCATACCTTGTGGAATGTATTGATTGATAGCAAGTGTTCCAGTACTAAAAGAGGGCCTGCACAAGTATAAAAAGGACATTTTTGACAGAATTCAATTGAATGACAGATCCAGTGGTAATGCTTATATAAGAGTAAACATGATTAGTGTGCTTTCAATTTTTTTTTTTCTGTAACTTGAAAGGGGAAGATGGTTAATTCAGAGCTTTGTAGAGGTAGTGTGGAGTGGGCATGGAAAATCTTCTGTGGGCTCTTGGTGGGACAGTGCTGCAAGGCTCTTAGTGATGGGAAGCTACAAGTCAAGACATGAAGGGTATGGTAGAGTTACTGGCTGATGAATGTTTCTGCCTTTATGAATGGAAATATAATGCTGGGTCTCTTCTGCCTCCACCTATTAGAAGATAAAGAATTGATCTGGCTGCCTGGGAATTCGTCCAGTTTTGAGATTACCTGGAAAATATATGATCCCTAATCTGTTCGGTGCTAGTCCAGGCAAAATACTAATTGGATTGACTGTATGTAACATTGTGGTCTTTCAGTAGGAATTCTGGAATCTGACCATAATAAATTAAATCTCAATGTTAACTCTTAATTTTGAGCATCTTCTCTTCCTCCCACTGCTTTTACCAGCTGATTCTAAGCTTTTCTTTTGGAACTACTTTAATTGTTTGGCAAGGTTTGGACTGAGGACTTTTTAGCTTTCCATCTATTTTTTTTTCTTTTCTTTTTTTTTTTTTTTTTTTTTTTCCCTGTATATGTTTCTGCATCTGCTGTCAAGTAAAGAAGAGTAGGCTGCTGGAATATCCATTGAGTATCGATTTTTTTCAAGTGCAGTTCAGAATTTTGCAAGTCACGGGATTACAGGGCTCTGCACTTCTTATTTCTGTCGTCTTCACGAGTTTACTCTCTGCTTTTCTGACTTGTGACAAATTCATGGACGTATAGCTACTTGGGGAAAATTTTCTAACCTTCTTGGTTTCTCTGTAATGGCCTCAGTGTATTTACTTGATCACACATGTCCACATAACAACAACAAAAATCTTGTTTCTTTCTGCTTTAGTGAAAGAGCAAAAGTTAATCCATTTAAAAATCTTTCAGTCTTCTTCAGGTTTTTGCAGTTGGAGCAAATGGAGGCGGGCGATAATTGGTAGAGCTGTACAGTTATATAACTAAAAGCTTTTCTGCTCAAAGTTAGGAGAGCAGATTGCTTGGCCATCAATATGCGACACGTGTTCTTAATCTTCCCACAGTGTCCATGCAGAGGAGTACAGTCAAGCAGTGTGTATTGGTTTGGTAGATTAACATGTTCACTAAAAATGCTATAAAAAAATTTCTTTTGGGGTACTTTTTTGTTTTAGAGAAAGAGAGGTGTTGTTATATCACTTGAAGATTTAAATAGTATTTATTTTGCATAATTAATGGCAGATATTATTCTTAGATAGAAATTATAACTGTTGATGGCTTTCAACATGAAGGTTTTCATCTAAAACTCTTGAGGGGGGAAATGAACTAGGGCAAAGAGATATATATATATATATATATATATATCTCACAATATAACACAGTGGTGTTAAGATTACTAAATGCTATTTTATGGGAAAATACCCTGTTACTGTCACAGAAGAATGCTTAGCTAGCCAGCACTGGTGGATTGTGTCACCAAGTTCACATCAGTATTGATGAAAGCAGTGACATCAGTGTTTTCTTCTGTACCTGAAGGGGGGTTGTTTGGTTTTGGTTTTGATGGGATTTTTTTTTTTTGTTGGTTTTAGTTTTTGGACAGAATGACACTGTTGTATTGAACTTAGTGTATACATTCAGAGAAAAGTGATGCAAGTAAAAAATATAATGTGGCACTGGGCTGAGATGAAAGACAATAAGGCATGAACACTGTTTGCATTGCGAGTTTGTTGGATTTGGTGTTGCAAGCTGTTCTATATAGTCCTTTTATATCTATGTTGAGACGTGACTTCGGCTTCTCCATGGCATGTGATAAATGTGAGGTTTGTTTATCTGTGATAGAATAAGACCTCTGTATCAACTTCCAGATAAAAGCTCAAATGAGAGCAGTGCTTGAATACAAAAGCTTGAACCGTTACATCAGAGAGAGCCTCTGAAGTCTTATGAATTTAGTGTTAGCAGTAAATAAGAAGCTGTGCTGCTGTTGCAAGATAAGGTCTATCTCGGATCATTAGTTTATTCAGTTTCTTCATAATCAGCCTTCCAGTTCACAAATTTTAAGTCATTGAAGGCAGAACCAGTCTAAACTGACCTCAGTAACAGTCGAGGCCATTAACATTTTCTTTGTCTGGGCTTGGCCCTAAAATGGGGGGTTGTCTCCCTCCCTTAGGTAGAGGAAACAAAACAAGGCAACAGGAAGCAGGTTTTGGCACAGCACTGTTAGTTAAGCTTCCATGGAGGCCTCCAAAAGCATTGCCTGCCTTCCTGCAGATGCTTAAAATCACCCACCGCGGAGTTTGCAATTTCACAAGATAGCCGAGCTGATCTCTTAACTCTAAGGCACAAAAAGAGGCATCCCTTCTTATTAGCCCTGACTGCACATCACTTGTGCTTTGTCGTGTTTATTGGGAGCTGCTCTTTCTAGAGAAGCCGCTTGTTAGATTGACTTCATTGCAATGAAGTGAAACAAATCATAATTATGCAAGATTAAATAAAGTGGTAGAGATTAAAGCATGAAAAAATCAGTGTCCTCTCATGTAAGACACTCTTTGGGAAAGCAGGTGAGCCATTTTTCTATACAGAAACCAGAAGTCAGAAATTTGTCAGTTTAACCAGTGGCATGCACAGGACAAGTACGCTTTGCATTTTCGTCTGGGCTTAAGACTAGGAGAAATAGAGGAGTGATGTCAAAAGAAAGAATAACCTTGCTTGAACATATTCTCTTCTCCAGGACAACTTTGGTTTGTCTTACTACTATTGCCAGTATTGGGTGCTCTGCTGGACACTAGGAGGAATGGACAAATACCTATGAAAATAATTATAGGTCAAATTTGCCTGATGGCTCTCCTTTAATTAGTTGGTAGTCTTTTGTACACACATATATGGATACATGTCATAGCAGAACAGTTTCTGCTGAGCAGTTGCCAGCTCTCACTGGTCATTTAGCTAGAGGATGATGCACAAAATTGTCGTAACACATTTCTTATAAGACAGTGATGTCAGAACAGATATGCCTAAAATGATCTTCACGTGGTGAATCTGAATATTGCTCTTTTTCTCTTCTAGTTTGTGGAGACATCCATGGTCAGTTCTTTGACTTAATGAAACTGTTTGAAGTGGGGGGTTCTCCTGCCAATACACGGTATCTCTTCCTGGGGGACTACGTGGACAGAGGGTACTTCAGCATTGAAGTAAGTTTCTTATTTCTGTTTTTGGCTGTGAAACCACTTGAAGACTATTGTGTATATTCAGCATCATAATTCAACCAGTTCAGGAATATTGAAGCTCTTCATAGATACCACTTGTGAGCAAGGTAGTCCACGTTAATGTCGCTGTTGGTGTTTTTATAAAGATTGCTTGGTGTCCAGTCAAATCCCACTATAGCTGTGCTGGAAAGCTGATGGAGAACGGACCTTGGTGCTAACTAATGGCCACCCAAATATTACACAAAAGCAGTCTGCTCTGCAGCTTGGGCAAGCTAAATAGAATGAATAGACAAGAGGTATTAGAAAAGAGACACAAGAGAAAAACTAAATTAACAACTCATAGTTCAGTTTGACTTTTAGGTTTATTTGATCTCAGTCTCTTGGATGTGAAATTTCATGAAAATGGAAAGACTAGATAGGGGGTAGACGGGTCAAAAAGCCAGCCGGTAACATGCTGTGCTGGAGGGAATGAGTGAGTTCTGTTTAGATATGGCATGCAGGAGTACGTGATCTCTGGCTTTTGATGCAGCACTTGCATCCACAGAGAAGTGATGCACATGTTCCCTGTTGAAGGTGCTAAGACCTGGTGCAGACTCCAGTATCAGGTTGTAATATGTGGAAGGCAAATGACATCCTTTTTAGCTGGTTTGTGAAGGAAACGGTATCCTATCCAACCTGCCCACCTTTGACTAGAAGTGAGTCAAATACCAAAAAGAAATCCTTTGTTTCAGTGCTCATAAAACAAACTGGCTTTTTTCTTCTGCTCTGTGTTGCTGCTTGATTATGCGCACTGACAGATGAGGTGCATAATTATCAAATAAAACCTAATCTGGATTTGCTCATCCAGGTCATAGTTGATCTAGTCACTGAACTGTCAGTCAGAAACCCTTACAGCAGCTTTTGAGCTACAGCTGGACTCCTTTCTCTAAAATGTTCAGACTTTAACCCCCTCTGAGTCAAGGGAGAATACCCATTGTCTGTTAGAAGCAATATGGGTCCTATGTTACATGTCTGCATGTCTGTGACTATGTAAAATGGCAGCATGCGAGAATACATACTGCTGTTTCATTCTGCATACCCCCTCTTAGTACACTGTTGCCATATTGATATAAAAATATGTAATCCCAAACAGCTATTTATAATGTGTTTGTAAATGGATCATCTTCTAGTTTTATATTTACAGTAGGCAGAAAAGTTTCTTTAAAATACAATTCTGTAAAACGACTTTGGCTTTATTAGCTCACTTTAAAACTTAATTTAAAATCTTAACAGAATCTTGCACATTTTACAAATAGAAATATGTTGTTCCAAGTGAAAATGCGCTAAGAATTTAAGAATTGAAAGGTTCTTTTGCTCACCTGCTAAGAATCAATATGGTTAGGATTTTGTCTCATACTGAAGTCAGCACTTTGGTGATGACTTTTTTGAGCCACCTGTGCCTGCTTCCTCCCTTTTCTGATCCACAGTGAGCTGTGAGCGAAATTATCACTGTGTGGATTACCATGCTGGATCACTTGAGAAAGGTTGGCAGTGTGGGTGGTGGCTTCACAGGCTTAAACCGTTGTACAGTTGGATCCTGAACTACCATTTTTTAGTTGTGATAACCTAGTTCGTATTTCCTGTAGACTTCAACCAAGCCAAGTTGTATCTGGAAGAGGAAAGTTTTGTCTTCATTTCTATATGGTATTAATATAAGAAATAGAACAAGTGGATTCACTTCAGCTTTCAACTGCTTGTCTGACAGTTCGACAAAATCTACTCCAGGGCTATTACTGGTTAAAGAGAATAGCAAGCCATATAACACAAAGCAAAAGAGTTTATGGGTGGGGAATAAGCCCCTTAAAATTACCCATTTAACAACCTGCACATACATATTTAGCAATTCTGAATTTAATTTTTCCATTCTGAGACACTATTTTTTCACTGGAAACAGTACTGGCTTCTGCCAGCGCCAAGGAAATATCTGAGCTGTTGCTTATATTATTCCTTTTTATATGTAAGGTTCTCAAATTACTACTTCTTTGGCCACATATTGATTCTCCCTACCTGTCACCTTAATGAAAGAAGGCCTTCGAAAGGAAAGGTAGGTTTCTGTTTTGTAGGTGTATCTGGATGTAGAGCTATGCATTCAGGCATGAACTCAGCACAATACGTTGTGACAAGGAAATAAAAATAGTGAAGAAGGCAACTTGACATGTTGGGGGGGGATGCTTTTGGTGGAGAAGAGGCCCTGAGCACGTCTAGCAGGCACCAGCTCTTGCCGGTACTTTGTGCTGAAGAAGTGATGGTAAACAGTCCTAGTCTGATCTCAGTGCATATTTCTACCATGCCAGTCTCACTGTGATCTTTATTCCATTGATCTGCTGGCTCCCCTTTCTGCTACGTAGACATGAGACTCTTGCAGTTCTGGGGCCTTTCCAAAAATTTAAGTAACTGGTCCAAGTTACTAGTCACAAGTAATAAAAGCTTTAAAAAAAAAATCCGTCCGATTACTGTGTGATATCTAGCGTACGTAAAAGTGACACCATTGAGCCTAGACCTAGCTGAGTGCTGGCAGTGGGCGAGATAATCCTTGTCTGTGGGCTGCAAAGCATTTGGGATTCTTATGGATGAAAGGTACTATATAATATAAGCTATTATCATTAAGAACAGAGGAAGAAATTGCATAAAGTAGGTGGAAGTCATTTGATAATGCAGAGGGTAAAAGAGTATTTGTATAATGCACTCAGCAGAAATGACAGTCCTTGCCCTATACAGAGCTTTTGATCTAGGGGCTCAATCCTTCATGTGTGTGCTTCATTTTCACCGGGGTTAGCTCCATTCTTTGAGTGCGGGGTGGTTTGTGTGTTTAAAATTAGTTCTAAGCAAGGTGTCACAGGATGAGAGACTAATAAAGGAATTACAACAGGTAAAATAAAAAATGTCAAAATTGTAGGTAGGATGAAACGAGGTTTCTAGGCACAGACAAAATCTTCATCCTGTAGCTGCACTCTTTTCCATTTGATCTTTTGGCAGAGCCTGAGCATTTCTTTGCTTACAATAACAAATTTCTGCAAGTTGCAATATCTGATATGGTGCACTTGCTTCCTCGGCTCCATAACTGATAGCATTTCCCTGTTGTGCTTGTGCACTGTTCCAGGGTTTTGACTCCAGAGTAGAAACCCCTCAGTTCTCGCTTTCAAACAAGTTTTATGGTCATGGAGAAAAGAAACCCAAATGATCAAAACAGGGGGCTATTTTTAAATCGAAAGAATAGTTAGAGCATAAGTGGGTCTGCAGGCATGGGCTGTGAGGAAGAATGACTAATCTCTACCTGACTCTGAAATCTCTTTTGAAAGGCAGATATAAATGCCATGCAGCGTAGGGGCAAGTATACATACAGACTGCTTTTAATCAGTCTTGGAAAAGTTATAATCAGAGTAAATACTGACAATAATGCATTAATAATATTATGTAAATGAACCATTGGAATTATTTTCCTGCTCAGTCCCACATAAAAACATACAGGCTTAAATGTCAATTGAATATCATAAGGTACAAACTGATCATTTTTGACAGAGCAGATAGTTAAGATATGGAGAATTAAACCAATGTTCAAAATGAACAAAACCGGATTTGTGTTTTAAGGTTCAAAGCATTCATATGTCTTAATTTGCCAAATGCAAAGACCAAAGTTGCAGAAGGGGAAACTGTTTTTGTAGTATTTCTACTTAGAACAAAGCGTGGTATTTAGAGCGAGTCTGGAATTTGACCATCAGACTTTGCAGCAATTAAAAAAGGCATTTGGCGCTTGAGGTGCATCTGAACTCTTTGAACTGTTTGGAATTATTAACTGGTCTCTCCCAAGAAAAGAATTACAAATAAATAAATCTGTGTTAGTAAACTGTGGATGAAGTGAATGCTGGTGAAGCTATGTGTTTGTCATCTCTCAAGTCTCTGTGCACTTTCCTAGGACTTTATTTGAAGAATAAACACCTTTCAGTTTCCTCAATTTCTCTGGTATGTTAATGTTTTCCAATAAACAGCTTGATTTAAAATAGTTTTGGCTGGTCAGAAATAGTTTACTAGTGAAGTCAATTGTTTTTTTCACTTCTTTCGGAGCAAAGAAAATCCTGATACCTTAACTATCCTAAATTTCCTTACCGTTTTCTTCTGTGTAGCAGTAGCACGTATGTTTCTCTGTAGCAGGAATTTGCATCTTCTAAGATCTCATTGTTCCTGGGCAGTGCTCCTCAGAGCCGTGAATATTCCATAATTCAGCAAATTCAGATTATTTTTTTATCTATTGGATTCCCAGACTGGAACATCTGTTTGTGTCAGGGCCGTCCTTGCAGCTTGCCTGGTCCTGTCCCAGCATTTCCCAAAGCCAGTCCCAGCATGCCAAGAACCCCTTTTGGCTGTGGGGAGAGAACACGGGGAGGTGCCCTGGAGGTTGATCGCACCATTTCCCCCACATTGCTTCCATCTCTCTGCAGGACCCGTCTCCACAGAAAACAGCTGGGGCCAAGACAAAAGGTCCAATGAGGAGAGCTAGGAGCCAGCGCTTGGATACCTGTTTAGAAAGTACTACGTATAAGAATTACAGGAACATTTAAGAGGAAGAATTGTCTAGTCACTTTTTGGTTGAAAACGAGGTCCTTCCTTTTTGGACATTTTAAGGTCCTTCCAAGGGCTGAAATGGGGCTGATGTGTTCTAAACACCAGAAAAGAGTATAAGGCAAGTAGCAACACTTTGCAGGTGATCACTTCTAATGAAATAATCTGGGAGTCTAGCTAGGAGAGAGTCTTGGAATAATTGAAGTCTAGAGGTGCTTAAGTGCCATGCAGATGTCAAAACAAGCTGCCAAAGCATCTTGGGAATATTCAACAGATTTTTAATAAAAAAATAAACAGATGTTGAATGATTGGAATGAGATTCTTGAACATTTTAGAAACAGTAGAGACCCTGACCACAAGAAATGGGTTCACTGTTACTCTACAAGAAGCCTATTTTCACAGCAGTAGCCTTTTTAATTTTTTTATACACAACCTGTATGTACGTGAGCAGTGGTTTTAGAAGCACAAAAGACAGGTAACATAGGAGCACATTGGCAAAAAATTTGTGGCAAACACTGTTAGTTGTCACTGAAGATCTGGTTGATGCAAGTAGCACTACTTGCGGTTCCTGTTCTGCATCAGAGACTTAGGAGAAGAGATCATCTTTTATGCCCTGAAAGTTGGGAAAAAGGTAATGACACCTGGGTTGTAGAGAAGACAATACAATTTTTTCTTTATTTTCAGTAGTGTTCAGTTTTCTTTCTCTGTGCTTAAGGGATGGTAGTTCAGAAATGGCAGTAACTTGCGTCTCTTATGCGTATTTGGATTACAGATGCAGTGTATCTTTATTTGTCTCTGAATTAAAGCCCTAATAAATAGTCATACCAGTAGTGTGAATGCAGTTACGCGTGTAGAAAAGGTACGTGGTTTCCATTGGGATCATTATTCCATCTGAGAAAGCTGTACCTGTACTAGGTACTATGATGGTACAGTTATTTTGATGCAGTTAGAGTAATGCAATTTTTGCATTTAGGTGAGATGTGTGTTAGTTACAGAGTGAAGGAGCTATGCCAATATACTATTCCACAGTTCACAGAGCATCAGTAAAAACCTTAGCTACACGTGGCTCAAATTACCCTTTCGAGTATGAATTACCTTGCATTTATGCACAATTTAATCTGCTGGGGGAGTTCCCAGTGCCATCAGTCCTTTGGAGGGACAGTTCATCTTTTGTTTTCCATACAAAGCCACACAGCTAACAGTGAGCTGCATCTGTCTCTTTCTTCCTGGCATGATCAGTGCAAGAGCACCCAGAAATGAGTGTGCTGTGTTAGAGGTGCTGCTGTGGTTGCAGTCTAGGGGCAACGGTAACGATTCTTCAAGGTTCCCTGTTTTGAGCATATAACTTGAGATGCGTGCAAGCGTTCTGAGGCTTTGGGTTTTCCATTTCAGGAGGTGCTGAGATGTCAAATTGTTCAAAGGCTCAAATTCAGCATGCAACAGTGGAGTTAAATCCCAAGTCCGTTTTGAAAATATGTGCCTTTGGCTTACACAGGGCTTAATTGCACAGATCTTTTCTTTCCCGACGCTGAGGCCACCAGAGCCTCAGCAGGAAAACAGCTTGACTATAGGAGCTGGGAGGTGGGCAGATTATCTCTGTGTTATAAACTTAACATATCTGCTATTTCAACAGCTGGAAGACACTAAGCAAGTAAACAAGGGTTCATTTGGAGGGCTGGCATTTGAGAGATAAAACCTTTTTTTTTTTTTTTGATAGTATGAAATAAAACAGGCCAAAAATACATTAGAGATGGCCAGATTGCAAAGGCAAAGTTGCTGATATACCTTTTTACATAGGTTTACAGCAGAGCCGATGTGTAGTATATTCTTGATTACAAAGTTGGAGGGGAAAATAAAGATATTTTAAAGTTTTGCTATTGGGAAGCAGTATTACCAAATAACTGAAGATTGTAAACTCAGATTTTCAACAAGGCAAATTAACAGAAATCTTTTTACTTCAGTAAGAATTACAATATGCAAAGCAGAGTTAGAAAAAAATAAAAACAGAATATTTGCTCATGATACGTTGTTTTGGACACAAGTGGGTTTTTTGTATGTAAATGACTGTAAATTGAAAAGCCATGAAAAACTGTCACCCTCATATTTGCTGTTTAGTTAACTGGGGAAAAAAATTCTGCTAATTAGCTCTTGTTTAGTATTATGATATTATATCACTGGACTACCGAACAGAAAAATAAAGGTATTACCTAAGCAAAATAAGCCTTTGATACGGTACTAGTGGAAACAACACAAAATGTGAATGGTGGGCATATATATTATTTGAATAGTGGCAGGGAAACAGAACTTTCTGGACTGCATTGATTCTCTGTTACCGTCTCGGTCTGCTTCTCATGTGTGCTTCACAGGAAGTAGAGAAAAAAGAAAAAATAAATCTATGATAAGCAAATGTAAAGAGATCTACCTGTAAGCAAGTACCAAATGCCAAAAAGATAAAGCTTCCATCTTTCCTTGTTTTCCCTGGATGTTATTTTAAGTACCTGATGCTCATTTCAATCTTGCCAAGGCTTTATGAAAATGAAAAACTTCATAAGGGAAAGAGAAACCACCCTTTTTTTTTTTTTTTTTTTAATAAAGCACTTCATCTAAGCACTAGTCATTGTGCTTTCCTAAATTATAAGGTGCTTTGGCAGGATTAGAAGCTCTAAGGTAACTTAGATACAACTTTAAAAGCTGGAACCTTTCTTGCATGGCTGGAGGTGTCACTTTAAACTTCTTGTCTCACATCATTTACATCAAAATTTTGCATTAGCCAGTTAAGTTCAAAGAAGTGGAAGGTTCTGGGAATTCTTAGAGGAATGAAGAAGCCATCACCAAAGCGGGTGAGAATTGCGCTGGTGATGTGGAGAAGTGCAGGCTTCCTTCCCCACTGAAGTGAAATCCTCAAACCCAAGCCTGCTGGAGTTATCACAGGTAGAGGAGGCTTTCCCGAGGCACACCCTTTGCGGTTTTTTTGGGCCACGGCAGATAATTCCTGTGACAGAACACCGTAATTTCACGCTGGATTGCATCAGCATGATCTACCTGGCGCTCTGAGGTCTCATCTCTCTCCCTGCAGTGGCAGTGGCACCTGGGAGGCAGAAGTGGCGGTGCGAGCTGGCAGGCCTCCCATGTGTTTCCAAGGGGGAGAATTAATTTTGCAAGTCCTGGAGGGTGCTGCCTGTGCTTTCTGCTCTTTTTACCTGGTTCTAGACCCTCTGAGTAGAACAATGGAAATTGCAGAGTATGGGCAGAGCATCCAGAGGTTTACGTGTAATAAATTCAAAATAAAGAGTAGTAGTATAAAACCCCTGCTGCTGTGCAATTATCTTTGGATAGCATGAGGTTTAGCACAAACATAAAAATATTTCATCTTTTTTTCTTTACTTTTTTTTTTTTTTTTTTTAAGATGAGGACTGTGTAGCAAATGAGGGAGCAGAAATCAAAATGTTGAGCCATGGTTAATGTAATTTTTCTGTATATCAAGACATTCTGAATTGTAGAATGGAATTCATACTGTACAAATTTAGAGACATTACATTGAAAAAAATGCTGATTTTGCCCTAAGCAGAAGCTGTGGTTAGGAATACATTCTTCATTTCCAGTCTATTGATTGTTAAGATAAATAAATATTTTTTTTGTCAACAGAACAAAAGGGAGTGTTAGGAGGTAGTTGAAAATTAAAGTAGGGGAGATTGACAGCTTTTGTTTCTCGTGCAACAGGTTTGCAGTTCGTGGATATTTCAGAAAGGAAGGATTGCAGGAGAAATTCTTCAGACCATTTTCTAGCTCGTGTTTTTTGAGAAGCCATTGTGGTCTGTACAGCATTCTTGCAGATGGTGGGATCATCTGTGGGGTGAATGGGTCCTATTTGTATCAGCTTCCTTGGAGCTGTGTTTCTCAGCCAGATACCTGAGCATGGTCATCCTGCACAAAGAATAAATCTTCCATGAAGTTTGCAAGTTTACTCATTTTTCAAGAGTCTTGTAATGCTTTGGCATCATTGCTGTGTCAGTTTTGTTTTCAAAACAGCTATTTTAATCAGATGGTTTTGAGAGGTCTGAGCAGAGATTAGCCTCTCCAAATCTTGGGTTTTTTTTAATCTTTAAAAACATGTCTAGAAGAAATGTCATCTCAAATAGAAATCTTCTGGAAAGATAAAAGGCTTCATAGTAGCTTTGCAGGAACCTCATGTAATGGAAAACTTCTGTGGGGTTTTTTTCTCAGTTATTTGTACAGAGCAATGCTAAGTGAAAAATGAACAAGCATTGTGTAAAAACTGTGTAATACTGGAAGCTGAGGTATTTCCTGAAGTGTGAGTTAAACTGTTCTTGGGCAACTTTTCCTTAAGCCAGGAAATGTGGATCTTCCGCTGAAATTGTTTCCATGGCGTGTTCCTGCCTCATCTGCCAGGTGGAGAGTACGGGCTTCATTCCGGAGATGCACAGCAATTACTTCTTGATAGCTGAGGCCACTGAAGGCAATGCACGACTGAACAGGGAGATACCACTTGGCAAAAGTGTAAAATTTTATCAGAAAATACTGGTACTAGTTTCAGCCAGTCCAGGTTGAAGCGCAGAGAAATGTTCGCATGTAATGTATGAAGAGTAAAGTTAACCTGTTGAAAATAAATGTTTCACACAGAATGCTTTTTCTTCTGCTAGCTTTTTCTGGTGGAAGGGAACATAAGGGGTTGAATTATGTCATTAATTTTGAATTCTATTTTTCCTTCTTGTTTCTGATTCACAGTGTGTGCTGTACTTGTGGGCCTTGAAAATCCTTTACCCCAAAACACTGTTTTTACTTCGTGGGAATCATGAATGTAGACATTTAACAGAGTATTTCACGTTTAAGCAAGAATGTAAGTCTACCTTGTCCCTTTTCCTCTTAACTTCCTTTTCAACAATTTGTTTTGTTATTTTGTGAATATTTGATACTGGTTTACCACCAGTAACTTTAAATGTACTTTTCACGTTAACTATCATTAATTTTAACTTCTAATCACTGTTCCCTGAGAGGGCAGGCGTTGGAGAGGGTGTCTCGGTGGTGGAGAAAGGAAAGGGTGAGAGCCCCTGCAGCAGGTAGTGACCGACTACCCACACAAACCCAGGGGTGTTGTCACTTGGTGCTGTGGGTACTGCGACACTTCAGCGTGCCAGCCTGGCCTGGGAAGCAGCCCGGGGCTCCTGGGGGCCGTCTGGGCCTGGGTGCTCTTCGTGCTGCTGCTGATTTTTGCAGTCACAGCCTGCCAGCACGCCAGCTCTGGCACCTCTGCGACAGGTCCCTGCTCGCCCAGGGAGGAGGTGGCATCTCACTGGGTCTCATCTGCAGCAGGAGAAAAATGCAAGGAATTTTTATGAGGTTTTTAGGTGGGTTTTTGTGGTGTTGTTTTTGTTTTGTTTTGGTTTGGTTTTCCTTTAAGTATAGCGTTTTCACATTTACCCTGGAAGTAGGCTTAAGCTTTTTGGTATGTTCTTTTTATAGAAATTCTTTCTGTGTTGCAAGAAGGGATACGCTGACACATAAGAGCTCATTAGATGTAGACCTTCACCTGCACAATGAAGCTTCTTTTTTCCCCCGTGGCTCTGTAAGCTGAAGCCATTGCCATAAGTCTGTGTCCCCTTTTTATCATCAGGGATAAAGGAAATGTTAATTGGCTCAAAGGCTTCATGGTTTACTGAGTTTAATATGCATATTGGTAAATTAACATTTCAGCTTCATTGTATCACGTTGTTCATTTCATAATGGCATTTCTGTAGATAATTAATTATAAGGGACTGGGATAGAGTTCTGATTACTTCATAGAGAGTATATTGAGTGACAATGTAGTAGATGATAACAATTCAGCAGACTTTTTAAGGCTTGCTGTATAGATTTCATGGCAGACTACAATGCTATATTAAATTGTTTATTTACAGTTTTTTAGAAAAATACAAGAAACTTGGCAGAACTTTTATTAGTCTCACCTCAGAATCTGAAGAATTTTTCCAGCAGTAAATAACAATAATCCTAAATATTTTCTTAACAATAATCCTAAATAATTTTTTGCATGATGCAAGCTTTAGTACAGTCCTCAGTGCTAGAGGGAGCAGTGAGAGCAAGACGGAGATACTAAGCAGCACCCTAATTCCTTTTCTTCTCTTAAGTGTTGATGGCACTTTCTGATACCATCTTAATCTTTAAAAGGTAAAATCAAATATTCAGAACGCGTATATGATGCCTGCATGGATGCCTTTGACTGCCTTCCCTTGGCTGCTCTGATGAACCAACAATTCCTGTGTGTACATGGTGGCTTGTCTCCAGAGATCAACACTTTAGATGACATCAGAAAAGTAAGTCTGAATAGTGCTCAGGTCTAATAAGTGAACAGTTAATTGCCAGCAACTAAAACTTGAATTCTTTCTCACTGTCATTCATTCGTGTAAGATGCTTGTATGTCATTTTGACATTCATGTTGACACTATCACCTTTTAAAGGCCTTTCTAAATAGAAGCTAAAAGGAATTGCTGCAATTAGTCATATTTTATTGAGGTGAGGAAATCACCTGCGTCCAGTATAACAAAGGATTTATCATCTTTGTGTTCTAAAAAAATAAATGTTAGGTATGTAAGTATTTAGGTGCAAATGAATGCATAGTATTGATTTCTTTTAGGTGTCATCTTACTAGCACAATGTAAGCACACCATCTGATGATTCCTTGCGCCTTCTCAGGCATTCTGCGCTTTCTTGGAGAAGAGATAAAAATATCTCTAGAAAAAACTCACAATATTTAAAACACGTAATAAAAAAGTATGGTATGATTGCAATGAATATAGTCAAGATGTTATTATTTTTAAAGGAGTCAAGAGCTTCATTTTCAGTAGGTCCTGCTGTGTTTTTAATAGTACTGCACTTGAGTGCCTAGCAAATTGTTCTCTGAACTGTCATGAGATTATTATGAGGAACTTCTCAGAACACAGGAGTACCACACAGACATCAACTTACCAAGCCTTGCTTAGACAATGTCAAACAGTTTCTTCACATAAGCCAGTGTTGTTGCATGTTATCAAGGATTAATTTTTTCAGGTGTTTTGTAAGAGAGATCTCAGTTGGTATTTCTACAAGGAGATATTTAAACCATTCATTCTTAGAATATCCAGCAGAAAAGATTTTCTCACCTCTTACTTGCAATTTGAGACTTGCAAACATGGATATGTACTTCTGAGGTTTGAAGTTACTAAAAGATAAATTATATTCTGAGGTTAATTTGTAGCCTACTAAGAAATTAATATGGTTTAAAAAAAAAAACAAAACAAAAAAAAAAACAAACCCAAAAAACAAACAACAAAACAAAAAACAAACAAACAAAAACCCAACAAAAAAAAAAAAAAACACAACCTTGAGCCAGTAATTACATGTTTTGGTTTAAAAGCAATTAGATTAAGATATTAGCTGCACTTTTAAAATTAGTGAATGTAAAGTTTTGTTTTGGAGGTAAAGGTTCGCTATCTCATTAAGCAAAAATATTCACTGCCTAAAAATTAGCTGGCTTTGCAACGGTATATAATGGCAGAGTAAAAATGTTTAGCTCTCAGATTCTAGATTAGGGTCATTAACATCTTCACTTCTTTTTTTCCCCCCACTAGCAGGTTTGTTAATCTTTGGCAATCAGCAGTAATTGGCTTTGCATATTTATGAATTGTTATTTAATTTTAATGAATTACAGGTCCAAAACTATGAATTGGTAGAGGGCTGAAATACTTAGAAGGGTAGGTATGTTATGAATATTTCATGACAAGGACACAAAGGTAAAATTGTAGAGTTCTCTTATTAAAACTCTTCAACTGAGTGTTGAAAACATATAAAACCAATTATTTTTCTTTGAATTTTTTTTTTTTTGGGGCGGTGGGAAAAAAAGTATGTTAGGTATGCTACTAAATCATTACTTGACCTTTCTGATCAGATCAGAGAATGTTTCGGACTGCAGGCCTCATTCTTACACCTGTCTTAATAGGGAGTATTTTAATGTTAAAACGTTCTTGCAGAGGAATACTCATTTTCAGTATTTTGGTATTTTGCTATACTTTGTCTTATTTGCAGTATGATTCTATATAATTTGAAATTTTTAATACCAGTAGGCAGAAAGAGTATTTTTTAGCTGCCTAATTAGGGCTAAGGTTAAGAGAGCAACAAGAATGTCATGGCAAGATGCTGTAATGCAGAGATGTTGTCTTGGTATTTAAATACAATTTTTTTGTGAAAATGTATTTAAATCAAAATGCAACTTGCTTTGAAATAACTGTTGTCTTTATTTCTTGAGGTGCCTCACATAAATCAAGTGCCATGATGTTTAAAAAAGTCACGAAATACAGAAATGCCATCTCTCTTGTCAACTGAAATGCTTGCAATGAACAGTAGAAAAAGGGAAAAAAATGCACACAAAAATGCACACAGAATGCAATCCACTGTATCTCTTAATTTTTGGTTATATCATTTCCTTATCTTTGTCAGTGTTAGCGAGGAGTGTTTTACTGTTATTCAAAATCCAGTGCTTTAAAGATGAGAGCAACCCAAAGCCGAAAAATAGATTGCTTTGGGTCTTTGTTTGGCAGTGCACGGAATGAAAAAACAGTAACTTTGCTTCAGTGTTTCTGCAATACATAGTTGAAAGAAGTTAGTATTTCTTTGTCTCCTATTTTTCTTAGTTAGATCGATTCAAGGAACCACCTGCATACGGACCTATGTGTGACATCCTGTGGTCAGACCCGCTGGAGGACTTTGGAAATGAGAAGACTCAGGAACACTTCACTCACAACACAGTCAGGGGGTGCTCGTACTTCTACAGGTGAATATTATGACTTTCAATGCATTTCTGGACATGGACGTGTTCTGGTTTTGCAGTACAAATGTTTGCTCAGAGTTTGTGGCACTACTTAGATAAATGGGCTTTTTTTTCTGCAGGCTGGCCATGTTTTCAGGTAAATTCATGTTTGGTTTATTTGTATCTTGCTCTCAACAGCAACTGGGAAACCCTAAAATTACTTAATTTTATTCAGTGGAGCCTGTGTGTTTTGCTTCTGTTCTTGTAAGTTAGGGAATTAATGTGTCACTTTTAAAAAAGGGTAGGTAACTACATTTTAGTTTGAAAATTAGAACTTCATTTTGAATGAAAGACGCCAGCATTGGAAAACTCACTGCCTGTTGCTCTTCAGGGTAAGTAAAAATTGTGATTTCCTCCATAATAGCTAGTCTTTTTTTCTCTCAGTTTGGTGAAACTTTTGTTTATGTTTGGGAATAGTTCTTCCCAATAAATTCAAGATTTGAACAGCATTGGTTAAATGGGACTTGATAAGAGCTGAAATGCAGACAGGTGCCTGTAACGTACTTGCAGAAACACATATGGACTTAAACACAATGATATCAAGTTGTAATTCATCTTTGAAATTATTTCTTTCTGTTGATGTTTGTTAATAAAATATAACCATGAGATTATTCCTGAAAAAAATAGTAGTAATGGGGATAGAAGGACATCTAAAGCAAATCTGCGGGTTAGTTTGTGACTATTTAAAGGAAGCTTTCTTTTCGGTTTCCTTTCTGCTTAGTGGTAGTTGTGGTTTAGGCAGGGGGTTTTTTGTGTCTGTCTCACCTTGCACATAGCTGACCCGTAGCTGTTCAGTAACATGCCAAAAGTAAATCAGTGGCTTCTACCAGTAACCAAGAGACAGAGCCATTAGAGTCAATGTCCCTGTTGGTAACATTAGCAGGAAGGTAATAGATGGTTTGACTTTTAAAAATTAGTTTTCCTAGTCCTTTCTGCGAGCCGTAATTGCTGCAGGGTGAGGATGGCCTGAGAACAAAGCGGGTTTGCACTGCAGCCTGGACTGCCAGCACTCACCTTTTGTGGGCCAGTCGTACTGCCACCTTCGGATTGATAACTTCTGGAAGGTGCTCGATAAATAGGTTTGCTCTCGTTAGGAAAGAAGGTGTCAAACTTGCAAACAATTGATCTGTGCAGAAATGGGCTTATGACTCTAAGGGGGTAGAATCATTCCTCCTCAATAGCACCAAACGCTGGAGCGTGCCCGGGACTCCCAGGCACTGCAAATAGTGAGTAATAGCCGTTTCCCCTCATGAACCTCTCTTACAAAAGTTAAAAACCCTGCAAACATGCATTGTTCTTAGATACAGAGCTTATTATATATTGGAACAACTTTTAGATTTTAGAATTATTTTTTTTTTTCCCTAGGGCTCTGTTTTACCATAAAATTTCCCTAAAATATGTATCAGTTTCCTCTTGAAGATATATCAGATCTAGTCTAAGTCCCGGCTCACATTCAGAAAAGCGCATATTTCAGGGAAAGAGGAAATATTTGAAAGATACCTAATTGTCAGGTCATGTGTGAGGGACATGTAACTGCTCAATGACATGAGCAGAATACTAGGTTGGAGTCACATTGTCTGAGATTATATAAGGCCAAGTGTTACTCCTAAAAGAGGTGCCTAGTTGCTCTGGAAGGTCACTAATTGTTTACCTAATGATAATCCATGGCCAAAAAAAAAAAAAGTATGCATTGGTGTGCAATGTTTAATTATGCTTGCCTTTTCTAGTTACTTCCTGAGAAAAGGAGCGAATTTCCCTAAACAGCCAGATCATCTTGTAAAGGAAAGACTGATTTATGCCGTCCTCCTTCAAGAATGTCTGTTGATAGGACAGACTTGGTTTATTCTTTAGTGAATAAAACTTCTTAGTTTCTTCAGTCGTTTCCAGAAAAGAAAGTTAAAAGATAGCAGCATTTTAAGGGAGGGTCAGAAACATTTCAGGCACACACATGAGCCAGGGAAATGATTTCTAGATGATTAAGATCTCTTAATTCCAGGAAATAACTGTAATAACTGTCATTTTATCAGGCACGTTCACTATAATGGCAAGTTTCAAGTGACTTTTCTATGATTTAAAGTTACTTCCTATAACAAAATGCTATGGGGAAAATAACGGTCACGTGGCTTTCTAACTGTGTACATGCAACACATTAACAGGACTTCCCAGCTCAGTAGTACATGAAATTTCCATTCAGCCGAAACTCATTTGTAAAATGTTGAGCCATCTGTATGAGGTAGATACACCTGAGAAAATATAAAGACTGTAGCTTACACTAGTCTGACAATCCTCACTGCATTTCTTAGGTCATCACTCACGTACAGCCTATGGAATTTCAAACTGATCCAAGTTTTTCTTCAAGAAATTCCCTTTTGTGTAAGAGTTCTTGAAACTGTTATGGCTAGCACTGTAAAATGTCAGTTCATGAAACCGCAGGCCTAACATGTCATTTAGAGGTGTAAAGAATAGTCAGCTTAATTTTCAAGGGTGCTAGGAGTCAACGCTTAATGCATACCTTTTGCATCCAGCAGCATTTTACGGGGTGGATTGTCAAAATATATGGATCCTTGGAAATAGCAATAGCACAATGCCACAGTGAAAAGTAACTGAGAAATTTAAGTAATTCTTGGACATTTATTAAAGTTCTCTACCTTAATATGAACAAAGAACAATAGTGATGAGATTTCATTTCCCCTTTCTGAAATTTAATGTTGTATGTCATTTGCAGTCATGGTCATGTTTGATGCAATTTAATGAAAAGGTAGAAGTAATTAATGGTGTGCTAGTTGTGTAAATTGGCTTTTAATTATGAGTTGAGTGAAGCTTTTCTTTCATCCTTACCCAAATTACTATCATATCCAGGGAGGGTTATGAACAAGAGGAATGAATTTGTCCCTGAGTGAGCTCCCCCCTGATTTTTAAGTTGATCCAGCCAGTAAAGAAGTGTTCCTCTTTGTCTATCAGATTATCTGGTTTTGCCTTGAATTTATTTAGTGAATGTTTTTTTGCACCTAGCTGGTTGTATTGATCTTGCCAATGACCCATTGAATTTATTTCATGGACTAGTGGTACAGTAACTCTCAGGGATTTCTATAAGAAACATACCTGATTTGGCAAGATATACTGCTACTTATAGTCTTGAGAATGGCTTCTTTCAGTGATCACAAAGCTTGAAGAAGTCAGCTGGACTTTATTCTACTCTGAAAAGAACATTAACTTAGAGAGACAGCCACTAAGTGGGTTTAGGCAATTGTTGAGGTGTGGGGAAAACTCTTTCTAAGCCACACTAGAGTGGTGAATGTCATCATTCCCATAAAATTTACTGGATGGATGAAGAATGAAAATGTTCTTTCATTGCATTCAGACAAAGTTACTCTGAGCATGCATTGTCGTAACCGTGAAAAATTGCAACTGGATCCATGCCCAGCTTGTTTTTTCCTTTGAGTTGAAGCTCTGGTAAAGAATGTCAGGAGTTTAGTTGCATCACTGAGTTAATTAGCAGTGCCTTATCCTATGTAAAGTATATCAAGGGCTTCCTATCAGGGGTAAGCAGATGTGCAAGCTCAACACTCACTTTCTGGGATCATTTATGTGTATGAGACTTGGCTAATTACTCACTGTTAACAAGAGAATGAGTGTGGTGTGAGCCTGGCCAAAGTCAATGTATGGCCTCAGAAGCAGAGCAAATACCAGAAGTTTTCTGCAGGTATAGTTCTCCAGCCTCTTCGTTTTTTTTTTTTTTAGTGAGTTTAGTATCTGTTCTCTAAGGAATGTTGAGCTTTATAAAGCTGTTTGGCTCTTGGCTACTTGTATTTTTCAAAAGCAACAGAATAAAGGCAGAAATGGTTAGAGGATCAAGAGTGACTGGCACTGCAGACTTCTCCAAGAACTTCATTTGCCAGCCTTGGATAGCAGTGAAGTGGTTCAGCCTTACAGGTGCTTTGGGGTAGGATAATAATTTTGGCCCTGCCAGCACATCATTTCAGTGGTTTACTTTACATGTATGTTAAGCTTCTGAGTACGCAAGGACCAGGGAAGTGTCTGCTAAAAGCTTGTGAAGACTAGCGTGTTTCACCTCAGGGTGTGAGGCACAGTTGTATGAATTACAATTTTTTACTTTTTTTTTTTTTTTCTGTAGCAGCATTTTAAAACAGTTTCTTTAGCTCACTTTTCCACTCTCACTTCTCCCAAGCCAGAAGCTTTTCGCTGCCCTCATCTGCCCAGCTGTACTGGTAGAATTGCTCCTCTGCTCCATCAGACCTGGGAACACATCCAATTTTAAAAGAATGACTCTGCAAAAAAGATATGTGTTTATTTGTTCTAATACCACGCAGTTCCTTTCTCCACTTTGCAGTGCAGCTCTGCATACAACACAGCTCAGGGCAAGAAAAAGCAGGTGGAAAGAAATGTGCTGGGAGCTGCCTAGGACAGCACAGCAGCAAAAGCATTTGCCTGTGGCCTTTGGAGGCTGATGCATGAGGCCAGTGCGCTTTGCTGCAAACTTGATTTTATATGTGCATGTAATCTCAGAGATGCTGTTGGGCTAACTTTAAATGTCTTCTTTTTTACAAGAAAAATATTTGTGCCTCTGCTTTAACGATCTGACGAAGGATATGAGAAAAATTAGATGCATCCAGTTTTCCCAGTTATTGGTGGAAGAGCAATTTGAAAACATCTGCCGTTTTGGTTCATGTTAGCAAAGTATTGCTTCTCTTCCAAAACTGTGTAGAAGTAATCGGTGATCAGGCAAGAGAGACCTCCAAACGAGTAAACTATGCATGAGGCATTTTAATGAAAAAAGGATGCCGAAGTAGGGAATGTCACACTCCATGGAGAATAACATCTCTCTAGCTTAGCGGTGGGATATTTTGTTTTCTCCGTGAGTCACTGCTCTTCCATGATTCAGCATGACACATGAAGCGCAGGCAGAAGGCTGGGTGGTTCTGGAAAAGCCTGTTGCGTGGGGGGTTTCTGTTTGTTTGTTTTCCCTCTTGGCCAACTGCTTTATTTCTGGCTCATCTGATTTACAGTCTGGGCTCTGCAAAACAGAGCAAGGAGGAGAGCGTTTCTGGAAGGGTAGCGATCAAAAAAACTAGTAGGGAATTTTATTACAAGATGATAATTTTCATTAGAAGGATTAGAAAAAAAAAATCCAAGCAGAAATCTTTTCTGTAAAAGCTTGTTTCTGATTACTTTTGCCATATTCTCTTTTTTGTTGGCATTTTGCAGGAATTCCTGCTGTTTACCTGGAGGGCATGTTTTTTTGTGTTGAGGAATATTGTTTAATATGAAACTGCATTTGGGCAGGAGCAAACTGATGTTAAGGAAGTGCTGGAAATGAAAGCCCTGTATTTATTGTCACAGCTGGTATAGTGCCAGCAATAGCTGCATATGTTGAAAACTTTGATTCTCCCCGGCCCCCACTTCACGTAGCTGAAGAAAAATGCCTGAGAGTTGCTTTACCCTTTTCAAAATAAAATATCCAGATAGCATGCTCATAGGTTGTAGTGGTCAGGGTAATATGAGTGCTTGCTCATTACAGATACCATCCTATTCACTTAGAAGAAAAGATGGCAGTCAGATTTTTGTGTGCTTATGTGTGTATGTGAATGGAGCACTATGTGGCATCTCTGCCTTTCTAGCTGTGGGCCTGGTAAGATCAGCTGAATTCTGCTAGTAGAAGTCTATTTTTCACCAATTTATGAAGAATAAGGTAACTAAGGAATTAAAAAAAAAAAAAAACAACCTCTTGCACTTTGAGATGGAGCTGAACCACCTATCATGTCTATTTAGGAGCATTTTTTACTTCATTATATCTTCTTTAAAAGCAGCACTTAGTACTGGATAAAAAGAATACTATGGAAAAAAAAAATAATAGGCTAGACATTTTGAGCAGCTGCACTGATAATGAACATAATCAACCGTCTATCAGATTTTTCATTATAGACCCCAGTTTTCAGGAGTTAATGTAAAAATTTCTAAACAAAATGTACCATAAGTCTACATTTAGTCACAATTAATTATAAAAAGAAATGTATGCAAATTAGTTCTTATTTGCCAGTGGTTTGAATGGCAGCCTGTCAGCATTTGAGATTACTGCAGTTGCCAAAACGATACCCCACGTAATTTGGGAATTTAAATTATTTTATAGCGGCAATCTTTTTAGACAATTCCAAATACCAAACCTGCAACTGAGAATATATGTTAGGCGGGTCAAATCCAAAACCAGCAATACACCATTCGATTGGGTTTGTAGCCTGTAGCTGCAAATGACATTTCAGCTTCAAAATATCCAGGAAGGTTGGAAGCAAGCACTAGTCTTTCTTTTGGATAAACTGAAGGAAGATGATGCATTAGATTTTGGATTTATTTTTTTTTTCATGAATTTTCATCTCGCTCTCATGCATGAAGTTAGAAAATGATGGGGCTGTTAAATGATTGCATGGGAGCCTTGAAGGTGGTCCATGAGATCATGGCTGGGGCAGCAGGTCTTTTGTATAATGTTTAATTGAGACTTTACTATTATTATTCTTTTAACTTGCTCATTATGGTTAGCAACGGTTTTTACTTAAGTATTTTGCATAGCAGTGTTACTGTATGACTGCATCTTGCCCCTGAGGTATTGCAAAACAGTGTGTTCTTGCCAGTGTCTTTGAGAACACATACAGTCCTGTAACATAATATCTGTGTGTGGGTTACACTTGGAGATTCAGAGACTCTGCAAGCTTGTTTGTGTTATTTACAGGCACACTGTGAGCCCATCGTGCTGCAGAACCAGCACAGAAGTGATCATGGAGATGCCTTAATGTCTTCCCCAGCACCTTGTATTTCCTTCTTTAAACCTTATTGGCTGTTCTATTATTTGAACTATGGGAGAGTTTAATCTCTAGTGGAAAATAAACTTGGTGAATGGATGTTAATGCAGGGTCTATTTTGCTTTTTCTACAGCCATCAGGTGACATTTCAGAGCTGCTCTGTGAGTTTTACACTTGGTTTCTCCCCAGGTTTAATGTTTTAAATGCAACTCCTTTAGGCTGCTAGCGAAAACGGAGCCAATACCATGCTGCATCCTTGCCAGAGAGCAACATGAAATTCAGAAGTGTCTTTTGGGAGTAGGGTCACCAGGCTGCAGGGATGTGGCTGAGGCCACCTGCTACCTTGCAGGGGTGCAGGCTTCCCACCCTGCTGAAAGGTCATGAAATATAAAGTAGTCAGCTGAACGACTGCTTGCTTTCAAGGGTGGGAAATATAGCAATAAGGAATAAGGCAACACAAGTTGTGTAGGACTGGTTCGAAGAGGGAGAACAGGGAAGAGCTCTATGTGTCATCTGGATGAAGACTCTATCCCAGCCCTTAGATGTTTTTAAGTGGTCTGGTAGAGTTTTGCCAAATCTGTGAAGTCTTTTTTTATTCCAACACGGCTTCTCCTTGACTCTCTTCCATGCATGTTCGTTGTTCTGTTTTGAACTTGCTACAGTTGGATTTTGACAGGAGAAGCCAGGAAGGTTGGGCTCTCTTGGGTTCTGTATTAAATTACTAATGACAGAAGAAAGGATTTGCTTCCTGTCTTGTAGTGATAGGTGGCCATCGTGCTTGCTATCCTTCAGTACAGGCATGGAGAGTCATCAGTGGTTTAAAAGCAAAAAGAAAACATTACAGTCGTTACAGAAAAAAACAAAACTTATTTCTGAAAGCAACAGAATGAAGTAATTTTAAGTTCTGTAAAATTTATTTAGGTATAATTTTAAATAGCATCTCTCTGAAAACCTAATATTTCACTCTTGTGCTCTCAAAACTGCATTAGATTATGCTATGTTTTGTTTTTCTTATATGGGATTTCCATAGGTTCAGTGTCTTAAACAGCAAGAATGGTTTTCATGGTGCTGAACTTGTAAGAAAGAGCTCCTCCATTCTCATTGAAAGCAACACTGTCCATGTGCAGTGAAAAATATGATAGAGTCCTCTATCACCATTTTCACCTAATGACTTTGTTTTCACTCATACAGTAGAGCGTGTCTTGGAAAGATGTATTCAATGCGCATATTTTTGTGGTTTCAGAAGTCACAGAACTTACATTTTAAGTTGCCAAGGGGAAAGATAATTCTTGTTTATCAAGGAGATGAAGTTCAGATGATCAAGTATCTTCAGTTTGGAGACTGATTTGGCTTTCTTCTTACTGTCTTTCTCCCTCTCTTTCCGCACATCACTTTATTATCTGGTGCCCATAAGCAGCCTGTGCATACGGTAGTTAGCGTGCAAGGAGGCTTTCTGTTGCAAACAACCACTGTATCACATTTTTCTTTTTCAGAGTACATTGAATCTTAAAGTATAATAAAATAAATTTATTTCTTTCTGCCAAGCAAAAGGGAGGTTGTTGTTATGTAACGAATTGCAACTTCCCAGTGTTCCTCTCCACGCAGTTAAGGGGTGGGATTAAAAAAGGTGCTGCTGCTGGTGTTGTCTCTACTGAAATCTGCCTGCAGAGCAGGGGCTGATTTCATGAATGATGTATGTTGGATGAAACATTTTTTGAAAGCTAGAGCTAAATGCGGTGCTTCTGTTAATGTCGTAACAGGTGCTCTTATTTTTTTCCTACAGTTACCCTGCTGTATGTGAATTCCTACAGCACAATAACTTGTTATCTATACTCCGAGCTCATGAAGCTCAGGATGCTGGGTAAGTGTTCATGAAGAGGGGACACTAACAGTGAGTGGCTTACCATTGTCAAACACAGCAAGAAGAGAAAGAACAACTGAGTGAAAATGAACTGGAAAACTTAAAATTAAGTTGCAACAGCTATCACTTTTTTATTAATGCTATAAAAACATACAATGGGATTAGAATGTCTTTTACATGATTGTCACTGAGTTACATGACTTAATGAATCCTCCTATATCCCACTTAGCCTCAGTGATTTTAAGTGGCATAAAATGACCAAATGTTATTGGGATGGAAAACAAATTCGGGTCAGAAAAAGAAGTTTTGGAAATGGGTCTGAGTCTTCTGACTTACTGATTGCCATGACATCTGGGAAGTGATTTGGCTCATGAAGGCCAGAGCTGTCATGTCATAAGTCTTTCACACCTATCTGAAACTTCTGGGTCTACTGGTTTTATGCTTTATTAGGAAAATGAACTTGCAGAACTTAATTGCCAAAACTGATTTTATGCAGGAGTATCATTAATGGATTTACGGAGTTTATTAAGACACTGTGCGCTAAAACAATCCAGGTCAAGCACCGGGTGGTGTTGATGGTTCCCTCAGGAAACTATTGCCAGTGTAAAGATAAAATTTTTTTATGCCACTTTAAAAAATTATTACAACTTACCTATTCATTGAAATGTACCATACTTGTGAGGTTTTAATGAAGGTTTGGTATCTGAATAAATAGCTTCGCATATCTTGCATAAATTATTAGTGTGTTTATTTGAGGTAGAAGTTTTACCCAACCTGAATAGTAATAAAAGATGAAGTAGCAAGATTGTAGGAATGAGGTCAATATTCAATATGCATATAAAAAGCTATTCTGAAGATTTGAATTATCACATACTTAAAAACATCAATGCAATTAAAAGCAGGCTATTACTCTGCCAAAAATAACTGGCATGAAATACCCCAGGGTAATGAAATTTAATTTTTATTGTATTGCTTTTCAATAAAGGGTGAAAAAATAAAATTTTGTAGAAGGGATTGCATTGAAACTATGCAGTGGTTTCAGTGCAACTATCGTGGTGGTTTGCCGAATTCTTGCATTGGTATTTGCTGTTACTTGTGTCTTACTAAGACACAAGTACTGTTTGATTTGTTTGCTTCCCGTTACTTGCGGGCCTAATGCTTGATTGATGATGTGTTGGTCCAATAAGCCTTTTATTTTGGGTAAGGCTTTAGGTAATGAAAACTTGCAAGCATTAATAAACTGGCTAATAGACTGGATGAGGTGAAACATAGCACTGAAGATATCGGACCCTCTGTTTCCTTCCCTTCTCGTACCTTCCGTCTCCCCTGGCCTTGCTGTCGCTGGCGTGCCCAGAGCGGGCAGGCAGCCGGAGGGTGATGGAGGACGTGCGCTCCCTTTCCGCAGGCAGTACCGCACCCCTCTGAGGCACGTGCTGGTGCTCGCCTTCACCCGCAGTCCCACGGAGGGGGAGTCTGGGGACGTCCTGGAGTGCAGGGGCACGGAGACCACCTGGCTCCAGGGACGGGCACTGAGCGAATTCACAACAAGGCCAACCTCTGGCTCACTAGATTTCAGATGGAGACACAGCTTCCAAGCGTGGTGTGGCTCCCTGGCCATCCCAAATGAATACAATGAATAAGCCTGCAGGAAATATTTTTTTCCATGCCTTTGAAAAGCACACATGCATGTTTTTCTGTCTTGACGTTTGTAAACAGCCAGTGCAGTAACGTATTAGGGATTTTTGTACTATATTTGGTTAGTGACAAATATGCATACGACAGTGGGCAATAATTAGTATCTTGTCTTTCTTTTTAGGTATCGTATGTACAGGAAAAGCCAAACAACAGGCTTCCCTTCACTAATCACAATTTTTTCAGCACCAAACTATCTAGATGTATACAATAACAAAGGTAAGAATTTAATTCCTGTTATTAGACAGCAGACTGTACTTCACTTTACTCAAATATATTACATTGGGTTTCTTCACTCTTTTCTCTGTGTATCAGTTCATGCCCATTCCATTTATTGCATAATACAAATCTAATTAAATTTTTTACAGGCAGATGTATGCCTCTGAAAATAACTGTAGATTCGAATATGCCTTAGGATATTTCTGTATTTTGACTACAAGTGATTAAGTAAATGTTACACAGGAAGCAAAACAGAGAACAGCTCTATTTAACTAACAGAATAATATTAAGAAATGCTGTGGGTGAGATGTTCAGAGCCGTCTTACATTTAATTAATTATTTGTCCCTTTGCTCCTTTCCAGTAAAATTAATGGAGATTGTATATGCAAACCCTCTAGCCATCTAACAAACTTTGACAGATTATCAGTGGATAAAGCATAGGATAGATACTGTCTGAGTTCCTTTATGGTTTTGGTTTTTTAATGACTTGAAAGCCATTATGTAGGAAATGAAATATCATTAGCCAAAAGAAAAAGGTTTCTGCACAAATAAGCAGTCAATGGTCACTCCGTAAAGATTCCACTGAATACAAGTGTTTGCAGCTTCTCTGAGTTTATTAGTTTACTGCATTCCCTGAAATCTCCTCTAATGAACTGGAAAAAAAAAAAAAATCATGTTTCTAAAAATAAAGCACTCTAATAAACCTGTCCTCCTATATCTTGAAATGAGCAGTAATGTTTATTTTCTTCTATTCCGAGCAAAACTGAAGTTATATGTGTTCCTCTGTGAGCAAGACAAAATAATTTTTTTCTTAATGATATTCTTGAAAGTAGCCCCACTGCAAAGAGATCAAGCTTTCTTGAGAAGAGACATTTTTAATTTGGATGATTGCCTGCAAAGAAACTAAGCAGTTCTAATTATTTTTTTAAAAAAAAAAAAACTTGCAAAAGAAAGCTTCTTCCGGCTTCATTTTGTATTATAAAACTTAAAACTTAAAAACTGTTATGCCAGGAGCTGTGTGCAAGGCAAGGAAGCACTTTACTGTTAGATAATGGGGTTTGTACACTTTGGTGTTCTTAATGTGTGTGTTAACTTGTGGAAAAATTAATAAAAGTATTCTCCAAAAAGCATGGGAGCAGAGCTGTCAGTTGCTACTTCTGTAAAAGTAAATAATATAGGGACTCTTCTAGCAACCCAAAAAGTGCAGGATGAAACAAGGAACGTGTTAATTTTCTTGGCAACATCATTGCTGGTGGTGGAAAAGTGTGTTTATTCTCCGGGTTGGCTGCTTTGGGTGGCAGGCAGACCAATGACGAGTCTGTAGAAGCGAGGTGACAGAAAACGTTCACCTTTTGTTTCTTAATGCACGGGGATAATTCTGTGCGCATGGTGGCGATGGGTGAGCAATGTGAGATTTTTGTCATGAGGGCAAATGTTAAATGTAAAGCAATGACTTATAATATTCAAAAGCTTGAATTTGAAACCACAGAGTTTGGGTGGTGAAAAGAAGGTCATTTCCCTTGTTCCAGGATGTTCTGCTGTAGCAAGCAGGTCTTAAAACTGGTGGAAAGCCTTTTCTGGTGAAGGGCTGTGGGCCAGCTGCTGAGAGGTGTTGGTTACCTGCAGTCACAGCTGAAATTTGGGTGCACTGCTGGTGCTGTCTGCTCTGAGTGAGCTCAGGCAAATCAGCATTGGTGTGAGATTGGCACCGGTGTGCCACTCTAATTTATGACTTATTGTAAATTTAGAGGCTGACCTTTAGCAGCTTCGTAATGAATTTCTGTTGGGTTTAACTGCCTCCTTTTCTCTCATTAGAAGTTTTGACGCATTATTTCATGTGACTGATTGTGCTGGCTCTTGGCATTTAAAGTACATCATGCATAGTTTTTCATGCTGCATTGCTCATGCATCTTCATCTGTGTAGCATTTGGGTGCTTGCCTCCCTGTTCAAGAAAGAAAAGCACCATCATCCTCAATCAGTCCACAGCACGGCTACTCGTTGGCTTCCTTGATTTGCAGCAGATGAGTTAATTAAGAACACAGCTTCTGACTGACTGACTGATTTCAGGAGGGTGAAGGAAGGCTTTTCTTATCCAGAGGTGTTACAGGACAGTTGCTGTAGCTGACTCATTGTACACTGGTGCAGAATCTGATTCATTTTCACAGATCATTTGGGGTTTTGCTTACTATCAGTCCTTGGGAAAGGAGTCACTTTCCTACTAATAAGTGTGTTCCTTTCTAGTATGCATTCTTAGTATGCTTCTGGTTGTCGCTTTGCTAATAAAGTCGCCCTAACTAAATTTCTGAGAGGCTCCATCTAAAATAAATACGTTTTTTTGAAAAGCTGCAAGGGGCTAGGAATGCTTATTTTCTACGCCAGGTTGATAGTTCTCATACCCATTAAAGCAGATGTACTTCCTTGTACTTCTTCAAAGCACTTCAGAAGGAGTGGGCTTCATTGCCAGCTTTACCCAAGGGCTTATTCAGTCCCTGCTGGAGAGCAGCCACTGGCATCAGAGATGCCCTCAAAGAGCAGTAGGGAGGTAGCATTCCCAGAGCAAAAGGAGGTTTGACAGGAGTAACTGAAGATAAGCTACCCAAACAAGACCATGTTCAGCCTATCTGCTGTTAATAATGCTGCTGTGGACCCTCTGCATGGGCTGTCTTGCAGTATTGACCCACCATGGGAATCTCTTTCAGCTTTGCTCCACTGGATTCTGGCACCAAAGGGAGTTTTCTGTATCCTGGTTACTGGCCGTTGCCTCATGTAGTCTGCGTGTGTAATTCATCCAGCATGTGGCTGCTGGTCATGTCACAACCCCAGCCCACACACATGTACAACTTCGGGTGCCAAAGTTAGGTTTTTCAATTAGGAGGCTCCTGTCAGGGGTTCCCTGTGTAGTTAATGGCGACAGAGAGGTACGCTTCCAGGGGGTGATTCAGAGACTCGGGACCTGTCCAGATATGAGGGGCCTAGTGTCCCTTCTCTTTCCAAGACTATCCTCCTTCATTATTGTTGTTAATGCCTTCCATATTCATTATAACGGAGAGCATTGGCAAAGGGGAGAAATTTATGCTTTTTTTTTTTTTTTTTTGGCTACTTCTGAGCTTCTGTTCAGTGTCTTCATAGTTTTCTAAAACATTTCTGCTCTCATTTATATTATTAAATGGGATAAAAAAAAAAAAGAGACTTTATTATTAAAACTTGTTAAATACCAGTGCATTGATGATTTTCTAAGACTACTCCTTCTGGAGAAGATCAAAACTCCTCATGCAAGAAGATAAATGTTAATTGGATTGTGGTAGTTACTTGTGACTTCAGGGCCTTGGAGGAAGGCTGTACTGATCAAAAAGTTCTGAGAAGGTTGTGTAAGTACAAGTTTACCTCTGGATTCAAGGGTGCCCATCACCAGGAGAAATTCTCTATAGCAACAGAATAAGAGGGTGCCAAAAATTACTGCATTGTATTATCATCTGGCCTTGTACCATGTCTAAACTTTCATTCCCTCATTTAATATTTCTTAATGCCTTAATTAGGGCTTGCTGTAATGCTGTTTGTTCCCCAAGAAAAAAAATCAAATTAAAGATTTGCCAACAGAGACAGGCAATTTATTTGTAAATCATTGGCAATACTTCATATTTTAGTGTCTGGCTGTCACTTCAGGAAGTGCATGCTTTTTGGCTGAGTGAACAATTTTAACTAGCTGTCTAAAGACAGACTATTATCTTTTGAACACTTTTAAAAGATTAGGCTTCATACTGGTGAGATAGCTTTGGGTTCTCTGGTGGTTATCAAAAAAAAATAACATGATGTTTCTTCCAACATGCTGCAACGTACATGTGGTGTTGCTGAAAGGAAAAGCAGATGATGAAGGAAAGAAACAAAGAAAGTATGAAGGGGAGTTTGGGATACTAGAAACACCAAAAACAGCTGTATATCAGTGTGCTTGTTAACGTATCAGATAAGTAATATATCAATGAGGTGTGTATAAAGTATCAGTATGTGGTGTATCATAGATACATAGTAAGAAATGTACCTGATCCAAATGGATCTAACAGGAGCGTTATTTTCATATTGGAAAAAAGGCAGAGTAATATACCTGGAAGACAGGGAAGATCTTTGAAAAATAATAGCACTTTGGTAGAAAAAAAAAGCAGTTTAACCGTCTGTCTTCCCTATCAGTTTTCTTTAATGCTTTATCTCTGCTGTTGTGATGAGGCCCTGTCATGGAAACAAAAGCTTTTAAAGAGGAGCTGTCAGGGTATCTAGGCCATCTTATTGCCAACACAGAGAAGTTGCCAGAAGTGATTTTTGCAGTCTGTCAGTAAAATCTTGAACGCTACTGCGCTGTTTCTTTGGAAGAGGCAATTGCACATACAAAATAAAAATCTTAAGAATTCTGTAAGGAAAGATTTTCCCAACTGCAATTAACCTCACTTCTCTACTGGATTATTTACATCATTACCTTGTATAGTAAATCATTTTTTCCTTTGATAATGTTTAAACTCCTTAAGCATTTTACTAACCTTTATCCCTGACCTGTCTTGGGTAGAAAACGCTGTGGTTACTTAGCAACTCTGCTGGAGGAGAAGGCAGTGTTCCCAGTTGCACAGTTAATGCTGTAGTTAATTTGGCATTATATCAGAAATTGAAATTCTTTCTTAGGTATGAGGAATTTGAGAGACCTTTCGCTGCATTTATTTTCTAAATGCAGGATGAGTTTTCTGAAAAAAAAAATACAGGAAGATTAGTTAACTTGCTTGCTAAAATTATTTTGAAGTTGTTTATCTAAAACTGTGTAATTCATTCTGGGCTAGTATTTCTACCATGCTCATTACTTTTCTCCTCTGATGGAAATGTTGTCAATTAATTTACTGATTCAGCAGATTAATGATTCAGCAGATCTCGAAGCAGGATATGTAATGTCTTTGGGTAATTTTGAACTATCGGTCACACAGTTTAATGTTGTTCACATTGCTTGAGGCCCAAATCCACCTCCCAACATTTAGGCTTTTAAAGTGCCATTTGAGATGCCAGAGGGATCCAAGACATCCACTCGGATCTGAGAAGTATGACACGGTAGACGGGCCATCGGGGCTCATCTTTAACGGAGGGAGACCAAGGAGATACCACAGCGAGTCTCACATGTCACTAGGTGCTTGTATTTGACCCTGAGAAGGTTAGAAGAGCTGTCTCCATTTCTAGCTGAAGGAAAGAGGTTTCACCTGCACATTTTTCACCACCCGTATTTTTAGCCTTAGGCACCTATGTTAAATGCTTGAAGCTAAACAGTATGAATGCCCTTTGCCTGCTGTGTTAGTGTTTCATTTCGCTCTAATGTGATTTCAGCATCCCGTATCTCAGTTTACTAGCATTGGAAAGAAGTATAATATTATTTGGGATATCTGCACATCTTCACTTTACAAAACATTAGCTTCTAAAACTCATTTACAACAGCAAGTACCAAAATTAGATTCAAATGTGTGTGGCTGTTGAGAATAATAAAATAAGATTCTTGCTCTGGTTGGTGATTATACACGATAAAGCTGTGGCTGGTGGCTTGATCTGCTAGCATCTCTCTGAGTATATGTTTGGAAAGAAAAGTATAGAGGCTGCAGCCTGGAATAATAAACAAGTGTTGGAGAGAGTCAGGTTTTCCTCAGTTACAGTTTTCATAACCAGAGGAACCTATCCCACTTCCTTCTCTCTCCTCCATCAGTGACCACATGGCCTGTAGCCGTATAACCTTCGAAAGATTCCTCCTCTTTCAGGGCATCTGGGGTCTCCAGTAGCTACTTAGGGATCAAGTTGATGTGGACTAAGATGAAGCAGGGGTGAAACCCCCCAAACCTTTTCTGAGCCAACAGAGAGGAAAAGAAGAGCTATGACTGAAGTAAAGCAAGGGGCCAGAATAGCTCAGTGACACTCCTACTATTATCTGAGAAGCATTTTTTTCTTGATCCAGGTGAAGTTTTCTTCTTCAGACTACTAAGCAGTAGTCAGAACCGCACAATCATAAAAAGAACCAGTTTGTTTAATGTTGAAATACCATCTTCATTAGTTACCTAATAAAAATACTTAGTTTACATTGTGCTTGTAAATGAAAGATTTTAAATTAAAATTTCAGAAAAGTGTTTGTGATACTGGTAACTACCCTACTTTATTCTTTTAAGAGTAGGGTTATTTTAGAAGACTTCTGTCTCTGTTGTGTAGTGTTCTTTTTCTTCAAGTGGCTTCTGAAGTCATTTGTGGGGGAGTGGTACAGGTCATTTACCGAGGAGAATAGTTATTAAAAGACTGTTGTAGAAAGTTGCTTTTGTGAGATTTCAGATATATAAATTAAAGAAGTGGTGTGAAGATTATTTTTTTTACATTAATCACAAAATAAATTATCTTCCTTAAAAAAACAAACAAAACAAAACAAACAAACAAAAAAACCAAACCCAACTTAAGCAATTTATATTTAATCTGTTAGGTTGCCCAAATGTTCTGCTTATGGTTCAGGCTGTTTTAGAGGCCAGTTTTAAAAGTTCCTTGTAAAAGAGATTTATTCAACTTTCACATAATTTAGAAGTAGACTTAATGGATAAATTGAAGAAATAGTGGGAAGGATAACTACCTCAGCTCACTAAGATGATGAATTTGAAGTTTTAGTCCTTCTAAATGAATCTTCACAACCATTAAGCAGTCCTTTTTGTGTGGTTTTGACTCATTTTTTCTGTAAAGCCACAAACTATTTATTTTTATTATGCAATTGTGTCACTGTAATAGAAGGAGAATGAATTTCGATCTGCCATATGTCAGCCAAAAAGTGATGGAAATATTAAGAGCATCGACGCTAGTTTTCTCATTTTTGCTAATAGCAGTATTAAGCCATTTCTATTCCACTGAGCAGCAGAATGGCTGCCAACTGTCAGACTAGGATGGGCAAGAGTCAAATGTGGTTTATTTAAATGGAGGGTGTCTGCCTGGCAAAAGTTCGCATAAATGTTAGCAAGTCATTTTCTATGCCTATCAGTGAGTAGGCTTCAGAAACTCCCAGGTGACTCTGGACTCTGTCATCGGCCACAAAATGGATGATGTTTAGCAACCTCTTAAATTTTTGTGGGAAGCAATAATCTAGTGCATCAAAAAAACTTTCTTCTTTGACTGGCATGCACTTTAGTCAATGGAAGGAGATGAATAATCAGAAGAAATTGTTCACCCCCTTCAGCCAGCGGTGCAATACACTGCATTTCCTATGTTACTGTGCTGTAGCGCAGTCGTGCAGCTTCACTGCTGGCTGTTAAGTGATAACCAGCCCCTGGAACTGTGTGCATCCCTGGGGAGCCACAGGTGGGAAGGCTGGAGGAAAGGGGAAAACAAAGTATGATATACCTCCTTCTCTATTTGTCTTTGGTGTGGTATATTTCTGACATACTTTTGATTCATGCAGTTTCATCATTTTCGTGTTGCTTTCTTGATTCGTCTTTCTTTGACTAAAGCTGAGGAGGACCATTCTGAAGGTCACAGATTGTTAGATCTTACCAGGGTGGCTTAATTCATATCTTAAAAAGGCAAACTGAAGACAATTTATGTAGTTTACATACATGTCTTCCAGTATGTGCTGTATGTTGTCTCTTTGGTTTTAGGTGGTCATCTCAAAATTACCTTTTTCTCCATGAACAAAGAACTATTTGCTCTTCTATTTCATAAATGGCTCTGCTCACATCCGAGAGCACATGTATTCTGTGCCTATGCAACTTAGAAATTACTGAATTTCAGGAAACAGATTCTGTAAATTAAAATATACCCTAGTTAAGTTAGAGATACTGTCACCAGGTTGAGTAACTGCATTATTAAGGTTTTACATTACATGTGTCTTTGCAAGAAGACAGAGAAAAAAATAATAAAAAGGAAGGGATGAGATTTAGTTTTACTGTTTCCCAAGCTGAGGCAGTTGGCCCATAAACTCAACAATAGAAATCCAGCACTGGATGTTTCTTATTGAAAGGCCGTATTATTGAAAGCTTTCCCTCAGTACATTCTTTTAAAACCAACAAATAGACCTGTGATACAAACAGCTGCTGAACCCATCCCTATTCTGTGTTCTTCCAGGCAGTCTCAATGAATGGCCTGAGGTTTGAGTAATCTACAACACCCTAATAACCACATATTGCTATAAAAATTTAAAAAGTGCATGAAAGACTGGATTTGGTGTGAAACATAGTGTTAGCATAGCATTGGGCAAACTTCATGCTTTGGAAAATGTGTTTTAATAAGGGTAGTTTTCTAGGCTTATTGTAAAGTTCATTTTATTTCATCTGCCACATTTGCAACACGATTACTTTGCTCCTTGCTAACCAAATTGATATGGTCCCTTTCTCTCCTGCTTGTGCTCTCTACCCTCTCAGTTATACCCAAGTCACATTCAGCCTTTCCCTCTTTCATCTTACTTTTGACTGCACGGAGACGGGGTACAGCTCTGGTCTTTTCTAGAAATGGATAGCTGTTTCTTACTGATATGCTCTGTAATACTTTGATTTTATTTGTTCTATTAATATTGCAAAACCAGGTTAATCGGATCCCGTTTCAGATATGTACCCGAGGTCCATTAACAGAAGTTAACACTGAACTTGGCAGAGTGCTTTAAAAAGTGTCTATGGCATAAATATCTATGTATCTCCCCATTAGTAAATGTAGTCTCTGTGTGTGTGTTGACAAGAATGATACGAATTTTAAATGGTGCAAGATAAATTGTGTTAGTATTCATTCATACTATAGGGACCATTGTCTCGTGGGCCTGGAGTTTGAATAACACAAGAAGAAAGTATCAAGTTGCACAAGAATATGAATGAAATATGTTAAAAACGTTCACTGGCTGACTAATACTCAAACTCTAAGTGATGAATGCTTTTCTCTGTTATCTCCAAACTATGGTTGTGAGGGGCAGAGATAACTGTGTGAAATGAGTGGTTGTGAATACTCTGCCTCGTTCCCCGCTGATGGCAGATCCCAGAGCCTACTTTCATGACTACTCAGAGTTATTATTTCACTTACCAACCCATCTTAGTGCCAGGGAGAGCTGATAACACCACTTTCATACTGGAAATGGCTTGCATCTTTTTGGAGGCTGTATCCTATTATAACTAGCAGTCAGGAGCTGCCCCTGGGTCAAGTGGTTGAACACTGGTGAGCAGCTCTGCAGACTGGGCGTGCTGTGGGCATTACTGGTCCGGTAGCCAGTGACACACACGTGGCTGATGTCTCTCTGGTTTCTTTCCTCTCTCCCTTCTAGCTGCAGTATTGAAATACGAGAACAACGTTATGAATATCAGACAGTTCAACTGCTCCCCTCATCCATACTGGCTTCCAAACTTCATGGATGTGTTTACCTGGTCCTTGCCGTTTGTGGGTGAGAAAGGTAGGTAAATTGGCTCTGTTCATAGAAAGCACAGATTGGTTTCTTAGTCACTGTGCACGTGGCCCCGTTTATTTGAAATTACAAGAATACCTTAAAGACAGATGACTTGCTTTCGAGGACAAATTTGAAGAAATAAGCCTCAGGGGGGCAAGAAACTGTTAATGGTTAATCACACTTCTCATACATTTGTATAATTTCCACTCTCACCAAGCTACGATGCCATTATATTTCTGCTGCAGGAATAGATTTTATGGCATTGCAGACCAGAGGTGCATTCACTGACTAGAATTCTTATTAGTTGTTCCTTTATAAGCTCTTGGACATTGTTTACTGCTCAAGGGACATCACAACAGAGTTCACTACATCATGGTTACATCCTTACGCAGCTGACCTATCTGATAAGATGATGATGGGTTCCTTTTTCACCAGCAAACACACAGCTGGTGATGCTAAGACACAGTCTGGTAAACTGTTCCTGGAGAGAGTAGAGAGATGGCAGGAAGAAGGAAAACCTGCTCCTCAGCCCCTTCTTTGCCCAGGGCATACGGTGCCTCATTGCTGGCAAGAGGACTCTAAAGAACATAAATGATGTTTTATTGAAACATGATGCTCTTGATGTTGCCTGAAGACAACTTCATGCTATGAATGGCAAGCACACAAAAGGCATGAAAACACTTTGGTCTAACATATTAAATGAATACATAATGCAAACTGCTTAAACCCCAAGTCATTTTATTCAGGGCCTGAGATGAAGCTTGCTTTGATCCATCCATTATAGTATATTGCAGCAACAGCAATTACTGCCAGAAAACTGTAATAAACTCTTAAAAGCTGCTTGGAATAACAATTCTCTCTTAATAGGCAACTGGAAATACAGCCAGCTGTGGCTCTTACCTGCAGTCATGACCGGCTTTGTTTTCAGCTACTCTTTTGTACAAGGAAAGCTGCTGGTGAGATGCCTGAGGTCTCTGTGAACAAAGCAGATAGACAATGAAATAGGGATTAACAAAGAATAGACAGCTGTTTCCACTAATGGAGACATTACATAATCCACACTGATGCATGTTGCAGACACTTGTGAAGCAGATAAAACACTTTCATTTTTTTTTCAGCCATAAACTCAGCCAGGCAGTTTTTAGGATGGGCCAGTTCTCCGTACATGTTGCAGGTCCTGTAAGGTCATTTTTTCAGAGGCTTTCCATTGGTAGCCTCCTCAGGTGTGGGGCTGCAGGGTGCGTGGTCAGATCTGTTGATGTTCTGAGACTGTGGAAGCTCCTCCTCCTCCTTTTTTATTGGGATTCTTTTTTTTCCTCCTTGACTTCCCAGTGCTCACTCTTACCAGTTGCTTGGAAATCTGAGAGCCCTGAGAATTGAAATCAGTGTTTTCCCTTTCTCTGAAAAACAAAACTCATGGATGTAAGAGTTGATGTTCTACACAGCATTTTATTTATTTCTTCTTTTTTTTATAGATATTTTTTTTCCTCAAATGCCCACCAAGGTAGGAAGCTGTTGGTTTCACTGGTCAGTCTTAATGTGGAAAGTCTTTCCACTAATCCTGTCAAAGGGAATTATTAAATCCTTCACTAATATAGGAAAAATACAGCTTTGTCCCACCCTTCTAATATTCCAAGCCACCATAGTTGTCAGAGAAGAGGATTTTAATAACCATTTGATTAAAAAAATTTAAGTTTCAACCTGTGTAGCTAGTGCAAGACTAGACATGCCTGGTAACCCTTTTAATGATGCTTACTAGATGTAGATGTAGTGGAGTGTTACGCAATCTGCTAATGATTTCACATTTACCTTTTAACTTTGTCTTTTTTGATCTCTAAATTACCTTTCCGTGGTTGTGATTTTTGCTGGGGTTTTCTTTTTTGCTGTTCTTACTCTGTGTGCTCTTTGGTTAGTGTCTCACTATTGCCTTTCCAGAAAGAGCTGGGATCAGGTTAGGGGTAGCCTGAGGCTGACCCTTCCGTGCCCAAGTTCTGAAGTAAGCAAGCTGAATATATTCTGAATTCACCAATTATGATGTTTCTATTGAATATAGAATAGTTCTAGCTAGAAGGGACCTACAGTGATCATCTAGCCTATTTGTCTGGGATTTCAAAGGATACTGCCCCTTTGTGGACATCTTACAAGGGTTAATGTATTGTTGAACTGAAAGTACAGTGTCCAAAACCTGGCTAAATAAATAAATATTCTGTGATCCCTCTCGCTGTAACTTTTTCAGTTGGAATGTCATTCCATTTGCTTAGTGGGGAAATTAAATCCTATTGCAGCGTAGCAGCAAGAGGAGAGTGGTCAGTTCTGTTGTCCAAGTTGAGTGAATGCAAAAATGTATTAAGGAGGAGAAAACAAGTTATTTACTTCATTGACAATTGCAAAAAGAGAGACTGTAAACACATTATTTTTTTTAAGGTCTATTTGTTGTGGTGTCCATTATATTTGGAACAATTTTTATGGAAAGATGTACTTTTTATTAACTACACAAAACACTTCAAGTTTATATTACTACATGCATAAAACTAGGTCATGTTTTTTAAAAAGTGGGTGCTGTTTCTGTACTGAATTTTCATTAACACTCCTACAGCTAGAGATTGCTCTCTGACAGACCAGGGGAAGCTTAATATCAACATTTTGCATTTGTTTTCCATTTTAGTGACAGAGATGCTGGTAAACGTGCTGAACATCTGCTCAGATGATGAACTAGGGACAGAGGAAGATGGGTTTGATGGTAAGAGCCTCCTGCCCTTGGTTGAGATTGTTTGCCTTGAAACTACTTTAGAAGTTGACTTACTAACCCCGGGACAATTTTCTGAGTTCAAAGTTCTGTGCCACTGAAGGCAACTGTTGTGCTGTACTCCAGCAGATTTGCTTACTGCATGCTTTGGAAAGAATTAATGGATCTTCTGCCCTGTTCTAACTCTATTCTCGGTCTCACTCTTTGTTAAAAAATTTATTTTCCTCCATGAAATCTGGGTTGTGTTGTCACAAAAAGGTCAGATATTGATTTCATGTGTAAGATCCAAGGGATTCCCACAGCAAGTTTCATTATATCAATGAAATGCTCTTCCTACAATTAAATAATCTTCCTGCAGAGCTCCTTCCAAAACATTGGTACCGCTACTTTGGAAGACTTGTACTTGAAATATTTCATTAGTCAAATCTTTTAATGCAGTTGTGTATCTGAAAGGCTTTAAGAAACAATAGAATCAATAAAAATAAATGTGCAAACACAGATAAAGTTCTGAACTGATATTTCTGCTGAGAGAGGAATGGTCAGTTCTGTTGTCCTTGGGGTTGGAGTTTATATGGTGTTAAGTTGCCTTGTACCTGTTGATTTGACTGTAAATGATACTTTATATCTTGCCATTTAGGGATTCTTAGAAGTCAGTTTATTTTATTAGAAATTGTTTTCTGTTAGGCTGTGCAGGAGTATATTGCAGCTCTCTAGAATGTCCCTTATCAATTGAGCAAAACTGAAAAAAGTCGCATGCGTTGCTAGCAATCTTACTATGAATGATTTCAGTGTTTAAAAAAAAATCTATGAAAAGAACAGAAATATTAAAAAATTTTAAAAGAACCTGGAAAAATCTAGTACTACTAAATATTCTCAAGATGTTGTAGGTAGGACGAATGAACAGGGAGAATGAAGAACTTTCAAGTAAGACAAATATTTAATGAAGTTGTAATTAATAATTAAACTTCTCTCTCAAAGTCTTTACTTGTAATCTTTGGAAGAGGAAGCCAGATCATGGGTTTTGACAAATGTTTCCTTTGCAATGGAGAAGAACGATATGGATGGTGGTGCTTTGATTTTACTGTGAGAAGCCAGATGGAATTCCCTGTTCTGCATCTGCCACAGAGTGTGGACGCGAACAATTATCTTGCAGGACTTGGGACAAAGACTGAATTTATTGAAACCAGTAATCAGTGGAGAGAAGAAAACACCTGTTTGAACATTATGCCCAATTTTTTTCTCATGAAATTTAAATAAGTAGCTACTGTATAATTAAAGCAGCGTGTGAAACAGTACGGAGGCATACAATGAGTAAAAACTGTGTCAAATTAAATGCAGTAGCAACAAAACCATGTGCTTAAAATCCTTGGCTCAAGAAAGCACTTAAGCACAGGCTGAAATCCCACTGAATGCAATGCCAAGGCAAAAGCTTTATGGGAAGGATTTTTAAATTAATTCAGCATTGGCCAAGTTGTACTATAAACTTCCATTGAGGATAGATAGGCCAATGCCTGTAGTCCTTTTCTAAAACTGTACTGTGTCAGCAACACACGTGCCTAAATTACAGTTCAGGAGCACGTTTTCAAAAGCAGTGTCAGAAATGCTGAGGCGTTAGGGGTCTTTGGGGGCAGCAGCCCTCTCCAGCTGCAAGAGGTCTCTGCATCTACCGCGTTTTTTCGGGGAGGAGGGTGAACCTGCCCCCCTCCCCCAGTCTCCCCAGGAGTTTCACCGCAGCACTCCTCCAGCCGTGGAGTTTGCAGCACTGCAGGTGTCTAAGGAGGGAGGCAGGCTGGAATCCTCTGGGCTCGCATGTGTGTGTACCGTATAACGATATCCAACAGCGTTAAAGTTTCCAGATGAGGAATAATTAAACCATTCCTGGTACTGTGATGCTAATACTGTTGTCTAAATCTGCTTTCAGTTTTTTCTTTATGAATGAATCCTCTGTGTAAAACATTATGTTAAGGAAGATATTAGAAATGGTGTCTTCTTTAGCATGTGTAGCTAAAACCAGAGCTGGCACATGTTCATGTCTGCTTTCCCAGATAATCCCCTTAGAGCTGTTAATTGGGATCTGTGGCGCTTGTGCTGCAGCTTGCTGTGGGTGCACGCTTGGAAGCAGTGGGCTCGTGGGGATCATACACATGGAAAAGAGACTGAAGGATTTGGGCATAAAAGTAAATTTGAGGGTTGATTTAAATTTAAATAGAGGCTGATATCCTTAATGATTTCCTGGTGGCTTCTGATTTATTATCTGTACAACAAAGGAGAATTCTCTTTCAGAGATAGTTGAGTTCCCTCTCATTTTTTTTCCTTAGAGCCTTGCCTTTGGGGGGAGAAACAAGATGTATTTCATTTGTGTTCTTGATGAAACAGACTGGAATGATTATCAGCATAAAACTGTTGCTGTAAGGGCTGGACATTAACAGTCTAGTAGTGGTTCAACATTCCACTGTTCTTTTTCAACAATTTCTGTCCGGCTTCCTTGGAGAACTGCAGCAGTACAGTCCCATTCACCCACTGACATTTTTCTTTAGCAGTATTTTCCACAGAAGGAAATGCCTGATATCTGCAACAGCAGATGCATTTTGTTTGGTGGAATGATTCTTTAAAACCATCACTCATTTTCATATCATCAGTAGTTTTCAGGGCTCGCTGCTGATTTACTTTCTCTCCTTGCAGTTTGAACATGCCCTGACCTGGGTTCCCACATGTAATGAGAATGATCCATCACTATGGTTTGCACTGATCATTCATTTAATTCATTTGTTGTTTTCTTTTACACTTTCTTGCCCCATCTTCCCCTCTCACTTCCCCCTTCAAAACAAAGCCCCATCAGTATTGCCTGACCTCACTGCATGGTGTTCTTGTGAGCCTTTTTTTTTTATTATTATTTTTGGTTCTGAGTCATGCACGTTGCATCTAGCCACGAGCAGGATGCTCAATAGCATGTATTCCGTTTTTTTCTCCCCACCTTGTTTTGCTGTTTGCTTTTTTTTTTTTTTTTTGCGCGCGGGAGGGGTGGGTGTGTGGGTGTTGGGGTTTTTTTTTTTTGGTGGGTTGGTTGTTGTTTTTTAGGGGTATTTTTGCCTTTTTTTTTTTTTTAATTTGTTTAAGGAAACACATCATGAGGATCTGATCATTTTGTTGTAGGCAGTTTCTGTCTGTGTTTAGTGAGAGAAAGCCTAAATATCAGTCATAGTGCCCTTTATTCCGTATGTCCCTGCTGGCCTGTATTGCCTTTTGGTGTCACTCCCTTAAAAACGAGGGGATATGATAGGTCAAGTTTTCTTACCTCTGACAGTTTCCTCTTCCTGTACTTTCTCTTTCCTATTTGCTGTGGTGGTTGCAATATAATCTGAACCAGCAAAAAATGTCTTGGATGAACGTTAGCTCATGTGCTGTGTGTTTTGTGCATCATACAGACCACTTACCAGTAGGAGCTGCAAATACTTCTACCTAGCCAGCATATAGTCGGAGACCTCTTTTATTTTAATTAGCAACATTTTTGGCCTCATGCATTTGATTGAAAAAACTAAGCCACTAATTAAGAGTGCAGTAATGTAATAGACGACACAAATGCGCTGCTTGCTTTGTATGCATCGCTATCATGATTTGGCATAAAGATACTCCTACGTTAACTGCATTATTTTTTTCATTGCCTTCAACATTGTAGCTCACAGCCTTTTCACAGAAAAGCCGCTGTCACAGTGCTAGCTGCAGCATTTATTCCTCAGCTGGAACACAGCTTCCCCAGTACAGTGCTGTAGTCTGAGCCTAAAGAGAATTACCAAGTCAAGTGTTTCTTGCCAATCAAAACCTGGGTCTGCTGTGAACAGTGGCATATGAAATTTGCCACAGCTCTTCAGTGCAATAAACCACACCTAGGGTGAGCTCTGCACCAACTTACACAGAGCCTGGGCAAAAGCAAAGGCCTCGTTGTTAGATCTCGGTTACTTACCAGTGTCTTCATAAGGGTGTTCACGATACTCCCTGGGCAGATGAGAGAGTCTGAACTTTGCAACAAGTTAATTTTTAACTAGAAAAGAACTGGTTTATGTTTGTTCTTCCTCTAAACCAGCAAGGTTGGGCTGCAATGTATACCTACTCTTTGTGAGTTGGTGGCAGAGGGGCATTTTCATGTGATCTTCTATTTATCCATTCAATTTTTTGGCCAGGCGTGGTTCTTTCCATGCCCAAAGCATTTTTCATGTAAGATGTACAACAGCACATTGGTGTGCGCTGCCTCTGGACCAACCTAGCAGCGTTCACTAGATAACCCGTGCCCCTAAAACACGCATTATGGTGCAGTTGTGCCCGGGCACCAAGTGCTGCACTTGTCTTGCTCTCAAAAATAGTTGATTTTAAAATGCGACACCTTGTACCATGGTGGTGTTTGGGTTTGATAACTATAGTCTGCTGGACCACTGGAACAAATGCACACGGGTGGTAGATAGCACAGATTTTGGTAGAAGCAGCAGCCATGTCTATGATAGTAAACTATTCTTTCAGATATCAGACGTAAGTAAAGTGGAAGAATTGGCTTGATTCCTCTAAGAAAAGAGGCATCATCAGGCAGGCACACCCCAGGGGGGAGGGCTGTTTTGGGGAAGTGATTAAGCCTTATCAAAGCAGCTGTCATAATGTAGGAGAAAGTCTGTGTTCAAGGGGTGGTAACACCAAGGATAAGCTTCTCTGCTGACCTTCTGCATGTTGGTTTCCTGCAAAACCTGCTAACAAGGCATTAAACTGGAAAGGTTTTATCTTCTTTTTTCCCCCATCATTCTCAATCTGTTTCTTTCCTTCTGGCTGTTCCCTGCCTAATTTATTTCTTTTCTGTTTTTCAGACTTTACTTAAACATTGCGTTTCCATTGATGTTGTCAAATGTTCTGTATTATTTTTTATTTTCATTCTACAAACATCACTGATCTTTTTCTTTCCCCCCTTTTGGAATTCATAAGAAGATCCCATTTATGCACAGACAAAAGGTATTCAATAAGTTGGAAGGCTTAAGTTTCATTAATTTTCCTAATGCTTAATTAGATAATATATAATATATTAGAATACCAGTGAGAGATTTGGGTTTGGCTTTTTTATTCAGTATTGTTTTCCATCTGTTCAATCCTACATCTTGGAATATCCTCAGAGTTTGCAGTCCTTTTTTTCATTGTTCTACTTCTTAATCTAAGGGTCTAAATTACATTTCATGTAAATCCTACATATCCAGCTTGCAAGATCTGTGGATGCTACAAATCTGAAATCCAATAGAATGTGATAAAATACTGAAGTAAGATTCAAAGCATTTATTCTACCTCCCAAATAATTTTTCCACACAATTTTAGACTTGGCTGTATTAATGATTTTTTTTAATGTTGAAAGAAAAGTAAAAACTTAAAAAGGATATCAAGCAATGTTTGCAAAGGCTAAAATTAGCCCTTTTACCCATAGCCAGTTCTCAGGTTATGACCCAATTACTCTCACATCAGTGTATACTTAAGCGTACCTGAAGTAATTTATAAGGATTTGCATTAATAGTGAATTTCAGAATACTAAACTGGAGTATTCACACTTGAAATGTGAGTCTAAGATAATGTATTTGTTAGGGAATACAAATAATGTGTCAGGTTAGTGGTATTCAGTCACAGCTAAGAGGACAATAAAACGTTGTGAATATCAAGTGCATTATTTAACAGTATTTAAAAAAAAAACAGATAGGATAAAGAAAATAATTACTAATATTCAGTACACATAGAATATTTTAAGTCAATTTCACAGATCTGTTACAAATTAAGAAATTCAGCGGAGACCAAAATCTTTTAAGTGTGTTTTTTAGTGACCTTTTATGTGTATTGATGAGAAACAAAATACTCCCTTTGAGCCTGTTGTGGTTTTTCCATTCTTATTTTATATTTAAATGTAGGGCATTGTATTTCACTTTGGTCATAAATTATATTTCCAGTTCTCAACTCTTCTTGAAGTTAAACAGTGACTGAAAAAGGTCAAATATATGATCTACTAGAACTGTATGGGTTTGTATTAAGCAAGTAGTTACAGTGGCATTTGGAGGAGGAAAAAAAAAAAAAAAAAGACAAATTGTATTTAAGTGCTTTCAGGATAAAAAAGGCTAAAACCCGTGTCTTGTGTATCTTGAGAGTACAATTTGGTGAAATCGTAGTAACTGAGGCAGGAATGTACCCCCTCTATTTCCTGAAGAATCAGGCTGAATCATTGCTGTTTAATTTAAATTTTTCATTAAGCTGCTACAAATATGTTTAATTCAGTTACAGATTAATTACAGCTATTTCTCCCACTCTTTATTGTCTATAATTAGACATTTATGCCTAAGACTTTATATCTTTTTTTTATTGTTATATTTTTTGTATCTTTTTCTTTCTATTTTTATCTTTGCATGTGAGAGATTTGAAAACCCTCATTCTGCCCATAGTTTCTTTCGGTTTGAACTTCAAGATACAGGCTCATAATTTTGACACTCTACAGGGACACTTAGAAACGGCTGGCAATAATGCGTGGATACCTGCCCCAAAAGGTGGATGCATGCGAAAGTAGCACACATGATTGTAAGCCACCTAGTACACACTCCTCAGCCGACATGCGAACGTACCCCGGTACCAATGCGTACGGTTACTGACATTCGAGCACGCAGGCTGGGATGGCTGTGGGCGCGTACGAGGTGGCTCACGTGGACCCCTTGGTACCCGGGCTGGTCAGGGGCACACGACCTGGCAAGCAGCTCTGCAGGATTCTCTCCGTGTGGCTGTCAAGCTCCCCATTTATCAAACAAACCCCTTGCACTGTTTGGGGTTAAGCTTGATCTTGACCATGACGTTAAAAATTGCAGTGAGAGTCATCCTGAGTTTTTATGTCATCATCTGTGGTATTTGTTCCTGTGGTTACTTAGCTTTCTTTTGAACAGCTCTAGGATCTGTGAGTTGAGTTTATTTTCAATTTTGAAAGTTTTTTGCAAAGGATGGCCATTTCTTTTTAAATTCAAGCACAGGGAAAAAAAAAAAAAAATGTACCTCCTTATCACCTCTTCTAAAATGCCAGGGTATCAGCCAGGCCACCTAGTCATCTAATAAGTATCATGAAGCTACATTTGCATTTCCAGTGGTAGTCTCAAACTGTTATGAGTTTCACTGTAATTGAGAAATCTGCAGTAGGAAAGGTGACAGTGCCTGGAAGAAGAGCCATTTTTGTCCTTGAATTCTGGAGCAGTGAAGAAGGAAGCATTACCATGATGCATAGTGGTTTTCAGGTTGCACTCCTGAACCTCCAAGGCAGTTGTCAGGCAGCATCCGTACGAGTCAAGGTTACCTGTCATTCAGAAACCTCTGGGAGAAATCTTCATGATGTATGTGGTTATGATTGAGATAATCTAATGATTGAGGTAATCTAATGAAACTGGTTTACTTAGTATAACATGGCATTTTCCTGGGGACGTGAGGGGTCCTTATTAAAAGAAATTCCTCATTCTGATAACTTAGTACTGTTTGCTTTTCCCATTCAGGTGGTTCTCTCTTGGATGCGCAGATGATATCCAAGTAACAAGTACACATGAAAACTTAGCTGAACTGTAGTCTCTATTCCAGCATTTTTTTTTTTTTGAGGTGGATTACTGTGTGAATTCACAAATTTCAACCTAATTGTAAGTTTGAGCAGGCCATAGCAGTGATGAGATAGAAGTTGCTCTGTGAAACTCTCTTAACCACTGCCAGCCAATGCAATCCCTACCATTTCATTCTGGTTTTCAGGACTCTGCCTTTAGGTTTTATAACCACTTAAATACATTTTAACTAGGGATGGGAAAACCCGAACTGGACCTTCTTGTCCTTAAACTTCACCCAATTCCTTTTGTTAGAAAATTAAGTGAAATGTGATTGGTTTTAACTTGAAATGATAACATGATGAAACAGATTTTAACTCCTTTGTTATTTAAATTTTAACTCTTCTTTTTTTTTTTTTTTTTTTTTTAATGGTTTGGGCACTGTCCATGATTAATATCTTTTGGGCGTTTGGACTATTTCCCAAGAAACTTCTTTTAAAAAGAGTATTGTCTCTTAAAATGTTCTTGAAATGGAAAATTAGCTTACATTGATGAAAAACCATGCAGCTTTAATGTGTAGCAGAAAAAGGATCACATCTCTAGAGGTACTAATAACTAGATAATTCAAAAGTGATCAGTCTTGAGCTGTAAATAACCAAACAAATAGTATTTTTGGTTTTTATTACAAATATGGCTTAGTTTGGAAAACCATGGCATTAATATGACTTGTATTTAGAGTTGAGAGTAGTCATGTATTGTTTACAAATCCCTATAACTGTTTTTAATGTGTTTTCCATAGGAGCAACAGCTGCTGCTCGAAAGGAGGTTATAAGGAACAAGATAAGAGCAATAGGAAAAATGGCTAGAGTTTTCTCAGTGTTAAGGTAAGGTTTTGTGCTGTTTCTTATTTTTTTAATGCTAAAGGACATCTTTGAATGATTACTTACAGCACTCTACTGTTAATCAAACAGCAAATTTCATATCTTAGTACACCACTCAACTGAGTTTTACTGGAACCTTTTAAAAATTGTTTTGTTTATACAATACTGCTATTTATTATGGCTCTGAATATTATTCTTCCTCAGGGCTTTTGTTGGGAGTAAAACAGGCAAACAAACAAGACATCCACAAAGGAAATTGCAATTACCCTTTTTTTTAAAGACTTTCCCTCTAGGTGTACTAATTAACAGTCACAGTGAGGCAAGAGTTAAATGCAGAGAAAGGGTATTTTCCACCTCATCTCTCATTAAAAGGGAAGCCAACTGTCCCACTTTGTCTCCCACAGTTGTTGCTACAGCCATGAGCAACGATGATTAAAGATGAAAGCATTAGGGTCATTTAACTAAAAATCCAGGAAATCATTTAACTAAAAATCCAGGAAATCAGTTCGTGGACAACAGCAACTTGTTACCTTGGGCTGTACTCCCCCAAACACATGAACATGAGTTACTAATTGCTACTCAATGTTTAGAACTCTCCATCTGATGTCTCTGAGCAAAAGAGAAAACATGCTGTGCTGTGCTGAAGTCTAAATATAGAAAATACAGTTCTCCCTCCCTTTCAGCAGAGGGATTTTTTTCTCAGGAAATTGTATGTTGCTTTTCTGTAGTCAGTTTATGGCTATTATGGTCAGTGCAAAACCAAGGGATTTTTACAAAATGTATTGGTATGATTGTATGATTGATATAAAAAGAGGAAATAAAAATAGTTACTCAAAGAAGACAATTCCAGATGAAACTCTCAAACTTGCTTGATTTGAGACCCTTCTCCAGCATGCAAGCAGTGGGCAAGTTGTCAGTGGGGCTTCACATGGACACAGCAGTTTGCCCACGTGTTGCAGATTGCAGCAGCATAGCTTTAAGTAGTATACTGGGGTGGAGGACTTTGTACCTGGGGTTCCCAAAGTGTTACATGTGAATTACTAGTGATGCACAAGCTACTTCAGTGGTACCTATTTAAAAAAAAAAAAAAGAAAAAAAGAAAGAAAAGTTGACATCATGCTTTTTACCTAAACAAGATGGGGGAACAATCAGATGTTTCCACCTGCTCCTCTGTACCAAGTCTGGCAGAGAGCCCAGAGCTGACATTGCCACTACCTTCATAAACCAGCACGATTATTTTGCTCTGATGATAGTTGAGCAAACAAAGTTTGGGAATCCTGGCTTTCTCCCATAACCTTGAACTGCAGCTTCTGGATCTGATGCATTTTGTTGTGGAGCACCTTTTGAAATACAGGATGAATTCATCAGAAACGTGGACTTCAATATGCATAAGGGCCTGAAGTTGGATGCTCAGCTGATATATTTGGATTTGATAATTTGCACGTTATTGACTTCACCTATATGTCAAAGACTTTTTCAAAGGGAACTATGGCAAAGAAGCTTTTCAGTGGTTTCAGGGATGAAAGAAGGATACAGGTTAGTTCTTGCATGTGCCCTGTCTCAAGTGATATGCATAAGCTCCATAGCTTAGGGTTTTAGCACTGTTTGAAACTTTGAGCCCTCTTAAATTATTTCACGAAAATCAGCTTTCTAAGGCACTGGTGGAAATCAGTCTTGATCTTTCCCTGAAAATCAGTCAAATTAATCTCAGAGCTGTTCTTAAGACACTTTTTTTACCCCTACCACTTGCATCCGAACATATCCATAAGATCAGAGTGGACTTTATCTGGTAGAGGAGAAGGCAGTGGTTCACTCACTGAAGCTGCTGAGCCTTTTACAGTTCTTGGTTATTGATGGACCTTAAAATTTTGCAGGAAGGACTGAAGATGAAGAGCATATTTGCTCTCCCTTAGCTTTAATAAGCAAATACAGAGCATCCTTACTGTGGACAGAGGCACAGTCAGCAAATAAGCAGTTACCTCCAATGGGCAGTTTTGCTGACCAGTGTTTGGGGGGAATGAGTGATGTTTCATCCCAGCCACCACTGCCCACCTTGGGAGTACCTCTTCTTTTCTTTTTGCTGGGAAAGTTTGATTCTCCTCAGCTAGGTGTCAGGCATCTAAATAGAAAAAATTACATGAGGTTATTCTTGCAAATACTGCTCCTGTAGAAAAGCCTGGGTTATTTTTTCTGTCTTGCCAGCACAATCCACATGTAACACGAGTGTCTGGTAATTGTGTATAACCCTGCAAATCCCGAGGTGTCACCATCATCTAAACAAGCCTATTTCAGAAACCTTTGAAGACTCTGTTTGAATCATTGCTAGCTTATGAAATTCATTTCGCTAATTCTTGAAAAGTGTTTCTGAACGATCAGCACCTGGTGTGACCACCTTCATAGGACTCAGCTGCCCATCTCTTCTTTGAGCTGGAGTGGCGACTTTCCATGAGGGTGCAACCTGAATGTAAAACTGAGATCATTTCAGCCACTTTAGTCTCAAAAATAGATAGCAAAATAGTGTTGCATTGAGTTTCAAAGGTCATGAATGAGCTTTGCCAAGATTAGCCATCATAGAAAGGTTGGCTTAAGCTCAGTGGAAGACCTCATGATTCACTATCATTGCCTCTCTGCAACTTTGTTCAAGTCTGATTTTTCTTTGGATATATTTAGACAAGAGGAAGGTAAATAAAACATTTAATCAGTTTATTTTCCTTTTTAAAAAATGGAATTAGTGGACATCAAATAGAAAATGAGGAACACTGAAAGTTAAAAAATCTCAGAATTTGTGATACAGAGGTTTCTTGGGAATATGCTGTTTAAAGATAATAAAAATACAGTGAATAAACTTATCTTATGAAGGCGAAGCTAAAAGTGCCATTGCAATTTAATAAAAAAAAAAAAAAGATTAAGTGGACTTAATTGAAAATGCAGATCATGCATTTGTTTGCAGAGGCAAATAATCAAGAGAAAGCAAAAACTTTGGTGTGTAACTTGATGATGAAAATACTATGTTCTGGAAATATTTGGCTGTTCCATTAGTTCTAATTGCTTAGGAAACTTGCAAGGAAAATGGTCACAGTTTGATTCTGACTATGACACAAAAAAAGTGTGTGAAGACACAAGGAGAATCATTGTCAAATTAAAAATAGAACTTGAAGAGTATATGTAGTAAGTAAACAAAAGTTCTTTAAAATGTGTGAGTAATTCAGGACACGTAGGTCTGGAGAAAATTGTAAGTAGTAGAATTGCTGAGAGACAGTTTTGATAGACAAAACCACGTTATCCTCAAGTGAATGTGGAACTAAATACTGTCTTTGTGTTTGCTTCCTCCAGCTTACTGTCATAATATATTTCAAAGTAAAGCACTTCAAGATAGGTTTCTCTTAAAGAATTGGGGTCAATTTTGCTGCTGAGAAAGTGTGTCATCACAGACAGCTTTACAGTGCTCACAGAAGGCTGTATTTAACAACTTGTCTGGATAGAGCTGCTGTGTTCCTCTTGCCATATATTAAAAACTACATATAATTGAAGACTGGCAAAACATACTTAGGTTTCCAAAAACATTTTTTTTTTAAATCCAGTATCATTTTTAGCATATAAAACTATTAAGAACAGTTCTAGTAAGGGTGGAAGTGCTTATTAATTTTAATGAGCTTTTAGCTGCCTTCTTTTTTTTAAGTGATTGATGATCATTAATAAATAATGCATCTGACTGCTGGTGTAGACAAAAGCAAAACAGCAATTTAAGTTGAATTTAGGCCACACGGTGTAAGATCCTTCAACGCATTGTTGGCAATAACTGCTCCTTTGGTCGTCCTCTTATCAAGTTTGTGGTTTATGTATATATATTCAAACATATGTCATACGTTGTTTCATAGATGCAAATTATATTGTTAACTACAGTGGGAATCTGTCTATGGTGTTGTGCAAAGGTGAACCACTTACACAGCAGTGAAGGGAACTGCACTGGTGTTATCACTGGATTCGGTCTGTCCTGATAAGGAGATTGAATAACCAAGTCATTGCAGGGCACGTGTAGCTTAAGGTGTCTAAAACATGTTCCAGGTTTAAAAGCAAGACAATTATTTACTTTGGGGTTGCTTTTTTTTTTTTTTTTTTTCCCCTCCTTCTGCAGAGAAGAGAGTGAAAGTGTGCTGACGCTGAAAGGTTTGACTCCAACAGGAATGCTGCCCAGTGGTGTGCTCTCTGGAGGAAAACAAACACTGCAAAGCGGTAAGCATGTTTACCTGTGTGTGTCATTATGTGAAAAAAAAGCCAATTGGGTTTCAACTGCAGAACCCAAGAAAAGTAACCCCAGTCTTCTCAGAAAAAATAAAGGACAGAAAACAGGCGCTTCGCTGTACTGGAGCATTTGTGAGCAGTTCATGTAAGGCCACTTCTCAAGACTTACTACGTACCACCGATTTTCAAAGAATGAGCGGGGAAGAAAGCCCCTGGAAATCAACTGTTCAGAATGGTAGATCAGTTGCATGTGAAGCGTGCCCCTTCCACAGTTTACAGCATCTTTGGGGGTTTTTTTAAGAGCAGCCTTTGATACATGGAGTACTAAAGGTTCAGCTTAGATAATGACACTCAAACTCTTATCTGATTTGTTCTTCCTCATAGAGAATCACCAATGGAAAATAGCTCTAGAATTAGATTTTCTCTCCTAGCAATTCTAGGTGACAGCATGAGAACAATTTCGGTCTGATTTAAGCCTAAGTGAAGGGAAGCTCTTACAAACACCACGTTTGCCTTGTACATAAACACAATACAGATTGTCAGTTCAGTTTTATACCAAGTGCTGCTTGTTACAGGAAATCTGTAAGTATCTAGCAGGGTTGCCTTTGATGAAATATTCCTTTTAGAATAAGGTGCCGCAAAGTATTTAATTTACTACTGTAAGCTTTCCTTTTTTTCTGTGTGTATTACTGTAAAGTATATTGTAGGCACAGAAGAATGTCTCTCACTTATTGAGGTTCTGTTGGCAGTAGATTTAAGAAATAGAAATGCTTTATAACCTTAACACAGTCTCAGCCTCTTGTTTTCCTGTTTCCTTCCTGGAGCTTTCTTTCTCTGTATTTTTCCCTTTACTGTCTCTTTTACCTAGAAGATTCAGGTATACGGTGGTAAACCTTCTTTTGCCCATTTTTTCCCTTCCCTTTTTTCTTTTTGATGACTTGTGTGTTACAGACATAGTAACGTTCTGCTTTGAAAATGCTGCAATATGATTACATAGGATGCCTTTCTTAATGGGGTTGTGGTCCTTACCTAGGCTTTTTCTCCATATAGTTGCTTTATGTTTGTCAGCAAATTTGGTCCAAGGAAACTTCTATTGTTGCCCTGGCAAAATATTAGGAATTTAAATGAATTTGAGAAAATTGCCTAAACTTCTTGTTACAATGGCTAAAAGGAAAATCTCCTCATACTGCAGTATTCCGGCTTAGTAAAACATTACTATACACAAGCTTCTGCATTAGTTAACACGTACTACCCCATTCACCAAATAATCTGAAGTTTACATAGTTTCTGTTAAGCACACATTCATATTACCATCTGTATTAACAGAAAATATGAGTAGTGTGTTCTGTGGTAAACGTATACGTTTTAGTTGTCATTTTTTTTCCTAATGTGTCAGTGCTGGTTTGGATCTGATTATTCATTTTAATTTCTCAGTTATAGTGTTTCCTTTTCTTTTAAGTTTGCATTGGTTTCATTCCTTGATTTTTGCCATCTCTCTTGCTCTGTAGCTTGAGAGGCATAGTCTTACCTTGGTGCGTGTGGGTTAGCCCCTCTCATTTCCCCATGCAGCAAGATAATAGTATACATACTTTAGTATTGATCTCAATCCATATTTAACATCCTAACTAGGAAAAAAAAAAAAAAAAAAAAACAACCTGGGTTTTATGGAGGATGAAAAAAGCTTTTACATAGGGGAAAATAGGACAAAAAGAGAAGAGAGACATTCCTAAAAACTTGGCTTCTTGAGCTATTCTCTAAACCAGATAAGTTCTTGAAAATCAAAATTGCTTTTAAAATATTTGAGCTGTAACATGGCTATATTGGATTGCATTTGCTGATTTGCGTCAGCTTTTAGATTTCTGACTGTAGAAACAAATTCATGCCAAAGCTGATGGGTACAATTCAAATGAAATTATGCCTTTAGGAACAATGAGTGGTTTCAAAACAGTGGTAACGTGGTATTCATAACACTGCAGCAACCTCCCAATTACCAACTTTTCTCTCTCTGACCAGGCTTTGCAATTTTGGAGGTCCAACAGCTTTCAATCTTGCGCCTATGTCCACTGATTTAAATAAAATATTAGAAGAATGCTGGTTTCAGAGACTGGGTTGACAAAAAGGATGCTTACAGATGGAGCAGGCTGGGCGAGATTGCAAGCGAAGGCAAAGCTGTCTGAGCAAACTGTCCCGTGCTGTGGGGAGGTTTCTTTAGTAAGGAGAGAGAAAAGAATCATTCTGAGAAGTTGTATGTGTGGCTCTTCTGCCGTGTGCTGGCAGCTAATACCTTTCAAGCTGACATCGTAAGTGGTATGAATTTTGTGTGGTGGCTTCATGCCATTTTTCGTTCTCTTTTGACAGGGCAAATCAAACTGTTCTTTTTCAAAGCTGGGAGAATTATACAATGACCTTTTCAGGTCAGATGTGCAATATGGAAGACATTTTCATTTTGTAGTTCTTTTGAGTCAAAAGAAAACCACTGAAATGTGTCTTTAAAAACATTTAGTTTGTGAAATTTCTGCTTCAAAACAACCTATGGCTTAATTCAATCTGCAAATTATTGTTTTTGTGTAAGCATTTCTGTGTGTGTCTGTTTTGCCAAAATCCAGCACTTACAGTAACATTAGTGTTGTAGCTCCTTTGCTATTCACTGACTTGTTCTTAGAGTTAAAATCCTCTGCTCATTTTTCTCATTCGTTTTGCTACCCCTTTCTTCTCTTCAGCTACTGTTGAGGCTATTGAGGCTGATGAAGGTAAATTGGCCAGTCCCCTTTCTGTTGGTGCCACAACAGATAAGGGCTCTGCTGGGTGTATTCATTTTGCTGTAGCTTGTACAGATTGTGTGGGTGTTGGGCTAACAATTGTGGCTCGGTATTAAACAAAATGTAATTGCTTTAAAGGGGAAAATGTTTTTTGGTTTTGCTTTTGGTTTTTTTCTGTTGTTGTGGTGTTTTTTTTCTTTCTGAAAGTTACAATCACGTTGGAATCTCTGTATGTTGAACTAAACACTGAGTAATGCCACAGGAGGAGGTCAGGGGACTTGGATTTCATGGGACATAAGTCGGCAGCAGCTCGTAAATGCCCTGTGACACATAGCTCAAAATCGGTGCGCTGGAGGCTAGGTCTTGTCTCCACCTCAAACCATCCTCAGCAATCTCTGGTCGAGGAAAACACACAGCTTTTTTATAAGTATTCTCTCTTTTGTTTGTTTTTTTGTTTGTTTGTTTGTTTCATTTTGGTTTGGGTTTTGGTGGTTTTTTGTTGTGGGTTTTTTTTTTTCTTTCTCTTTTGCTTCGGTTTGTTTCCTTTCTTTTAGGTCACTAGTTAAAAATTTCTATTGGTCTTTTGTTACAGTTCAGCATGTTTCTGTTTCTCTTTAAAAGTAAAACAACACGAGACATTTGTCTGCAAGATGTCTGCTTCCTCTGGTAGTGGCAGTTTACACACTGGATATTGACATTAGAGCAACCATTAACACCAGCACCATTTTAGCTACAAATATAAAGTGACTGGCTGCCTCAGAAGATTTCTGAATCCAAAGCACTGTGGTGCTTTATTGACAGACCTCTAATTTAACCCTTAAGCAATTTTTAACAATATGGTTAAAACCTAAGTAAGCACATATCGCAATATAGACGCACAATATTCATTCAGCATTATTACGTTTTGGAAGAAGAATTTCCAGAATTCCCCTTTAAAACAAAATTTTTCAGTTGTATTTTGTTCTTGCCCCTCTCAAATTTTCTGTGAGTATTTTTTTTTTTAGTTAATTAAAAAAAAAAATAAATAATAATCTGATGACTGCTGTCAGTTGGTAAGATGTGCCCTTTTGGCCAGTTGAATCTGGTTTTGATTTTTGTAAAGCAGTGAATAAAATTACAGAACAAACAAGTAAGAGAAAATACAACTGCTTTCTAAATAGCAGTGAGTAAGCTGCTATTTATGTTGGAATTATCTATTCCTATCGGCAATCTCTAATCTGCAGTGTGCATTCTCGTTGACAGTTTGGCTGTTTTCTGTGATTTTCTGTGACTATGTGTTGTGTTTTAGTATACTCTTAATGTAAACTGCTAATACTCGTTGTCTGACCAGCAACTACAGCAGAGCACCTTCCTCAGTATTACGGACAATGACGTGTCTGCTTGAAACACAATCAATTGAACATGTCCCCATTCCCGCAATAGGCACCCTTCAAGTTAATTCTTGATTTTCCGTCCTTGCTAGTTAGACACTGTAACTGTAGTCGTAACGACTGGTCTATGTAGACAAAGCTAACGATGGAGAAAATGTTTTGCCCTTTGCCAGTTGTCCCTCTGCAGTTTGATTCAGGGCCTGATGACACCAATGGGGCTGTGCTACTGGCAAGCTCCGGGACACAGCAAGTGTTTCAGCTTCAACATGGCCATCCATTAAACTGTTGCTTTAAGGGATTGGCCTGGGTGCTTGTTAGACATCTTCATTTCTGTGGTAGAAGATAAAGTTTAAAAAAAAAAAAAAATCCAACAGAAAAAAAAAAAAAAAACTTGAAAAAACTCACTGTAGGGCTTGTTTTGTTTTCACTGCTCCATCCCTGCTCACTTGACCACTTGACTAATCACCATTACGTTGTTGTTGTTTTTCTGAGTTGAAGTATAATACATGTTAAAACCCATGCACTCCACAAAGTTCCAATATAACATTTGTGAAACTGGCTAAGGAACTAAATCCTGAGGCAAACAGGATCTACCCATTTTCACAGGAATGGTTGGCAAAAATATCAGCATGAAAACGCTTTTCCTGCTCCCCCCGAAATGCCAGGAGTGGTAGATTGGTACCAGGGATGTTCTGGGGGGGGGGGTTGGGTTTGTTCACTTGTTTTTTTTAACAGAAGTTACCAGCTTGTCTAGAATCTAGAATCGAGACTGCATATTGAAGGAGAGCAGGAGTACTTTGGGGTAAAGAGAAGATAAAGGGAGGGAAGGAATACTGAATTTGATCTTTGAAACTCCCCTATCATTTTCTCCCCAGGGAGTTTGCAGTTTCCTGGTACTAACACACCATTTCTGCTCTATGGCATGTTAAGATAGAGGCATAGCAAAAGTGCCAATTATGGAATTGCAGTGCATTGATTTGGTGCAGATAAGAGAAAAACACACAGAAGGCTATGACCAATTATCTGCGGAGCTGTGACCTGCTGTTTGCCTACAGTGCTTTTTTCTCTTTTGCTTTAAATCTAAAGATCTTCAACTCTTCAATTAAAGAGAGGAAAAAAATAATAATAAAAAAAAAATTACAGTCTACAAATACATTCCCCAGCCTGTGGCTGCCTTCTGAGGTTGGTGTGGCCTCATCAATGTCGCTGCTGAAGGGCAGATCAAAAGACCTCAGATTCAGTTGGAACTTTGGTCCTTTGTCAGTGCGTTTCCAAAGTTAAATTGTACGAATGTGCCGACATTTTTATATTCCTGGTCTGTGTTGCACAGCGTTACTGCTGTTTGACTCGAGCTGCTTTCTAGAAGTCCAGGGATGTGTCGGGGAGGGTAACTGCCCCAAGCGATCAACGAGCAGCTCACTTGTGTTGAGAACATAAGGCAACCTGTTGTAGGATAACCTCAGATCTCCCATAGCTTTAATGTATATCCTGCAAACGAGCCTCACCATGTTATCACCATCTGTAACTGGTGAGTGCTTTTTCCCCTGGTCTTTGAAAGTCAACTGAGAGTTTTGCCTGATTAAGGACGTTGTGGCAAGGCACGATGTCTTTAAGGCTGTAAGCGATGATGACAAATGCTAATTCACCGGCTCACGGCTGTGCCCTAAGCATGGTTCCTATTCACTAACTGTAGATTCATGTCAGCTTCGTAGCGTTTTAAGCTGAACCCCAGTGGACAACAAAATATTGGAAGTTGATCTTGTTGAAAAAAATAATTGTGTTGCAAGAGACGGTGGTGGTTAACCCCCAGCTCTTTCTGAGTACGGTAAGAGGTCGGTGGTGGTGTCAGATCTTCTCATTGCTGCCTTCGCAAAGAAGGACTTTCATACTCGTTGCTAAGTTGGGGAAAAAGCTGCCAAGAGTTTTACCTTGCTAATTTTACTTTTTAATAATCCTTTATTTAGCTATCAAAGGATTTTCACCCCAGCATAAGATCACTAGCTTCGAAGAGGCCAAAGGCTTAGATCGAATTAATGAGCGAATGCCTCCGCGCAGAGACGTGCCATCCGATGCCAACCTTAACTCCATCAACAAGGCAATCTCCACAGAGACTAATGGCACGGACAGCAACGGCAGTAATAGCAGCAATATTCAGTGACCACTGTCTGGGAGGGGGGCTGAGCTGCAGGGCGCGATGGGGTTGCTGCACATCAGCAGTGGGATGTTCTTGCCTCTGATAATAGCTTACTTGCTCTGGGGGCCAGGTGTTGGATTCAGTTTACAAAAATCATCTACGAAGAGATCATCAACTTTAATTTGGTGGGAGGGGGGGTGGGGGAGAGACACCTCCTTTGGATATGCCTTTAAAATGCTTGTAGAAAAATGAAAGCTCATGCTGGTATATATTGCAAAGTTAGGGGAATGAACATGTTTTCCTACTGCATTGGGAACGTCTAGATATGTTACTGAAAGGCCTTTTATTATGTTACTGGACATGAAAACTTTGTTTAATTTCTTACTAACTATTGTACGTTTACAGTTGCAGCACTAAACATGGACAACATCAAAACATTTTTAACAAAATGTACAAACTAAATAAGGACTATTTATTGATAATGTTTTGCTACTCTTGTCAGACAATGGCTATGAAATAAATTAGGCAGTCTTTAAAAATATAGAAAAGAAAAAAAAAAAAGAAAAAAAAATGTTGGAAATTTGTTTAAAATGCCAAAAAAAAAAAAAAGAGAGAGAGAGAGTGAGAGAGAGAGAGAGAGCGCGCGACAGTTTAATTTTGTACAGATTATGCTTACCTCAGGTTTCTTTAGTGTGCTTCAATGCCCTTCTTTAAATATAACACTTATCTTACTAATTTGGCAGCAATTATCCTTTTCTTTGTTTAAAAAAAAAAACCTGGAATAATTATAACATTTATCTTTTTTTGCTGTTTATATTTAGGGGGGTTTGGTTTGGGGGGTTTTCTGGGTTTTTTTGGTAAATCAAGTCTTGGTTGTGGCTTGCTGAATTTAAATATTTATGAGTGGTGCATTTTTAAGTATAGTGAACAAGACACCATATTAAGTGCAGTGAAAAGCATCTATATTCTGTAAAAATCTGCCTATGCATGTTTTTTAAGAAAAAATGGCTGTATAGGCCTGTATGGGACTGTAATGCGCTTAGTGGTCTGACTTATACTGGAAATGTATGTATACTGGCGTACTTTATATTCTCTAAAAAAAAAATGCTTAATGCCTTTGAAATTTTGTAATCAAAAAAAAGCTTTGAAAAATCTAAGGGGAGAGTATTCTTAAAGTTTTTAACATAAGCTTGTCAGTGCACATATAGATGGGTAGCATGTTTAGCAAACCTTGTGAAATTTAAATAAGTTTGTAGTTACATGTGAAATTCTAAATGCATGATAACTGTTAATGTCATAATGGTTTAGTCATTTTGTTCTGTTCTGTCATGTGCCACAAAATGTGTAATTTTTTCACTTTTTTCCCTTTGTATATCAGTTACGGGTTTCAACTGGTTCATTCTAAAAAAGAAAAAGAAACAAAACAAAACAGTCCATTGATATTTTTTAACAATTGTATAAGTGCCCAAGTAATTCACTACAGCCTACAGCCTTGCCTTTGTAATTTGACTTCAAAATGTTGGCAATCAAAGCATGCACTTGTAACAATGAAAGAAGCATTTTATATTACTACTCAATAAAAATGTGCATGAACTTAAGCACTTTTCCCTTTCTTGCTGGCTCAGTCACAGAAGCGCACGCAGGCACACGCGCGTGTGTGCTTGTTGCTCTCTTTTGCTTTGGACAGGAGAAGACCATCAATATAAAAGAAGAATGACTTGTTTCATAATTCAAGGTCAGTTATTTACCAAGAGAAAAATTAATTTATTACCCATCTCCTTTAGGCTACTGAACATCTGCAGACTTCCCCCCCAAGTTCTGGTTAGAAGGCTGGGGTTTTGCTAAAATGAGTAGGATGTATCCCACAAGTAGAGTGCAGAAGAAAACGTGTCCTTTGCGTGCTTTCTCCCCCCTCATCTGGAGTGTTTGAAAAGGTCAATTAGTATCATTTACAATGTTCCTTTAAGAAAAAAAAAATGTCAACAATTTCAGATTTCAAATGCTCTCTCTTAATCAGAGGTGAACTGTTAAAGCTCTGCCTTGTTCTCATTTTCTCCCTAACTGTGCTCAGCGTCCTTCCACAGTCCGTCATCCTGTGAAGAGCTGATGGACAATGCCACACGGTGCAATGTTGTGGATATTGCTTTAGTCCTTCTTTCAGGTAGCATTATTAAATGTTGGCTTGGAGCCTCCTTTCTTACGTGTTTTTCCCATTTTAGTTCTTGTCAATTTTGGCAAAATATTACAGGTGGCAGAAATAAAGAGAATTGATAATATACGGGACTAGGAAACTGGATCAATTTTAGATGTAAATTTTATCTCAGACTGTGTAGAAATAGAGCACAGGGGAGGGACACCGAAAGTCTAGCTATTCACCTGATCAGTGAAGCTGTTCATCTGGCTAATGAGCGTGATCTCTGCAAAAAAGGTAAAGGTGAAAATTTGAGTGACTGCTTGACTGGCCAGTTTGCACTAGCCAAACAGATGTAGGTCCCCTCAGGTGAGTTTTTCCGTTGAGACGTCTGAGTTATCACTCAGCAGGCACTTTGTGCAATGTAGAGCAATGCCATTGGGCTGTGCAACGTGTGCTCTCTGGTTTCATTTGAGTAGGGCCTCAGCAGCTGCCTAAACCAATTTAACAGCAAGAAAGGGGTTTTTCCTCTCAACAGTGACAGTGTGGCGTATTGCTCTCAGTTGGTAGACTTAACCCAAAAGATCCATGCTAGATATCAGTGGTGGGTTTGCAAACGCCTGCTGTAATTGCCGAAGAGCTTATGGGTAAGCGAGGTAGCCCAGGCTGAGTAATGCATTAGGAAATGTACAAAGTCTGTCTGGTCAGTAAGGAGATTTTAAAATTTTTTATGTCTTAGAAGAATGACAAACGCCCTGAGTGTGCAAAACTGCAGTGTCCCTTGTGTCCAGGTAAGATGGCCTGACTCTCTTCTGGAGCGAGCCCCACTGTCCTACCACAGAGCAGGTTCTGAACTGGCTCTGAGGGATAGTCTAGGCTGTACTCAAATGTTCCTAAAAGGACAAAAAACTTTTCCAAAGGTTATCTCTTTCCAGAGCATCCCATCTCTTCCACATGTCCTTCCTTTTTTCTGCTGCAGAAGGAGCTGTAGTTGAATTTGAAGAAAAACCCTGGTGCCACTGAAGGCTGAGGTTTGGATTTCGTGGCCTCACTCAGTGACGTGCCATGCACTGGAGTATAAGTCCCAGTACAGGTTTCTTCCATCTTGCCAAATATGCTACTTTAATGCCAAAAATTTCTTCAGGGTTTACTGTATGGGTTTTTTAACCACTTTATTCCCACTGTGTGAGATAGTATATTGGGTACACGTATTATATTTTCTGCACTGTCATAATTTTCCTTTTCAACAGTTGTTAAAGTGTATTATCTCTTAGCTAATTTTCTGAAGAAGACAATATTCAAATTTTGTCCAGGGTTTCCCCAAAAATTGCAGTAGGTTTAACCCTGCTTAAGCTTGTGCCAGAATTACCAAGTATCAGGCTCAGATACAAATTCTTTTAGCATTTTCCTTGACACCCTTTTTTTATTGTCAGAGGAGGATTGTCTAGATCCTCTAGAAGAGTTTGGATATAATTTGGCTTTCTCCTGAGAACGTGGCCAGCGAAATTGAGGTCAGAAAGCAGGGCTAAAAACAGGCACCAAAAGATGCTGCTTGTTAGCAAAGACCTGATCTCTGACCTTTCCCACTTTAGCTTCATTTTTTAGTGAAGCAGTGAGTTAAAAGTGTAAAAAATGGAAATGTAGGGACATTTCTAGATTCAAACTGAATTTACAATTTTAGTCCTTAGAAATCACTTTCCCTTCTTTTTTCAAGGTACTGTTGCTCAGATTAGTCAGATCTGTGAATCTTCCCACTTCTTTCACAAAGAGAGGGATGTGAGAATCGGCTATTTCAAATGTTAAAAAAAAAAAAAAAAAAAAAAACAAACACCAAAGCAACCATTTGGAAAATAGTTTGCAGGTTGCTTTCTTAGTTGCTTTTGGGAGGATGTTCAATTCTGCTAAATATGGTCATTTTTGGCATGCAAAAGGATGAACTTTCTGGTTCTTCAATGATTTAGAAAAAAAACTATATCCATGTTCCCATCTGTTCATGTGTAGATGTTCATATGTATGTGAAAACACAGGGGACTTGCAGCTAACTCCATAGGGGTCACAAAAAGGAGGAGTTGATGGAACTAGAGGTGATTTGCAGATTTTTTTTTTTTTTTTGTCTTGCTGAGCTGACTTTGCAGTGTCGAGCCTGGTAAGCATTATAAAATGCATGTTTTTATGAGGCTTCGATTATTTTTTAAATAACTTCAGAGCAGTCTCAGTTTTACATATGATGCCATGTTTCATCAAGCTGACAGATAGCTGTGTGCTCTGGACAGTATTCTGCTGCAGCACTCGACTGCAAAGGGAGGGGCTGCCTTGGTTCTGTCATCCCTGTCAAAAACTTGGTTTAGGTAAAGTAACTTGACAAAGACCGTGCTAAGGGACTGTTTTTACTGCCAGTGGGAAGTCTGCAGGGATGCTAGCGGACATGGCAGTGCCTGTTCCTTCGTGGAGTCCAGTAGTGGCCATGACTAGTTGCTCTGGGTTTCACCAAGGCCCCCTCTTCCTTTTGGGCAGAGCCTTGAGTGGTTGCTTGCTGGAGGTCTGGTCTGGGCACCCAGTTTAGGTGACTCTTACAGCAGCAAGACTCAGGCAAGAGATGGCTGTTTCATACTTTAGCTGTTACATCCCTGAGTCAGTTGATGTAGACAACCATTTCTCTCAACATGTGGGTGTTTAATAATCTCTCTTGCTCTAAATGAGCAGTTGAACATTGTGACTTGGACTAATTTCACAGCATTTTAGGCCAGAGGAGCCTGTTAGGTTACAGAATTGAGACTCCCTGAGGCCAGCAGGCGCCGCTGAGATCAGCTTCTCCAACGCAACTGCTCGTGCAGGGTCAGCTAGAGCAGGTTGCTCAGGGCCATGTCCAGTCGGGTTTTGAGTATCTACAAGGATGGAAAGTCCACAACCTCTCTGGGCAAGCTGTGCCTGTGCTTGGAAGCTCTTACAGTCAAAAAAAAATTGTCCTTACATTTAAAAATTTCCTGTCTTTCAGTTTGTGCCCACTGCCTTTTGTCCTGTCGCCAGGCCTGACCGAGAAGAGCCTGGCTGCTTCTTTTTCATTTCCCCCCATCAAGTTATTCAGACACCTTTTCTTCAGGCTGAACAGTACCAGCGCTCTCCATCTCTCCTCATAGGTCAGATGTTCCAGATCCCTTAATCACCTTCGTGGTCTTTTGCTGAACTCACTCCAGTAAGTCCATGTCTGTCTTGTGCTGGGGAGCCCAGAGCTGGACACGGTACCCCAGGTGTGTCTCACCAGTGCTGAGTAAGGTGGGGGGGAAGGGGGGAAGTTGAATAACCTGCCCTGGTTTCCTGTATATACCATTACATTTCTACAGCGTATATTGATGCCAATAATTTAAGACAAGTGAAGACATCTCTGGCCTTGTGAGTTGGAGATGTGAGCCATACCTCAGAAAACAGAGGAAGCAGAGCTACGTTGCAGTCGCAGAGCTGAAATGTGCTAAGACACAGATCCAAGAAGGTAAGAGAAAATTAATGCCTCGCCAGTCTGAGAGGGCAGTGGAAGATTGGAATAATATTTATTGCCAAATCTGGTAATAAATTTGATCAGCAAATTATCCAGATGGGTATCTGTTGCAAGAGGGAGAACCCTCTTCACTCTCTGTCCCGTACTGTGTCCCACCTACTGCTGATCCTCGGTGCTTCAGAAGAAAACAAAGTCATCATCAAAAAAATCTGGCCAACCTTGTACTGAGGGAAATAATCCCTTCCTGGATTCATCAGGCAAGTGGTTGAAGCCCCAAAGCATGTGATTTCTATACAGTCATTACTGTAGTGCAGATCTGCACATGTTATCAGGACATCACAGAAATGAGAGATCTTGTGCCTCCCTGGGGAGGGAGAAGTAACCTTCCGAGGAGGTTGCCTGAGGAGAAGGTAATTTGTTTATCTGTCACTTGATGGTTTATTGGTTACAGTACATATTTAATAAGATTTGCACTTGGACTGCATTTTTCTAAAATGAGAAGAAAGTGCACTCTGAGGCTAACACTGCGGCTGAGCTTGAACAAGGTTACAGAGCTGGTGTTTAGGCAAAAGACTGAGGCAGCCCTGCAGCCATGGACCAGGGCACCAGAGAAAGGCAAGGAATGAGGAGTGGGGCTGGCAGGAGAGCTTGGGGTGTTTATTTCATTCCTTTCTCAAGGTAGATAGGAGAAGAGGCAGTGCTGGAGACCTGAGCACTAAAGCTGTAAAACTGAGATGATGAGATACAGAAGCTGGATGATGTACCTTGCCTTTGGATAGGCAATGACAGAAACTATTTCGGCTGATAAAATTCACCTTAGACTAGCTGTGCACTTAAAGTTGATGATAGAGTTCAGTCTGGGACCTGGACGCAGTCACACATAAAAGAAGAATAGGGAACAGCATGGGAAATAAAGTTTTGGAGGGCAGACCCCATGATAAGCCAGGCTGAGGCTCACAGCCCTAGCAGAAGCCACAGCACAGATTGCAGGATTGAATGCTGCAATTCATGTTGAAGAGTTGAATTAATTCAGCTTAAATGCAAGGATGCCTGTAAGCAAGGGGTTTGGACCTGGTACAAGGGAGTTGCCATGAAGTCATCCGGGATGACTGGCCAACGCCTGGGCTCTCTACAGGAAAAAGGGCAGGACTTATGAGGACTTTAAATCTCAACTAAACTTGTGAGGCAGGACTTGCAAACTAACTAGGTAATGGACACCTCAAACAAACAGAGGAAAATAAAAAGCTGACAAGGAACGGAAAAATGACCTGCCAGCCAAGTAAGTTGGGGATGGCCAATAAAGTCTAGTAATACAGTGAAAATCAGCACGAGTCCAGCTAAGTTGTCTTTGCTGATCATGGTCAAAAAGCAGCAGAAAACTTTTCCAGATGCTTGAATAGGAAGAGCAAGGTATAAATAAGTGAGAAATGATGCAATGAGGACAAGGGAGAGATTTAAAGTAGATGTATTGGCTAAAGGACTGTGGAAGGAGAGCCAAGAATGAGATTTAGGATATGGAAACAAGAACTACAGGAATTGAGGCAGAAGCAAAATCAGAGTTGAATGCACTTACTCCAGGAAAATGCAATAGTTTCTTTCCTACAGTCACAACAGAAAATACCACATTTGCTTACCCATCAAATAGCAATGCTCTTTAGCTGCTCTCTGAATGGGTGGTATACTTTGAAAACGTAGTTGGAGAATAGATAAATACAGAATTATATATAAATAAGGAACAACCACAGTGCCGTTGGTCTGAGCATAATCATATGCAAAGATTTAAAGTAAATCTTGAAGGAACCGCTGACCAAAATGTATGTGAGAGGGGCTGTTTGCTACAGTACTGTGTGGCAAACAGAAATAAATTATGGATGTCAGGAACCTGTACATGAACGTTAAGGTGGAAAGGAGCCAGCTGAAGGGAACATCACAACTGTCAGTGTTGGGAGAGGAGGTTCTGAGAGGTGAAAAGGTTCCTCGGAGGTAGCAAATAGAAATTCAGCTAAGCAAGACATGCTTGTGGCATTGTAAATTGTTTCCCCCTTCCCTTTTGCATCTGCCTCTCTGTACAGCCTCACCAGCTTTCAGGGGGAGACGAGGATTATAGGGATGGGGGAGGCGGGGGATCAGGATTACTGGGCAGGGGGGTGGGGATTACTAGGGGGATCACTGCTGGTGGGAGCTCTCTTCCACACATTTCCCTCTCCGTTCCTTTCCCCCCTGCTTTCTTCCCCTCTTGTCCCTTTTCCTCTCTCCCTTGCTCTTTTGCTTTATCACAGCCACCGTTTGGCCACCGGCTCCCTTTCCCGGATCCCGTGGGGCTCTGCCAGCTGCCCGTGGGCAGCCGAATGCCGCTGCCAGCCCTGGCTCGCAGCACCCAGCTCCGCGCCTGGGGAGGCCACGCACCGGCAGGGTCCCTGGGGGGGACCTCCACGGGACCCTGGGGTGTCCTCGCCTCGGTTCCCCGTGCTGCTGCCGTTGCCTCCACCACGCCTGCGCCTAGATGCCCGTGTGACCCGGAGGCTGCTGCTCACAAAAAAAAACAGAATAAAACTTGATGACTTCCAGGGAGACTGGTCCTGAGCGCAGGAGCATCACCAGCAGGTCACCAGCTCAAGTTTTTTGTTCCTATTAACAGAATTAGGAGTGTTCCTTGGGAATAAGTGGTGTTAGGAAAACACGGATATTTGCAGGGAGAGCATGACTTAGCAACAGGACAGGACAATTAATTTTTGCTTTTAGGAGGTGAGGAAATAATATTGGTAACAAAAGCTTTTACGTATGTAGTGAGAAGCGCTGATGTTGCCCCAAAAGTAAATTGGCATCAGTAAGTGATAGTACTGATCCTTCCTGCAGAGCTGGTGGGGAGCAGTGGCAGAGGGATCAGCGTGGGACAAAGGGGGCTTTTCCTGGTCTTTTCTGCCTCTTTGTGGCTATTAGTCACAGTGGAGAAAAAAAAATAATGGTCAGTTTTGCCTTTGCTATCTCCCGGCAAAGAGTTTCTCTTGGCCCTTTCACCTCCAGAGCTTTTTCGTAGAAGGAGTGATTCATATGTGTGCTTTCGTATGGAAATAGATTTGCAAGACTTGCCAAACAACGCACCTCTTAAAAGCACAGCTGGGTGCTGACACGGCAGTGTTTCCCTCAGTCCAGAAAGTTAAATCCAGAAATAACCTCCCGTCTCTACCAGCTCGATGACTCATGGCAGGCTTTGGGGAGGCTGTGGGGATTCCTGTCCCCAGAAAGCCCTGCCGCTGCCGGGGGGGCTCGGGGAGGGCTCAGCTGTCGGAGCCCACATGAGGAGATGCTGCCTGGCCCCTGAGTCAGAGCAAATCGCTTCTGTGGGGGCCGAGAGTTAGAGGAGATGGGCAAGGAGGGACTGGGGCAGGGGTCTGAGGACAGGGTCTGAAGCAAATGCTGGTGGGGCTGCCTACCCTGGGTGCTAAACGCTCCCTTTCTTCCCCAAAACTGGAGGGAAGTGCCCTGGCTGAGCCCGCAGAGCAGGCTTTCTGTCCCATGGGTGAGGCTTGTTTCCCGTGCCCAGGAAGGGCTGGGGCACAAGCCTGCAAACCCCCCAGTCAGGAATCCTGGGCGAGAGCTGTGCAGCCCTCCCAAAGGGGTGGAAGAGCCAGGCGCACCTGGATTGGGCTCCCCGGGGATGCACGTCTGCTGCTTCCCCAAGGGGAAAGGGGGGAATGACGCCTGTGCTTGCGGTCCTGATGCACCCAGCTTCCCGGCCGCAGTTCCCGCAGCGGCTGGGCTGGCGGCTCCAGAATTACGTGTTTTCTATTAAACCATTTAAGCCGTTACATGGCTTGTCTGGAATTCGAGGGGGTTCATCCCTGTGAACAAGGACCTCTGTGGTGGTCTTCCGTAATAAGTGAAAATACATGCTGTGAGATCTACAGTAAATTATTCTGACTATTAAGACCTCGATAGCTGTTAAGATAAAGTTATCCACGTAGTAGCTACAGAGCACACAGTTACTCTGCACTGCCCAGGATTTCTTGTTAGGCTGGTCTCCGGCATCTTTGCTCCTATGCCAGTGCTGGAGTATGAAGATTTAGGTAAAACTATATGTGGAAATACTTTATCTGTTTCCTCTTCCTATGGATTGTGCTTTTATTGTTGTTTTTAAACACAGTTAACCCAACGTAACCTTCGTAACCGATGTGTCAAAATTACTCCCAGCTCCTCACCATTTCATCAGGAGTGCGAATGTAGCATCATATATATACACACACACATATATATGTGTATATATATGATGCTATGCGTATATATGTGCATATATGCGCACAGATATGTATACGTGTATATAAAAAATATGGTATATATGTATATATGGTACATGTTAATTAACACAGGTGTTTTGTGGAAAGAATATAATCTTATTTCAGCATTTTAGATTGGACCCGCCTCGTTACCCCACAGGCATCAATAAACAACATAAAAAAGTGGGACGTCTGCCATGTATCCCTGTCCCTGTCTAATCTGGCCCTTCCTCTGGGTTTCTGCATTGCCCTTTCCCAGAAAGTCAGAGAGACTTTCTCCCGCCTATCTGGGAAAGCTGAAGCACAGAGTGGACCCAGCGATGGCTTAAAACCAGCAGCAAAAGCCTCCCAGCCCGGGTGTGCAAGCACTAGCACCAACAGCACATCCCCGCTGCTGGCACTGGTGGGTGCAAGCCCCGTGGCACTGGGTCCCTGGGGACTGGGGCCAGGAGGGGTAGCTGCAGCTCACTCAGCCAAAATCTCTCGGCAACCAGAGCACAGCCCAGCAAACAGCACTTTTGATCTGAAAAGCGTGTGTCTGGGTAACATTATTGTTATTTTTTTTTGCTCTTCCCGGCCTGGCAGCCTTGCCTATCCATACCCCACTTCCTTCAGCTGAAGCAGTAGGATAGAGACGACTCTCTGGAGGTGGGGATGTGCTCCGGAGGAGCCGAAGGCAGCAGCCAGGCTGGGGGCTCGCCTGCTCAGAACACGCTGCACGTATTTGCAGAAAACCCAGACCTGCAAGAGCCCGGCAGGACTGCCTGCTCAGTCACTGGGATTTACATCAGGATGACAAGAGCACGTTTATTATGGTGAAAATACTCCACACAGTTCAGCATGCTTTGCCAGAGCATTCTTAGGAGAAGAGAGTGATACAGCCTGAAGCAGCAGGATAAAAGGGTATCTGGGCCATTTAGAGCTGGTAGGGAGTTTTAGGTAATATTATTAACTGTGTAATGCTTTTTTAGTGAAGCTTGTGGAGGAAAACCTTTGTATCTAATGGAATAACTGTCATTATTTCCTGGCTCAGAAATATTTCCAGTCTCCTTGCGGTATCACATATACTGGAGAGGTCTCGGGTATTGCCTGTTCTCAAGGGCAGTGAAAGGCCAAATCGGGGGGGGAGTGGAGGGAAAAGAGAGAGGATTAGGAGAAAGTATGATTTTAATAGCAGAAAATATATATTTTTCCAAAATTCCATTTTATTTTTTTTCTTATTGTCGCCAAGATTAACTAAGGGTAAAAATGCCTGAGATAGGGATCATTTGAAAAAGATCAGATGGGAATGAAGCTTTCGCAAAATTGTTGAAAGACTAAACGCATCATTTACTTCTGTGCCGCAGCTGAGGTGCAGCGAAAAACATTTTCTGCTGAGCACTGAGAACTAAATTGTTACGCTCGTATGAGCGTTCGTATGTTGTTAGACTAAAACCCTGGGGGTTTTGTAGCTGGCTCGGGTGCTAGCCGCCCTGGGACGGTTGGTGCCCGGCTGTCGGCGGGTGCGCCCGTAAAGGCTGCTGGGGACCGCGGGGTGCGAGGGCTTGAAAACGACAGATGAAAAGCTTGGTGGGGAGCTGCGTGTTGCTGTTCGGGCCCTTTCCGAGAGCCGGCAGCACACCTCGCCGCTTCCCCGGGGAGCTCTCCTGCCCGCCCTCCTTTCCTGCGGGCTCCCTGGCAGGGCGCCGGTCCTCCTCGCTGCAAAGAAAACAAGGGGGGAAAACCCCAACGTGAAACACGTGTGACCTCTCTTCCCATCCTGTGGAAGTGCTTGATGTCACACAGCGTGGTGCCAGCAGTCAGGAGCGATGGACGACGCAGGGAATAATTTGTTTAAGCGCTGCATGTCATGCCTTAAATTCAGTCTCCTGCTGGTGCCCCAGCCTCCCAGGCCCTCGGGGAGGACCTCGTCCTTTCGGAAAGCTGCCGCCACCCCTAGCGATGTTGCAGGGCGGTTTGTGATTGCATGGCTGCCTGCCGCCTCCCGCAGCCCTCTCCCCTTTCCCTCCTGGAAAGCTGCAGCTTTGCAGAACCCAGCTCAGAACGACGCAGGCTTGCAAGGTACATCCTTCAAGGGGGTCTCTACAGCCCCCCTCCCCTGAACTGAAGTTGCATCTCCCGGGAAGAAGGACAGAACGGGAACTCCTTTCTTCTCCTCCGCTGCCATGCCAGGCGATTCATTCGAACGTCCAACAAAAATACTCAGAAAGGCCAAACTAACCCTATTGCAGCGATGCAGCCCCCCAGCGAGCAGCTCATGCTGTCCTTGCCTTCCTCTGTGCGCAGGTTTGGAGCACGCACGCCTGGGCATTGCTACGTGTAAGCGAAGCCTGTTGCTATGGGGACAGCGGGGCTTGCTAAATATGGGCTGTGATGCCCAAAATCGCACGGGCGTTAACAGCTGAGGTGCGCGCAGGGTCCCTGCCAGCGCTAAAAACCTGCTGTTGGGGTTCACCAGAAGGGAAAGCGTTTTCACTGGGGGGTGAACCCTCCTGAACCGGTGGCGGGGTTAATTATGGGCTGCTGATTTTTATCTTCCGCAGTGCCCTGGGTGCTCCCCAGGACGGGCCGGCTGGCTCTGGGACCCTGTACTGCAGCTGGTGAGAGGCTGGACTGTATTTATCTTCCGAGCGCAGGGAGGGATTTGCAGCATTTCCACTACTTGGCATGGCTGGGTTCTTTCTTGCCTAAAGCGACGTAGCTGTTCCAATGCTTATCTGTGCGGGGCTGAATGGAGGTAGGGTGAGATTATATCTGATACAATTATCAGCCTTGTAATTACATGCAACAGCCCCAGACACCCTCCTGAGTTTAGCATACAAATCTAATAAGAGTCAGGCACAGGAGTACTACAGGCTGAGGAAACCTGTGCTTGCCAGACCTTTGCCTGCACCTTTTGGCAAGAGCTGCGGCGTGATGTGCAGCGATGTGTGTGAAGCTGCAGCGCTCGCCGTGCGTGTGTCTGTCGGTCCGTGTGAGGCAGTGTCCCGCTGAGGAGAGACGGGAGGTTCACGCACTGGCCACCCCACGGGCCCCGTGATGCTCGTCCCCCCTGGGCACGGAGGCGGCGTTTTGCTTGCGGGAGGTGAGAGCTTTGCTGCATTTGCCCACCCGCCCACCCGTGCAGCCTCCACGCTGAGCTGGGGGTTGCTGGAGCAGTAGGACGTGAGGCTGCGGTGCCCCTAGGTCCTTATGGCAGCCCGGGCTTTCCTGGTCTGGTCCTGGCCATGCAGTGCTGGTGAGAGCCATGTTAGGACCACGCACCCACCCTGCCCCATCAGTCTGCTCCAGCACTCCCACAGAGACTTTAGTTTCAATGGGAATTAGCAAAAGAACCAGGGCCTGTTGTTCCTAATGCTGGCAATCATAAAGATAGAAAAAAATGTTATTCTGGACTGGTTGGTGAGACCCCTTTCCTTGGTGCGGGCAGTTTCCCCCCCCCGCCCCCCACTGATTTCAGTGTGAGCCTTCCCATAGTGTGGTACAGGATATTGGGGTTCAGCCCACACCCACAAAAAGCTCCCCTTAGGTTTTGGAGTTAGCGAGGCAGCTTAACAGGAGCTGCACGTGTCTTTGCAAGCTGTGGGAGATGCACGTGGGATGAGCACAGAGGGAGAGCGTGTGGGCCCCCCTCGGCCTCGCAGCAGCAGGAGGAGGAGGAGAGGATATGGCAGAGGTCACAGCTCCTGCTTGACCTGCCTCCCAGAGCTTCCCGGCCTCTTGGAGCAGCCAACACCTTCCTAATATCAGATTTCCTGAAAAATAACAAATTGCTCATAACTGAGTATGAGGGATGGGGAGAAAAAAAGGGCAAGGAGTGAGAAATCCAATGCTGTAAAACTTCTAGAGGCTGGTGCAGCTAATACATAACAAACCTAGAACCAAAGGCAGAGAGGAGGGGAAGAAAGCCTGTGGAACAGCCGTGGAACGGGCAGGGGCTTGCTGGAAAAGTGAGGAGAGGAAAGAGAGGCCAGGCACACCAAATTTGCAGATGGAAAACCACATACGTAGACAGAGAGGCCAGCAACAGGAATTATTCAAGTGGTAAGAAGCCATCAGGGACATCCTCCCTCGGCAGGTGCCCCTGTGCGGGACCACCGGCTGCTGACGTGGGTCTGCTCTCCAGGTCGATCCGAGGTGCAAGCGTGAGGCACGTGGGGCTGGGGCTGAGCTGTAGCTGGTGGCATCCAAGGGGGCAGAGAGGAATTTGGTGGGAGGGAGGGAGGGAGGCAGGCTGGGGGATGGGAACCACACGTCTCCCTGGTTTCCATTTCACAATGGAGGCGAGGAGGTGTTCTTTTGGAGCTCGGAGGTGGTTGTGCTTTTTAAATACTGAGTGAAATGTGAAAAATAAAATTGTTCCCAGTCCTACACCCTCAGAGTGATTTATGCTGGTATTTAATCCCGCTCGTGTTTCCCTGCCCACCACGTTCTGGTTTTCTCTGCACTTTTGTAAGCGGTGGGAAAGCATCACGCTGCTAATTACAACCCAGGGCTGTTTGGACACAGAACTGGGGAGGGAGGTGAAGAGGAATAAATAAATAAATGAAAAGTCCCGTCATCACCGTAAATCTGGGTCCCACTCTTTGCAAAGCCCACCAGTGTGTTTCCAGGGAGACTGCAAGTTACTGGTAGGGATTTGTAGAAGCCTGGCTGGCTCAAGGTTTGGCTGGCGGCAGTGCTTGCTCTCTACCATTTGCACCACTGAGATGAGCCAAAATCTGCCAGCATCGGGGGGCTCACTGCTGTGCTTTAGAGGGGATGTCTGCATGGCCAAGGTGGCACGTCTGCTTCAGCCCCGTGGGGGCAAGAAGAGGTTTTCAGGGCTGGCGCTGGCCACAGGGCAGGGCAGGAAAGACAGCTCCTGCCTTGGTGCCTGGGGAAGCACGGTGCAGTGCGTGGTATCTGCACTGGCAGAGATGTTTGCTTTTATGATGACCATATCTTAAAAGCTCTTTTTTAAACTGTCAGGCTCTCCTTGCATTCACATGCTGCTGGACCGCACAGCCGTATCCTTTATCAAAAACAAGTACAGAAGCACCTGGGTTGCCTCAGGGTGGAGGATGCAGGACTTGGTAGGGAGAGTGGGAGGAGTGGGGGATCAGTGGTGGACACGTGCATCACTGGGACCCTCCTTTTCCCTCCTCCCCAGGCGCCTCGGCCGGTGGGGCCGGCAGGAGGGAGCCAGCAGCAGATGCAGGCAGGGGCTGGTGCTGCCTGCATGGTTCCTGCTGCCAGTCAAGTAGTTAATAAAGCTTTCTGGCCTCTTATTCGATCCACCATTTCAGTCAGTTTAGGCTCCCTGCGGCAAGTTGTCCGTGACTGTTTTTATTCACTCTTCTTTCTGGCTGAAGGTCCCTCAGCAGGCTGTCTCAGCCCAGCAAAAACTCATGCAAACTACACACAAAACGGGGCCAGGGGTGTTTCCCCTGCTCATTGTTCTGGCTTGCAGATTTGGCTGGCTGAGCTCTCTGTATCATCTCCTTGAGCCCATCGCCCTGGCATGGTTCAAAGCAGTTGTGCAGTGGCCAGCTGCCGGCAGGTTTTCTCTCCCTGGGGTGGGTTTTTTTGCTTTGTCTTGGGTTTGGGGGGATTATTGGGGGGGTGGGGGTGTGTTTTGGTTGGTCTGGTTTTTTGACAGCCTGAAGGGTAGGCGATGGTGTCAAATGAAAGAAAAGCTTTGCGACATGGCTCTTGGGGCAGAGGTGGGTGGCCTGGCAAACCCTACAGCAGTGGGGCAGCCTCTTGAGGGACAAATTAGTAAAAGACTGCCTGGAGGCAGGGAAGTCATTGCGTCCTTCATGTGCTCTTCCTGCAAGCTGCCCTGTCTTTCCTCAGGAGCCCCCGCTACACTATGTAGACCAGCCCTGTGTCTGCCCATCCCGCCGGGGCTCTGCTCCCGGCCCCTCCGCAGCCCTGGTTCTCCCATGCCCTTCCCGGGCTGGGACACCAGCTGATTTCATTTAGCCGTTGACAAGCTGGACCTCACGCTGGTGAAATCTGTGAATTATTAATAAGAAAGCAGCTCTTCGTTAGGACACCCGCAGCCGTACCGCTGTGGCCTTTCCCAGACAGAGGTAATTGCCGCAAAAATTTATGCGGGGTTTTTTGGCTCCCTGGCTCCTGTCATGGCCGTGCTTGCTTCTGCTGGCTCCTCCCTTTGCCTGGCAATGGCCTAACGTAGTAACCAGAGAAATACCTAAGGATTAATTAATTCAATCCAACCTCCTCTGAGATGGAGCCCTGGCGACCTGCTCGCAGCAGTTGTGAGCAAGGTCGCATCGGCACGGGTGGCCAGGGGATGTGGGGAGAACTGTGTGCTTTTGTGGGACGGCGTCTGCTCCCTGCCCCGCTGTTGGGGAGCACAGCCAGCCCTCCACAGAGTTTTTTGGGGCTAATGGAGCTTTTCCTGCCCTCCGGTCCATGCCTGGTAGCTCCTGTGGAAGTCGTCCATTTCTTTACCAGGGAGCTGCACAAAAGCCATGCCACCCGGTAGCTTTGGGAGGCAGCACACCTCAGGGGTGTGCTGGTGGTGCCCGTTGCCATTTCTGCCTCCACGCTGGCTTCGGAGCAGCCTACGAGTTTGTACCCAGCTGCCTCCAGTGCCTCTGAGGCCTGATGGTTCCTAATGGCTGTATGAACTGGTCTGCGCAAGGATTGATTTCATCCCAAAAGTTTTGACTGCAGTTCATGTCAGTATTGCTCTCGCTTTATTGACCACCAGGGCCCTGCCAGCACACAGGTGTGTGATGCTGATGCTTCCCATCAACTGTCCCAGAGCTTTCCCCGGGTGCATTTCCCTGCAGGAGCGTGGAGGATCCGTGACGCCTGCCAGGCTGTAGCCCCACGGCATCCTCCCCATCCCTCTGCATGGGAAGGGAAATCTGTTGCCTTTGGCTCACGCATTTGGTTTGTAACAGCGGTGTCTCCACCTCTGATCCCTCCTGGTGTCAGCGTCTCCTCCCTGCAGCCACCGGTACGGTGCGGGGGCAGCTGCCGCCGGAGCCCGGGCGGCCGGGGCTGGCTGCTCCCGGGCCCCTGCCGCTGCCCCGACAGCCCACAGTGAAGCCGAAAGTGAAGTTTCAGAGTGCCATGCGATGAATAAAATATGAAGAGGAAAAAAAAAAAGTCAGCCTGCATTTGAAAACAAAGGTATTTCCTTGATCTTTTTGTTTTTTTTTTCAATCTTCAGAAGAAAGGCCGTTGGGAAGTACTAGATCATTGCTTCTTCATCAGCCTTTGTCTTTTCAGAGAAGAAAGGGTTTAGTGGAGAGAAATGAAAGTTGGCGCTTGGGTTTTTCAGCTGGAGACAGAGCAGCAAAGAGCCCAAATCCTTCCAGTCTTTGACATGTTATCCTCTCCACAGCAGAAAATCTCGGAGGGCTGAAAATACCAACATTTATGATCGTTAATGTTGCTACTAATTACTTGTCTTCCATTAGGTATTAAAAATGCGCTCACAGCTCACCCTCCTGCAGTGTTCAACACAAGAAAATGTTACTTCTTGCTTTCCAGACCCTGTCTTTTCCCATTGCCCAGCAGCACAGGCAAAGTTGCCCTTGCCTCAGTTGTGCCACCACAGGATCTGATTGGAAAGTTTTCCACACTGTCATACACACTGCAAACCCAACATCTCCTCTCCTGCTGTCTTCATCCTCCCCCCATCCTCTCTGTCTTCCTCATCGTCCTCTCTCTGATCCTCTGGTCTCACAGGTCTTGCCACGAAGTACAGACCACATATACACACACACACACCCACCAGCAGTGTGATCTGGGCATTTCCAAGCAGTAAATTTTTCCTTGGTTTATGTTCAAGAGAGAATTAATAAGAATTAAAAGAAAACAGATTTGCCTGAAAACCTGCAGTATTCTAGGGCATATGAAGAAACCCAGGGATTTAGCTAACGTGCATGGGAAAAAAAAAAAAGAAATAAAAAAACATCCTGCTGCAAGTGGTATTAGCTGCCAAAGCCATAATTGTGCAAAACTGGAAATCCCTTGCTCAGCTGAACCTAGCACATTGGTACAGCATCTTAAGTGAATTAGCTGGCATTGGAAAGCTAGCATTTCTTATAAATAATAAACCAAAGATTTTTTCAAGTCATTGTGACAGTTTTCTTGGAAATCTGAAAATATAATACTTATGTTAACCAGCTGTGTCATCTGGATAAGCATTTTAGTTTTCTGATGGGGAATTAGAAAATCTGTAAAGCAGTACAATTCATATAGATTATAAAATACTGTCTCTAATGCAGAAATAGATCAGCTATGAAGTGATAATTTAAAAAACATTATCCCTGTAATTTGAGGACGCATTTATATTACATAGTAACTCATTCTGTTATTTTGCTGGTTTTCTTGTTGTTTGCCTTTTATTTTTCTGTGTTAGTCTTCTATGCAGAGAAAGGTTATTCAGCTGTGTGCCTAAGAGCCTGGATGCTGGTGCACACCGTGGGTGGGACTGCCTGGTCTGTGCTTTGGGACCATCCCAGTTGCCCCTGTAGGCTTGAGTGCATTCATAAATGTTAAGACCAGACCAAAAAAAGCAGGCACAGCAGTGTGATTGTTGTGTTTACTGGAGGAAATCTGTCTGGTATTCTTGTTCTTCTAAGTCTTTTGAGGCTGCAGTAGATAAGGAGCAAGACTGTTTTGTTAGCATGACTTTCTTTAAGGGAGACCTTTCTACCACCAGGTACTCTGAGGTCCCTTCTGCAATCACTGAGGGTTTCAAATTTTGACACGCTGAGTAGCAAAAACTTGCCTAAATCACCTCTTGTCTGAAACTCATGAAACCCAGAGAAGGGCCTTTGTGATGGATGCAGCTGGTGGTTTGATTCCCCTTCTCTGTCTGTTATAAATGTCCTCCAGGACATGTCCTGTCCTGAGTAACTCCATGAACCCATCTCTCAGGTCTGCATGTCTCAAACCACAGATAACAGGGCTGAAGAAGAAGGTACAGAAGAAAAACATCAAAAAGGCCCACGGCATGTTTCGGTCAGGCTAACCATGTGGCTCTCTGATCTCTAATCTTCTAATCAACAGCAGTCCGATGGCCAGATAAAGAGGTCCCAGGGAGATGTGTGGGTGACTGGTTTCCAGAGCCTAGCTGGAAGAACTGGCAAGTTTCAGGTACTGAAATCTTTTTAAATATTGAGATAGGAAAAGCTAGCTGGGAAAAGGGAGGCCCCAGAGCAAAGCACCAGGGTTATCCTGTGCAGGGTGGCGAAAGGGGAAAGCCTGGGAGGATGGGCACCCTCCAAGGGAAGAGGCAGTGCCTGGGAAACAGCAAGACTCTACTAAGCAACGTGGCTTTTGATTCCCAAAAGTACATAAAATAAGGGATATGTGAAAGCAAACAAACACCCAAGAAATCCTGAAAATGTTGATGTCTGTCTTCTCTGTTTTTTTTTTCAAGGGGTGGCAGATAACACAGTGTGTTGCAGACCACAGTATCCATAAGGGTGTCTGAGAAGACGTGGAAGCTCCTGTGGACCTGTAATGAGCAATGCTGAGTCTGGCAAAGCTACGAGATTACAAGACCTTGAGACATCTATCCCTTCAGGTAACATCATCAAAATTAAGTACAATTGGTGGCCATTTAACACAGATCTGATCACAAAAGTCACATATGATAAAATCCTCTGGGGTCTTGAAGTGGTTTCCAAGTATATATGCTGAAGATGGGCATGTTTGCCCAACATACCGGCCAGGAACCTGGAATGGAAACAAAAACTTTAGTGATCATTTCCACACAGATAAAACCCAGTGTTGTTTTGTGCTGCTGGAGGGGTTCAGAGTATTGCTATCACTTTTTACCATTTTTCTGGAGAAATGGAAGGAAAAGCAAAACTGTACATATTGAGGAATCCAGCCACCAGAGGATCCTGAGGGCAGACCTGTTCAGCTGTCACTGCTGGCAAACATAGCATCCCACTGAATTACACAGGCTTGTGGAGGGAATAAGAAAGTAAAACTAGTTCAGCGACAAGTAGTACTGGGTCTGTCTTAGCTGTGTCAAGAGGGAAGTTGGTCTAGTGCTGGGATCTGCCTCAGGTCCTCTATGAGACTGACATCCCCGACAGAAGAGACACAGGTCACTCGACTTGCTACTCTAAGCCTTGAGCCTAGCCATCATTCTCTTGTGTGGTGTTGGGGAAGAAAATAAGGGGTAGAAGAAGTGGAGGAGGAAGTCTCCCGCTGGAGATTGTACAGGGCCCTTTACTTTGCTAGAAGAGCTTAATGATAGCTGTTAGTAACCACGAAAGATTTAAATTTAATTCCATACCCACGTACATTGTCACCACTCAAATTAGAACAGCTATCCCACAGTGATATGAGAAATCACAGTTTTTTTAAAATACATAGTAATTAAAACTATTAGAAAAATTAAACATTTTTATAACCTCAGCTTCCCAGTTCTCTTGTGGGATTGTGCTGAGGGTAATTTAAGACTGGGATGGGGGGAAGGAAGATGCCCATATCTTGGAAAGATAATTTGGGGCTGAAGTGAAGGAATCCATCCTCTGTTATGAAAATTGTCAGCAGCTGCAGCTGAAGGAAGCAGGAACAGCTCTGTCCCACTTGTCATACAACTGTCCATATGGAAACACTTATTTGGGAAGAAGTAATTGAGAGCCTTAATATGAAAATCATTTCAGATTTGCCTCTGAATAAAAAGGTCCTTCTTCTTCAAGATTAAAATTTTACATTAAATATTAACAAAGGAACAAATCCCATTTCTGCTGAGTGTTTACAGTGTGCTGCTGAAGCTGTCGGGAAAGTGTTTGCAAGGGTTTGCAGATGCGGGAGTGTGCGCGCACAGGGCAGGGGGCTCCCAGCCTTGTGGGAGGCAGTTGGGACCTCGCACTGCTCAGAGCTCAGCCACAAAGTCAGCCTGGCCCAAATAATTTGAAAATGAAAAATAAGTTGCCAGAGCAAAGAACGAAAGAAAATGGGTTTGGCTCTTCGGAGGTTTGCAATTAAAACATAGCATTTTGGGGTTGAGCATTTTGCACTGCTGAAAACCTCTCTGTGCTTATCATTGTGCACAGGGGCAATGAAGAGTTATGTCTGTGTCAGGATCCACTCTTCTTTCCTCCTTCTCCTACTGCTTTGACAAAGAGGCAATTGTAAATAATTTAAGACTGTAAATTGTCCAAGTCAGTGGCTGCCTTTTAAGATAAAGAGCCTTTAAGTGCACTAATGTAAACCATAACAGTAGTTTGGAGTTCAGGATTACAGATATCAGGTATGATTTTATTTCAGGGTGTTTCTGGCCAGAGTAGCCTGGCTACTAGAAAAAGTTTAAAAAGCCTATTTCCACCTCCGCCTAGTTTTAGGGATGGCTGCATCTAGGTTTGGTCCATCTTCCTCCCTGGGTGCTCTTTGCCTATGAAATGTTCCCTGCACAAGGGTGTTCCCCTGGATCTTGGGTGCTGGAACGCTGCCCTGGGTGGTGTCACCACTTTCCTGCCTGCCCCCTCTCCCCTTAAACCCGTGCGTAGGCAGGGAGGGCGATGCACTCGAAAAACTGAAGCTAAGGGCAAAAAATCTGAGCATGCCGTCTGCCTAACGCCTGGAGCAGAGCCAGGCTTTCGGGTATTTAGAGCAAGGGATACAAGCAAGTATTTATTTATTGATTGAGAAACAACGCTATCTCAATGCAAACTCGCTATCGGTTTCCAAATCTGATTTAAATAAACTCTTCCAGTGTATAAATCCAGACAAAATGTCACTCACCATATGTTTATTACTAAAACTTGGCGCTTGCTTGCCTTAAAGTAGTTTTCACACGCGGGCTGTTTGTTACAAAACCTCGGCGAAGCAGGTATAATTAGCATTAGCGCTTGAGGGGGAAAACTGGGGCTGAGAACAGAGAAAATGATTTCCTCGCTGCTGCAGAGGGAGTTGGCGTGGAGATCTGGATTAGAAATAGCCTTTCCTAGCTTCCCATTTTCTTCATGCAGATGACTAGATTTGCATTTTTTATCAATTTTTGTAACAATTGGACAAATAGCACCTTGCTCATTTCTTAAATAAAGTGCTTGTAAGACTAGCTTAGAAATATACAAATAAATGGTCTTCCTACCTGAATGGTGATAACTACCTTGCAAGGAAGATGTATGATGAGTTGCTGTATGCTATTTTGCATACAATTAACATTTATCAACCAGAACACAAAACACTTTCTGAATACATCATTTATACAAGATTTATAAATGATCTACACTTGTACTGCTGGCATAAGTCACTCTGATGAAGCCACACAAAAAGCCTCAAAGGGACAAGCAAGTAGCACAAGGTGGTTTTGTATGAAACTTCTCCAGTGCTCTACAGATCACCACTAGAATTATTATCAAGTGATCAGATCCAAAGTTCTCAGTCCAAAGCCTTTCAAACAAAGTTTGAGAGCTCTAAGGAGGCAAAGATAACAGATCTTTTATTTTTTTTTTCAATTTAGTGCTTATATATGAGCAAATAAAATTATAGGTTGATTTTGATATCGTCTTGACTGCAAAACAGACCCATCAAGAGATTAAATTCACTTGCACGTATCCCCTTTTAGTTAAATTCCTAATAAATATGAAACTGAAATTTTGTCTGAAAGTGGAAAAAGTCAGAATTAAAAACCCCATGAGTTCTTCCTCTTAACACATGGAATTTGATTTTTCTTTCCTCTTAGAAAACTGCTTTATGCATGGTAATGGGTCTTTCTAAAAAAATCCAAAGATTGATTCTCTCAAAAGAGCATAATTATACACACAAACTTTTTGTCTTCGTATTCCATTAAATATTATTTTTTAGTTTATTTTCTCCTATCGTAAAGTCCTTCAAGTCCTTCTGCAGTAGGAGCATGAGAGAGACAGAGGCTGGGTAAGAAACCAGTGGAAAAATACTTCCTGAGAATTGCACTGCCCCTTGCCCCTTCTCTGGCTGTTTTCACTCTCTTCGCTGTTTTCATGGCTCACAAGTCCATGTTGCCGTGGTCTCTCAGCTCAGCCAGTCTCACTGACCTTTGTCTCCAAATCTCCAACTCCCAAATGCTGTATTGCTTGCTATGAAAGTATGTTCCCTCCCCAAAATCCCACAGCATTCTCCAACGCAAGAACTTCTCTGCCATCCTCCATGTTGCATTTCCAAAGCATATCCTAAATCAAAGATCTGCATTTCTGGATGTCTGGTGGGAGACACCAAGTGGCCTAATTTCAAGAAGGCTCTAGCACTCTTAATTTTTGGGTGAATTTCACAGGCCATGCCAGCTGCTCCACATAACCAACTCCAGACCTCTTCATGCTAGGACCCTGAGATCCTTGATCATTTCTCTGCTCCCCCAGCCCATGGGGACATTGGCTTCTTCCATGAACTCTCATGATCTCAAGTCTCCTTCCTTCACCCACAACTGAGCCCCTCCAGCCAGTTCATGTGATGGCCTCATCACAGTGAGATGGGACACGGTGAGGGGCTCCTCAGTACTTCGTATTGTCACTTTCCCCATCCCCAACGAAAAACTGCAGTGCTTGACTGCCAGGGATCTCTGCACCCTATGGTAATGAGAAAGCAAAGCTTCTGAGTACATTGAGTAAAGTGCATAGAAATATGTTTAATTTCCAGGGACTTCAGTGGGATGGAAGGGAAATCTGTTAAAGGTGACTCTTAAAAAAGAAACAGGAGTGGGAGCGACAGAAGGGTAAAAGGAAATGTTGGCCTCCCGGTGACTACTTTTAATTTTACAAAGAAATCACATGTTTTATGTAATCCACAGAAGTAATTGATTTTGAGGGAGCACAATGAGGCAAGATAAAATAGCATAATCCTCCAGCTATTGTGCATCCTGTTTAGAGGCGCTCAAACAGAACATAAAACAAGCAAACATCATCTGCTGCGTGTACTGTAGCTGTCCTTCAGCACGTGTTCAGGGAATGAGAGCTCCCTGTCTTTGGTTTCAATATATGTACCTGTGTGATGTAATGCCTACCTTGTGATATAATTAATGTCTTTCAACGTTGCCATCGTGTATCAGCTGCTCCCACTGAATCTGGTGGGATGGCTTTTCAGGTCATACTCAGATGGAGGAAAGGTATTGCAGCCCAGGGTTAATTGGTAGAAACTGCAAGTGCAGAAGGATGATGCAGTTGGTGTGAAGCATATGATGTACACAACGTCATTCAGTCAGGCATTTCCCTGGGTCTTAGTGCAGTATCAGAGACAAATTAAACCAATTTTTCTAGTCCCCAACTTGTGCTGGAAGCTGGAAGCTTATGGGTAAATTTTAGGAATATTACATATCCTGCTACTGTAATTTGGTGACAGTGTACTATTTTAAAAAACCTTATGGTACTAACTCTTTCACAAAAGCGTTTTTAGTGCATCCAGAGAGCTACTTGCACCTTCAAATAAAGGATGTTACCAGTCTTATTTTCATCACTGTGCAAAAAAAGAAGAAATAAAAGCTGGATAAATTATATTTTCGTAAGGTTTGTTTCCCCATCATTTTGCATATGTCCTCTGGGGAATTTTCTGCAGTCTAGAAATAAACATACCTGAAGAGCTAAAACCAAGCAGCGTGTAAGTGTTACATGGCAAATGGCTCTGATGCTTTTAGGCTTAGCCCATTGCTAGGGCTGGTTTCCAGACAGCACTTTCTGGGCTTGCTTATCTTCGTTCTGGGCTCATCCTACAATCGCGTGGGGAAAAGCCTGGAGCCATCTCCTGAAGCGCACGGTCTTTGCCCCAAATATTTTACCAGATGGGGAAAATGGGTGCTGCCGGAGGGGTCCTGCGGGGAGCAGGTTGCGCAGCCGGGCTCTGCCCCTGTAGCCCTCTCTGCACAGCGGTGGCCAGGCAGCCGGTTCCTCGCTGCTCTGGCTCCCGAGACACTTCTGCAGAGGCAGCTGGGGTTATGCATCATCCCCGTTCCCTTCTTTCCACCCTCTTGACTGCTGCTTTGTTCGGGGTTTTTATTTCCCTCTGAGGCATTGGAAGTGGCAAAGCTTTCACTGGCACACTAGTGCTGCTTCAGGTGAGTGGTTAGCAGGTAAAAAAAAAAAAAGAACGAAGTGCACGGGGAGGCACCTGGGGCGTGGGTTGTGCTGTCAGCACGGAGGCAAGTAACGGAAAACAGGAGGAAAAAAGACCATTATTCACCTTCCTCTGTGCCGGGCCCCAGGCAGGGAAAGGGCTGCTCCTCTTTGGCCTGCACGGCCGCCTCCTGCCATGCTGCTTCGGCCTCGTCAGCAGCCGCAGCGGCTACAGCTCGGGGGTGGGTTTTGCAGGGGGGGTTTGGACCCTCCTACGCGCTGCTCTGGTGCAGCACGCGAGTCATCACCATCCCCAGCTGCAGCAAGGATGGGGAAGGGGGGGAAAGAGGGAATTTAGAAAATGCAGAAGCCCCTAAATTTTGAGAGGGACCGGTTTAAATATTGTATCTTTTCGAATCACTTCAAAAATCACAGCTCAGGAATGAACCAGGGAATAAAACCCTGATCCAGAAAACAATCAGTTCCCCACATAAGCTCACTGGGGCTGTTACAGGAGATGGGCTGATTTCAGGATGGCACTCTATGGAAATCAGAGTTTTATTCAGCCTCAAAGGGGAGGAATCGAAAGACATGGAAAATGTTTTTTAAAAGTGTGTCTTATGATAAGAGTTGGGAGTTTGGGAGCAAAACAATTGATTTTCTTGAGAAACTGGCCACTATTTTGGTAGGTGTATGCTGAAATCAGTGAGAAGGTGCCAGATTCAGCCAGCATGGATGAGGCTGCAGTGTCTGCCCGCAGTGTGCCCTTGCCGGGGTGGTTGCTGCCAGCGTGCCTGAGCTGATGGGTCGTGCTCGCTCAGGCTTTGCTCAGGTATTTTCATCTCTTGGGAGTGCTGTTTTGGTTATTCATGATGATATATATGAAGGGGGAGAAGCAGTTAAGTAAATTCTACCACCTTAGGACAACTTTTCCCCAAGCAACAAAGTTGTTTAGAAAAGAAAATGAAATAAGACCCGGTTACAAATGATGCATTGAAATGCAAATCTCTGTTGACTCAAACATGCAGGGATGAAATAACAATTTTACATCAGCAGGGTCAAAGAAAGTTGAAAATAAAATAGAAACTTGAAAATAAAATAGAAACTAGGTAGGGCAGGAGCAAGGTAAAGGCCACCAAAATAAGACCTAACAATGGCCCTGTAGTAAGCATGAATGAATGGAGATGACGGTAAACTGAATGGATTAATTAGAAATGTAACTTTGCATACAATTAAGTTATTTGTTTGAAATACTGGATACACATATTTAAGCTTATTTCAGTTGCCATAACAACCCAATACAAGCACCATATAATCTTTTATTGCCTTATTTTGGATATGATTACATTATTTTACAACTTTGGTTGCTAGGAGAGCACAGTACCTTTCTGCACGCTTCAAACAATTCTCACTTTGCAGAGACATCAGCTTCTCAGGCCTCTGAGATAGCTTACGGAATCATTAGCAAGGCAAGAAACCGAATTACACATGTAGGAGTGAGTTGCACTGGGAAAACTCTCCATGAGAGAATGGCTGGGATTTTCTCCGGCCACAGGGCTGGCAGGGGTGGCTCTTGTCAGAGAAGAGCTGGGGAGTGAGGAGGTGGCAGTCTGGGGGGCAGCCTTGGAGGGAGCTCTTTTTGGGAGGGAGCTTGAGCTGAGGAGCTTCATGTGCTCTTGTTTTGATGAGTTTGTATTATAGAGTACAAGTTGCATTTCATGCTATCAGATTCCTTTGCTGGAAAGGCTAATAAATGTGGAGTTACAACTCTAAAATCGATTCTAACATAAGAGAATAAGACAATTCCCAGTCACTGAACCACACTTTTGCCCACAGAATAATCTAATATACCCAGAGCAAAGAGAGCAGATAAGCTGTGGGGCAACTGGCTGCCCTCTGCTTTATAGCACCAGGGCGCTGCAGAAAAGCAGTGGGTGCTATTTAAGATATAATGGCAGGAATTTCTTGGGGTGCACCACCCAGCAGAAAGCAGTGGCAGGCAAGGCTAACTGTGATGGTTCATGTGTTGGAGATGGGTGTGCATCACACTGAGGTGGCGTTTTTCTGGCATGTGGCCTTACAGATGGATTGGGGGCTGGTGTCGATGGCTTGCGCTGACAACTCCGGACATGGGGAACACAGGAGAGAACGTGATTTCCTGCAAATAGCGAGTGCTGAAGAAGGCAGTGCTGGGAGAGAGGGGGCAAGGCTGGTGGGAGGTGTTCCTCTGCTTGGAAAAAGGACCAGCGATACTTCCCTACCTCTGATAATTCTGGAGGCTTTAATGCTTTGCAGCTTCATGAGGAAAAGGCATTACAAGTTTGTGACTGTGATTTCAACGGGTAATATGGAGGTCTAAAATGAATAGGAAAACGAGAAGAACACTGAAATATTTTTAAAGTGTGTTTAAAAGCCAGGAGGAGCTGTTGGTAGAAGCAGGGCTTTTCTTTTTTCTTCCCCCCTCTTCCTCCACCCCCCCCGTTTTAGATTTATTTATGATTACAGGAGCTCTCTGGGAAGATTTTGTTCTTAAACCACACCCGATAACTAGAAAGGGAAGAAAATTAGTTGCTTGGGTTTTTTTTTTCCCCCTCAATCTTCTTCCCTCCTGTGCCTTAAATTGAGATTGCAATTAAAACAAAAGCCCAGTTGCCCAAGAAACAAAACAGAAATTCATGGGGCAGCCTAAATATCAGCCTCATCTTGTTTTCCTTTAGTCTTCTCCTTTGAGAGTTACAGCAACTAGGCAGTATGGAAAGCAGGGCCAAGCCAGGGATTTGAATAACAGCATGCACGTTTTACAAGGAAAACGTGGAAGCGGCGTGTTCATCGCTCGTTGTGACAGCCACACGTGTCCTTGGAGGTATGAAGAGACACAGATTAAGGGCATGGACCTGCAGGAAGAGGGATTTGATCTCCCAGACAGCGGTCTGCTTGATAAAGCTGCCAAACTAACATTTCTCAGCAGTACGGGACCCTCCTTCCTCTGCTACAAAATGTCATGCTTTGGTGCCTGTGGAGTACCTCGCTGCCTTGAGATGACAGCCTGGCCCTCCAAAGTGTCACCAGCGATCCAGTCCCCAATTAACAGCACAGGTTTGTGGGTTTCTGACACTGTTCTCAAAGCTCCTGTGGGCTGCTGCAGCCTACAAACCAGGGATCATTTCTGCTTTGTAAGACTCAAAGGAGAGGAAGGGAAAAAAAATGGGGAGGAAAGGCTACAGTTTCATTATTCCATGCTAGCAGGATAACAGAATACATTTCCTTTAATACTAAAACATGTCATTTGAGAAAAGATCCTGCTGTCTGATCAAGCTCTCCATTAGTTATTTTTGCATGTGCATGCACAAATCCAGCAGCTAAGCCTACAGCACTGCTGTATATTGGAAACCAGAAAATGCTGCAGGGTGTTTCTAAAGAATAGCAATTCTGAGGTTGTGGGTGGTTTGTGGGTGTAATAAAAAAGGCTGCATACCGAGGCATCTGAATTAGACTTCTCTTTAGGCTGCTTACAGTCTCTATCGAGATTGTGAAGAACCTGATTCTGCCATCCTTATCCTAACCTACAAGCGTTTGCTTCTGTGAGCAATTTTATTTAAGTGCCACCCATTGTATCCAGGGCCCTAACACAGAAGATGAGCAACGGTGTGGCTGAACACAAGTGGAAAAACACTGAGCTTTACTGTAAATACCGATGCACTCCGTATTTTTAGCAACTGCTGAAAGCTGAGATCAGTTTGTCACCAAACCATGGCTCATGGGCAACACAATGCCTGTGTCATCCCTCCACGTTGTTGACCATCCCAGAGGCTGCCAGGACCACCACAGTCAGCGTCGACAGAGGGTGCAAACCACACAGTTGCTCCCTGCGTGCCACCAATTTGTGCCATCCCCCTCCCTGCCGTGCTGGAGCATCAGCTCAATGCCCTGCTGTCCCCGGGGGCTTCCCCCTCCTTCTACCCACGGTGGTCTGTCACAGCCACCCCCATCTCAAGACCCTCAGTAGCTCTTATCTTCCTAGCTGGGTTTTTTGTTGTTGTTTTTATTTTGGGGGGGTCTCTTTGTCGAGTTGGGGAGGTTGTTTTGCAAAACTCCTTCCTCTTCCACCTGAGGATCCTTGTTCTTGCTCGGCTGGAGGGATGCTGTGGGACATCATCTGAGTTCCTTGCACCTTGGAGTGGTAGACCGCAGCCCGGCTGGCGGCTCATGCCCCATGGGCAGCCAGCCCACCACACAGGCAGCTGACTCCAGCCTTGCCTAATCTGGCTGATCAGTTACCATGGAGGAAAAAGAAAAAAAAAAAAAAGTCTTTGTGCTCCCTTGAGCTAAAGTTTTGCCTGGCTTTTAATTGCAGTAATAGCACACTTTATAGCCTCCGTGCTCCCACTATGCCTCAGCGCCAGGGCGGCGCAGAAGCCAGCTCAGCCCGAACCGTTATTCCAAAGAGCACACCTAGCAAGTTCCCCCAGTTGTTTATAGCCCTTATTTTGCTAATGGAAAGTTAATAATTGGCTAGAAACTGTGCAAAAATATTAAGGGAAAGAATCACAAGATCACAGGAAGAACTCTAATGTGTTTCCTAGTACGTCCCTTTCATGTGCCTCCACAGATTGTGGCTCTAAATACCTAGGGTGAAATGTGTCTGGGCATTTCAACACCTAGCAAATATTAACTACCTCAGAGCTGGCTTGAACAAGCAGGCTTGGGGGGTGCCTTTGTGCTGCAGCCTGTAAAATTGAGAAGCCAAGGTCTGTGGAAATAGTCACTTTTAAATTCTGCCCTTTGCTTCTGTAATTTTGTGAAAGACCCAGCTCTGGACAGAGTAATGCCACAAAAGCACTCACAACACCCAAGGACGCTCCAGAGCTCAACAAACAATACTTCATTAAGCTTTATGATGCCCTTCCAAGGTAATTATGGCATTGTTATCCCTTCCTGCTTTTAGAAATGGGGAAATTAGGGATTCTCAGAGAGTAATGCAGAGCCAACTGACTTGCAATGTCCATCAGTTTTCTGCAGATCGTCTCATTGCTACCCAGCACTTCTGATCTGTGATTCAGAGGATCCCACCTGTGTCCTCTAGTTAAGAAAGCTAAACACACTGCTAACTGAGCTGTTTGTAAAAAGAGAGGGGAAAAAAAAGGAAGAGGCTTTGTTCAATAACACTGAACACTTTTCTGTCTGAAATCTACTTTTCCTGCTCGGAAGTGACATTTCATTGATTGCCCATCGGCAGCAAACATGTGAAGAAGCTGGACAGGTATGATTACTTATAGGTATGATTTCTTCTTTCCTTTAGGTCCTTCCCTAGCATTTATGACTGTCCTTCCCAAGAGAATGGTGGATCATTGCCTGGATGGACTTCATCAGTACATACTGATTTTAGTGACGTGTTTGGTCAAAAGAAATATAAAAACAAATCTGCAAAGAGTTGAAATGTCCTTCTTGGTGGACTGAGGAGACTAGGCCTGTGGATCACACTTGATAATGCTTTTGTCCTGCACTAAAAAGCAAAGTCTATTTGCACCTTCTTTTTTTTTTTTAGCAATGTTTTCTAAAACAGGAATGATATGCAGCTGGTTAAAAATGCGTATGGCAAAGAGAAAAATAAAATTCTGGTGCTTATACAGAATGAGCAAGTGGAGAGTGTGGAAGTGCTACATGCCTGTTGGTAATTTATCTGTGAGGTTAGGGGGGTTTTTGGGTGTTTTTCAGAGAATATAATTTGGCCACCCATAGAGAACAAACTCGAACCCTGGTGGGCGGGCTTGTTTGCCTCACAGCGATGCAGCTGTGCTCTTTAAGGAGCAGCATCCCATAGGAATATAGCCCACAAAGCAAAACAGGCTGGCCTTTTTCCTTCCTCGGATCTGAACTGTGTGAACAAGTGAGGAGGAAAGAAAACACAGAAATAAGAAAGTGTACCAGAGACAGGGTATTTCATGCCACTATTCAACGTCTGGAGCCACAGGTCGGGATACGTCTCAGACTGCAGATGGTGGAGCTCCTGCCCACAGCATCCCTGTGTCACCACTGCAGCCCCTGTCTTGCAGTCATACCCCTGCCCACAACTGCCCTTGGTATGTGTCCAGTGAGATGTTTGTCAGTGAAACAGCACAGCCTGGGCAGCCTTGCCAGCTCTCCCTCCCTCAAGCAACCAGTTTTCTGTCTGCGGCAACATGCAATGTGGAAGAGTGGCTTCAGTATGTTTGCATTTCAGCTTGTTTGCTTTACTGATTTAGTATAAATTACAGTGATTTCTAGCAAACCCAAATGCTTACAAAATTAATGAGGCAAGAGAAGAGCACTATACGTAAATGTCAGAGAGCAACCTGTGCTTCAGCCATTTATGGTTGTGTTTTACTGTATTATGAAAACTCCCATTGAGGCACAAACTTCTCCATGCTGTACAAGTTTTGAGACCCTAATAAAAATAAGACTGAATACAAAGACCAAGAACTCGACACTTAAACAAACGGAAACCAGGCACATACTCACAAAAGAGTAATTATCTTCCCCGTACCACTGTGCTCCTGTCTCTCTGGTGAGTCATGCAAGGTGGCATGAGAGCAATTGTCTTACTCTCTTGCTGGATTTCATGGCAGCCTCCCCAGATAGGACTTCAAAGAAACAATTAATGGGAAGCTTATCCCTGAGAAGGATTTATTTGCTGCTGAGCACCAGGCACTGTCACTGGTCTAAGTCGACAGTCCCTCTCCCAGAACATGATGACATGGTTAAGTGCAGGCGCATGGGCCACTGCCCGTGTCCTGAGCCAGACAGAGCAGAGCCAGCTGCAATTCAGAAGCTGCATTAATTTGGGTCCCAGCCCTATAAAGTATCCAATTTGTTTGCCAGCTGTTTTTCAGGACCACCATTGGTTTCCCTACATGGCCTGGGGGTTTGGTGGTAGCCCCTGTGCTTTAGCGCTCTGTACACCTCTGCCACAGCTGCTCCTGGAGAACTTCAGTGTCTTTCTGCAACACGTATTCAACACAGTGTTCAAGCACTGATGAAGGCCAATGTCTACAATCCCATCTGCCTGTACAAAACACTCATAAATACTTTAAGTACTGGCTGGTTCATTCTTGTCAGTAGCAGCCCCCTCCTGCTAGGGACCAGTCACTACATAACACACACATACCAACACTGCATAACATACTCTTTCCATAGGTCGCGGATAATTATGTTGAGGGAGCTTTTGTCTTAGGCCTATACAGTAAATGCCTTCCCTCAGTTCTAAGATCAGTACAAAGTCACAGTCGTGATGCCAGAAGCCATTTCTCTGACTGAGATGTGCCAAAATCTACACATGGTACAAGTGCACGGCCCCGTCTCATAAGAAGTCCCTAGGAAGTAGGCGGCCCAGATGTGCTGACCCTGGGTGAAACCAGCCACTAAGGTACACCAGCATGGGAAAATATTCCCTGGTTCATAACTTTTTTTTTTTTTTTCTTTTTTTTTCCAGCTGCTGCCATGCTGGCTGAAGAGGCTGCTATCCCTCACAGGCTGAGACTGACAGTGCAGGGGATCAGGTAGGTCCTCTTGAACCTCCTTCCATCCAAAGGAGCTGAAGTAGAGACAGCTGCTGGGCAGAGTGATCAGCTGGTTGTAACTGAGATGTGGTGAGAGGCTGCTGTTTTGGGATGGCCACAATCTCTGGCAGTGGTTGGTGGGGAACACAGCTGCAGTGGGAGATCCCAAGCTATGTGGATGCATGAGATAAAACTCTGGTGTCTGTGGGACTGTGGTTTTCAGCAGAGAAAGGTGCCAGGCCCAAGCTCTTTATACACCGGTTTAGTGTTGGCAAAAAGATTCTTGGGCCAAGTAGGGCTTGGGTCTAAAGAAACCTGGTTTTGATAAACCATAGCTACTTTTTAATGGCATCTTCCTCGTCCCAACTTTCTAGAGATTTTTGTCTTTTATTTTATGCTAGGGTGTCAATGTTACTGCGCAGGTGGTGCACCTACCTTTGAATTTAATTTGTTCTCATCTTGTAATTGCATCCCAGAGGAAATGCTGAGCGTACCACAGACAAATGCAAGAGTACAGTCGCTCTTCCAGGTCTGCCATTTGCTCTGGCAGAAAGAGGCATCTGTGAGTGCTCAGTTACCCTCAGAGCACAAATTGTCCCTCTGATCCGATCACAGTTCCCAGCCCTTCCACTTGAACACATCTGACCATATTTCTGGCACATGCAACAAGCCCAAGAGGAGACAGGTGCTTTAGATTGAGACTAGGTAGTTATACTACACAGATATACGAGCTGTTCAAATGCTGCCAGAGGTTTCCTCTAGACCTTTTTGCTAATGTCTGACCTGTTGCCTGGATTCAGCCAGGAAGAGATGTTTGCAAATGCAGGTTGTGGTTGCTGGTTCAAGCCTCCTTGGATTTAGATGATGAGCAGAGATGTTCAGCTCTTCTAGCAGATCTGTGCTCAGGTGTCCTGAAGTAGAGAACCATTAATTGCTCAACTAGGGAGGTGCTAATTGCTGTGTTGCTACAGCTTCAGCTGACTATTTCAGGCAAACTGTCCTGTGATGTCTTCTGCCCCTAAGATGGTTCCTAGAGTCCATACAGATTGCTACAGAGCAGAAACCTTTGCCATGGCAAAAAAAATAATGCATAGAAAGTGCCAGTGGGACAGAAGGAGAGTGAAGGCCCCCTCAGGTTTGCTGGACTTGCTTTGGTAAGATGTGGTTAGCCAGCCAGAAGGGAGATGAGCCACAGGAGAGCGAGTTGCACAGGCACCTACCGAGTCTGTGTACTACAGCCTAAAGGATACATCTCTCATCTTTCTCAGTTAATTTTAGCCTTGTTCTTTAAAGATGTGATGCTTCCAGCGATGAGCTTTGGGGGCCTCTGTGCTGTTTGTGGGGGGGACAGGACTACAGCAGTGTGCATGCACGGGGCTTGCTGCTCGGCCCTGCCGCCGCAGCCCCAGCTGTCATCTGGCCGCAAATTGACCTGCAAGTGCTGCTTTCGGTGTGTTTTCCTTTCCCCTCCACTGTGACTGCAAAGCTGTAACGAGCGGTGTGTATCTGAAGTGTTCCTGTTCGGCCTAATGGTTTCTTAATCCTTAGCAGGCAGGGAGCGAGGGGGTGGGTGCAATGCGCTGATATTATATGAGCAGCAGACAGCTCTGTCCTCAATACCTCAAGGTACTCTAAATTAATGCTGATAAAGCTGGCAGCCTATACTAATTCTCAACTAGATGCATGAAAACTGATTAATAAAACAAAGCTTCAAGCCCCAGCAGCTCCTGCATTCAGGTCACTGACCCTGTTTTAAGAAATAGGCTTTTGTGCTCATACATGGTTCCCGGGGTGGAGAGGCAGAAGTGACAACCAGGGCCACGCGCAGGTTTCTGGCATAGCATGGCATAGTTTCACCCAAGTTCTTCTCCCCAGACAGAAAAAAAATTGACATTACATATTATTTTTACTAAATCCACTGCTTATGTCCTATTAAATGTTTCCTGATGTTTTGAACTAATGTTCTCATTATTTAATAGTGACAAAAGAATATATTTTGTTTCCAGGAGAGCAAAAGCCTTCTTTCCTAACCATGTTTATCTCACTCGGGAGTTTATTCTAAATGCAGTGCTATTAAGGCTGCATAAATTTAAGCCAGGAGTGGTTTATGACATGCTTAAAGTGTATCTCTAATTTGTTTATATTGGTGAATTGGGCAGGAGGTAAAATGTGTATTACTACTTCTGGACACAATCCGAGGGCATAGCTACACCTAATCCAGCTGCAGCTGATGAAATATTTCAGTCCAAGAAGCAGAGACCTCTGCCTTAAGGAGCTGCCCTCAATGGGAGGGCAATGGGAGTCCTTTCACTAACACTTTCAGGGTGTCAGATTTGAGAAGCAGGGGCGGAAGTGTCTTGCTGCTGCCACCGTGGTCTCGTACCCACAGAACAGCCGGGAAATAATAAATAGCTGTAGGTTTGCTGTACTGCAAGGCCAGCATGTTCGTCACATACCCCTCACAAACTACCCTCGTGGTTGACTGCTTTGCTGTGATTAAGCCACAAAGTATTCAGAGATCCCACCAACCTCAGTGCTGAGATTTGCCTTTATCCTTTTAAGAAGGCTGTTATTATGTTCTTTGCCAGGATAAATTTGGTCAAAAGACTGCAGGCTGCTGTCCCATCCCAAACAATTCAAGTTTGTAACCCATCAACGTGGACTCCCTCCATCCACCCCTTGGCTCTCACCAGTGCCTGTCTCCTGCAGGGTCAACTGGAGCTCACATGCAGACATGGCATGGGGGAATCTATAAGGGTTAAACCCAGAAATTTGCTGGCCAGAGTTTATATCAGCTGAAGGCCGAGCCTGCCTTCATGAGCTGTTGTCTTGGCAGAGATGTCCTACCTTCTCAAAATGTTTGAAAGCACACATTATTCCTAAGATGCTTGAGCATGGGAATTCACAGACATTTTCTTCAGCCTTCACAGGGAACTGTAAGCTGCAATTTGGATTCTCTGCAACACCCTCTGAGCACAAAGCCTTGCACCAACAGCTAATGTTTGCTCCCAATGCAGACCGAAGGGTACATTTGCAAGCAACAAAGGCACAGAAAGCATTTATCTCCTAGGCAGTTTATAGATGCCACTTAGCATCCCAGGCTCTGACTTCCAAGTGCATTCTTGCTTCAGTGAGAAACCTGTGACAGAAAATTGGATTTCACTGAAGTATGAGGTGTTCAAAACAGTCATTGCTTCTGTCTCACTTGAAAAATGGCACTCTCTCAGACCCAAGATATATTAATATCCTTCCCCTGTCACTTCCCCCAAGTTCAGCTACAATAGGAATGAAATTCAGTGGAAGTTGCAAGTACCAGATCATCTTTGTCAAGAGATGGCAACAAATCATTATGAAGCAAGTTATATTTAATCAGCATTTTTCAGAGACTCACAGGCTGGTTCCCCCTCCCCCTGCCCTTCTCTCTCTAAAGTAAAATTAAGTTTATTTCAAAACCCGATTAACTTTCTGTGTTTGCTTAGTCTGATTTTCACAGGGGAGCCTGTGCTAAAATAAGGCTGTGCTGGTCCCAAGCTCGAACAAAGAAGACGGAGAGACTCGAGGGGTCTGTGCAAGGGAGGGAGCACGTCTCCATCTGACGCTGCGTAGAGCTTGTCCCGCACTCTCCCTGGGTGCTGGAGATTTCACTCTGTTCATGGGAACAGCATGCAGACTCTTCAGGAAGCCGTGGTACATCTTGTGTTGCTCTGTCAGAAGTAAAATCTAAATTAAGATGGAGGAGGTGGTGGGTTTCTAGCTGAGGAGAGGAACAGAAAGACTTGCCTCTGAGAGGAACATAATCAGCAGGGCTCTGTAGAAGGATTGTAGGACTTGCTAGACATTTCTTTTTTAAACCTAGAAAATCTGAAAAGCAAATTAATGGGCTCTTTGAGTCATTCTGTGAAACCCGTAGTAAGCTGTGAAATTTTACTCAACGGCTAAACTTCCGTGTAAGTTGTTTGGGCTATTTTTCCCCCATAAAGAGGGAAAAAGAGAGAGCAGGAAGCTATGAACTGGGGAGGACTAATGCCGAAAGAGAGAGACTCTCTGCCAGAGCTGAATTTCATTCTTCTCCAGCGTTTCAGTGGAAAACCCATGAATAATTTCAGTCCCAGAAGGTTTAAGTGGGGGGCCATACATGATGCAGCAGCTTTGCATCAGGCAGCTACACAAGGTGGCGAAGGTCACCTTAAAAAGCTGACACCTGGAGCAAGGGGTACAATGACAAGGATATACATCAGTGTGTGTGTGCTGCATCCTCTGGGATAATCAGGGCAGTGAAAAAAGGGGCTCTGGGTAGAGAAAAATTAACTGATTCATGGGTGGGTTGTCTCCGTTTTATGCTACTTCAGATCAAATCACCACTGTAATATTTGGGCTATTTTATCAGATCAAAATCTTGAGTGTCATATAGCACAAATAATTTTGCTGACATGATAAAACTTTTGCTAGAATGAGAAATAATGAGGCATGGTACTGAGTCCCAGTGAATATCTCCTTGTGTTTTCTTGGGATACCAAAATAGGGACAGGGACTAGCCCCCATTCCTCTGCCAGTTTCTTACATCTCTGTCTCCACACCTTTCTTCACCTTCAGTACATCAGACTTATCTGAGGGTCACTCAAGCATCCTCAGGTAGAGGTCTCACAACTGACAAGCTGCTCCCATTTTGTCATTTCTTTCCTTTCCCCAGATCCTTCTTCCACTTAAATTCACCGCAGGACCAAAGAAACCACATGTTCTACAGCAATGCTTGGTGTGGTTGTTTTTGGGCTAGCACTGACAGCAAACCTGTGATCTTCAAAACTTCCCAAAGGGCCTGGATGTTATTTTGCATGGGGAGTCTGTATTATTCAGGCTCTGAAATATTTCAACCCCAGACTTCCGCATTTTTTTAGAAAACGAAACTGGGGTGGATTTTTTGGGGGGGTGGAATAAAAAAATTCTCTTCTGCTGAAGAGACAAAGTAACATCTTCTGTGCTCAGACCAAATTTCTCCTCTCAGATCAGCATGACAGATCGCATCTCAGGTTGGGAGCAGCTCAGATGTATGGGGAGCGGGGTGGGGACCTGTTTTCCATGCAGCATGCATGTAACCCTACAACACTGGTGTTAGTGTGACAAGCCAGTAGTCATCCCCTTGAAGTTTAAGCTGAATAAGGATTCCACAACTCTACTGACATTTGAAATGTTTGAACTGTCAATGTTAATCTGGTATTTCAACCTCCAGACCCCCATGTTCATGCATGGGATTTCTAGTACTTTTGTCCTATACTGACTGAACACAGCAAACAGGCAAAGCCCAGCCATTTTGCTGTGACAAGGTCACAGAAATATGTGATGAAACAAGATCCATTCCACACTTTTATGTAAATAAAATTCAAATTTATTTAAAACAACAAAAAAAAAAGAGCAAGGGTTGGAGGATGCCTCTGTTCTTTTTCTTTCTCGTTTGTCCCATTATACTCATTATTCTGCTTTCCTACATGACATCTGTAGGAGTCCAACTCCTATCCCAGGGGCACAGCAAATCTTTCCTGGCATGATACAGAAACATAGTATTGGAGGATTCTTTAAACCAGATGGAACTGGTTCAGTTTTAAATAAGTCTGAGGAATAATTCTGTTCAGTTAACATAAAAAACCTTTGTCCTTTGCTATCAGTAGCTTTGTCCCTTTCACATATATCATTATAGCATTTCCATGCTATATGTATGGCTCACCTTTACACGTGAGAAAAAAATATTCCTCTAGCAAAAAATGTATTTTATTCCACTTGTATCCTTCAACTTACTTGAATAAGGAGTATTAATGTCATGAATGTTATGTACGGTGAAGTTCAAGCAGTTAGGATGAAGTGCCATGTAAGTGTAAGTAACTGGGTCCAGCACACTGAAAACACGTTGGTGGCTGCTGAGAACCTGAGTGTTAAAGGATGCTTTGCCCCTAACACTCACCCCTTCTGGAGGTCCCCCCATGTTGCACAGGGACTAGAAAGGAGAAGGATTTCCTTGTTTAGTTTAATAACAACATGCAGTCCAGGGCTATTACTTTCCACCTAAGGTTTTACCAGGACCTGTGGCAGATTTCCATTCAGCACTGGGCTGCAGGAGAAATAGTGCTTGCTAGGATGGGAGCTGGGGGAGGGAATACCTTTAAGCCTTGCATCTAAATCACTCAGACTTTGGCTTTAATCACTTCTCCAAGGGGCTGAGTAGGAAGTTAAAACATCTGGAGCCACAATTTCAGTGGTATTCCTGAAGGTGATTAGTCTCTCATTTGCAGGATTTTTTAAAAGTGCCCAAGTATATTCTGTGATAATTAAAAAATTTAGCCATGGTGTCCATTACAGACAAGGGAAAACAGTTGTTTTTTTTTTTCCAGAAACCCAGCTGAGCTTTAAATCAGAGCAACCGATGTGACTTGTTTACATTTGAAGGGAAAAAATGCATAATTATTGCAAGAAAATAGTGTCTTGGCACCACTCTCTTCTGCTGGGAAACTCAGCACCTGAAAGGCCCCAGAGCTGCTCTTGTACAGGGGAGATACTGCCATGCTGATGAGCTGTGGCTTGTGGGGAAACAAGCCCAAGAGAGAAAACTTCAAATTGCCCTCAGTCTTGTGTTAAGAAAAACAAAAGCAGCCTCAGGTATTTCTGCAAAAAAGAATGAAAATGTAGTTATAGGGAAGGTGGGAGTTGGGGGAGATGAGAGCTATGAAATGCATTTATTTCAGTCTTGTGAAGTACCATAGCATATCGAAGCACTTCAGTGAAAATCAAGAGAGATGGATTTTGACACAAATGTGTCTTCTGAATCAGCTAGATGCATGTCTCCCTGCCAGCATTATTCATAGGTGAACTTTGAGAAGTGCTAGCCTCATCAAAATGAAAAACCAGATCATTTCTTCCCATCTCCAGACAAGCTAAACTCTGAAGGAAAATATATCGTTAGGTGGAAGGACATGAAATTTTATGAGCATATAGGACTGGCTGGACCTCCAGAGATCAGCTACTAATTTTTTTTTTTTTTTTGAGACTCTGGGTAGGTCTACAAGGAAAATGTAATTTTGTGTTACTGAAATATAATAATTTTCTAATTTCTTGCTATTTCACACAGGCGCTAATTTTACCAACTACTGTTGCAAAAACAACTCGTGTTCATAACTGAGAATTTAAATGGAATATGAGGTGCTGTAATCCACCAGCACACTCAGCTTTTCTTGCATACTGTGCAGGAGGTTTATCTGGCATACAGGCAGAACATCTCTTCTAACACCACGAGGATCCATTGTGCTGTTGTGAAGCTAAGTTATCTCAAACAAACAAACTATGCAGTTACTAGCAGTGTAAGGCAAAACTTTCAGCTTGTTATTTTTCCATCTTCCAGTTTTCCAAATGGGTATTTTCTAAGGAGTTACTACCAAATATAACCCACAACGACACTGGTTAAAATGCTGTTGCACTGCTCAAGCGGTGCAGAAAGCTGTGTTTGTGGTGTGAAAGAAGATGAGGAAGGAACTGGGCAGATGGAGATCAAATCAGGAGCTTGAACACCACCTGCACCTTCTCTGGCCTGAGAAGATTGCCACCTAGACACCTTTCTGTATTATGTTGTGATATTGGTGAGATTTGTGTCTGTCTGCACTTACAACTCTGTCTGTTATTTTTTGGGATGTTTCTGTGGAAGGATTATAATAGAAGGAGAAATGTGAGGAACTAGAGGATTATCTTTTGAACTCAATCCTCAGATCAATAGAGGAATATATCTGCAAATTACTTAGGTAGATTTTCAGTCTGCAAAATAACCTATTTTGCCACAAAAACACTGTGTATCATTCCCGGAATAGTTAAATTTGATTCAAACCCCACAAAATCTTGTTCTGATGTGGTGCAGAGGAAGGTTTTAAAGATTCTCTGCTCCGATGCTCATGTCCAGAGTGGACCCGTAAGTTGTTAACATTCACATGAACAACCAAGCTTCTTGGGTAGCTATTGCCCATTAGGCACACTCTGACCTCTGGCACGGCTCTCCTGGCCCTCCAGCACACACCCTCCCAGTCAAGCCTCAGCCCTAAATCTGAAATTTATGAAATTTCAGGCTCTTTCACCAAACCTAGAGAAAAGTCATGTTAGCTGTTGGTACTGATGAACCTCTGTTCTTTCAAAACCACGTCTAGGATCAATGCCCCATCGCCCCTGCTTCTGCTGACGCTCATGGTAAAGAAGAAAAACATTTTTCTGTTGACATCAGCGAAGCAAGGAGTGGGCCCAGCTTCATTCACACCCACATGGTATGTTTAATTAGAAACTATTTTCTTCTAAGAACATGCATTTGAATTTCTGGAGATGTTGCAAAGAGCTTCAAGAGGGAGTTGCTGAGGGGTGGGGGTGTTTCAGGTAGGAGGAGGCAAATAATGGTTGAGGAAAAAAAAATAAGGTCTCAGATGAGGATAGTTTTGTAGTGATCCATAATCAAAGGCTGTTTGCAGGTTCTTTGGATTTTTCAGAAGTGTTTTCCATCCCTTTCAGGATAAATTTGACCATAATCTGGCTAGGTCTATTTTCTAACCAGAGTTAACATGGGCCAGGCTTGCCCCATGTCAGGGAAGATACCGCAGCCATGAGGAACAACTGCCTTGCACCGAAACTCGCTTTCCTTTAGATGTCCTCTTCTAGCCTGTCATGGACCTTTTCCACTGTGTGCTTTCAGTCCTGTTCCCAAGGAAAATGGTTATTTATTACTATTGTCTAAAGAAGGTTTGTGCATTAGCACAATTAGGAGAGTCTGTGTCTGTAGCCTGCTTACAGCTTGGCCATCAGGATTTATGAAGGAGCCATTAACCGTTTGCCTTGTATGTGTAGTTAGATGGAATTACTGCAGATTACAGCCCATGTGTGACAGTTTAATGGCAGTGGTAAAACGCAGTTGAAGTCAGAGATTTCACTAGAGCTGTCCTAATTCATGCCCTAATGACGTGCTTGGAAGTTTGTGTTTGTAAATACCCTCACAGCTGAAAGTCAATCTCAGACCACAAGGAGGTCCCAGGAACTAATGAAAAGTCTCTTCTTATTGCAGCCAAAAATATCCATATATGAGGGCTGTAACTGAGATGACCTTTGAGATCAACGGTCCTTTGAAAGCAGCTAGTCATTTTTTGAGAAGTGTAAACAAGGAATGAAGTGTTTCTGACACTGCTTCTTTTCTCTGGGACATACAAAGGAGAAATTGCCTTTGGCCTTCCAAAGAACCTGTACCTCCTGTGATGTCCGTCACAGCTGGGGGAGCACAGGAGAGATGGGGAGTGCTGACCAAGTTCAAGTGCAGCTCTTGGTTAAAGATGTGAGAGGGACTTGTTGGAATTTAATAACAATTTCAAGCCTTTTTGTTAGGCTCCTCAGAGAAGATAAAGATGGGCAGGCATGCATATATAACCATCCCATGGAGACAAGCTGATCTGGTGGCTGTTTCTGAAACCTGGTAGTAGGTGTGGCAGGAGAATCTGGTTTTCTGGTGGACTGCGACCGCCCAGAGATACTGTCTGATGGCAGCAGTGAGGAACCTTGGGGGATAATGAAGAGAGAGATGTGCAGTGACTCACCAAAGCAATCCAGTGGCTACCGCTTTATTGGGTCCAATCACAGCCCTTCCTTCTGCTGCTTAATTCATTCTGATTACTCTAGCTGACTACAACTGAGTAAAGCTGTCACTACCAGCAGCAAAGATTAAGATGTGCTGTGCTACTCTTGTTTATTTTCCTTTCAATTTGGAGGATAGCATGGTGCTGAGGCACAGCGGTGCTATGCCTACACTGCAGCCCCCTGTTTTGCCGTGGTGGTCCCTTGTTTCTGCTCATCTGAGTGGGGACGAGGAGGAACGGGTGGGGTTGCACAAGGTGCTACCCTCTGAGCATCTCCATCCCAGGGGATGGGATGTTCAAACAAGCTGCTGTTGGCAATGCACTGCACGCAGCTTGTAAAGTGGAAAAATACCACTTCAGACTCCAGGGTGGAGGCTACCTCAGAAAAGATGATGCTGTTATTTAGCCTCAACACTCCAGCTTCGAGGACTTCTGTAAGAGTGATTCAGCACTGGGGGAGCAGGATGTCACTGGGGATGTCTGGGAGAGCCAAGGAGGATCTTAAGGAGTGTGAATATTTCAAGGGAAAGGGGGTTCACCTGAAGGCAAAAAAAAAAAAAAAAAATCTTTATTTTACAAAGAAGGAGTCGTGTACAGGACTGTAAGTCAGTACCACCTCACTCTGTTGTATGCCATCGGTTCAGCCCTCTTGTACTTGATATTATGTTTCTGATTACAAAAAATTGAGTAGCAGCTGTTAGGCTCACACAGTCCTGTCATTTGCTGGTAAATACTGTTCGTTAGGAATTTTCTGTCGAAATGTAGTTCTTACACAATCAAACTTTTACAAAGGAAGAATGTTGTTCTTCCACAAAGGAAAATGCAAAGGAAATCTTTCATTTGCTGTGGGGTTAGCACAGACTGAAAGCTTCATGTTTGTAGCACAGAAGCAAAACACTGTATTTTGTGTGGGTTCAGCATTGACCTGTACCGCCCTCAAAATGCTTTCTGGGCAGTGCGTGTTGCGTGCTCTGTTTCCCCCTCCTGCAGCTCTCCAAACCGTGCCACACCTGTCCATCTGGAAAGACAATGGTGCACGCAGCAGGCTGGTTCAGCTGTATTCTGCAGTCCCCTGAGCGCTCTCATTTTGGGAGGGCTGGGCAGCCTCCTGGTGAGAACTAACCTACCATAAATTTCTTTATCTGAGGCCTAATCTGTGCCATAGGAAATCTGTTTTGTATGGGAAGCTGCACTGTGGGAGAGGACATGGAGAACATGGGAATCACAACTCAGGGAGGTACTGTTAGGCCATGCGTAAATACTATTTTACTTTGAAGGGAGCCAGAGCAACATATTTTGATTTGCCTCAACATACACAACTGAAACGTTTTGTTGCAGTCAAAATTAACATGTTGAAAAAGATGTTGACCTTGCATTAGAGTTTGTATTTTAAAGTCATTTTAATCAAACATATGGAAATTCCTTTTTGCATAGGAATTCAGATTTTTGCTCAGGTGTGACTGTAATCATCAGTGATTAGTTTGAGATACTACATTCTGATAATTGCTATTTTTCTGTATCAGTGGCTAATTACAGTACATTTTACAAGCAGTAACAAGCTCACTTGCAGGGACATAACTTTTAAACAAGGAGCGATTGTTTAGTTCTATTTTCTGGCTGAAAACAGTGACCAGCATGTGAGCTAACTGTGGCTTTCTGGCCTGTTCTAATGTTTTCTTCTGGCTTGACCCAGAATTGCTCCTTTCCTCCCAATGACTTATTAGAGTGCATTTTTTTTATTATGTTTTTGTATAACTATTTGGTATACATATATATATATTGTATACATATATATATTGTATACATATATATATATTTTGTATACTTCAGAAAGGGCACTATCCCTCCATTATAGGGCTTCCGGCACAAGGGGAAGCTGAGCTTGATTGCAGCTTTAATATGCAATCATATTACAATAAGGGTTTTGTAATCAGGAGCCCATTATAGATAGATTTTTTTTTTTTTTTCAAGATACATTTAAAAATGTTCTGGTTCCAAAGAAGCTTAAAAAGCGGTCTTAGGGCAATGTGCTAGAATTGTATTTTGGATAATATTAATTTCTAAGATCCCACATCCAAGATCTAGAGGCTCTCTTCATTTGGGGAACCATATAATAGAGGCTGTAGGAGTGAATTATGTGTCCTCTGCAGTGGCAGCCTGTGATTAGGGGGAGCTGGGTTTCCTCCTTGCACAACCGAGAGATCAGAAAAAAGCCGTGCTCCTCACATGGAGCGATCCGGTTACTTGCTGTGTAGCATGTTCATGACTAAGTAACCGCTCCTGCTGATGCTGCAGTCCCAGGGGAAACCCAAAATGAAACCCCAGCCAGCAATCAATGCATGAATCAATGTAGCTAATTTCCTTCTACTCTTTTTTTTTTTTTTTTTCTTTTGCCCAATGAAAACAAATAATTGGATGCCATGGACAGCTGCTTGATCCAAGGGCTGTAATTTCTTCCTCTTAATAAAGATAACAATGAATTTCCCCCCACACCCCCCCTTTTTTTTTTTTTTTTTTTTTTTTTTATAGTTATTGAGCAGCTCAGTGGGAAATTCCAAATCCTTCATGCAGTAGTAGGGAATTTATTCTACCGGAAAATTTACCATTCCTAAGGACTGGAAGTGTATCATTAGAATTCACTAAAGCAGCATTTTTTGCCCAAGATGATGAGAATAGTCAAGTTTTACCCTCTCTTGCTGATGAGCAAATTAATGCAGAGAAGGGGCCTCTCTAGGGAGTCTTTAGTGGGGAGCAAAGCTCCATGGACAATTCTGCTTTCCCAGAAATAAGGATGCTCTCTGAACACATTAATAAACAATGAGAAGTTCCTAATTACAGTGAGATTTACTTGATTCTGTTACTGATACTTATCATGAAAATCTTGATTTGAAGGTTTACTGCTATACTAGACAAGGGAAAAAGTCATGAATGCTTCTAAACTGACTCAACATTTGGTTAAGGCCAATCTGTCAGTTTGATAGGTCGTTATCAACTGATTCTTAAACTGATTTATAGTCTTGGCTCCTCTAGTGCTTCGAGAACTGGAAAATTCACAAGTTGAAGCTTACTGCTGAAGTTGGCCTGCTGAGTTACTGAACTCTGAGGAAGATGGCAATAGGAGAGCATATTGTTTATCATCTTCTCACTCAAGGAGTTATGAAGGGGGTTTTATAACAGAAGACAAAATTACAAGTAGGAGTTTAAAATTAGGGCATGAAAATGCAGTCATCCTCAACTAGATTATAAAAGTATAATATCCAGAGATAATAACCTAAGTGTAGGTTGGACAGATTCTCCATTTTTTTAAAAAAAAAAAAAAAAAAAAAGAACATTTTTAGACTGATGAGGGTCCTTCAAAGTAAAATTTCTGAAAAAATAGTGGAAAGGACAAGGATGGAACAATAAAGGAGGGTGGCAGTAAAGTTCAGAGAAAAACGCTATTTAAGCAGCATTTATGTTTGTACGTAAGATAAAGTATAGAAGATTCATGAGATGAAAATGACTTCTTTTATATAACTTTTCCAAATTCAAAAAACACAGATGAACATAATAATTGTTACACACAAGCAGCAGAGAACAGATATCAGCCAACTGTCCCAGCTGAGGAACCCAAGAATGCTGTTTCCAGACCGAGAAGGAAATGAGTAAGTCAGTCTGAGGCGTTACGGGAAAGTTGTATCTGGTTGTTATTTCTTTCAAATATTGCTCAAAAGTTGAGTTTTCCATAGGACAATATCCCAGACATGAGAATTTCAAACCTATTTTGATTTAAGTGACAGCGAGTTAGTCTGTTGTGGGGGCTTTGAAAATCTTCTGTCTGTCAGAAGGCAGGCCTGATGATCATTGTAATCATGTAGGTTGTGTATAATTATAAGTGCAAATGGAAGTATTTTGTGTCAGGTGAATGTCCAATTGGCAGTTGCCAGCTCTGTGGTGCACCTTTCTCCTTCTTGAATTTCATGTAATTTCTGTTCTAGACCTCAGCAACGCTGCCAGTTAGAGCTTCATCAGAATCAATACATTACTGCAAAAAGGGTCAGTTTTGACTCCTCCTACTTTTTTGATGAAAAAAGGTAGTTAGAAAATTCTAAAACCAGCTCTTATTTCAAATGTCAATGTCATTCTTTCTGTAGAGGAAAAGCTTTTTGGAAGAAGGATTGAGGTTATTTTATGTATGTCCTCCAAATGTGCATTTCCAGAGACAGATCCCTTCAAATGACGACATTTATTCTGAGTCACCACAAGCTTTATTCTAGATTTTTTGGCCTGCTTTGTTTCAGAAACATGCAGCAATTTCTGGTAGTGATATACTAAAATTCAGACTTTGGAATAGCTGGACCTTGAGTTTAAAGCCTTAATCACACACATGAAACTAAGAAGTAGAAGAGGCTGAGGACAAACCTCAAATATTCCTCTAGACACAGAGAAGACAAGAAAGTGAACAGCCCCATACCCTATCCTAGCTCATACCCTAACATACACTTTGTATCCGGTATCAGGTAAAGAGGATGCTTGCACATGAGTCACAAGTATCAGGGTCACTGTGGGTAAATTCTTGTATGAGCATTGTGAGCGGAGTTTTGATCCACGAACAATGCTGCCTGGTCATGCGGGCTTAGCAGGGTCAAATAGAAAGCGTGCATTGCAAGACTTGGGCATGTGGAAGACACAGGGAGGACAGGAGAGCATCTTCACTGGTTCTCCAGCTTTCTCCTGCTTCTCGATAGCTTTTCACCAAACTCACTTGAGCCAAGTGCTCTTCATTTAAAAGCTGATTTCTTGCAATCATTTTGACTCGTTAGGAATTTGGTGGGGGTTAAACCTACAGACCTCTAGAAAGCAATTGCTGTTCTGAAATATCTTTTATTCTAGCAGAAAGCCCTCGAACTGATAATGAAAACAAACCTGAGAGTGACTGTACAAACACCGGCTTTAGAGAGAGCCCTGGTATACAAGCACTGTCACTCAGCTCTGTAATGGTCATGAACTACTGAGGAGAAAGTTGGGCAAAAAAAGACTTTATTAAAGACAGCAGTAAAGATTGTTCTGTACAGCTATCACAGATGGAAATCCGAGTTACCTTCCCAGTGGGTACACAGCATCAGATGGCTCAGAGCAAAGGAAAGGGGTCTCCACATTGTACTTACATGGAAAACCTGCCATGACTTTTGGCAGATCTTGATGTTTTATTTAAAAAAAACCCTGACCAAACAGCATATGGACTTAGTATGTAGCAATTTAAAGCACATCTAGACAACAGACCTAGCAGTTTCCCAAATTCAAAGTACTGTAGTTGTTCATTACAGGGAGTGCTTGGCTCATGGACACTGCCGTAGGTGCACTCTCAGATATGAAGGTGCTAGCTGTATTTTAGGAACAGCTTGGGGAGAAATGGAAACCTGCTGTTTCAATCAGCACAGGTCTGTCAGTGGATGTTGAAGTTCTGAATGAATAAACACAATGTTTTAGTCACATTTTCTCTTTCTGCTCCATCCTTAGCCATGAAGAGTCCTTAAGAGTGGTGTCTCAGTTTAGCAGCCAGCGAGTAGCGGCTGATGAGCTTGGTTTTTTAGAATTGTAATATGGAGAACAGAAATATAAACCTTGGTAAATATTAAAGGATATATTGAAGAATGTTTAATTGCTTTGAATTACAAAGCGTATCAGTCACTAGGGGACACAACCAGTTTTTTAAACTTAATTGTTACAAGGAGGCAGAATTGTGGACTGGAAGGGGAGGGGAATAGTTTAAAGAATATTTAGATAAGATGGATGTACTCCAGTCAGCAGGGCCTGATGGAATTCACCCCAGAGTACTTAAGGCGCTGTCTGAAGCAATCACTGAGCCATTAGTGATTATCTTTAAGAACTCACAGAGGAGAGAGGAGGTCCCTGAAGACAAGAGAAGGGCAAACACAGTGTATTATATTTTAAAGAGGGGAAAAGGAGGACCCAGGGAATTACAGACCTATCAATCTAACTTAGGTCCTTAAAAGATTCAGGAACAAATCATTAAACAATCAACTGGCAAGTAGCCAGCTAATATGGTGGTGGTAAAAAAAATGAAAAACACAGGCTTGTCAAGAATGGTTGATGTCAAATCAATCTGATTTCCTTCTTTGTCACATCAGCGTGTCTAGTGAATAAAGAGGAAGCAGCAAATGCGATAGTGCTTGATTTTTAGTGATGCTTTTTGACATATATGACAGGCTAAAGAATACAGTATATATTTAATTACAATGGGATAGGTGCATAGCCTGTTGAAAAATAGCTTCACAGCAACAGCCAGTGCTGGATCACTGTCAGGGAGGATATTTCAAGTAGGTCATTCAGCAGGTTGTCTTATACCCAGTTCTATTAAATAGTTTTTATTGATGACTGAACAACAAACAAACAAACCCAACGTGAGATTACACAATTGGGAGATGCTGAAAATTGTAGCAGGCCAGGATCTGAATTTGAAAATATTTTCACAGCTCAGAGAAATGACTCCCAAATATTTGAATGAAATTCCATCAGAAACAGCCCAAATTGCTGTGTTTGGCAGAGATGCAGGGACTTTATATGGGGGGAAAAAAGATAACCAGGCAGCAGCATGTTTGTAAAAGACTTGACAATTGTAGGGAATTATGAGTTAAATGTTCTGGGTTATAGGACCAGAAGCATCATCCTTGAGACACAGCTCACAATTATTTTTCTTTCTTGGCTTCACCCGTGGTACCATATCCAGTTGCAGGTGCCACCTTTTCCGGCAGATGGAGAGGAAGTGGAGAAAATCCAGGGAAAACAGTCAGAACGTAGGGTGCTGGAAAGCACAAACTGTGAAGAGATGAGGAGCGAATTGAGTGTGCTCACTTAAGAAAAGCAAAGGCTGAGAGAGTAACATGGCAGCAGACATCCAGTGTAGAAGTGGGGGCTGTGAACAAGACTGCGAGCAATTGTTCTCTTTGGTCATGGAGAGGATAACAAGCAGAAATTTTCTTGATTTACCACTTAATGTCAGGGTGAGAAGAGCTGGCGCAGTCATGCAAGGATGCTCCTTGCAGTTTTTTTTGTTGGTGGTGGTTGCTTGATTTTTATTCCCTTAAGACAAATCAGACAGTGCCTGTTGGGAACCCCTGGCTCCAGGTCAGTGAAGGGAACTCGTGCCATGAGGTTTCCTACAGCTGTACGTTTTTATCAAGAAAAAAAAAACGTAAAAATGTTCTTATCGCTCGAGTTTCCATTTTAACGTTGCTTTGACTATATGCCAGAAATTGTTTGATCTGATGGTCTTGCATTGCTCACTATGAAAATGTCAACATTTATTCTCCATTACCATCCTCTGTATTGAAGATACTGCAGTATTTTAGTTCATAATAAGCCAGCTGGTCCATTACACATACTCTCTTTGTGAACATCAATTACTGCCTGCTTTAGACTCTCCTTCTTTCTCCATGGCAGCATCTCTCCAAACCTTATTTCGTGGAAGATAAGAGACAAAACAGGCTTATATAAATATTAATTGAGAATGTTGTGAAAAGAGATTATCTGAGAATCTGTCCCTTGGAGAGAGCAGCAGAGCAGACTGTTGCATTAAAAACATCTTAATGCAGCTTTCCAGCAGAGCACAGACACCCCTATACTCTGAATAATCAGATCCGGACACAGGCAAAAACCTGCGGCTTTTTTTCTGTGTTGCTGGCAAGGGTGCAGCTCCCAATTGCAGTAGTTGGGGTCCTGCTGACCCCTACACGAGTCTGAGGGGTCTGCAGGACTCTGAGCCAAAACCACTCTGGCAGAGACAGCTGGGGGAGCACAGGGGCGGCCCTGTCTCTGCCACAGCCATCCCATGCAGGGTTTCACGGCACCCACACAGCCTGCCCCACGCGTGAGCACTCTCTTCACTGCAAGGCAAACACAGGCTGCCCAAACTTCACCTGTAGAGCCTGGCACGTGCTCTCACACACTGTCCCTCTCCGGTCTCATCAGGCTGCAGCCGAAGCTGCACCACCATAAGAGAAGGTTGCATGAGCATCTCCCCAAAATCAGTGGGGGGGCTTCAGGCCCCAGACCCAACCACTGAGTCATGTTTGCACCAACACTGTTACCCTGCTGCCTGCTTAGGGGCATGTGGCTCAACCTGCAAGTCAGTGATGATTTTTCCTAATGCCACCACCTACTGCAACCCAACCCGGTCCCTTCCTTAAATGATACATAGGCTACCCCGTCGCTGCAAGAAGTCATTGATTATAGGGTATGTTAGCAGTAATCCCACAGTTAACGTCTGCTGGTTTGTTAGAGCAGTGAACACCCTCAGCTTTGCTTTCAGCTATTAATTAACCAACCAGTCATTAAATGCTGCTAACAATTGATTTACAGGGAATTATTGCTTAAATAGCGGGAGGTATTTAAGAGGAAAATAAATTAAAACAAAGAACTGTTGGATCCTTGGGCACAAAAAGGACTCCTTGTAATATAGAGCATGGCTGCTACAGCACTGTAATTACAGAGTGATAAACAGTCATTGGGAAGTACGTTCCTTTCCAGAGACAATGACATTATGTCTCCTGGAAAGAGCCCCTTTGTCTGCACTAATTGAATGATCTGAAATGAATGATGTTATCAGAAACCTAACCGAGGCAACTAATGTTATATTTATGGGTTATCAAAAATGTTTAATCACAGCTGCAGTCTCTCCAAGATGTGTCATGGACACTTCAGCATCCAAAAATATGATTGAGGGCCAGCACAGCACATTATCTTAATTATAAAGGAGAATTACAAGTTCTTCCATTGGTTCTGTCTCCCTCCACACTGGCAGAACAAATGAGATCTATTAACCTAAGTGCAAGCGAACACCGCCTCCTCATGACATTTTTTCCTCTCCATAGACAGAGAGTCAGCGAGCGGTTGCATAATTTTTTTCCTAAGAAATAGTGATCCAAATCAATTTACGGAGCGTGTGACACATGAAACTCCACTTATGACTCCTCCTGTTGAATCTGCCTGGGTCTGTGCCACCAAGGTCAGCGTTTGGGTTGACCAAGCAGGGCGTTGCTGAGCAGGTCGAGGTGCATTTGTCCTTTCCTGGCCAAGTTGAGCCATGTTTCACTGCCCTCTCCTGGAGCGAGAGGCTTCCTGCTGTGCTGCATTTTCGGCTCTTTTGGTACCCCAGCACTAGCAAAAATGTATTTAATATGGGGGCACATGCAGAGGACTGCTGCTTTTTCAGACCTCAGGTTGTGATTTCTCTTACTGTAAGCCTCTGTGTGAGATAGATGGAGAAGAGATGGGAAGATACCACTGAAAAAATAGATCCTGTGCTTCAACTTTTGAGATCATTTGTTTTTATTGGATGTATGTCAGTTTTCCCCCCCACCTGCATTTTGGGGAGTTGATTTCTGTATATAGGCTGGCAAAAGTGTGACCCAGCCCAGGTGATGAGCAGTTCCCACAGGGGTCTCAGGAGTAACTGCTCCAGGGATTTTGCTTAAGGGTAATAAGATTACTGAAGTAGAGAGTAGCTGAGGACAACACCTGACTTGCTATGGGAAGAAACGGCGCATCTCTGGTCACTTTGAAAAAGAAAATTGGCAAAGTCCTGTTCTTCTGCCTCCTTCCAGCAGCTGTGTCCTAACCTGTAGCCTTGCCTCTCTGCCTTTCATAAGCATGGATAAATTGGTGTAAATTGTATACTTGAGCTGTAGGGACATGGAAAAAACCCAGTCTCAAATCTTCAATCAGAATCTCAGGGTTTGTATCCAAGGTTCATAAATGCTGCAGGAAGAATTTCCTCAGTCCTGCAATGAGTGCAGACATTTCGAAATAAAACTTTAAACTCCCAAGTTTTCTCTTGTTCATCTTCATCTCATTTGATGAGCATATATCTGGTTTAGGTCTAGCTTTGTTATAGATATCCTGGAAAGGAAAATCCATAGTAACTTCTTGTCTTTCACAGCTCCCTGGCCCTTTCATTTATAGCCCCATCACTTATAGCTACAAGAATAGTTAACTTTTTGATTATCTGTAAGACAAATAGCTGTTTATAAAAGGCTCTAGAGAACAACAAAACTTGAGCAGGTAGTGAGGTTTGGGCTATTTTGCATTTCTTCACCCTACCATTCTGCATGGCTGGATCTCAGTATGTTTCTGTACCAGGAGGTGGCACTGATAATCCCAGGGATCTGCAGACCCAAAGAGAAAACCGTTGGTAAAACCTCTTTGTTGATACAAAGCGTGACTACACATGTGTGAGTCTTCACAAAGGTCTGCATGTCTGTTCTGGCTTTAATTAGCTGCCTGCAGAAGAATGGGAGACAGCCTGTCTCTGGCCAAAGTTCTCAATTCAGTCCCAAAAAGGCAGTGCAGAAATTTTATGGCTTGTTATAAGTGAGCTGCTGCTAGCAAGGAGGCATCAGTAGCATGGTTCCCTAATGCATTTATAGTATTTCAGAACAGCATTAAACTGCTGTCAGGTCAGACATACTTAATCCTTCCGAAATATGTCTGATAAAGTTCTGGTGCTCTGGAGGAGGCAGAATTAAGTAATACCAGCATGATTTTTGTACCGAAAACTCTTTTCTGGTGGTTGTAAAGCTAGAGCAAAGAAACAGCCTATATGCCTTCAGGCACTACAGTGCTTTACTTCTAGGTCCCAGGGAGAGAAACCTAGATGACTGGGATAGGGTAGGTGCTTTGCATCTGTCCTGGGTTTGAGTGAGTGGTGGCGTTTGTTGGTGGCAGGCAAGGAGGCTACAGTGGTGGCCCCTGTGAGAAGCTTCTCAAAATTCCTCTGGCTCCAAGTCAGCCCCACCTCTGCACCAAGGCCAAGCCAATCAGCTGCACCTCTGCCATAACGTATTTAAGAAGGGACTTGGTGAGGAGGAGTTAGACTTGTGAGGAGGAGTTGCGGCAGCTCAGTGAACACTGAGGTCAGTGGAGGAATGCAGAAGGAAAGGGGGGGAGGTGTGCCAGAGCAGAGACACCCCCCATATCCTGTGGTGAGATGGCAGGGCGCCCCCCCCCCCCCCCCCCCCCGCCACCCATGAAGGTCTATGATGGAGCAGACACTGATACATGGCCTGTGTATGGCCCCTCACAGCCAATTAAGGTGATTGTGCCCGAAGGTGGCCAGGATCCTGTGGGAAGAAGCAGCCCCCCCCTGCAGTAATTCAGCTCTGGGAGGATTGCAGCATGTGGGGGTGTCCCACAACAGAGCAGCTCGGAAAGGGCTGCAGCCGTGGGAGGGACTCCAGTTGGAGAAAGTTGGTGTCCTGCACCAGAGCAGCAAGGGAAACACTGTGGCCTGCTGGAGGGACTCAAGTTAGAGGAAGCTTGTGGAGGACTGTCTCCTGTGAGAGGGGGACCTCTTCTTCCCCTCTGGAGCAGGGGGAAGAAGCTCCAGAAGTTCCATCTCCCCCCCCGCCAAAGATGGAAGAAGTGGCAGGACTGACTGCACCCCTTATTCCCTGCCCCTGTGCTGCTGGGGAGAAGAGGTAGAGAAATCAGGAGCAAAGCTGAGCCCATGAAGAAGGGAAGGGTGAGAGGAGATGTTTTCAATATGTGGTAATGCTTCTCACTGTCCTACTCTGTCTGTTAAGTGGTGTTGTTAGTGTCTATATTAAATTTATATTCTTTTTTTCTTCCCCTAACGAGTCTGTCTTTTGCCCATGACTGTAATGGGTGATTTATCCCTCCCTGTCCTTATCTCAAATCCCAAGAGTTTGCTTATTTTCTCCTTCTCAGTGCTGGAAGGGAAGGGGGGAAATGAGCGGCTGTGTGGTGCTCAGTTGCCCTCTGAGTTCAAACCACAACAGCATCTTGGGGTGAATCAATAGACATCAGAGTAGGGAATCTTACTCGACATGTTTCTCAGATTTTGGTCCATGGACTGTTGGTACTCTGTAAGATATCAGGAGATATCCTGTCTAAGAACCGCACAATTATTTCTAAACACTCATGTATGCGAAAAAGGTAAAGGCAAAAATGGACAATAAAAGTAAGAAGTGAACAATCAGATGTCAACCCACCTCAGTTTTGGTTCTGATGCAAAATATTACAGAAACACCGCACAGCCTATTCCTTGGGAAAAACAACTGTCTGGGTGTTTGTTTTGTTTTTTTTTTTTTTTTTTTTTAAAAATCACACTTGCTTCCAGGGCATCCTCTTCAGGCTGTGAGGAAGGCCAGCAGCTGCCTACCTCTCCTGAGGACAGGGCTTTTTTCCTCTTGGTCTTTCAGATAACAGAGAGGTCTACAGTCTTATCTTGGAAAATGTGAAGGGTGCTTATGGTAACTCTTGCCTGAATGCATTGTGGAGACACTGGAAGTATGTCATTCAACTCTCCCATTGGCCTCAGAAATTTTAAAGCCACATTTATGATCTCTGAAGAGAGTTCTGTAATTGCCAAGCTGTAAGAGCATGAGAAAGGGATGTCTTCCTCGAAGCTTACTCCAGAGCTTCCTGATTTAATTTTCTAAACCTGATGGAGACATAGGCATGAGGTACCAAAATATGGCAGCTGTGCACATGCCCATATGTGGACCTTTCCTGCACAAAAGCTGCTTACAGTGCTTGGCTCAGCTCAGGCAGAGTTAGCTGGGAATCGTAAGCACAGCCCTATTTAGGCTTACCCTGGGATGCCTGAGGAGGAAGATGTAGCAGCACAGTTCACTTTTTATGCAGTAGGAACTGACCTGCCATTTATTTAATGTCACCTTTTTTCTCACATTTAATCAATATGAATTGATCTCTATTGTTCTTAATTCAACTTAATGAAGTAATGCATGTTTGAAACAATCATATGTCTGATGAGGTAGATATGACAATTACTTTGTTGCTTTTCCCTGCTGTTATCTCATTAATGCAGTTTCTTCTAATTTCAGCTTTACTTTGGAATTACAAATTCAAGGGATTTGGTAGAGAGAGAATGATTACATTGCTACGATGATGAACAAAAATATTAGAAAAGCTGCTAAAATCCATGCCAGAGCATTAGAAGCAGCATTTGAGGTAAGCTTATTTTATGTTCTCTCCAGTCAAGTGAGGTTTTTTTGGTGACTGTTAGAGAATTTAGGTCAGGCTACAGTAAAAAGAGACTCTGAAGAGAGCCTATCAGCAGTTTTAAGACCCTGATTATTTTGTGGGTTCCAGGTACTTGAATGAGCTTTGTGTGAGGTGTTGCCTGAAGTCATGGATAATTCAGGGACTAGTCATTACTTTATATTATTCCTTCTCCTGTTTTGTTATTTAAAACACAAAAAGCATTCATTCACCCTCTCAATTTTTCTTAGATGTTTGATATGTCCTTAAATCCCTGTTTGAAAGTCCAAATAAATCTTTCAAGGGTCAAGTGCCTGCAGTAAAGACCAGGAGCAGGAAAGGTCTGCACTAAGGGCTGTGAACAGCTGTGACGCCTGCAAAGATTTTCCTCCCTCCAAGCTATGTAAAATATTTGAGCAGAGGAGAGAGAAGGCTGACATTTGGGTTAAGAGCTGTTGAGCACTACATGTTTTTGAGACTGAAGATCTGGCAGCAAATAAGGTGAACTAAAGTGTAGCTTATCTGTTTGGCTGGATTTCCAGGGCTAACACATCCCTCGTCCGGGAAGCAGACTGATTGCCAAGGGGGGAGAGGGGCTGGAATGATACTTATTTACTGAGGATGCTTTTACAGGTGCTCTTCCCTTTTGCTGATTATTCCCAAACAGCTCTTTTCCTTCATCTGTGTGCAAGGCTCACCTACATCTGAATGCCAGCAATTTGCTCTTGAAGGGTCATTTTTTGATGAAGTATCAGGGCAGGGGCTTCGCAAACAATAGCCTTGAGATTTCTCCATAGCTGTCTGGACTTCTTATCCAGCACCTCTCACCAGAAGTCAATTCTGTTTCACCCACAGAATTTTGTTCAAGCCGATTTTATCCAGTGGAACAGTTAAGGTATTGACAAATAGTAAAGAGCAACAACAAAACACCAATAGAAAGAGCAAATCTTTCCCTCAGCTGGTTTTAGTTGAAACATCTGAAATTACTTCTGCATAAGTGGAACGCCTAGATGAAGAAAATGTTTCTTAAAGAAAAAGAAGCATCATGGGGGGTGAGAAAGAGCTTGCATCTTGAATCCATGCATAGATGCAAAATACTGGTCTCTGTAAATTCTCTATAGAAAGGTGCTCTGTAATTTCCTGGGGATGGAATGAAAGACAGAGAGAAATTCAGCCAAAAGAGGGTTTCACAGACTCCAAAATATTCATAGGAATTTTTTTGACCACCTTATGGTGTTCAGTTATAATGTTATGATGTTTAACTTCTATATGCAGAAAATACCACTCTTGGGAATGATAATTTGATTTCTACGGCTTATTTCCACAAAGGCTTGGCAGGTTTGTTGTATGACCAATCCTGCCACACCAGGTCAATTTGATATTTCAGCTTAAATGTCTCCAGGACCAACAAAAGGAATGAGAAAGAACACCCCCTCACACTTTTCTCTTTATCCAAAACTTGCTTGCATGTAGAGGAATGGTTCCTTGGAGAATTAACACTTGTTGTAAAATACATAGGGGCAAGGGAGACCTTTTAATTACAACGTTCACATATTTGTGTGCATTCTTTTCCCGAGATTAAAATCTTTTGGCCTTGAGTGTAGGAAGCTTCTCCTGTTACCTAATGAGCAAGCTTGAAGTACACGTAAATGCAAATGTGCCCTGGGAATTAATAAATAAATAAACAAATTAAATGCAAGAGACAGGATCCTGATTCAGGACAGGACCCAGCTACCTGCGCCAGTGCTTGCCTGAAATTGCTTTGCTCTGCTATGAGACATGAGCCTGGGTTTTTGGATGGCCCCAGTGAAACTTGAAAGGCGTTTTGAAGTGCTGCTGGCTTTTTCTACAGTACATCGTAGATCTTGTTAGGAGAGGAAGGAGAGGAAACTGGGCAATTGCGCTGCTTAGCCACGAGGAAATGCACAATGAGCGTGATGAAGCCAGCAGCTGCAGGACAATGGGAACAGGCTAGGGCTATTTTTGTTAGATGTGAACAATCAATTGAACGTGTGAGACCTTATCATGTTCCCTCCCCGCCTTCTCCCCCCTTCCTTCAACACTGGAAATTTTCCCAAAGAGAAGCAGCTTTCCTTTTCTCTTAGTAAGTTGATTACCATAATAATTTTCTCTTTCATCTCAGAGCAGGTTTCTTTTGGAAGTCTTTGATGGCTTCCTCTGAGCACAGTTATTGTCTTGCTGTGACTGAGGGAATTGCAGCTGGGTCGTACTCGGCATCGTGAAACCTGGAGCAGCATTTGCCAGTGTTTACGAGAGGGTAAGAGTCCCCTCACCTCTCACTTGCTGGATGTGGAGGCTGGAAGCATTTCTCCCAGAGTTATCCTCACAGCAGAAATCTGAATTTGAACTGGGCATAGCTTTCACAGATGCAAGATAAACAGCAAGTATTCACATCCTATCTGATGTAATGAGAAGAAATACATAATTAAGATGGTAATCAGTGCTCCAATAGCTGAATTCCCTCTTATCTTTATGACTCTTCTCAGAACAGTGTTTTAAATGTCACAGCAATATTAGCTCCAACTTACAAATGGAAAAATGGAGGGACATAAACACATGATTTATGATGTTAAGTGAGAAGGAAAGAAAAAAAGGATTTTGCTCTCTCTCTAAACAGAACTAAATTCTTCCTTTATGTTCAGATAGAAGTGTATAACTCCCCTGATACAGCTATGTCTAATTTTTATCGTTTCAATGTTCCATGTGCCAATAGCAGATATGCTACCCTAGATTCTCATAGTTCATAAATATGAAAGGAATATTAATTTGTAAATGAGCTTTTCTAACATCATGTGATATTTCAAGCATGCACTGAAGCAGCACTTTAGGTTTGCTATTAATATTTTTTATCTTCAGTTCTTCAATGTGTAAGTCTTTCTCCCTTTATTAAGCAGTCTATTAGTCACATAAGATCAATACTTTCTCCACTTCTACCTATTAATGTCACTGAGATCTGGCTAGAATTTCATACCACAATTCTTGTTACTACTTTAATTTCATTATAATGACATGTTTACATTGATAACAGTTCAATCAAAATTGGATGTGTTTATAACACTTACTGCAGTTTAGATTAACAGCTTACTTCTTTACTACAAGGAAACCACTAAATTGACTGTAATTCCTAATCAATATGGCTATAATTATTAGAATTTAAATAGATTTATAGGTGGTCTTGCCCATGCTGCTAAAGGTGACGTGGTTGTCCTGTAATTTGTCATCCAGGTACTGCAGAATCCATTTCCAGACAGTCAACTGTTTCATTCTACTTCCAGTTACCAAAAGCAGCAAGGTTTAATTACAGGCTCTTTCCCTTATTTGCCACTGCCTTTCCTTCACCAGGACTTGGTTTAATGAGCAGTGATGTTCTGTCATGAAAGCAAATCTCGAAACATCTAATGACTGAATCCATCTTGATAACACAACCGTGTCTACTGCAGAGGAGATGGTGCTAGTGGGTTCAGCTGGCTGACTCCTTTAACCTCTGGCCCCCCAGGATAGCTAACCTTCTCTTATCATCCCATCTTATCATCCCGTTTGGGTGAATACTACTCACTCCACTGTCCAGATATACTTCTCTGCTTCAGAGCTGTCTCTACCAGTTCACTATCATTTTTTTCAAAATCAAGCACAATTTCACTGGGAACAGCTGTGGCTCAAACTCAGCTCAGCACTGAAACCAAAGATCACAGTTTTCTCAGAGTGACAAAGTCAATGTTCTGACTTCACCAATCATATCTGAGAAGCCTTAAACAGTGCTTCTGATCAGAGTTCACAGTTTAGGAATTTATCCTCCATTTCAGCCTGGGCTACAATGCAATGACACAACTTGCAAGCACTGCACTGTCATGGTCTGCACCTCGAATAACTGGTTTTGTCAGTGTTTTGGCTATGCTTCAGCTGAGGACCCAATTGTGTTTCTAATCATGCCTCAGACGCACCCTGCTCCTATGTCAGAGGGCACCAGACCCTACCCAACACCTTACTTTTTCCCCTTGTGTGGGATGAAAATCCAGCCACAGGGGACCAAGACGTTTCTTTAGACATGTAGCTCATCTAAACAACCAGGCACTTTCTGGGCATACCCTGGGACTTGGACACTGTTCAGCTCAAATGCACCCAAAACAGAATTGATCAGCTTCTCTCCCTTTCACTAACTCTCCCCTCTGCCTTCACAACCATCACCTGAGGCAGAATTTGGCCTTGCATGCCTGAGCAAAACTTTGGATAGAGAAACACTGATCCATTGATCAGATGTAATATGGCATCCTGACATACAGACTGGCACTTCGTAGGCTAGGCAAAAGCTTTCACTGAAAATAGATGCCTAGTTCCTATTGACTGCATTTCTGTGTCTGCTCAGCTCCATAGTGATGGAAGCCTTAAAGGAAGTGCTCGGTCAGACCCTGCCAGAGGTATTTTTTTGGATGTAGCTCCAGTGGACCAAACTGCTAAAGACTGGGGAAAAAGAGCTTCCAGACAGGTAACCTAAGTGTAAGTGTTATAGCACTATGCTTATTATTTTGTTGATTTTTTTATCCCATAACTGACTCTTTCTGAACAGAATGAGATTCAGGAAAGCCTTTTAACAGCCTATATACATCCATAACTTGGTTTCCCAGGTTTCCTAACAAAAAAGAAGCTTCAAAACCTTTTCCCTGAAACAGGTGGAACTAAACTTACTTCTTGGTCCTGTAACCCTTTCCTGGAAAGACTGCTGCCCTCTAACTTTGGTTCTGAATTGCACACTGAAATGACTAGAAAATGGAGCCCTGTTTTGTCAGTGCTTCTGGGTATTTAAGAGTTCTTTCATCAAGGAGAGATGACAGCTTTCTTTTCAAATCAACTAACCTAGGGAAGAAAAAAAAAAAAAAAAAAAGAGAAAAGGGGAAAAGCTCTCAGCTCACAGAACACAAAGCTTACTTTTGATGTCGGTGGAGACAGACATATTTTTAATCCATTTCTCACAAGTGAATCTGAGGTCAGTAAACCTGGGATCCCGTTCCATTGCCTCAGGGGTAGCAAAATCAAAGCAGGTCGCCAGCAAATCCTGAATATACTGCTCTCTTGATCATATTGGAGCAGGCAAGGCTGATGGGACCGACCCCAGCTACCTAACTTCAGCTAACATTGAACCTGCTTTGGGAGCTCCAGTGTGAGCAGAGGGGTCCCTTCAGGGGCACCCACCTCCCTCCAACGTTCACCGCTTTCTTAGCCACCGACTGCGTGAGTGTAAACGGTGCCCAAGCTGGGGTGACTGGATCCTGTCCCATCTTCTAAGCAGATTTTCTGTATCTAATGATGGAAAAAAATCTTTCCCATTTCCAGTCCCTGTGCCTGAGACTGTAAGCGTGAGTCCTTTTCCCGGCAAAGAAGCTTGACAGGTTAGCAATGGCAGGTTGTTAATACTTATGATGACTTCAAGTACAATATCAGATTTGTTGCCTGGCTTGGGGTTTGTCTAGACGGGTTGTTTTATTAGATAGCAGATGGTTTGGAAATTGTTTGCTGTGACAGGGCTGAGTGGAATTTGAATTCTCTGTTCCCAGACCAAAAAGGGGTGGGGTAGGGAAAGAGGAGAGCAAAACTCCCACGTTTCCCATTCAGATTGAAAAATGTGCATATATATGTGTGTATATGTATATATTATTGAGTGAAATGAGCTTCAGTGCACTGATCATGGATCCTTAAGCAACTCTGATCAATCACAGGATGAATTTCCTTAGTACGCCCTCAGTGCTGATATTGGGAAAGTGAATTTATGATCTTTGAGTGTTTAATTTTTGCAATTTTGAATGAGATAAATGAGCAACAGAAGGGCATATTGGATGGACCAAAAAAAATTGCATCGATTTATATTCTGGTATCAGGTAATTGGATCTACTCTGTTTATTTGGACCCATGTGGGCACAAGTTGAGCCTGCCTCCTTTGCACAGAGATCTGAGAATGAAGTCTTGCTGGCAATGATTTTGGTTTTCTCTTTTATTCTAGGCCAATCTTCATGCACTCAAATGAATTCATTTGCAGGGGAGGCAGCAGCTCTCTCCCTTCAGAGATAGCACAAGGCTCTGCAGATGGGCTTTGTATGTCAATATGGACTTAAGTGTGAAGTTTTAAACAATTTCCCCTCTGTCTTTCCTGACATAAAGGTCCCCCGAGGAAGAACTGGGTACTGAGTTGGAAAACTGTAAATGCCGTGAAGCAATGCCTGTTCTCCGAAGAGATGCGAAGCTTTTGTTTCTGGCTGCACAGGAATGAAAAGCCATGTTTCTGAGCAGAAGCTGGGCCATCTGCGCTTTGAAGTATTTCAGATCCCCGGAGCCAGAGTATGTGCTGTTAGAAAAAAATCAACGACAGGTTACAATTGACAGCCCACAGCTTTGGTTAGTGTGACTGGGGCACTGTACAACCACATTTTGGGCTTAGGATTGAGGGCTGAATGGTGCTTCCAGCTTCCTAAGTCCTCTGATAGTGCATCTGGGGGGGAAAATAGCTGTTTCGAGGACAGGGAACTGAGGGGCGAAGGCTGGTGTCTTAGTCTAGGGCAGCCAGCAGAGCACACAGCCTTGCTCAGCAGGGCTTGGGGTAGGAAATCCCTCATACCACTTCCCTCACCACCCAGAACAAGGGGAGAAGCAGCAGCCCTGAATGTGACTCCCTCTTTCTTGGGGGATGGCATAATTGCACGCCAGTCTGTATTTATATCTGTGTGGGCAATCACATTTTTAAAGAGGATTATGCACTGCTTTGGCTATTTCTAACCTTGTTTAATCACTGTATCTACTGAAATATAACTGTAAAATATCAGGGAACTTACAAAGGTCACATCTGGCTCAGGTAGGCAAAAACTATCAGAGTTTTTGTGTCATCTTTTTAAACTAGACCTTGACCAGCAAACCTCTGACACTTTTCTGGGGTGCATCCATGAGGAGGAAGAGGCACCTAACTGCAGGCCTGTACTTCTGTATTTGTGCATTTTGGATTCCTCTTTCAGCATGGGATGACCCTGGACTGAAAGATTTTGGACTGGATTTTGTGGCAATGAGCTTTCTACCATATTATCTTCACTCTGCAACCAGGTATTAGCAAATATTTTAATATAAAATAACATATATCATTAATATAATTAGTGGTAATAATTCTTGTGCTCATTTTTCATGCAGAATCATGCCAGTGGCAAGCTGATTATTCAGGGAATAACAGATGCCAAATTTTGCATTGGTGTGCCAAGCAAAATATTTGCTGACACTGACTGATGCCCACCCTGGTGCTGAGGGCACACAAACAATGTGTTACTTCAATCTCCAAAGAGTTTAAAGGAGAATATAGGCCTTATGCTAATTTTTTTCCATAAAGGCATGTGTTCATCTTGTTTGACATTGTTTTACCACTCTATGACTGCTACTGATCAAATAATTGACAAAACACACAAATCTTGCAAATGCCTTAGTTCTCAAATATTGGGCCTAATTTTTGAGTAGTGTTAGCTCTGGCATGAATGTATGCACATGATGAAAGGATTTAAGGTTTATCAGTCAATAATACAGTGGCATCAGGATGTCTGGAGTTAGTACTGTTAATTTATTTAGCCCTATTCTCCAGGATGAGTAAATGCATTTTTTTTCTGCATACTGGAAGCTAATGCTTGATGATAGCTGCACATTGCCATAGAAACCAGGACACGTTCAGCTGTAAGTCAAAGGTTAATTTATAATTATTTTTTAAATCATCTCACTCAGATACATCAGTTTAGACAACTTGTCCAAAACCTGACTCCTTACCAAAAAATCTATCGTTCTATTCTAGCTCATCCAAAAATACGTTAGCACAGCTCCTGTTTGCTTAAGGCAGATTCTCCATAAGGTGTTATACAAGATAACTGTCTGATTTTGAGTGTTTGTAACTATGTTTGCAAATGACAGAGTGACTGACAGCACAAGCTCTCTGTGGGATGGCTGTAGTCCAGAGCACGGATGACTCATTGTGTATGATGTTGTTTCACACCGAAGTGTTTGCTCTATATACCGAACATGTGTGCGAGTCAATAGCAAAAAGTTCAAGAGCAAACACAGCTTAGGTGGAAATAAATTCACAGTGACTGAAATCATTATCCCCAAGTCAGAAAACTAATTTAATCAAAGGGTAGATGAGAAGTGGAACACCCATTTAAATGCCTTTTTAAAGCAGGAGGTTTATTTGAGAGGGTTCCCATGTCCTCCACAAATGCTTGAGGGTCAGGCAGTGCGAACAGAAGGTCTTGGCATTTCCTTGCAGCAACAGCTTTTTCATTCCAGGGATGGGTAGAAGTGGGTTTAGATCCCTGCTCAGATCTTCCCCAGACAATGGCAATACCCAATAACTGGGTACTGTTTTTCTCTTGGAAGCCCAGACTTTTGCTGAAGACTGGCTTTTTCCCCTGCCTGTCTCTCCAACTCTCTTTTCAGAGTTCAGCAGAGATCTGAATAACTGGTTTTGTATTAGGAGCTATTCATTTGCTTGTTGCCAATTAACCCTCCCCTACAGCCCTTGCACATCTACAAGGCATAATTAAAAACACACTCTTGTTGATTTGATGATGCTGTTAGCATCCTCCTAGGAACAGATCCAGTCTCAGGATGGCTCAGTGGTGCGGAGGTGCCCCCCTCAGCTGGTTCCTCTCTCCCCACCTGAAATAATAAGGATGTGTGAGAACAACACGACACTACCTCAGTCCCTCAGGGGTGCTTGACTGTACCTCTGGGCCACCTCTTCTTTCCCTAAGAAAATCCTCTACAATGTATGCTGGAAGATTTCCAATCCTGAAGGACACTTTACTGAACATATGAAGGCAATTTCACCTATTGCTGTGCCCCTTCTGTGAACATGTGTTAAAGGGACACAGAAATATTCCGCTTATCTGACTGGCAAATAATAAATTGATTTAACGTTGGTGTGGGAGATTAAACTGTACAATTTACTTTTCAAATCACATTTCTCATGGGGTGTGGGTATGAGCCCACAAAGACTTCAGGATTCTTTACTGGACTTTGAGTTGTGTCCATAAGAACCTGTTGTAGGTGAGGGACTGGTTCAGACAGTGCTGTCCCATAGGGAGCACTGGGGTGAATCACACACCGGTGCTTGCACGGAGGCTCTTGGGTGTGCACAGGGAGCTGGGGGGCAAAACACATGTACCTGGAGGATACCTTTAGTCAGAAAACCTCATTCCCCCAAAGTGTCTGGCAACATCCCTTCTGCAAAGCCTCTTTCCACATCCTAGACCTTTTCTTGCAGCCTGTGTGTTTCTGGAGCCATGTAGCCAATGAAGCTGATGAAGAGGGTTCATACCTTCATGGAGTGACCCGAGACATGGCCAAGCTTCCTCAGCTGCAAGGCTCCAGATGTGGTCAGGACGGGGCAGACAGGGAATTCCCATTTCCTCATGCCGCAGGCAGGCCACAAGGCTGCAGGACCGTCCCTCCCTTTTCTGCATTTGCAGAGGCAAAAACCTCCTGGGAAGCTGGGACCAGCCCGAGGGACAAGTTCAACCTTGAAAAACAGCCAGCAGAATGGCATGCAGATCAAAGGGGTATTGCAGAGCTCAACTAAAAGAGATCCCTTAGAGACTTTTTAAAGCATTTTAGCTCACCCTTAACTTCCTTAAAATGGAGCACAGGTTCTCTCTGGGAAGAGAGAAAAATAAAATAAAAGCAGAGGTTGGTACATACCTTGGAAAGCACGGGCACCTGAGAAGCATTGCCATTTTTTTCACCCCCGTCTGTTCAGTGACTCTGTGCTGCTTACAAGAGGTTTATTATCGCTGTCATACCTTTTGAAATATGCAACTCTCTGAGGCTGGAAAAACTGTTTTGTGATGACATTTAAACATTTTAAATGTGGCGTGTATGTATCCAGTTTCCCATGAGGTGTGGGCAATGTGTGAGGGTGTGAAAGAGCCTTCTTAGGAGCAAGAGGTAGAGCAGTTATTTCAGCATTTCATGGGCCTCGGTCAATTTGTTTTTAACGAGAGGGAGAGTGTTTTGTTTTTTTTTTTTCAGTTTCCATCCTCTAGTTTGATTTATCTGTCCGTCAGTGGACACAGACACCATAGATGCATGAAAGCATTTGCATGTCAGTGAAGATTTCCAAAGGCACACAAGCTACAGTAAGCCATCCTATTTTGCAGTTAAATTCCGTGTCTCTGATGGATTTCCCTGCACTGTTGCTAGGAGATGAAGGTACTGCCTAACAAAGGATATATTGACAAAAAATTTTCCAGAACAAATCTATCTTGTTATGGTAAATAGAACCTCACATAAAATGGATATTGCAGGATTTATTTCCCTAGTGGTGGCACTGGCAAAATTATATGCATCAAGTTAAGGTGAAATTTCCCCATCATGAATGTGGTTTTGTTTTGTTTTGTTGACATGAGGACTTTCAGTGTGTTTAATGCCGAAAGCGCTGTTGCCTTCCAGTGTGTTTTGTTGCTAGGCTAATAGGATGAACACATCCTACATTAGTGTTTTTCCCTCTTCCCTTCTCTGCTACTTCTCCCTTTCAGGAAGAAATGTAGCTTATTATAGCGGTTTCCTTTTTTTCATGACTCTTCTGGGAAACATGGATTCCTTTGCTTATTTTAAAGCAGGGAAGAAGCGTGCATGATTCTGAACATGCTGAAATTTGGCATAAAAGCAGCTGAATGCAATGGAAAAGCAGATCAGCCTCCTGCTTTACAGCTCTAGGCATATCTACATTAGGAAAAAAACAAACAAAAACAAACAAAACAAAACAAAAAAAAATAAAACCACAAAGTTGCATGGAAATCTAACAAAGAGAAGAACTTCAGGAATTCTCATGGAAAGATTAAATTTTTAGAGAATGGCACATTTTCTCCCTTTCTTGTGGTAATGTAATGAGCACACAACAAACAGATCTGAACAGGAAAAGTCAATGTGGCCTAAGTCATATAAAATAAAACTCTTCCCTGCAGAGGAAGTTTAGCTCTGGTGTGGCGATTATATTTACTCATCCTCTGCCATCCCATCAGCTCCTACACCACCGTAAGGGTCTCTGGCTCTAAACACATGTAATTAAACAGCTCACTGTCCAGAAAGATGTGAAGCCTGTAAATAAGACTGCCTCTTACCTTGCAGGGGAGGGAAGGAGTCAAGGAGAAACACAGTCCCCTTCATTTTCCTACATGCATCACTGAACAGAGATAAACAGACAATCTGAACTTTTTTGTGTTAAAGCAACCATGTCCCTCCCTCCACAGCTATGCAGATGTTGGGCTGGCTTCACCTCGGTGAAGGTGAGGCCTTCTGCACAGACCAGTGGCAGACGTGGGCCCCTCCTCCTCCATTCCTGAAGGAGTGATGTGGAAGGGAATTAAGGCAGAAACTGTCGCTTCTTATCATCTCACGCCTTGATCTGTCCCCTCCTGGGACGCACTGTTACCTTCTGCCTCACAGGGCACAGTGAAGGTAAGCCTACCCGCTGGGCAGAAAAATGCGGGTGGGGAAGGAGGTGACACATCAAGCCTGGAGCCACTTGATTGCCATCCGTCATGGCCATTCCGGGTTTCATGGGGAGAGAGGGAAATGCTGGTTTTGTGGTGGTGATGTGAATGTCTTCAAGAAGCGCTCTTTCCACTGCAGTCCTGGATGTCTGTGTCAACGTTTGCAGCACCGGCAATCGCAAACAAAACTTGCCAGAAATCTGCATTTAATTTGTCTATAAACTTGAGCAGGGTTTTAACTAGACACAAATGCATTCAGATGTTATCTCTACTTGTTTTGACCGGTGGGAGGCGGGGAGGGGGAGAGAGGGGATAACTGGGAAGGGCCTTGCAGCTCCCACTGTTACTGCACTTATCCGGTTTTCTGCTGTAATATCCTGTTTTTAGATGCTTACAGTTTAGCCAAACATTAACCATTTAGGATGAGACTGACCAGGCTGGGATAGCACAGACCAGTGCCTGCGAAATATAAGTAAAAATAAAGTGATATATTTTTTCCCAGATCAAAGCCAAGTAGGGGGAATATTTTATTCTATATTAAAAGATCACTGCAATCTCTTTGCTTTGAAATTTGGCATGGTGGTAGCAGTTAGGTCACAGTGCTGTTTGCTGAACATATGGCAAACCAAGCACATTTAGCCAAAATAAAAAATAGTAACAATAAGCTCTTAAAGCACAAGCAGAGCACACTTCAACTCAGCAGAGACTTTGGTTCTCATGACTGCACTGCTAAAGGATTTGCTCCTGCCAGATGTGTCCTGAGGGTTTCCCCCCACTTGCAGCTCTGCAGGGTGTGAATCCCATCCCCACAAACCCATCCACTAAGCCTTGAGCAGGGTGAAGGAGGCACCTCTCAAGCACGCACAGAGGTACAGCTAGAGGGTGGATAATGGAGCTGAGCTGGGAGCTCAGGCAACCTCCACCGGAGCTAAAATAAAATTCCGGTCTTTGCTCAGTAGAAATGTCTTCTCTGGGCTGGAGGCCGCCTGCAATGGGATGACATAATGCAAACAAAGCAACACAGCCAGTACATTACACCGGGCAACCTGGAGTGGGAGGTTTGGGAAGCAATCTGTTTGATGGGAAAAGAAGGAGAGCCAAGGAAGGAGAAAAGATAGCCAAGGTGACAAAGGAGGTTTTTGGAGAAGGGGAAGTTTACTGGGTAAAATCTGAAGGCCGACTGTGAAAACCAGGAGCTCTGAGGAAAGGTAACAAATTGCATATTAAAAGAGGACTGTGGAACAGGAGCAGTGACTACCAGGAGACAGTGAAGTAACAACATCAAGAAATCAATAGAACAGGAAAGGAAAAACAGAGGAGAGTTTTTCCTTCTTCTTTTACGTTTATGCCAAGTGCTTATTTTCTTTATCCAGCATGGTGTAGTTCCTATCCAAGGGTGATTCATGAGGGTGGTTAAAAATCAGTGTGAAGTTTTCTTCAGCTCTTTCCAGCTTTTGGTTGAGCACAAATGTAACTCTCTGCTGGACTCACTGTCCTCTGCCATCTTCATGGCACTAGTGACTGTTTTTTGGAAATGTCAATAGGGAGGTGGTTGTAAAGCTCCCATTTTTTACTGCCTGTCCTAGACCAGCAACTTGCAGCTGCTCCTGAAAGCTGTACCCACTCCATTGCTCAGCTTCAGAGGGTTCCCAGTGTTATGAAGGGCAGTGCTCCAGTCCCCTGCTCTCCATGGCTTTTGGGTGCTAGCCAAAGCTGAACAAGGACTTTCAAAGCACTTGAGTCTCTATTAGTTTAAGCAGAACTTAGAGCATCAGGTGTGATGGCTAGAAAGTATTGTGGAAATGTTGGTGACTAGGGTGCATTCACAATGGAAAACTTTTGCTTACCAAAGAGTTCATCTGAAAGATGCTCACATATAGCAGTGACTCTGCATCGCTGCCATTTGTCAGATATTTACTGAACTTCAACAAATTGTCTTCGGCAGGCTTGAATCAGCATGCAGTAAGTTGGTCAAATGTGGGTGAACTCTGTGGCCCCTTAACTGCGAGTTAAATATATTTTTTGTTCCACTGAGTGTTTTTTGAACAAACATATTTTCCAGCGTGCTCCCTGCAGGATAAGGACTGCCACTGCCTACATAATTATTTAGCTCACACAATGGTAAATTAAAGTGGAAAAAGCCTTTTCACAGAAGCTGTAAATGGAAGACAATCCTAGCTATGTGCAAAACCCTATTTCTTCTGTGATTCTGCCCTTACAAGGAGTAACCACCATTCTTTTCTTTCCATATCAAATTAGATATTTTTCGGTACTTGAACATAGTATTCATCTGCCTTGAGAGGCTCCTGACTTTGTGGAAAACGGATGGCCCATGATAGCAGTGGGCAGATCCACTGAGCAACTCAAAGCTCATTACAGAGTGACTTTATCTGCTTTAGTTTCTCCTATGTTCCTAATGCTGCTCTTCTGACGTCTTAGTTCATTAAGCATGCCTTGGGCTAGTCTTGCCTCCTCTTCTAATTCCCTCCCTCCTAAGATCACACGTAAGTTTTATTAATTTAAATATGTTTCAGATACCTCTGTTCACTGAAACCAGCTTATAGCGCTCTTTACAGAAATGGTTGGAGCTGACTTAAGTTTTCCACTCTGCTCTCAAAGAACTGATATTTAGAAGATTTCTGTGATTTGTTCAGGTATGTTGACATAAATAAAAGATTCCTTAAACTGTATAAGATGAAAAGACTCCAGAAACAGAAACTATAGTTTATAGTTATCTGTAAACTATGGAATATCAGACCATTTCCTGATTCAAGTATGAGCACATACACACAGTATGATAGTCTTCATACAAACAATACTGAACACTTACTAAGCATTACAATGTCTTAAAAAGGTGGTGCTTTTTTTTGAAAAAAATATTTCTATTAAGGTATCTTTTTTTTTCACTAATCAGACAGCAAGTTAATTGCATTTAAAAAAAAACCCAATTTTTTCTAGTTTTCCTTCTTCACTATGATGTGACTTTTTTCAAAAAAAGAGTTTATCTATGAGGAAGTAATTAGTCATTAATTCTTCATTGCAATTACCTCAGTCAATCTATAAGCATGAACTTCAGCATGTATGAAACCAGCCTGTTCTTCAAATCCACACTATAAAATTCTTAGAGCACATTTTGAAAGAAATACTAGTTGTTTTCAGTCACTAAAAAGTTTATTTTTCTGAATTCTGAATTACTCAGAAACTGCAATTGCACAAACTTTATTTAATGTAAAAAGTAATTTCTAATAGCAGTACCATAATGGAGATCTTACAAGAGAAGGATGCAAAGTTAACCACGTTGTGGAAATATGTATTCCAAGTAAATGGAATAGGATGTCAAACATAGGTCTGAAATTTCTTTGAGAGGGAAAAATATTCAAATGATTTTGATACATACTTCCATGATCAAAAGATTACTTATCTGTAACAAACTAAACATATCAATGGATAGAAACTGAGAATTAGCTGGGGGCAAATATTAATTCTTGTTTGGAGACATACTGGTGGTTATTAAAGTTAGCATTAGCATTATCAGCTGCAAGTGACTATACTTTTGTTGCATTGCACTTCAAACATTTCCCGCATTCTAAATGTGATTTCCCTTGCTCTTCATCAAGCAGCCAAGCTGTCAATGGATTTTTCCCCTTTCAATTATATACTAACAAACCTAATATACGTAATACACTAATAAAAAAAAATATTCCCATGAATTAAGGCATTAATGCCCATGACATGCTTTGCCTTTGCAAGCAAATCTTTACCTTAAGGATGACTAAACGTGTTACTGAGCTATACCTTTCTTCTTCTAATACGAGTATCTCTATAGCTATAGATGTGTCCTTGGAAAGTACCATTTAACTTGTTACAAACAAGTGACATATGAGTAGGACTATGAACATTTTATTAGTTCTGCAGCAGTTGCCTTGGTGTTTTCCGTTTTTTTTTCCGCTTCTCCTAGAACCAAAAATATTTCCAACAATACTTTGTCCTGAAATGCTATATTTAAATCAGTTCTGTGGTCCTCCCATTGGCATACCGTCTTATACCTGACAATCTGTTACCATGAGCAATGGAGAAATTTCTACACTAACTACAGTAAACCTTTAGCAGGTGTTCCTGTTCTGATTGGTTCTGTGCAAAATCACCTCTCACTCTTTTCAGAAAAGACAAAGTGTGGTCTTCCTTAGCACAGTGTCTTGAATTCTTAATGGAACATGACTGTGATAGCACTGTTGTGGTCTCAATCCAAGAGGGGCATTACAATTAATTACAAATTCACAAAGACTGTAATATTTATTATTATTAGACTGCATTTCTCTTTGTTATTATTAGATCATGATCTTTCTTTCTGCCTTGCATTTGTGTCCTGATGATGAGGTTATCCTCCCATACAACCACTGTTTAACTCATACAAAATACAGGATAAAATCATCTCTGGATACAAGTGTGGCATGCAGAGCAATCTAGCTGCAGTGCTTTTAATTAGACTACAGCTATTTTACATATCAAATATATCTGTTTGAATTTCAGCAGGAGGTGATGTAATTTAGATACAAAGACTGTAAAGATATGTGGAGCCCTTTGTGTTTAAAGATACCGCTTAAATGTAAACCACTACTCTTTGATATCAAGTACACAAGGTTTGATCAACAAAGTGGCCTGGGGAACACCAGCAGCTTTCAACTGAGATGAAGCCACTTGGGTCCTCACTGAGGGGGAAGCATCTCCTTTCCTTTCCTCTCCAGGTCCCTGCTCAGGGACTGCAGTTCAGGTTCCTCAGCTCTGGGAGCAGCCTGGCAGAAGGACCTAAGGGAGGATCAAGTAATTTTTTTTTAATTAATTTTGTACCTTTGTTCCTTTCTTTACTTCCCACACAGTCTTTTCTGTAATACAAAGAATATTGACTTTCTAGCATGCTTCCAAGTCCAGTGCTGGACATAGTGCTTACTGAGCCCTTGTACAAAAACCATGCTGCTGCAGCTGTGTGGCAAACACTTGCTGTTTACATAAACATTAACAATAGGAAGTTTTTCTTTCTCATTTGACATTTCCTTGCCAGGTTTGCAAGTGCAAAGACAAAAGATCTGGGGATTAAGCAGGCAAAACCTCAGAGAAGGAAGACACATCTATGATTTCAGGTGCATGCTTCAGTAGAGCAACACAAAGGGAGAAGTTTTCTCTTGCTCATTTGCTTTCAATTTCTTTAATTTTTCCAAATAGTTTAATTAGTTCAGGTGATTTAATTAACAATTATACTGCTTGGGTTTGCTCTGAAAAGATTTGATTGAATCAATTCTTCCCCTTGCTTTTGCAGCAAATTAATAACATAAGGACCACTCGTTAAGCAAGAGGGAGCTAATCAACCTAAGCAATAGATTAAGAGAAAATTAAGCCTAAAATCTGAGTCTGGTAGCCATAGCTAGCTGCTGGTTTTGGCTCCCTGCACATTGCGAAGGAGAAGGCAGCACATAGTGTAAAAAACAGAGGGTTTTTTCAAGTATTGACAAGGAAGGTGCTTTTTAATTTTTATGATACATTCCCTTCAGCAAAAGGCCTCACCATTTAGCTTAGTGGCCAGTACATCCTGCCCACGGCAAGCAGAAGCATGGCTGTAATCTTCACTAAATGTTGGTGCCATCTGGTGTGGGCTGGGGAAGTAGCAGGGATCTTCCCTCTGGCAGCACGTCCTCTGCAAGCTGCTGTGAGAAACCGACTGGATTCTTTTTTTTCTGAGAAGCAACACCTTACAATTTGATAGTTACTGTGTTTTATTCCCCGAGGTGGTGAGTGGCCTGAGCTTTCCTCCTGTTCCCCTCCCTGGCATTCTGGGGCTGGGAGGAGTGGGCCCCAGCCAGGCCTGGCCCAGGGTGGTGTTGGGCCCGTGCGGTGGCCAGCCAGCAAGGCCTGGGCACACCTGGTTATTCACGGCTTCCACCGCTGTTAAGGTACGCTTCAGTGTCACTGGTATTTATTAATAAGAGATGTATTTGATAATACAGTTATTTCATGGGTTTGCTTCATGAGGAGAGCCTGAAGGCACCACATGGATGAACACTGTTTTGGGCAGGGCCTGTCAGCAAACCCCAGTCAGGGTTTTCACTCAGGAGTATGAAACCTTTAATTCTGCTCAGGAGAGAAGGCTTGAGCTGTCTTGCCTCATGCTTGTCTCATCCCTTTTTACCCAGCAGCTCCTGGGTTCACGGAGTAGCGTCACACATACCTGGCAGCAAGACCAAAGGCCTCAAAACCACGAAGCCCTGAAGAATTAAATGAAAAGTGGCGGCTGGAGAGAGGATGGAGACTGTCCTGAGCTGCGTACCTTGTGAGAGAAATCGGTGATGATGACCCCACATTTTGCCTTCTCCGTTGCCCAGCCAGCACGTGCGTTTTGGAGCTGGGCCGAGGAGAGGTGCCCAGGCAGAAGGTAGTGCCGGTGAGAGGTGTCTGGGCATGGCTGGGGCACACAGAGAGGGACTCGAGGAGGGAAAATGAAAGCGTTGCAAGGGACAGAGAAGAGCATGGAAGGTGGAAAGGGAGAAAAGGGAGTGACTCAAACCCAGACTTCACTAATGCATCTACTCACGGAACAGCTTGTTGGCTCCTCAGAGCTACATCAACCTCTTCTCTTGCTTTCCTAAATGGAGCATAGCTTAATTCCTGCAGTTGCAAACATATGGTTATCACTGAAGCTCCTTTTCCTCTTGACCTCTGTTTCTCTTCTGTCTGAAAGCTTACTGGCATATCCACATATTGCAGATTTTTGTTTGTTTGTTCTTAGGAATTATTTTTACCATCCAGACAATTTGGGAAGTACCAGGAAGGCAGGCAGCGGCAATGCTCTTACTTTGCCGACAGTTGTCATGATGGGTGGTGACAGCAGAGTTTCCATCCACTGTGTAGATAGGTTAGTTATTTGAGTGTGACATGACCTTCAGATTAGATAATCATGGGCTGTTGTTTTTATCAGATCTGCCAAGAAAAAAGATTACTTCCTTCAAAAACAAATTAGAATTTGTGATTTTTCCCAAGGAAACTGCATACTTTTGGGATATAATAGGGAGATGTTTTTTGTGACTGAAATCCTTCTTCTCTTATGTATATGAAGGGAGTAGAGTAAAATACGGCCTTGACATTTTTTAATGATGCTTTGCACATGTGATGCTGTACAAGATAGTGATTCCTAGGATCCTGGAGCTTTAGATAATGTAGGCCCAGGTTTGTACTTTATTTGCTTTTTAATCCACTGGGCAATACTATACAAGGACAATATTTATTTCACAAAATAGCCAAAAGCCTGTGTTCATTCAGGGATTATTGCAATTCATTTGTATGCAGAGAAAATATTTCAATAGTTGCTGTCAGTGTTTTTGGAACAACAGCCTGCAATCTGCTTGGGTTGTGTGCCTAAGCCTTCTCTCTTTTTTGTGTTGCACATTTTGGTGTAAGGTTTGTCAAAAAATAAGAGCTTAGCCAGTGCATCTGAACATCATAGACCCTTGCACATTGTGTTCAAACTGTGCCATGGTTTTCTTCAGGGAGTATGTGTTAACTGCCAAATATCATATTGACATCAGGAAGTGAGCTTTCCGCTACTGGAAACATGTGCTGCCAAGTATAGCATTCTTAAGTAAATATGGAAGCAGAGATCATTGTTTATGGTATACCTATTCACCCATCCAAAGCTCTGTACCCTGAGTTTCAAAAGTACACAAGACCATTCTTTTTCCTCATTTGACTTTGAGCCTGATCAGACTCCTCATGAAATCAATGGGCAGAGACTCTACTTCTCTGTGGCAGGAACCCCTTCCAGAGACTTCATTCCTCATTTGGAAGTGTGATGCAATTTAGCAACCATCGTGGGGTAATTGACCTGAATGAGAGACAATTTTCAGCATTATCCTAACTCTGATTCCACCTATTTGAGGCAGGCCAAGGCTGTCCACCTGAAAATCCCCACTGTCATATTCTTTGTGATAAGTCATCTGAATTTTTATGAAAGGCACTGGTTTCATGGAAACAGGTACTGATGCTGCAGCCTGCACATTGCTTTATGCAGTAGTAATGGCTGTCTTCCTGACTTTTCTCCTGAAGAACTGTGATGAAATGGCTTGCAATGTTTACATACACATGTGTGTGTATGTGTATGCAGTGTAGTACATTATTAATATAAAATTAATATACATTTGATAACATATCTCTTAAACACTATCTGAAACAAAAATGTTTTTACTTGGCACTCAGCTCAGTCCTTGCTCAGGGAGAAACTCACACTAGCTTTGCCTGAGTAAAGAATGAGAAAGAAAAAAATAAAAGCGTTGTGGAAGGTAATTCACCTCTGTAGTTATACAAATAACAGCTTTCCTGTACATATGTCTAATCTGAGACTATGTATTCTAGATTTATTCAGGATTTGGTCCACCTGCCTCAATTGCCACAAACACTTCCATTTAAATATGGAAGGAGATTAGTATAGAGAAACATACTGATTATATGCAGAGTAATGATTACACCCATGTGGATGCTGTGGGATGCATTCAGTTCTTCGGTCCAAACAGACCCAACCCTGCCTGTAACAGCCAAGGAGTCCTGTGTTAGCATCTGGTGAAGAGAAAGAGGGTTTCTTATGTCCAGATGGTTTCCTGGTGCCATTCTGGCCAGGGAGGGCAGTGGGCATTTGGCACAGGGCAGCGTAATGTCAGAATCACTTCAGCTACTACCAGCCAGCTCTGAGAGAAGGAAATTGGGTTAGTGCCAGATTTGGTTGTTTTTCCTACTGTGATACGCACCCAGTACAGCTCAACCGGTCAAAAGATCTGGGAAGTTATTTCAGTTTCTACCAGTCTCTTACAATTGTTAACATCATTTGTTTTATTTATGAGATAGAGCATTTCATTGTGGCTGCTATGTTGTTTATACCCTATCTGGGGATGTTGCAGAACATTCCTTAAACAAAAAGCCTTGACCTTTTAATTTGTAAAGTATTTGTGCAAAATAATCTGCTGTACATTTACACCTTGAGCTCACCCATGTTGCTCTTGCTTTCACGTATTTATTTACATTTCTGTAAAAAGTGGTTTTTATCCTATGCTTATTTAACATGTTGATATAGCAAGGTTTCTATTATATATTTAACACATATATACACATAGACATAAATACATAAAGCTATTAAAGCCCTTCTCCTTCGGGGACTATTATGGCCTGCATTTCAATAGACATTTAATACATTTTAAAGGTCCAATTAACCAGCTTTAAAAGCCCTGGAACTCCACAACTCAGTTATATCACATTTTCTATATAAAGCTTTGTGAGGGTAGCTATTGCTGCATTGTGTGACTTGTTAAGTGTAGTTGAGTGTAGTGGGAGCCAGGGAGGCTGCATTTTGGTCATTACATTTTAATAGTGTCTGCTTTTTTTTTAGTGGAACTCACATATATGCCGTCCTTTCTATTATACATCATGTACCCCTGCAGTCTGAGCTTTGGCTTAACACATTTAAATCTTCAATTTGTGCTTAATGGCAGGATGAAGAATGATGTTTTTCTGTCTGTCCTAGGAAGAAAGTATATCAAAGGTATTACTTGCGGTGGCAGCATGCTTACTATAGATTCTTACTATCTTAGAAACTACTTAATTATAAGCTATAATTTATACTTGTATGACTGGAAAGGAAGAAAATCAATTAGTGCTGGCCATTACATAGCCCTGAGCTAGTAATATATAGGCAACAGATCCTATCAGTTCTTTTGGGATTTCCAGTTATCTAGCTTGGACGATACTTATACTATTAGTATTTGGGACACAATGCTGTTAGGAAAATTCTTTCAGGACAAAGCTTGGTATCTCTGATTTTGGAAAGGAACAGTTGCAACATGAAAAGAAAAAGGAAAGAATGAAGCTTAACCACTGTTTTTACTAGAAAAATGCCCTTGAAACTGAAAAATTATGGTGTTTTGTACTGAAACATTAGTTTACTTAAATATTAAAACAATAATGATGCACATCCCCTATACATATGATATCACATCCTGAGCCATGTGAAGTGAAATAAGTCAGTGGGAATTGAAGATGAGTGAGAACTGAAGCATGACTCAGGATTTTCACCTGTAGGGATAGACAGTGTTACTACTGGTACATTGAACAAGTGTTTGGGAAGGTGGTATCAAGCAGCCAACTTAAATAAGTGAGGAGCATCTCACTCTGTTTAGAAGAACAAGTAGCCAATTTTCTCCTCTCTACAAAACATCTAAGTAATGGAATTGGAGCACACAGAAATTTTACTAGGTAATTCAATTCAAGTTTGTCGTGGTTTGAGCCTAGTCGACAGCCAACCACCACACAGCCACTCTCACTCCCTTCTCTTCCGGCAATAAGAAGGGACAGAGAGCCAGGCTTGGAGTTCGAGATAGGACTGGGGTGGGGAAAAAATCCCCCTTTATGGGCACGAGCAAAAGGCAGACTCGTTAGGGGAAGAAAAAAGAACATACATTTATTAGACACTAACAACACATAACAGAGTAGGACACTGAGAAGCATTGCCACATCTTGAGAACACCTTCCCCCCACCCCTCCCTTCTTCCCGGGCTCAGCTCTGCTCCCGATATCTCTACCTCCTCCCCCAGTGGTGCAGGGGCAGGGAATGGGGGGTGCAGTCAGTGCTGCCGCTTCTGCCATCTTCGGTGGGGGGAGCTGCTGGAACTTGTTCCCCCCCTGCTCCATTGTGGCCCCCCTCTCACAGGAGACAGTCCTCCACAAACTTTCTCTGACATAAGTCCCTCCCACGGGCCACAGCGTTCCCCACACTGCTCCATCGTGGGCCACCAACTTTCTCCGACTGGATTCCCTCCCACGGCTGCAGCCCTTCCCGAGCTGCTCCGGCGTGGGACACCCCCGCATGCTGCAATCCTCCCAGCACTGAATTACAGCAGCGGGGCTGCCTTTTCCCACGAGACCCCGGCCTTCTTCAGGCACAGCACCTTGATCAACCAGGCAAAACACAGGCCATAAATCAGTGTCTGCTCCACTGTAGATCTCCATGGGTGGCACGGGGGGGCCGCCCTGCCGTCTCCCCACAGGACACAGGGGGGTCTCTGCTCCGGCACACCTCCCCCCTCCTTTCTTCCTCCGTTCCCCCACTGACCTTGGTGTTCACGCAGCTGCAGCAGCTCCTCCTCACAAGTCCCGCTGCCCGTCACCACGTCCCTTCTTAGATACGTTATCACAGAGGTGCAGCTGATGGGCTCAGTTTTCGAGCAGAGGTGGAGCTGACTTGGAGAAGGGGGAGGCTCGAGAAGCTTCTCACAGGGGGCTGCCCCGATAGCCCCCTCCCCTGCCACCAAAAAACCCCACCACTCACTCAAACCCAGGACAAAGTTGCATCCGATTGAAATAAGAATAGAGCAAGATATTCCTTCCCAGGAGCAAGGAGCTGCAAAATATAAAACCACGTGCAGTTACAGAGTGCAGTCAGGTCTGTATGTCCCCTTCAACAACTCCAATGGTATTGTCTTAATCCCTGCTGTTCTGCTGGACCTATGATGGATAAGTCACTTGTGAATCTTAGCAGTGGTTCCAGTGTCCTGTGACAGTTGTACAAAACCCATGGGTATATGATTCTTCCTTGTGTCCTCCCCTTCCAGTTCAGGCCAGGTCTATACCTACCCTTCATTTTCACAATCATAAAAAAAAAAAAAATCTTATGCATAGCTAATTCCACTATCTCACCTAGTGATTTGGAGGAAAATATGTGGAAATAATGCTTGACAATTAGGTGTGATCTGTAATCCACAGAATTACAAAGGACCAGAGGCACTACTCACCTATCCTGGTTTAGCAGTTCCTACCTTATTTGCAACATCACTCCCAAGACCTCTGTTTACAGAACATTATGCCAAATGTTTTTTGGTTTTGTTTTTGGTTTTGGTTTTTTTGTTTGTTTTTTTTGTTTGGTTTTTTTTTTTTTTTTCCATTCACCATTTGATCACTCTGTCTAAAGGACCTGGAAGAGCTGCAGAGAGAAATCATTTTATCAGTTTTGTTTTGAAAGCTTTGGAAGAAAGAGCAGAGAATTCCTGAGGGGCTGCAGGAACTGAAGGCAGAGGAGCCATGGAGGAGGGCTCAGAGTTATGGACCTGTGTCTGGTTCATATTGCTGGGATCTCAATGGAAATGGTTTCATTGATTTTGCTGAGAGCTGAGCCACGTCCTTTTACTAGATAGAGCGGTATTATGCCACTGCAAATTGGGCAATAAGACTTTGAAATTGAATATACAGAACTTTGGATAGAGGGAAAAGTCTGAACAAGAACAGGTGATGGGATCCTGTTCAAGAGTGAGGTTGGATTGTTCTTGCATTGCAAATAAAGGACGTAGGAACCTAAGGGCAGCTCTAGCTTCTATTAAACTCAGTAGCTGTTTTGCTGTGGCTCTTAACAGAGCGAGTGTTACAGCCATTAGAGACCACGTTTTGCCCCTTTCCACACTATTGAGAAAACGCCAACTGACTTTAGATAGTGAGGAATTATGCCACTCATTTTGTAACACAGAAATAATATTTAGCCTATTTGTTTTGTGTAAAAACTGGTACAACTAAAAGGAACTAGTTGTAAAAGCAATTCAGTGAAACAGTGGAGCTGCTTTAATATTTATATGTTAAAACTTTCCTTTGAAATAATCTTACTGAGTTTACATGGGTTGTCTGAAGATAAAAAGAAGACTAAGTGTGGCATTTTCAGCAGGGATTTATCCCTGTTCCTTCTCAAATTGATTGGATTTCCACGCTGCCAGGTCAGGGAAGTGCTGTATAGAGAGACCATAATCTAAACCAAAGCCCACTTCCAACCCCCAGTCCAGTGGAAGTCATTCCCCAATGTCAATTGCTTCTGACAAAAATTTTAAGGGTCACCATTTCTATAATTTTTCTATTGCTGAATGCAGTGATACATCTAATTACTGATACTACTCTGACCAGTGATAAAAACACATTGGTAGTTAGAGTTTAGTGTGCAAGAAGCTTGAAAAAGTTATTCCAGCCACCTTGAACAGTTCTTGATCTTGTTTGTTAAAATTATCCCATAAATAATCAAGGGCTTCCGAAGACACAGGCCAAAACACAATTCAGTTCTAGGCATACAGATGGACTATCAAGAAACCCTTCAGCAAGGAGATGAGGATCCTGGTGTGTTTCATGGTCATGAAATATGTTGTGAACAATACCTTGCCTGTTTTGTGTTTTTTGTTTTTTGTTTTTTTTTTTTTTTTTAAGCAGGCATTGGAGTACAGTTGGAGAAATCAACTTATTGCCAGACCTTTCCAGGACAGTTTGGAATGCTGTTTCATTTATATCCTTGCAGACATCACAAGCTCATTTAAGCCACATATATATTTGAGTTCCTCTAGACTGATGTATTTAAATATTTATTTTTTTAAAAAAGGAGAAATCAGGACTCAAAAACTGCTTGGAAGATGAATTTTTACATAATAACACCCTAACAGGTATCTCTGATCTAACTGGAATAGGGGAAGACTCTCTGGAAGCTAGGGCTTGGTGGGAGGGTTTTACTGAGTTTATCTGAATTAGTGCAGCTAAGAGACACCTTGGAGAAATCCAGCTCAGAGAAGAGACCACCTTCAGATATATTTAAAATTTACACTTTCTTATTTTACAACTTGCTTTTGTAGTATGTAATCTGAGCTGGTAGTCCACATCACCTTGTTCCTTGGGCAGACAGACTAGAGAGGTCTGTCAGGCCATGAAAGCAAGACAAGGCTGGCAAGCACATGGTTGTGGCATGCTTGTCTGCTGCAGGGTTCATTGGAGAGGAATGCAGACTACTGCTTAAAATGAGAGGCGTTCCTCAGAGAGCTCAGGTTCGCTAGGAGGCACTGGGAGTGTTTGCAGAGGACAGTGCGGGTGTTGCCACTCACTGCTCTCCCATGAAGGCATGCAATGGGCTGGTGTGCCTATCTTGTGCTGGGCATTACTTGACTGCAGTGCTGTGCACACTGCCCTGCAGACTCGTCTAGTAAAGCTCCAGCTGGGGCTGGAAGGAAGGAAATCAATGAATCACTAAGAATTAGCACACAGCCCTTCCTGCTTTCTTTTGAGAAGTTTCATTAAGCCTCTGACTAATGAAAGAACTGAAAAAAACCATAGGGCCCTGGTAATTACTATGGGGCTCTGCTTTAAGCAAATCATAGGTGGGGTGTTTTCATAATCGTAATAATGTTTGCTCTTATAGCTTCTTTTGCTGCAATATTAAACCTCTCTTTAATCTCCACGAAATCAGCCACATGATCAAAGAACCAGCTCGTCTTGCATTTCAGCTATTGCAGTTATCTTCCACTAAGTAGTTCTTATCAGTTTACTAACTTCATTTTACCTACCAGGATATGGCCATCCCTGAATTCATGATCTCAGTCTTGCATACATGGCAATGCACCCTTTAAAATTGAGCTGCAAAGTTTCTCAACTTTGTGCTTGGGCACAAGTGTGCACTAAAACCTGTGGAGCAACTGTATATGGGTGAGCTCTTGAAAATACAGCTTCAACACCGCATTGCATTTATTCACTTAATAGATGTTGTCTCACATTGTTGTTTTCACCTTTTCTTCATCACCCTGTTAGTTCTGCTGCAGTGGATTTCAGAGGGTCAGCAGTTCTAGGAAGTAAACTCAAAGCCATTCTATAAAGTAGGAGCTCCACTCTCCTGTGAAAATATTTTCACCTTTTATCTAAGGGATATTTAAGGGATGAAGCTCAAATCAGTTGCCTTTTAGTCTTTGTTTTGTAGTCTTTCTCAGACCTGTCACCAAAACGTTTGCCACCTTGCTCTTCTCACTGAGTAGGGTGGCTACAGTCTCAAGAAAGCTTCTTCCTGACACTATTTTTAGTGCCCTTTTGTATTAATTCACTGCGTCTCTATGATCAGTCAACATTATTATCCCACAGTCCACATTACAATCTGCAGAGGGTGACTTACATGAATTCCTTTAGATATACAAGTCTTACACTAAATTCAATTAAGGAATTCAAAAAGATTCTTACTCTTCATAAAATTATTCAAATGTAATCACTAAAAAAATATCCGACACAAAAATATATAGTATGTTCACTCTGAGGAATCCCAAGACAAAAGCTGCCCTGGGCTGTAAGGAATGTATTAAGACAAATCAGTGCAAGGTGTTCTGAGAATAACATAAAAGGACAATAAAAGGCTGTCCTAATTAAAATAAAAATCAGTTTCTAAAAGGGGTTAGTAAAATGGTTACAGCTTTTGTGTATAGGCAAGTCTTGAGAAAATAAGAGCGTAATTACATTTTTATTTGAAAAGAAGACTTTCTAGGAATAGAGTTACACATTTGGTTTTGATTTGTACTTCTGGTTTGGCTTTGGCTTTGGCTTCTGCTTAAGATTTAGCCTAGGTTTTGGTTTCAAGCATAGCTATACCCTGGAATTATGCTTTCTGTTTTCCGGAGGGTCTTGACAAGGAAAACAGAGCCTCTTTAAAAGTAACCAATTAAAATAGCTTATTTTTATTTTTATCTTCCAATTCCCTCTAGGGCATCCTGTTACCGGTTGCATAGCAGCGACAAATCTACTTCTTCAGCAGAAAAGAGCAGGTAGTTTCAGCTGCTGGAGTGCATGAGGTCAGGAGTCCCTTGTCTTGCAGGAGGTGGGAATGGTGTCACTGCATGGGCTGAAAGCTACACGGGAGCCTGTGGAGCCCTGCTGGAGGCTAGGCAGACAGGCCACGAGTGGCTTTTGCATAGATTACGAGAGGGACGGAAAGAAGCAATGTGGGAAATGCAGCAAGACCTGAGACAGCTTCACAAGAAGCTGGAAGGAGGAAAGGGAGCAAGGCTGTGGCCCCAGAGTTGTTCTGGTGCTTGGGGCTCTGCCACTGGCCCTGCCTTCCTTCCTCTCTTCCACCTACATCAGTGGTGAAATCTGGGATTGCATCTAAAATGGAAATAGAAAATTAGAGCCCTTCTGATTTTGTGTTTGACCTGGAAGTAAAACTCTAATAGTGACTGAAACTCCTGGTACTCTTATTTGTCCTTGGTTGAGAATGTACGGCCAAGATTTCAGAGTTGAGAGACTAAATTAAGCTCCTAACCTTTAGGTGCCTAAATAAGCTACTTTCCCAGAACCTGCTCGGTGATTACCAGTAGCAAAGATCAAGCTACTAATCTTGGTGGCTAAAAAGGATTTAGGAGCCTAACATTAGACACCCACTTTTGAAGCATGCTGACGTTGAGTTTTAGCCTATTCCTGATTTATATATTTTTATTTTTGTCAAGTGTTTTTCAAATGCAAGCCCAAAACTCCTCTTGATGTCTTGTGTTAATAGATAGTGCTTGCAAAACATTTGCTCTCACCCATCCCACAGCCCATCATCGAATGTTACAGGAGTTCAGACATACTGCCTGAAGGCTGCCAGCAGTTCTCCCCGCTTTAACTGACCAAGGAAATGCACTTGACAAAAGGTGATAACTGTATTAAACTGAAGAAGGACTTTAGCAGTAAAATAGGCCCAGCTTTTTCACATCTGAAGTCATTTTCCATAGTAACTTGAGAAGGAATATCAGCCAGCTACAGAAGTGTGAGAGCTATCTTCATTTTTCTCTCCTGGCCAATTATTTCTCTTGTTTTTATGATCTCCAAGAGAATAATTTGGCTAGTGAGACCTTAGTTGTGTAGGTTTGCCAGGTAGTCATATGGTCAGAACCCACTCCAGCTGAGTGTATACTGCATTGCCTGTTGTATAAATGAGGAAAAATGTTGTTATCTGTGCAAGTATAAAGGTGAGAAGTGAAATTTAAGTATGTGAAGATGCAACAGAGCGGGGGGGAAACAAACAAAAGAAATGCTCGTTGCAGGAAAATGGAAGACATGTCAAAACTATTAAGAACTTTGAAACAAAACGTTAGAAGTCTCTCAATACTGAAAGACAGAAAGGAAATGTTTGGCTGATTCTTTAGATCCATGGTGTTTATGGGAGGTGCACAAACCAGGGAAAACTGGCCATGTAAGTGCCTTCTCTGTTAATTACCATGACAAGTTTATATGCAATGGGGTACTCTTTTGTTACTGTAACAGCTGGGCACTCAGGTATCTGCAGGTCATATTAATAATGTCATGTGTTGTTATGTGACACCTGACTCCTGTATGAGGAGCAGCTGAGTTGCAGAAGGGCAGTATCAGGTGCTTTGGTTGACATGTAGATCACATCTGTCTTACCTTTTAAACCAAATGTGATGTATGCTTCTTGTTCCATGCCCTGCTATTAGTATTGCCTATACACCCTTGTTTTCATGCACAGCGAATGTCACAGGCCAATGGTTCAGTGAGTTCATAACTAACTCAATCCTAGATCTGATGCGATGGAAAATGCCTGTTCTTGGTAGTACTGTTTCTAACTTGCAGGTTCTGTTCTGTCCCATAAATTATGCCAATGCCCAGTGGAAATAAAGATAATCCCTATTCCATGTAGTTCCCACTTTGAGTAAGGCCAACATGCTAATACATATGGGAAAGCAATATGAGGCTAGAGTAGGATGCAGGAGATTTGCAGAAAATAGAAATACAGGACTTCTATTCACATGCTACAGTTCCTTCACCAGAGCCTGATTCTATGAATACACTGCATGTATAACTTTGTATATTAATGTGTCCAGCTGAATTTAATAGGAATAATCATTATACACTTAAAGTACATAGTTGTTAACCTGTCACTACAGTAAGTGTAGAATAGGTATGAGCAGAATTTTCTAAAGTGATCAGCCCTAACGCTTCTCACTGAAATTGGTGAAAGGTTGGGTTTGGATTTTTAATTGACTTTACTGGGAGCACAGTTAGACCAGCCTGGAAGAGTCTGAAGAATCTGACTTGTAACTTTGGCCAGAGAGCACAACAGAAAATACTAGTTTCTGTTAAATTCCTCAGCAAATACTGCTATTTAGTCTCTGAAACATGTACTGAAAGGATATATATTGCCAGCTCTGAGCTTGATCAAATGTTTAAAAAATTCTTTATCAAATAGATCTTTCAACAGAAAATAGAAAAACTTACTAAATAGTCAGCTTGATAAATAGTATTCCATTAGCTCTACTGTTTGAAAGACTTGTGAAAAAAAAAAAATCCATTTTAGAAGAGGAAATAAAATAAAAATACAGTCTGAAAGAAGCATATTTCTAATGCAAATTGCAAATTGTCAGTAACCAGCAATCTAGCCTGGATGAAGACACCTCCCAGTCATTGTTATTCTTGAAGAATTTTGTGACTCTTCCTGTTGTTTTGCTGTGGGTGGCTCAGTGACTCACGCCAGGGCCTCCCAGCCAAATGACAGGATCCCAGGGAAACGAAAGTCTTTCTAATACCAATTGCTACCAAGGGATTCAAGAGCAGGAGCACCCCCCTCCCTCACCTCCAAAAGCAAGGAGTGATTGCTATAAACTACTCAATCAAAGTAAGGAGACCACAGAGGAGGGGCTGGTCGTGGGTTGTCAGTGAGGTATTGCTCCTCTTGCCCCTTGCTCCTTGGTGTTCTGCTGGAGTAGTACTACTGTCTAGATACTACCTCTTGAAAAACATATGTACCTCCCAATGCTTTTTTGTTTCAAATATTGAGTTGATTCAGTCTTAGATGTACAGCAGATCCAAGCATCAGGTTATATAGTGACTTCCAGCAGCTATAAGCTTTGTTGAAACAGTCTCTTCTTATAAAGCTCAGTTGTGCAATGAAGATGACAGAAAAGGGTTATGCCAATTAAATTAAATAAAAATCTTAGATTTCCTCAGTAAGTACTTGAACAATTGCCGACCATTCACATTTCTCCTAATGCAGATGAAGGTATTCTGCAAAATTTAATTTTCTGTCAGTACAGTAATACTCATGCAAAGGAGGAGTTTTATGCTATCGTTATATCTACTTCAGTAAATCTGATGATACTACATGTCACTTCGCAGGTTTGGGCTATTTCTACCCATGTTTTGTTAACACATGGATTTGATACTCTGTGTATGAGGAATTCCCACCTCAGCTAGCCCTTGATAGACTTTGCATTTCATCTTGTTGCTCTGATGGACTAACCCCCAGGCCCTCCAGCTGTAGTCTGCACACTCAGGCTGAAAATGGGCCTCCATATCTGTGGGTGATGACAGAAGTTAGATGAAAAATGGATTAATAAATCAATAAATGATACATTTTCCATGTAATTCTACCTCATAGACTTTCAGGATAGCAAGGGCCCTACAGAAACGGGAGTCAGATCTCTGCCACAAACCATGGTGCGTTATCTCTGACAAATACTTAACCTGTTTTTACACACTCACAGTGATGACAATACTCCCTGTCTTCAGCCAAACTATTCAAATAGTAGAAAGTCAGATGAAAACAATATGCCGTAGTTTTATTAAGTGCTTACTTCCTTCATGAATGTGATTAGGGTACTCAGCCTGAAACTGTAGTTGTGTGGACCACATTGTCCCAGCCTTGCCATTGTTCCTCCCTTCTTTTCCCATCCCTCCAGAAACAAAAATAACTAGTCTGTAGAAGCAATTGATGTCCACCTGCTATTCCCAACACTGAACAAAAATGAAAGCAAAGTATTAACTTCAGCATCTGAAGTGCTGAACTTGAGTGTAACTCCAATTGATTTACTGGAGCTCAGCGGGGCTTTGCTTTTCAGCTGAGCCATGGGGATTAACAGTCTCCTAACCTGATCCAACTGTAAAGGAAAATATGTTGTCTTAACTTGTCAGTGCATAACATGTAGGTTGTATGTGGTCCTGTTCTTTATGGAGGGATGTAAGAGAAAAGCAATTTTTAAAAACTATTTTTTGCCTAGCCATCTTCTCACAGTACCCCAAACTTATTTGCATAGGTCTTGACTCCAAATCAGTATTCTTTAATGTTAAATTGAGATACAGTGTTGTTGCTTCAAACACCCATGGTGCTAATGTCCCTGAGCATAGTTTTACAGCTCCAAATATATGACAGAGAATACCAATAAGTTAATTTTAAAAAGTGATTGGCATAATATGTAGCAGTTTATTAACATCTTTTTGTTATTAAAAGCATTTTCCATTGCTACTGAACAGTTCAGTACGTGGCAGAACAGAATGCTGGTAGTCCATTTTTGCCTGTTGTTTGGTTGGGTTTTTTTCCCTCAAAACAGTTTTAGTCCTATCCCAGCTGTCTGGAACTAAAATTTCGATGAGTGTAAACAGAGGTGAATGTGAATCAATGCATTCTTGATGACAAACTGTCCAGCAGTGTAACAAATTAACAAAAGCATGTATATGTGAAAGTTCTTGTGCATTTTCCAGCTGTCTGTGGATGATCTGAAATACTTGCTTTTAGTAGGTGCCCAAGATGCTTTTATTTTCAGTTGGCTACTTATTGCCCAACTATTGCATGCTGTGGAAGGCATTTAGTCCCTTCTGCATCGCTGAATAAATTGTAAAGTAGAAATGCACAGAACAGGAAAATGTTTATGATATCTGTGAAGGGGTAGATACGCAGTCTGCTAGGAAGCTGAAATGCTGGGGGTATATTTTGTCACAGGGATTTTATCCACTTTTCTTGGCGATGTTGTTTCCTTATCAGACTGGATATGCATTGTATTTTGCATGTGTCAAAAAGTGCTTGCCAGCAGGACTCATTCTGATAGCGACAACAGGAAGTCTGAAATACACCAAAGGAATGAAGGCTTGGGAAGTCAGACACCGAGGAGCAGCAGTAATAGCTATTCTGGATAAGGAGGTTAAGCCACAAAGAGTTCAAGCCTATCAATGCTGAAAGTTGGATTGGAGGAGATGGTAAATAGCTGAAAAAAAGAAAAAAAACAACCAAGCAAACAAACAAAAAATCCCCCAACAAAACAAAACCAGAAACCCACGAGGAAAAATGCCAAGCAGAGAGAAGGAGCTGTCTTAAGTTTGAGAGCAGCTCTGTGCAACAAAATGTCTCTTAGACATTGTCTTGGAGCATAACTTAGTCTCAAATTCATAATATGTGAATTCTGGCTTCTTGTTACAACTTCTAGAAAAAGCTGTTCATTATGAATCGTCTCTACCTCACTTTCTTGACGGAGTAAGAGATGCAGGAAATGAGTGTGCTGGCCCGGCAGTTCCTGGATACTCTCTATCTGCCCAACATTAAATTCCGCACAGCTGCCAAATCTCCTGTAACTCTCCCTTTTTCTAGCCCCACGTCCTGCAGCTCAGAAGCTCCCAGGGTCCTCTAAGAAGCAGCCCAAGCCCCTCACATCTCACAACATTGACAAACAGAAACAAAACTGGTCAATGAGGAATCTGAACACATTTTTCCCAGTGAATCCTTTCATGAGTGCATGAAAGCATGGGTTTGTAATAGATGCTGGGATACTAGCATAGCCATAGTGTTGGCTGCTGATAAAGCTATAATGCTTGTATTTAAGTACAATAGGCTCTTTATAATCAGATATTTTATAATCTTTTAAGATGTTTTTTTCTGGCACTAGTGGTCTGAAAACAAAGCTGACACTGTTAAAAACTATAGCTTAGGCAGACCAATGCAAAGTATCCCCTCATGGGACTGACGAGAAACCTGATACATTTTTCCAGTGCTTGTGCAGAGGAAACCAAATGGAAAAGAGAAGCCACAGAAACTCAGCTTGGCAGAAGTTTAATGTCCAACAACATCTTGCCCAGGAAAACTGACAAGTACAGTTGGAACAGAAAGTATATCTTGCTTTTCAATATTGAGGTCCACTTCAGTCTCATACTGCTGCCTATTTTTTAACCAGGCCCAAGAAGAATGAGATCATTGCAGTTTACCACAACAAAGATGAGATATATGTCTGGATAGATAGCGGCTGGATTTATTCAGCTTTTTGGAAAATTAAGGCATGGCTCAATCACATACTTCTGTTTTGTTTCCTCTGAGACAGCCAACGGTATAATCATTCCATGCGTTTCAAATAACATGAGAAACTGAGACTGACTCACTGTTTCCCCTTTCATTAGTTTAGGACAGGATGCAAAACCTATAAACACATTCTGTGTGAGTCTTTATATGACATGAAGTTCCCTGCTCTAAGCTTGCAAACCCAGTTTTTTTAATATCCCTAGAATGACTGTTTATGGTCTCTCTCTTCCCGCTCTCCCGACTCCCTGTACATAAGCATGAAATATGCCTCTGGGCAGCAGTACCTTCTCCTCTATAACTTTCTTCTCTCTGCCACTGTAGTTATGCTTCAGCTTCTCTCTGACCAACAAGATGGAAATATCCATACATCAGTAACTCACCAATAGAGAAAGAATGGACGTAGAACGGTGTTCTTAGAAGGACCTTAGCTGTTTAGTAGCACATTGCAACTCCCAAGTGAAGAGCTCACAAAGTCAAAGCACAACAGGGTGACTAGTCAAGAAAAACAACCAAGTACAGCTTTTCAAGTAGATAAACTAGACCTGAGTAACTCCTGAAGCCAGTGAATCAGGTCATCGGCTATAGAGTAAATTGGTGTCCTTCCATTAAAATATATTGTCTACTGGATTACAAAATAAGGACTGAGCACAAAAATGAGATTGTCTCTATTGATACCCAAGACTCCTGAGACAGTGAAATAAACTGTGGCTCAGAATGGAAATGCAGTTTTGGGAACAGGAAACCCATAAGTGCAGAGCTCTCTTTCTATCTTGAGTTTTGCAAGCAGCAGCAATGGGAACGTACAGTAAGAGAGAGATGGACAGAGGTAGCTTGGGAGCATAAATTTGTTGCACACTTTTGACAGGGACATGTATCTACTGAATACCTCAAACATACAACATCCTTTGAAATCTGGCACTCTATCAGAGTGGCAACTACATTTCTACAAATATGGTCCTGATTTGTATCAATTGCAAGTGAATAAACATTGAGCCAGTTCCTTCGAACATATTTACACTCCCTGTAGTGCATCAATAGAGTTCCCAGGTATGAACGAGTAGGAAAAACATGCTCTGCAGTAACAGATATCCTCACACAGTCCGTTGGTATTGCAAATAAACAGTACTCAAGCCTGATAGCTAGACTTGCAGTAATTCTATTAGATGTGGCCTTGAAAATATCTTTTGTAAAAAGAGTACTGAATACATACTAAGTGCATTTTGGTCTTTAGTGCCTACTTAAAGAGATCTAGGCACGTAGAGATTTAGTGGAATTTTTCACATTAGTGGCTGGCTCTGAAGAAAATCAATGAGATTTAAGCATTTCCGTGATACAAAGAAAAGGTGGCTATCTTGGTTTCTTAAGCACTTAAATACATTTGTGAGACTGATCTTTCATATTTTTAATATTATTGTGTGCAGAGGAATTTGGGCACTGACATTTCTATTCCCTGAAATGTTCCAATGCTTCCATAAAAAATTCAGAACAGAGTATCTACATTTTAAAATGTCCCTCAGCATGAATTTTCAGAGTTCCATCTGTATGTAACCATCAAAATCTCTTGGTATTGTACTGCCCTATTCAAGTTCTTTGGAGTTCTACTGCATATTAAAATTTTAATATATGTAATAGACTAAAACAAGCACTTTAAAAATTTTAAAAAATAACAGAAAAAGCGTAACAAAACTGTATTTCTACAGTGTTACAACTGCATTTTTTCAGTGTAAATTTACCCTGCTTATGGCAGTATAACCAAATGTACAGGTAAATCATAGATAATTTCTGATAAAGTATCAGTAGATATATTTGCTGAAATACAGATTAGCAAAACAATAGGAGTTTGAGATTAGCACACTCTTTTTCTATCATTCTGCTGTAAGAGTTAAAATAACCAGCAGTAAATAGCAAGCATCAATGGGAAAGGCCAGCAAATTTAGTCATTGTGTGTGTTTCTTCATTTTAGTAAATCATCAAAGACGGTGTATTTTCTGTATCTTTTAACTTTTGTTTTTGTAAAGACTTTGACAAATCTACTCTTCACACCCACATTGGAAATTGCCAGTAGCCCACAGCAAGGCAGCATGGCTGTTCATATTATTTCCTGTTTTATGCAGTTGTGCTTCAAGTATATTGAACGATATGTAAAATTTTTACATTCTCTAAATCTGAAGGGGATTATTTGAACCTCGTAGGAGAACTGTGCATAAAAAGGCAATGTTTTGCTCCAAGCAATGTGAACTAAGAAAGAATATATAAATACAGCCTGAGACGAATAAATCTGTAACTGCAAATCCACTGTGGCAGTACATGGTTTCCTTTTAATAATGAAATACCACACTGGCAAAAATAAATATGTAACTCAGGCTACCCCAACCATTATTGGACTACAAAATAACCATATTTTAAAACAGAAGGTCCTTTCATTCTCTAGTGTGCTCTTTGGTCATGTTTCAAGTTTTCTTCTGCAACTATGAGAGCTAAAATCTTACTTGAAAAAATGTGGAAACTGGGACTGTCACACAGTCACTTGTTCTGGGGCTCAAAGTCAAACTCCAGCTATTCCAGCACTGGCAGTAATACCACAGTTGGCAGCAGTACCAATGACCAAATTTCTCTCTATAAAACAAAGCACATGTTGGCACTGTAGCTAAGTTTCTTGGTTTGAGGAAATAAAAATATTTATTCCATAAAGGAAAACTTATTTGCTGGTAGGGAGGAAAAGAGAAGATTTCTGTTCAGTGAATGCATAGAGATATAATCTTTTGCTACAAAGATCGCTGGAAGTTTTTAACACCTTAAATGTTTCCATTGACAAGAGTTGTGAGAATCTCTCTTCTGCAGCTCAGATATTCCAAGCCAGAAGCTACAACTTACCTTTGTCCAGAGTTTTTCCTTCAGTGAGTTATTTGAGCTGCTCTTCTTCTATTCCTGTTATTCCTTACTGTGCGTGCAGCTGCTATTCATACCAAGTTCGATCTAGCAAAAGTTAGCTGCCTTTGATGTTGACATTAGTATCTCAGTTCTTGCTATGCTTCAGGGAGGCAGTAAATTGCCTTAGGACTCTCTGAGATACAACTCAAGTTACATGACATGGTGTAAGGCAAAGGCACTGGCCCTTTCTCTTTCTTTCCCTCCCAGTGCCTTGCATGAGGTTGGAGAGCTTTTTCCACACTTGTGATATTGGTAGCTACTTCAGGGCTGCAGCATTTTGTGCCCTTCCTGCCCTCAGTGAGTTGCAGGTAACCACCACAGTCATCATCTTCAGCAGTAGCAGCAGTGCACTGAGGGCTCCTTGGGATGCTGCTACTCAGATGAACAGCACTGAAATGAATCAATACTCTCTTAGGCACTCAGATAATTTCTCTAGGTCTCAAAATCCAAGGAAGAGATCCTGTCCTCAGGCCTCTTAGATTTTGCAGAGGTTTCATTTCAGTCCATAAAATAGTATTCCTTTCTGTATCCTTCTTCAAAATTAACACTTCAGGTGGTGGTTTGGCAATGCAGTAAATAAAAGGTTAGAGCCCCTCTTATCATATCAGAAACAGTACTAACCCACAATGAATTCACTCTCCATGTTCAGATTTATCTTTTTGCTTGAAGGCTTTCTGCTGCAGTACTTACTGTTTTTCTAGCCCATTCTAACTTTAGGTCCTACATCAACACAAAACTAGCATAAAAACAGAGCACTAGCACTAACTCCCTGCCATATGCTCCAATCAACTTGACAAAAGTGTCATTGTGTGGCCCACCTCTACTCTGAATCAACTTTGTATTACTCTGTGATCCTTTCCAATGATGGTGAAAACAGTCTTGCTAAGGAGAACTTACATGTTTGCATCTCTCATGGATGCAAATACTTAAGTTTGTTCAGATGACGTGTCAGAAATTCATTGTCTACCATCAGATTTCTATTGAGCACCAGCTTCTGTCACCTACAATAGGCAGAGGATGTGTCATAGCCTTAAGATGTAGAAATCTAATTTTAACTAAACAAAAGTTATTCCACACACGATGCTGAGCTGCTACTGGTTTCCTCATCCCATGAATAAAACAGAACTGTTGTTAGAAGTGCTGTGGCTTAGCTCCTGGGAGTTCCTGCATGTGAAGCCATTCCAAAACTTCCCCTTATAGCAAGAAACAGCCATGAGGGGGAAAAAAAATCTTAATTACTGCAATAAGTGGGACTGACTTTAATGAGTCAGGCTGTTTGTGAGGTCAAATTTTCCACCAGAGAGTTGACAGAGACAGAGATGAGCAAACATACTGTACTGCATTCTCGTAGTGGTTGAAGTTTTGTGATTAATTGCCATCAGCTACCTTGAATTGTTAAGGCACAGAGCACAAGGTTATTACAAGATCATGCTCTGACAGACTTTAACTCTAGACCTCTGCTTGGGTTTCTTCCACAGAAGTCAGAGAAATGTCTGTGAGAAGGAGGGATACCAAAGTTTCCCAGATCAGCAGGTCCTGAGGAGAAGAGAGCGATTCTGTGCTGGCTTATTAGACAGCCCAGGTAAGAGGCTCACTCTGGGAACTGCATTCCCATCCCATGGCACTGCAAGTACCTATACAGAAGAACAGAAAACCTTTCTGTTACTGCAGACACATTCAAGGCTAGTTGCAACTTTTCAAATTAAAAAAAAAAAAAAAAAAAAAAAAAAAAAAGCCCAGTTTTCATTTAAAAAAAAAAAAAAAACACACACCCCAGCCCTAGCTCTGAGGAGTCCAGAGCCACCTCCTGCTGGGACACCTTGCTGGAGTCACTTCCTCATGCTGTGCCGGTGACCCCTTGCATCCTCTTAGTTGCAGGATGGCAGCTCTCTCCGGGAGGCTCTCTCTGCCTTTAACGTGAAGCAGCTGTGATTTTCACCAAGGCCACTTTTCACAACACACAGAAGAGCCAGGTGAGGGCTCCTGTTGCTTATTTTGCTCCTCTGTTCCTGGCTGCATTATCTCCCACTACCTGGGCTCCTCACTGCTCATAAATGTTCCATTTAGAAGTATCCCTGGCTACAATATGAAGGTTGGTGATGTATAGCATATTCTAAAGAAAGATTTGCGTCTGTTCAAAAGCCTTCCTGACCTCGTGGCCGAAGAAGAACAAAATAATGTATTAACAAAAACACAGTTCACTGCCAAAGAAAAGGAGTTCCTGTAAGGACTGAAACAATAAATCTCCTCCGTACTGAACTCCCAGAGGGAGTATGTTGTGTTTCCTCCTGTTCTTTATCAAAGTCCCCAAAATAAGCAGGAATGGGCAGTGACTAGGCACAGTCTCTACACACCTTTTTCCATGGAGTAATTAAGGTCTGCCTCAGAGTGAGAGAGCACTCCCTGCCCAGCTGTGTAAGGGAGAGGTGACAGCACCACCACCACCAAGCATGAAGCTCTTGGGGATTGCCTTCTTTTTCCTAGCTGTACTCTGTGTTTGCACTGTAGGAGGTAAGTTCTTTGGCTTTTTTTGGATAGACTTGTCATATCTGTGGGGTGTTTTGTGAGCAAAAGCTTAGCTGTCAGTAGCTGGATGGGGGTTTTTGTCTGGTTGTTTTGTTTGGTGTTTTCCCCCCCCCCCCCCCCAGTTCAGTGATTGAAAGACTGCGTGTTGGAGAAGAAGGTACTAACTGGTAGCTGAATTATGTGTTCTGTGAAAAACTTTCCTGGCATTGTATTTTTGTGACAGCTCTCTTTCTAGGTGTCATGAAGCTCCTCAATCTGAAAGGAGTTAAAAGCAGAGGTATATTTACAAAGGTTTCCTGTTCTGTTTTTCTTCTTTCAAATAAAGCATCTTTTGTAGAGAGGGCTTTAAGAGGGGAACTGAAATATCTGTCAGATTTTGCAAATACTGCTCTTGCAAATCAAATCTATCCTGATGGATTTCCCTGGCACTATGCCAGCAATAAGTTTGGCCAAGGGTATCTCTCAGAAATTATCTTAGTTTTGCCCCCAAAGATATAGGGGTTTACAACATTTATTGAGTGTCAAATAATGAGGGATGTAAGCCTAGGGGTGATATTAGTCAGTGTGCAATATCTTTTAAAAATTATTCTCAAATGCACAGATTTAATCTAACTTTGTGGTGTTTATATGGTCACTGCACTGCTGTTTTCATTATTCTTCAGCTTGAAAGATCATGCTTTTAAAGTGGAATTAACTAGTAAAACCTGAAAGTGTGAGAGAAACTGTAACGAGGGCCAGAGACTATCATCACCTTTGTGAAAAGATACATTTGAAGTCAAATCTGCTTTTCATCTGCACCTTTACTTGCTGACCTTCTGGTGTGAATACTTATAACCAAAGCTTCCACAAATGCTTATAGATTGACTGTAAGGGGTTTTATAAATCAGAAGTTTAAAAATTGATAATACTAGATTAACATATCTAAAAAAAGTTAATCAACTTTTGCTCAGATTATGAATTAAAATCTAGAAATGTCTTTTGTGGTGTGGTTTATGCCATTGTTTGGGCTCGCTGCTGTTAAAAAAAAAAAAAAAAAACAAACTATAAAGGAGATTAAAAATAAGATTGTACCACAGAAAGAACTGCTTTTAAAACTATGTTAAGTAAGTACAAGCCCTGAGAATCTGTATTGAGGTACTATTTATTCTCTGTCTGCTACTGCTAGTAAAAATAGCCTTCCTGTCATTGTTAAACCTTTAATTTCACAACTTCTGAAAAGCAAAGTGGAGTTGGATCAAAAGGAGCATATTTAACACAACAGTCCGTAAAGCTTATCAGAAAGCAACATGCAAAGGTGGGAGGAATTCTGTCAATTTTATACAATCCTTTCTTTAAAAAGGATTTTCCCTCCTCTGCATGATATGAACGGGGCAGAACTGATGACAGTGAATAAGCAAATTTTATATAGGATACATTTGCTCTTAACAATTTCGGTTCTGTAAAAGCAGGGATTTTTTTTAATGCATTATTGCAAAGTAGACATAGTAGTCAAATTCTGTAGGTAAATTCATATTATAAAATTAAAAATATGTGTCAGGAAATTTCTAGTACGTCTCTACCTTGTGAAAGTAAATGTACGCAAAGTGGTCAGGCTTCTTCCAGACTACCCGATGCATTGAACTGTTGAGACAGAAGCAGTTTTATTGTCTGTTATGTGAGTCAGGACCAAAGTCTCTGGATCTTCACTGTTTGTGATCTCCAAAGTGTCCTGGACATCTGGGCTCTACCAGCAGGACCTTATAATCTGAAGAGAGGAATGAACGGTAAGGAGGCTGACACAGGTCTCACTCATGCTGTCTCCCTTTTTTGAGCATTATAGTCAGCAGCTAGACATTTCTCCAGTAGCTTAGAAACACTCAATATTTTAAAATTAGGCTCAGTAAAATTTAGGGAAGGTCAGATCACCCCCTGATGTTTTAATACTCTCTCTCCCAGGTTTTGGGGCAGTTTGTCTTCAAAGTTTACCAAGACAAGTAATGTGTGGGCTTGCAGCCTCTTCACATAATACATGCAAGCTTCTTGTCTTTGTATCTTTTGTATGTCATGCAGAAGTGGACAAGGGTGTTTCCACCCTGGTTAGTAAAGAATGTATCAAGTCTCCTGCTGGGCTTCCAAATTTCATGCTGGCTATGCTTTCTTGGTAATTTTCTAATTCATCTTAGGATCCTGCATCCTCACAAGTCACTAATGTTTTGGTGGGATCTACCTTCTGTCAGCAAATTACTAGAGGCTCAGTTATGTACAGATTTGGAGACCTATAGCCTCCTGACAACTTGTCCCTCCTCTCAGGCTTTTTTCAACTCTGAGAGCTAAATTACATGCTTAAAGCAGGAGTTCCTTTATGCTCATCTCAAGGTGTTCAGTGCTCCTGCCATATTACCCTGTATTCTTATCTGTTCCAAAATGTATCTCAAATAGAAATGCTTTCTGGGATGGTTCATAGCATTCCCAGCTTTAAACAACGGACAGCACTGGAATGGGTCAAGGAATATATTGCCAAATGATAGTAATCAAATATAAATGTCCTTGAGTCTTCATTAAAATGTAATTACTTTTAAAATGTGTAAAGATGAAGTTTTTTTCTTCTGAAATATGAGGGGAGAGGAATTGGCATGCGCTTACAATGTAAGTACTTAGAAGTTTCATCTTCCTGTGCTTTGGCCTTGCAATACAGCATGGCTATGGCTACACAGCACAGGAGATGTCCTCCACAAAGTGCCTGGAGCACACCACAGCTTCCTTCCCACTCAGGCACCCAGGCTTCTTTCTTGCAGAAATGATAGCAGAAAAAAGTGGGGTTGTGCTCCTCCTAGCATCGGTCTGGATGCGTTCAGGTTATGCACTCAAATGTAGGGGCTGGAACATACTGTCTCGCATTGTTAGAAGTACAGTGGGTGTGCTTATTAATGTCTGATTAGTGACCCCTGTTGACAGCTAGCAGTACCTTTCTCCAAGAGAGCTCTTGTCAAAATTGATGGCACTACAAAAAAAAAAAAAAAGGGTGCTCTTCATTTTGGAAGGGTACAAGCAAACCTTGGCATTGAGAGCCTGGATGCCACTGAAGCAATTTGGAGCTGTTTCATTACACTGTAGATCAACTCCCAAGCCCCTTCCCCATTAAGGGAATGCTGTGGAGCCTGGGACATCATCCCAATCCTACTACACAGAAGATTAATCCTGGCCACAAGGCTGATACCTTCAAAAAGTTCCATTAAACTAGGGCTCCTGTAGTGATTATATACATTTGCCACTGACTGAACTCTGTTCTTGTCGATGCTAGCTAGAGGAGATAGATAGCCTTTTTCATCTTTCATGCCCTCAGCTCACAAGCCTTCAAGTCTTTTAAAAAATTAATTTTTAAAATTAAATACTAACTAAATTGTTTTGAGCAATTAAAGCTTTTGAGCATGGTCTCCCCTCGTTCTGGGTTATTATTCATGGCTGTGCTCTGGGAGAGACCAGCAAGGCACAGACTGTCAGTTGGATCATTGTCTCATCTCTGAAAATTTGAGAAATGTGCATAGGCTTTAGATAACCATCTGCTTTTTCACACCTTTAGCTTGCCTGAACCCAAACTTTGAATGTCTTGAGAGTTTGTCTGTTGTGAAAAAAAAAGTGGTTTGGGTGTTTCCACCATTTCTAGCAGTTTGCAAGACTAGCTTTCTCAAAAATCAAATTGTAGTGCTGGAGCTTACTGTAGCCTATAATTGAGTTTGTGTTTCTGTAGAGATATTTTTTGTTTTGTTTTTTTCCACTGCTGCCACATTTCCTTCATCCATTAGAGCTTTCTCATATTGGACCAGTTTTGCCTAATGGATTTTAAAGGTGTATTTATTACTGGACAGAAGAAAAGTGCTTGCTCTAGCCCCAAACCTGAATGCTAGTTTGCTGCATTTACTGAGAATAGAAGCAGATGGCTTGATACCTGCTTGATAAGGAGATTATGATTTGCAGCCAGAATAAATGGAAACTGAATTTGAAGGGCAAGTTGCCTGCAGCACTCAGCTCCAAACCTGGGAATACATAATGCCATATAGAATGCCCAGCAAATGGTTGTCTCTTCTGAAAATTTACCAGAATGTTTTCTCTTTTATTTAGCTGTCTCTTTTATCTGGATTAAACCCTCGAGTTCTTATTAATCTTTACCCCTTTACAAATTAGGAAAAAAACATCTGCTGAGGCTTATGTTTTGGTTTGGTTTGGTGGGTTTTTTCTAAATAGGAAAGGACCTTGAATTTGGTCTCCAATTGTTTATACATCTATGTCCTGTGTGAAAAACCTGCAAAAATACAAATTAAAAATAATCTTTAAGAAACTCTTATCCTCGGGAAGTGAGTATCTTTAACTGGTGCCATTCAGTAGCCAGGCTAACTTCACAGTCTAAAGATGAGTAAGGCCCCACAGTAAAATGACACGGGAAAGACATCCTTATTACTTGTGTTCCTCATGAAGGGAGGTGGAGTGTTTGTATTTTTTGCTGAGACAACTCATGAAAGAGCCATTAATGGTTTTATTTTACAGTTCTGTAGAGACATGATGTTGGATTTGTATGTGTAGCAGCTGTTATTTCCAAATACAAGTCAAGAATTAAAGACCCAGCTCCTGTAGAAAACAAACATTTACTTTTGGTTTCAGCTAGCACTCTAAAAATAGGTGTCCCAGATTTAAACAGAAGAGTCGAAACCCTGAGTTGCACCATGTCCTGCCATGCAAGCCAGCGTCATTGTCCCAGCACCTGAGCTATCAAGTAGCGATACCTTGGCATTCATCTTGTGAAAGTGGATCCCTGGATGTTCTAACAGCGGCACGCTGTATCAGCCAGACCTACCTGCAACAGGAAAAGTGATTTGACACAATTTAATATGATGCTATCTCTACGCTGTGCCTTCCAAACCTACCTCCCCACGTGAGAAAGCTGTGCTCTGATGATCAGTTGCTGATACAATGGCTCTAAGGGAACAAAACTTGGCAGGTATGATCTGCTGGGGTTTTGTCCCCTTACAGGAGAGATAGAAAGGGGGTAGGAAGCCCTCCAATGCCACCCACACATGTATTAGAGTCAGGTCTGGAGGGGTCCAAATAAATTCCAAATAATTTTTTTTTTCTTGGCAGCCAGGCTAAACAACAGTGCCTTTCAAGCCAGACTAACTAGCTAATGCTCCAAAGCGTTATGTTTCAAACTAGTAACAGGGCAAGGATTTTCTCACTGCTTTTATGTGGAAAGTGGATGCTTGCCTGACTTCGGTACAGGTGAAAATCCTAGCCTATTAATCAATAAAGTATTTTTACAACAATTTTTAATCTCCTTTTTCCGATGGCACTAACATGCTCTTAGGTGTTAGCTGCTTGTTGTAGATAGCAATGCATCTCAGGTTGATGAAACCACAGAGCAAGTGGCACATAGTTTCGCATCATATTTATCCACTATAACCTTTCTGCCTTGTCTTATCACTCTAATGAAATTTCACATTTTGCCAGGATGGGAGCACTACACCAGCTTTGCTGTCTGAAGATTTCTACAAGATATGTAATCGTTCTAAAAAGTGCATTCAGTTTGTCTTAAGGCATGATTTCTCAGTGTGATACTAGGTTTGAGTAGTGTCAATGTAATCAAAACTTTAGGGTTAAATCAATTAAATCCCTGATTATATTAATGAGATGTTCCTGCAGATTTCTTCTTTCATAATCTTTAGCAGGAGATTAATATTGTATTTGGGCTTGACAGGTTTGGCTGTTGAAGCAACAACTGATCAGAATGGCAAAAGTTTTGGATTTTAGTTAGTCTGAGGAAAACAGTGCCAGGAGATTTACTAACCTTCCTGGCCAAGGATTCACATTATTTTCCTCTGTAGAATACCTTATGTATTTGTTGAGGCATGTTTCATTGCATGGTAATTATTTGAACTGATCAGAGCTCCGTGTATTCCTTCATTTTTTACTAGTTTTCCTACTTCTTCACATGCTCAACATTGAGTCTAGGTTTATATTTGAAATACAGTGTTGATAACCTTCTAAATGTTAATGTGTGTGGTGCTATCTATCCTAGTGTGAGGACAGTCTGAAATCATCTTTCTTTGACAGATGAATTACCCCTCCTCGTCTCAGCATGGGTTATATATCACAGCAATATAGATGATGTAAATATCAGTGTTTGCAAACTCATTCAAGGGCTGTGGAAGCAAAAATCTCACCAGAAATTTTTAGGTGAAATGTCAAAAAAGTTGAGGATTGCTCTAGCAAGAAATTAAAAATTCAAATGTTTTCACCCCCAAATACCCCATGTCACATCCAGTAGAGGGGGGCAGCTTTGGACATGATACATGGCTAATGCTTCCACTGCCATTCAAAGTCCCCAAAAGCCATAATTTGGGCCTTTTTTTTTTTTTTTTTTTTTTTTTTTTTTCTCCCAGGAATTACTGACTCTCTGAAACTTCTACCAAGTTGTCCAAACCTCATTTCCTCCTGACTCCTACAGAGGGACGTAAAAGCAGATGTCTATGTCATATTGAAAGATATGTTTGGGGCCAGGATGCAATTTGATTGTAGTTACTCATGTCTGCACAGAACTGTTAAAATCTCTTTCTGAAAACAACTGAATCCTTTGAATTATGGAGCTTTCTGGACATCCTATGGAATTTAACTCTGCTTTGCCACAAAACACATAGGTCTTGAAAATTGTAGCCAACACCAAAAGCTGGCTGCCCAGAAAATTTATTACAGTAAAGCAGCTTTAGGTTCTCTTTAGGAAGGTTTTTTTCTTGTAATAGTAGTGTATTAATATATTTACTGTGGGTCAGAAGGCAGCAAATATATTTAGCAAACTGTTGGGCTTCACTTGCAATAACCTGCTAGAGTAGTTTCCAACATGTAATAAGAGGAAGAGTGCTATGCCAAATAACCCAATCCCCGAGATGTGCCAATGACAGTAAGGGAAGGACACAGCACAGGTATCAGGAGCAAAAATCTCCTGATGCAGGACTGTTTTCTGGTTCTCTGTACATTTTATCCTGTGTAGTTCAGATGGCTTTAGAGGAATCCTTTATTTCCCCTTGCATGCCATTCCCTGTGCTAATGGAGTCACGTGGCTAGTGTGTCTTAATGCTGTTGAATTTAGGGGAAGTAGTGCACAGTTTATCTTGACTGGCTTGGTGTTGCTTTCTTATGGTGCACTGCCTGCTTCCTCCCTAATACTTTCACCTTGCATTTCCAAGAACTGGCAGAAAATACTGTTTTCAGGTGAAAAATTGAAAATGGGGATTGGAGAGCAGAAGGGATTGAGTAAGAATGGAACAACTAATTCACAATAGTTGTAACTGTCATGGGGAATAAAATTACACTGATTGCCAACAAAAGTATGTGATGTCTGTAGCTGTCCACCAACATGAGATGATCAGCTCCCAGCTCACCATGACTTCCCAGTGCACTGACTTGGACCTGGGGTTTTGACAAGCCTGAGCATCCTGAATAACGTTCTGTTCCACTGGGGAGCTGGTTATCAGCATGGGTGCTGGCGTGGCTACCGCAGCAGCTCCTGCTGCTCATTGATAGTGTAGGTCCTCAGTGCAGACCCTCTGCTTCAAGTGCTCTCCCAGTAACAACTTTGGGTTTTTTAACAGGAATACTTTGCAACATAAAGCATGTGAGAAAAGCATTTCAGTTTTGCATCTGAGCTTAGCAGTTGTATCAGATTGGTAGAAATTCAAAATAACATGAGTATTCGATTATCATGACAAGATACAGCCAAGGAGGTCTTCATCAGCTGTATGTGACAGTTACAGAAATCAGATATTTTCAAAGTATATCCCCCATCCTTGCATATAACATAACTCCAGTGAGACTGGATTCCACTTTGGGCTTGCAAAGCCCATTTGGGTCTCTCCCTTTGGGATCTTCTGTACCATTTAACCTTTGTTCTAGGCAATGTGGAAAAGATGAAGAGGGACTCAATTGAGCATGGAATTACATGAAGTATAGAAGCAATTTACACTGTTTCCGCAGAAGTTTTCTGACAGGAACAGGTTTTTGATGCTCCAGAGGCTTTCAGAGCTTTGTCAGGAACAGTGGCATGGGTGGGTGTGGCTGAAATGGGTGTCTAGGCTGATCCCGGATGTGCTAAAAATAAATACATCATAGCAGACACTGCAGCAACCCTTTCCTGAATTATACAATTAGTCATATTGCTGGAGATGCATTTGGATCACAAACATAGAGCAGAACTATGATTTTACTAACTGCTGCAGCATGTTGCAGAGGAGAGCTACCGATTGACCTGGGCTCAGCTTCCCCTCTGGCTGTTTTATATCAGCCCTACCCAAACACACTCTTTCCTGGGAAACAAAAATAGGCTTGCAAATAGCATGGTGAGGAAAAAGCTTTGTAAGTATTACTCAGAGAAGGATGTAGTTTTCTCTCTGCTTTTGGGTGGGGGTGACTTACACCAAAGCTCCTGTTCTTTCCTGTTGCAGGGGAAGGGGCTCTCTTTTTTTCTTCCACTCAGCAACGCACAATATGTAAAAAGCTCTTTCTATAGAAAACATTAAAGACATTTTCAAATTGGTTTAGCATGACTAACACAAGGGTGGTGGTGGTTTGTTTTTCAAACTATAAAATAACCCTCAGTAACTCCTACCTTTTATCTTACACGTGGACAGACAAATATATCACCATCAAAGAGTGACAATCTGGTGGCTTAAATAGCTTTAAAGGGTTTAATTAAAACCTATTAAATAGGTTTAACAAGTTTAAATAATGAGAAATGTAGAGCTTGGTGCCTTTGTCCAAGGCAGGCTGGAGTGCTGATGAGCATGCTGAGCACATTTATTATCTTATGGAGTGCAAACAATGTGCTCATCCCTCTGTAGTACACAGGAATAAAGATATCCACCAAGCTCCATGTAGGAGCGGAAAGTGCACTGAGAAAGCTTGTGATTAAAAGCTCTTGATAGGGAGTTTGCATTTCTTCTGAGTCAATAAAATAAACCATGAAACTGGCTGGTAAGTACGAGATTTCAATGTCCACACATGCAGAGAGGCAAAGCATGTTGTGGTTGGGTCGTTTCAGATACTCAATAAAACCCGGGGGGGCACTCATGCAACCCTTCTCATTACTGTTTTTGTGAAGGGGGAGTGCTCAACAACCTACCCCCATGTTAGCTGAGGCCAGTCCAGTGGCCGCTGCTTTTTCAGTAATTCTCTGTGTGGTGTGCTCCCTATGCAGGAGCTGTTTGCTGGGTGTTTTCAGCAGGTTTTGTGGAAACAGCGCCGTTTGCTTTGGGAATTAGTAAATCCCAGCAGCTGTCTGCTAGTGCTTGCTGTTGGGTCATGCTGGGCGCAGGCTGGGGCGAGCAGGAGGAGCACTGGGGCAGTGCTTGGCACCACCGCTGCATTTCCTGCCTTTCTCTCCCTTCCCGGCTGCAGAAATTGCAGCAGCCCCCACCCTTTCCTTCCTCCCCTGAGCTCTTGCTGTGGGGTGCCTCCAGCCCACCCAATCTGCATTTCCTCCGCAGAGCCCAAGTCCCACACCGCCCCAGTTGCTGCTGTCCATTCCCGGGGCCCCACAGGAGCAGCCCTGTCCCTGTTGCCCAACTACAGGGCTTTGCATTTATTCCCTAATGTCATCCTCTCTCTCCTGTTTTAAGGTGCCTTTGCCTTGTGCAGGGAGGATGCTATGCCCTTCTAGCCCAGGAGATTCTTCCTCCCTTGGTGTCTTTCCCCATGCTCCTGCCCATTTTCCTCCCACACCTTTATAGCAGGTCATCCCTGTCCTGTGACACCAGCCTGCAAACCAGGACCAGGAGCTACAGTGGAGAAGTAGAAAGTTGAGCTTAAACGTAAGATCTCAACACGTAGGATGTGTATACTATGGTTTTGGTTTGCTGCTGGAGATAGGCATGACTGAAAGGAAGGTGGCAGCTTGGCAAACAGTGGGCAGTGGGAGTCACAGGCTTCCAGCCGGTTGGCATCAGGAAGCAAAGAATGTGGCCTCTCTCCCTGCTTTATGGTTTTTAGGATCGCATGTAGTATCTGACTACATCTCACAGGGGTTTGTCTTAATTGTGACCTGTGTAATTTTGTTCAGGGTCCACACAGTCCTTCCAGTTGCTGCTGTAAAACATCTACAGTGCAGGAAATCCTGAGGAGGAAAATGGCATATGTTGCAGAAGGCTGCACTAAGAGCGTTAGCAGAAGTGGAAAAGCATTGTGAGACCAGGCTGGAAAAACGCTCTGTGATTCTAACTCGTGCTGACATTGCAGTGGAGGTAATCCAGTGTGGCACTGTTATTAGGGATACAGCTTTCCTTTCACCAGGCGCTGTCACAGTGTTGAATAGTTGTGTGCAGATGCTATTACAAACACATCTGAATGTATGCATGTGGCATGCTATGCCTTGTGTATGGCTTTAGCATACTGAAGAAATATGAAGACATGAAGGTTATGTATTTTTCTTTGAGTTTGCTTCAAATTAATGACGTCTGCAAATGGCTTTGTTTAATTTAACAACCTTTACTACACACTGTTATCAGCTCCAGGCATTCACTGGATTACATCAGAACCTTGGTTCCCATTTAAAATCTAGCTGATAGGACTATAGAGGAAAGATTTAAAGTACGAGTCCTTAAGGATTAAATGTACTAGAAAGAGTATTACTTTTATCAAATTCATTCTTTTAGAACAGAATATCTGCAGGCTTTTAATTTTTTTTTTTTTTTAATTCTGAAATGTTAAATTTGTAGACTTTGTATTTGTGATCTTAGAGGTTTTGAATAGGAAGAAAGGAGTTGATGGTTTTGAACAATATTGTTAAAATTTCACTTAAGCCTCTTCTAACAGTAATTCCCAAATGGAAGGTTTTGTGATCTGGAAGCATCTATGCTTCCTTTAGGATTTTTTGTAGTGCTTGCTGGTTTTCTAAATAATTTGCATAGTATGGGTTGGTCATTTTTAGCCAACCAATGACTAACCTATGACAAAAATTCAACACTGTTGTTTGATTTTTGGGAAGTTTCATGTCACAATTTCAGTCTTAACAAAATACTTGAGATTAAATTAAAAGTACTACAGGGAAAACTGTTCTTAAGATTTGTTGAAATACTGTAGATAAACCCCTCTGCTCTTAGAAATGTGCCTGTCTTGAACCTGCAGATTTCCTGGCAATGCGTTTCTCTAGGTAGCTCTTATTTGTGCAATTAGAATGTGGGGAGGGAAAAAGCTGCATATAGTGGAAATAAAATAAACTGCAGAAATGCAGAGGGAGTACTGAAATAATAAGTTATCTAAAATTAATCCCATTCCTTGCTCTGTCTTATGTTACACTTTTCTGCAGTATTTTCAGAGGGTTGATTCTGCACCGAACACATACTCCAGACAAATCAAAACATTGAGAAAGCTGAGATCAGTTGCAAATGCAGACGTTGCAGCTTGTATCCATATTATTACCATTCTGAAAGATCCAAATGGTAAAAACTGCAGATGCAGTTGAGATCTTGACCTGCAAATATCTGTTTCTTGCATAGCTGTTAATGCTAGAGTGTAGTGTCATTGTATGTTGCAGTTTGTAGTCCTCTAGAAAATAAGAACATACTATTATTCCTCTTTTATCAATTGGAAAATGGCACACGGGGAGTGTCTATGTGGCAAAATGCACAGAAATACCCAACCTGATCTGAATGAGGCAGATTAAGTTCCAGAAGCTCCATGTACACTAATTAAACTGTATTGTTCTACATAGACATTCCAGGGAGGATGGGGTAATCTCTACTCTGCAGTCATAGCCATTTATTTTATTTGTGATGATATATCCAGGAGACCTATAAACTGGCAAGCTCACACACTATTTATGGTAGCACAGTACTGCAGTGTGGATGCCACAGACATGTAGGAATTTGGGTAGATCCTTGGAGAACTGGCCAACACTGTATCATTACAAACCAGCCATAAGCATCGGTGGCAGCTACTTTAAAGCATCTTTATATATATCTTGGCAGAATATTACCCTGAAGTTGTGCAGAAAACTGGGCCTGGGTTTCCCAAACACTACTTGTAGCACTCTACCTTCTCCTTCTCAGCTGGAAATGCAACCTGGGCCTCTGCAAAACATTACAGAGGTAGGAAAATCCAAGAGCACCTAAATGCTAAACCTCAATAGAAGGCCTATTTCTACCTAAGGAATTGAACATTAAACCTGATCCCTAAATGAATGTATTCAGGTGCACTCGAGTTCTGTTTGGAGGGCTTGAGTAGGGTTTGAGCATTGCCTAGGACTTGGTTTTTCTCTATGCACATGGGAGCAGTGTTTGTGCAATGACTGGTTGAAGAGAGATGAACTGCTCATCTAGGCAAACCACTTTTTTTTTTTTCTTTGGAGGATGTGTGAATATTTACACAAAAATTCCAAAAGAAAAAAAGAAATTTATCTCAAGGTTTAGGGTTGAAGGTCATGAACTGAGAAAGAAAGATGGGTGAGGAGTGAAAGCAGAAATAACAAATGTGTAAGAACTACACTGGGCCTGGGGAAAGATCATATAAGAGAAAGAAGAGACGAAGCAGCAATAAATGAAAATGAAAGAGAAAACATTATGGTCAATAGAGCTCCAAGGTAAGAGTAAACAGGTTGTACACATTGTCAGGCAGCAGCTATTTATTGGGAACTCTGAGAATATTAGAACCAGCTTTTCTCACAAGGACAGCTATAACTCTCCAGAAAGGACAAAACATCAGACGAAGTCTTCCCACGGATACTGCTGGAGCAGCTGTTACAGGAGGCTCTATCACGGTCATGGGGGCTGGCAGAATTATCATTTTATTCCTGGAAAAAGATCAATATTTATTTCTGATGGTGTGGAAAGACAGAAAGCAAGAAAGCAACTTTGACTTCTCCATGACCTGTGTATAATTTCAAAGGCACAGGGTCACACAAACAACCATAATATAACATAATATACCATAAACAAACATAGTATAACCACCTGTAGATTCTGTTTTATAGCCTTGAAGCAGGGAATTAACATGTGCAGGTTTCCTCAGGACACTTTTTTGGTTATTGCTCCCAGCTACAGCCTTTTAGATATTGCTTTGGTTTTGAGTGGGAATATCTTACGTCGTCATCAGGAAAATGGTTCAAACACTAGCTTCTGGCTGTTACACCATCAGTTTGACACAGGCACCAAAATCCTGTAAAGTTTCTAGTCCAAATTTCCCTTGTCCATTACCTCTAGTTTCATCCTCAGTGGACGTAATGAGAAGTTTATTCCTTTGTTGCAGCCCCTCACCTACTTGAGTGACATTATCATGCATTCCATTGCTCTTTCCTTCTCTGGGCTAAACAAATACAATTTTTGCAATCCTTCCTGAGAGGTCATTTTTTTCAAGAATCCTGATGATTTTTATGGTTCTCCATTAACCTTCCTGCTCCAGGCATCCACACCCTTCTCAACACCCTTCCAAAGCTGGACCACGTACTTCAGCTGTGGCCTAAGCAGTGCTCATCTGAATGAAGGGATTTTAATATGAATTTATGGTCCTGTCTACCTACTGCAAGATCAAATGAAAAAAATGAGACCATTTCACTCACTATTTCTGTAATGATAGTTACTTTTCCATAAAAATAATTTCTTTTAAAAATCACATACTGATGCCAAAGCAGACAGCACTGAAATTCAGCAATTCATGTACTGAACAGAATCAATGTATATTTTGAACAATCTATTAATCTCTAAAAATGTTTTTGTTTTGACTTATTGGCATTCACTTTTGTATTAGCTGTTTCATGTGGTGTTTTAAACTTAGTGGCTTGTGCCCTGTAGTATTCTGTAATGTATAAACAGAACTACTGATGTAATATCACACATTAATTTCTGCTTTTTTTCTGTCTTGATTATATCAATAGCAGGCACCTAATTAACACAAGGTCAAAGCCTGCTTATCTCAGTCTTCCCAGTGTAAAGGTAAAAATAATGTGAGAGAGAGAGGAAAAAATTATGAGAGCTCCAAGCTCAGACCTCTAAAGCTGCAGTTTGAAGACAACTGGCTGTTGGTCAGTCCTGGCTAAATTCAGGGACACCTTCTGAATTTTAAAAAAGGAAGTTCAGTGTTTCAGTTCTTTCATTTTGAAATCATGTCTGAAGACGAGATACAAATGATTATACTGTTGCTTTAATTTTACAACAAATGTACCGTTTAAATCTAAGCCAGAAAAGACAATAAAGGGAAATTCTGTGAACCTGAAAAAAAAAACCCACACAAAACAACCCAGCAGTTACAGGTTTTTTCATTTTGGCCTTGTGGCCATAGGTCAAATGTTTTTTGAGCTCTTCTTAATTCCTTTTTATTTTTCCCTGACACCCTTATTGTCTTACTGTCTCTGGGCCTTCCTGCCCTTCTCCTCTCATCTTCCTGTCCTGTTATTTTTCTCCCAGTTCTGATTTCTTCTCACCTTGTTATCTACTTTTAGTCCTGTGTTTGTTTGTTGTTTTTGTTTTGTTTGGTTGTTTTTTTTTTTTTTTTCTTTTTGGATCTTACCACCACCACCATCATCCCTTTATTCAGCCCAGTGTCATGTCTGAGCACCTTTTAGTTCTGCATGTGTTCTCCAGACACAAGGGTGCTCCATCACAGGTCACTTACACTCTTTTGGCTGAGTTTATTGCTAGCAAGCATGGCAAATGGGAGGGGTTTGTGTGTGGGAGCAATTGCTGAGTAGATTTTGGCTACTCCCACATAAGAGTACAGTGAGGTGCTCTTATCAAAGGGATCACTGCATCTAAATTTGCTGAAAACTATGCAAATGTAACTACTTGCTTGTCCATCAGCCGAGGCTGCTGCCAACCTGACCTGAGCAGACAAATGAATCTTTCTGTCTCTTTGTGTAGCAACAGTCTCTAATGGGCCGAAGTTCTTTGCCCAATCATTTTTGATCTCTTGCTTTCATCCCTTATATATTCTCCTTAGTCACAACTTAATATGGAAAATAAGAGCATAATAAGTCACCAGTTCTATCTCTTCTTTTAATCAACCAGTTCCTCCCAAATCCTGGTAAGTTTGAAGCATTTTTGCATGTTGCTTTCAACTTGTTTTTAAAGTATACTTAATTATCCACCATTTTAAGAAAACAATTCCTAAAATTCTACTTTATTTTGCTCCACTAATCAAATTTACCTTAGTTTCTCTCTAGCCTGTGATAAAATCAGCAAATTGTGAATCATAACAAAACTGTGACTTAAACCCTCAATTTTTTTAGCTCTGAGGGAATCTCGGCCTATCAACATGGCTATTAAATGGAACGCCATGAATATTCTGAGATGAATATTCTATGAGTTGAATTATGAGATGAATATTCTAAGTATTGCAATGGGCTTTCCACAAAGTCATGCTGAGTTAGGGGAAGACTGAATTAGGGAATGATCTAACTGGCCAGCTAGTACATTTAGCTGGTGTTACAGACATGGCAGTTACTGAGAGATGTGATAACAAACCATATGAAATGTAGGCACTGTTGAAAAAACATTCTGTTTTAGTGCTGTGGCCTTGTGGTGTGGGGAATTACAGGAGCTTTGTCAGCAGCTCTTAATGAAAATTAAGAGACAGAAAAATGGTCGTTGTTTAGGGAAACAAGATTGCTTTGTGGTCTATTTGGATAAAATCTATTTTCAGAGTATTTCAAGTGTGGGTTATGAAACATTCTGACTGGATAGCTAAATGAGAGGAAAACCAGTATTTTAAATGCAGTGTGCAAGGGGCTGTGCATAGCCTGACTGTATTCATGTGTGCCGGGGAGTACGGCTGGGGCAGCAGCGGGCCCATAGGGAACTGATTTAATTTGATATGGGATATCAAACTGAGCCAGCACGTGCTGTGACAAAGCATTGCGAAGGCATCAGCATACCTAGAAAAGATATCCAAAAAAGTGGGGCTCACTGGGAAGGGGCAACTTCCCAGCTGAGACACATCAGAAATACACAGGTGCAAAGAGGGCTGATAACACCTTATACTGCTTGAAGAGGAGTTGTAAGGGCTCATCTGACTAGATCTTACTTAATATGTGCCCACAGAGATCCTGCAATTGTATTATGTTTTGGTTTATTTTTTTCCAGGTTAGATCTGTGACTCTGGCAGGCCTCCGGTGGTGCTCGTGAAATGTTAATCGGAGCGCAGCATGCTGAGCAAAGGGAACAAAGCTGACTGTTCTGCCCTGTAGCCAAAAAAAGAGAGAATGCCAGCAGATATTACCATGAATGGAGTCACACAAGAATAGTGACATGCTGTCCTGACTCAGTTTTGCGATATCTGTATTACAGCATGCTAATGCAGCATGACAGGATGTCACGCTCCAAACCTGAAAGCACTGGGGGATTAGTCTGTGCCATTTGGCTTTCCCATTCTGTCACAGAGCTGATCTCTTCCTCCCCAGATGTACCCATCCTTCTCTCATAGCTATGTAAAATGGTTGAGAAATAACACTGTTTCTGTTTTTTCACCCCCTTCCAAGCCCTGCCTAACTTCTTTTAGTAGAAAAATATGAACACCCCAGCAACAAGACTGAAAACCTAATCTGAAGCCAAAACTTTAGTTGAGTTACGCTGTTACAACTTTTTGGTGCAGCCAGAAAGTATAGAAATTATTTTGCTTTTAGTTTGGTGGGGTTTGTTTTTGTTTTGTTTTTTTTTTTTTTTTGTTGGGTTTTTTGTTTGTTTGTTTGTTTGTTTGTTTTTCCAATGTTTTGTTTGTTTTGCAGTATTAGCAGCTGAAAGTCTCCAACCTGACCTAGGATTTTTAAGACTGGCATAATTTACTAGAGTAAATTCCCAACAGCTGGAGCACTGCCTTGAGGGCAATGGGGAAAGTCAGTCGTTTCTTGACCTGGTATTTCATGAGCCATGCCCTGTGAATTCTCCTCTTCCACTCAAATACAGGGATGACACTGAAAATCCTTCCTGAAGTGCTTGTACTAGCCAAGGCAGGAGAATGGGTGCTTACTCCTGCAGCCAGTTATTTTAGTTAATCCTCTACCCTGAAGACCCAGAGTAGCTGTGGTTGTGCTCGAGGAGAGGAGAAGCTAGGAAAACACCTTTAATTGCTCCATTTTTTTCCCCCAACTAGTCTTAGAGACTCTACTACCTGTCAGGAAACAACCCACAGCCCAAGGAGGGAGGCCACAGCAGTTGCTCCCTGTTACAGCAGTGAAGGCAAAGCTAAGAGATTTAGGATACAGCTTGAAAACATTGCTAGCAGTTTATATGATTTCATTGCTTCTGCTAATCAGCTTCTTGATTTTCCAGGAAAGTCCTTGCTGCTCTCTGCCTTATATGCCTATGCAGTGCTACGTAGGTTTGGAAGGTGGCTGAAGTAATATAATTCTTTCTGTGTTTATTTCAGAAGATGGTATTCCAAACAGTACCGTCAGTGCAAATGTTTCTACATCAACATCAAAGTCTGGTAAGAGTTCAAATTCACTGTTATCTGGTATTCTGAAGCTCCCATTGCCTACTTAGCTTTCGACTTTTCCAACTTCTGGGAGAAATCAGGTGAATTATTTAACGTAAGGTGATTGTAGACCAATGTATTTCCCTGGGCCTCTTACAAAACTCTGTTGAGAAGGAAGAATTGAGGGATCTTAGTAAGGAGAGGTGTCATGGTTTGAGCCCAGAGGGCAAGTGAGCACAAAGCAGCCATTCACTCACCCTTTCCCTCCCAGCGCTGAGCAGAAAATGAAGGAAAAAAAGGCTCATGAATCGAGATAGGAACAGTGAGGAGTGGCTCACCCATTATGGTCACAGGCAAAAGTCAGACTCCTTAAGGGAAGAAAAAGAACATCGCTTTAATTCAAACACAAACAAAAACAACACTTAACAGACAAGGTGGGACAGTGAGAAGCAAAACCACACCCAAAACCCACCCCCCCACACTCCTCCCAGACTCAGCTCTGCTGCCGATCTCTCTCCCTCCTGCCCCCAGTCGTGCAGGGGGCAGGGGATGGGGGTTACAGTCAGCTCACCACTCCTTCCTTCTCAGGAGGTGGGGTGAATGCTGCACGTTTCTCCCCCCGCTCCACATAGCTTCCCTCTCACTGGAGACAGTCATCCATGAACCTTCTCTGGTGTGAGTCCTCCACACAGGATGCAGCCATTCCCATGCTGATCTGGCGTGGGTCACCCCTACGTGTTGCAGTCCTCCCAGTGCCAAACTACAGCAGTGGGGGCCGCTTCTCCCCTCAGAGTCCCTGCTTCCTTTACGTGCAGCCACCTGTCCTGGTGTGGGCTCCTCCACGGGCTTCAGGTCAGCCTCTGCTCCACCATGGACCCATGGGTGGCAGTGGGGGCAGCCCTACTGTCTCACCACAGGATACAGGGGGGGTTCTTCTCTGGCATATCTCACCCCTTCTTCTTCCTCCCTTCTACTGACCTCGGTGTTCACATAGGTGTCCTTCTTGTAACTCCTCTACACAAATCCCAACCCCCTCTCACGTTCCTCTTCTTAAATATGTCATCGCAGAAGTGCAGCCACCATCACTAATTGGCTCAGCCCTGGCCAGAGGCGGGTCCAACTTGGAGCCAGGGGAGCTTTTGAGAAGCTTCTCACAGGGACCACAGCTGTAGCCCCCTCCCCCTCTACCAAAAACCCCGCCACAGAAACCCAGCACAGGAGGGGTTAATTTGAGCAGGCTGCATTTTTTGTTTCAGGTGAAAAAGGCTGAAATTCTGTGAGTTCCTATGCTCTCAAGGAGCGGTTCAAGTGTGATCAGATATTAAGAAATTAGCTAAGACTCATAGTTCAGGAGGTTGTCAGATTGAGAATAATTTGGGAAACAGCATCAGTTAAGGGATATGGCAGCAGCAGGTCGCTGATTTGATGGGTGTAGGGTGACAGAACAGGACGTGGACTTCAATAGTAAAGAATTATACAATATATGCCAATGTTAGGCCCCAGTTAATAGGAGAGAATATATGCACAATGCTGTCATTTGCAAAAATGCCACTGATAACTTCTTGAAACCATTGATGTCAATATTCACTTTTGGGGCTAAGGGGGTGGCACCAGTGTCCTCAGTTTCAAAAGCTGCATTCTCTCTCTGTCTCTGCTTCACATGGTAAAAATCTGTGATTCTGGTTTACAACTTCAACTGACACATTCAGTTCTCTTTATCATGTAGCTTTGTAGTTATGAAAAAGCAATATTGATCATATTTCATTCATGTGAGCTAAATATCAACTCCTTTGTTAGTTTGAATATTGAAGGCTGCTACATTTAATAAGTGATGCATATGAGAGAAGAAAACTTGGACACAGGATTCTATTTTTTGGTAACTGTTGATAGTAATGAGTCTGTCTGGAGCTGAGAGCACTGAGATGATTATGATGTATACGCTTGCAGTGCTAGTAATGGAGGTGAATAAGATGCAGCCAGGGGAAGAATGCATATGTTATGTTTTTTACAGCAGAAGATTTAGTCCTTTTCAAATTGCGTTGCAGTTCTTTTATGTTTCAAAAACCCTGATGTTCATGTCTGTTTCAGAGACATTTCATAAAGGCCCAACACCTCACAGTGAATGAGCTCTTCAAATGCTTCACGGAAATATCTCTTGCAGCTTTTTTGTCACAGAAGGGAAAGCAGTATTGTTATTTATGCCTATAAGAAAAGCATCAGAAGCCCACTATGAGATTAAAGCACTTTGTGGGTGTGGAGCAAACTCCCAAGGAGGTCCATTCTTTGAGGCACCGCTATTCTAGGTGAACAGCCAGCAAACTGAGAGCAGCGGAAGACAATATAAGTTATATTTTAAAAGTTCTTGTGTGAACATTGCATTTAGAAGTACTCAAGTCATGTGAGGGAAAATGGCATGTCACATCATGATTTGTTCCTGTTCTTTCATGTATCACACCTATGCAAAGTGCTAGAAGAGGTAGTAGGACACATGTTGGGTTGTTGTCAGGGATATAAGTGAGTCTCTGTAGCTGACAGTAGCATTTTCTGTTTGTATGAGATTACAGAAGTGAAAGCTGGGCTCTTAAAATGATTAGTTATGGGGGTTTTAGCCCAGATTCCTCAGCAGCAATTTGGCCAGTCCATTCCCTTGAGCATGTGCGAGGAGCACATAGGACCTGCAGTATGCCATCCATGCACACGCTGATTTAAACCTTGCTATTGCCTTAGTGATGTTTGGGCAACTGTGCTCCCCTCTTTCTGTACCAGCAGCAGCTGGAAGTGATCCCTGCTGCCTGAGGGAGCCCCTTCCTCTCCCCCCAGCCTCCAAATCTCACCTCTCTGGAGGAGAGAACTACCAGGAGTCACCTTGCAAAGGGCACCAAGTTCACCCCAGATAACATCACTTACTAGAAAATCCTACTCATTTCATCCACAGTGTCCTAAGCTTTGCTTCAGACCCCAGAGGAAGGCCTCTCGGGTGCTCTTTTTTCTCCAGAAATATGGGTGTAGAGGAAGAGGGTCTGGGAAAGCTAGCCAAAGAAAGACTCAAGCGGGGCTTGAGGTGGACAGCAGAGAGGAGTAGAAAAAATTTCAGAGAGTCCCTTCCCCTTCAGTTCTTTACCTGTAATATATAAGTTGTGTTCCTATGTGTCACTCACACTTCTGGGGAGTTTACATCCCTCCTCCTATTAAACAGGTATGCAGCAAAGTGCTGGTCTGCAGTCTAGTCCAGCATCAGTGAACCCATCTATCCATGCCAGGCTCCTTTCCTCTTCCCTTGGAAGCCATGCCAAGCACCTCTGTATAACTCCCAAAGAGCATAGGCCTCTTCCTTAGGGGATGGCTGGAAGGTACAGCTGCTAACTTTCAGTGGGCAACTTGTGGATTGTCCACAGGCCAAACCTTCCCTCCGATACCAACCCTACGCACTTTGAATCCTCTTTAAAAAATGTGTGGGTAAGAAAGGTCTGTAAGGGTCAGACTTTAAACAGAAATTCACTGCCTTTGTGAGAAAAGGCAGCTAGAGGTATGTGATGTTTATTTACGCGTGGTAAAATAAATCAATAAAGATGTGAATGCCTTTCTTGCAGTAATGGAATCTGTGAATGCAACAACTTTACAAGCAAACACAGTGGAAGTGTCAGTGCTGACGACAACTGCAGTCATAGCTACAAATGAATCCATCACAAGCAGTAAGTGAAAATTTATTTGAGCTAATTGTTGATGTTGTTCCAGTGGTTGTCCGGGAAATCAAGCAGCAGTGCCTTTTGGCTTGGGAACTTGTTTTACAGATAGTGAACTCTTTGGTGAAACCTCGCAGGTGTGCACAGAAGCTGGTCAGGCTCAAGGCAGCTCCAAGCCAGGTCTTGTAACTGCTCTATCTATCATAAGTTTGTCTTCAGTGGGATGACCCACCTGTGGGACAGGGAGTGGCTTTCTCTGCAGTAAAGGGAGTGCTGTCCCTGTTGATCTTCAATTTAAGTGAAATCTTCTTTTGCTAATTTAAAAGTAGGCTGCAAGCAAGGCAGTAGATGTTTTGTGTGTGTGCATATGTGTGTATACAAATTTAAGGAAATAATTTTAATGTTGTTCCTTTATTAGACTCCACACCTTCTTCACCTAATGCTACACAACAAATAACACAAAGTACAACAACACAAGCACCAGTAAAAGTGACCGCTACATCAGCAGATACAAGTGACAGCACAACAAACAGTAAGTGGTAATTTCATTGAGCCATTTCTGATTCATTGTATGCCATCTTTCTGCAAAACAGTACGGAGCAATAAAAGGAGGTTAAAAAGCATAGTTTGGGTTATGAATTTGGAGGTTTGGGGAAGCAGAGCTATTCATCCTACCATATTACGTATCTTTAATGAATATTACCCTAGAACCTTACACAAAGAATATCATACCTTTAATTTGTAGTGAAGATGATCTGAAGCCATTACACAGGATTTTAATCTCCCTGTAATTGGGAGAGATGTACTGGGGAGGTTTTTAATTTTTATTTTCCTCTGTGGTGTTTTGGTTTTTTTAATAAGTATTTAATCAAAAATAAATTATTCTATGTGATCAGAGTGGTGTCAGAACAACCTCCTTTCTTTATTTTTATATATGTTACAATGCTACAGTTAATTATATTCTATATTATTATGAGTCACAGTACTGAAAGCAGAGATGTGGTACTAATTACCCTGCATCAATTTTAGGAAATACTTTTGTTGCCCATAAATCTTCAGAATAACATGTATGTTGGCCCAGCACATCAGGTTGGATTCTAGAAAAATAAAATGAATAAATAAAAAATCCCATGTATCCAGCAAGTAGCTTGATTAATTTAAACAAGTATAACAACATTCAAAAGGAGCTCAGTAAACTTAAGATGAAATTCAGTCTTCCTCTTTTGTCTATGAACTGCATTGTAAATGTTTGCTTACAAAAGACTGTAAATGTCCTTTGCTGAATCGGAGCTTTGAAATACACCATTTTTTATATTTAATTGACTCAAAAATTAAAAATTAAATACTCGAGATATTTAAATCAGCAGTCAGTGTTGCACCAGTGATTTCAGAATTGATATTTAGAGCCTACTGAACTGTGAGAAATGATTGGAATTTGAATTCTTTTCCCTTGGTTTCCTTGCCTACAAAGGGACTCCTATGAAACGGTCTGCATGCTTTCTTTGTGCAAATTCTCCTCTAAAGCCACCCCTCATGAACCTGAGCCTGCTAAGCTCCCTGGAGAGCAATCACCCTTTCACTTATGGTTACATCTTCTACTGATGCAGCTTTCCCGCTGAGCTTGGTGTAGGGAGCAGTCTGATTGTCAGCCTTCAGGTCTTTTGGGTTTTGGCTTGGCTTTTAAATGCCAGTATTGGTGAGTCACAAAATACAGTTTGGCCAATGCACAAGCTGCTGAAATGATACCGAAGGCCACAAACAGTCTTTTTAAGCTTGCATCTGTGACCCTGTGGGCCTGTCAGAAGCCCGTGGCATGGTGCATCGCATTACGGATGCAATTCCTAGTCCTTTCGGCTTGGTGGAGGTTCCTGGCTTGTGCGTGCCTGAGCGGCACAGCCACCTGGAACTAAGGCTTCATGACAGGTAGAGCTCTCAGCAGGGGAAGGAAAGCTAACAAGGAAAAGCATGCCTGCCAGTGCAGCTTAGCTCCAGCCACTGCTCTGCACTGATGCCCTGAAAATCTGGTGCAGGGGGCACAATGGTGCTGGAGGTACAGTGGATGTGGGTGTGAAGGTTTCACCAATGCGCTTCCTTTCTATTCCTCTTGTGTTCTCTTCCCACCAGCTAGAGTTCAGTCCCTAGTTGCTTGGGCTGTGATTTGTTTTTAAACTTCCTCATTTAAGCCAAAAAACAACCCCCAAAATTGTGATAAAAATGGTTGGCATACAAGCCTCGGAACAGGGTTTACCTGCCTCTCACTACCCTTTGTAAAAGGAAAATTAAAGAAGACATTGGGAACTGTCCTACATTAAAAGACTTTGTATTTTCTTTCAATGTTAAGTAATATTTGGAAAAACTGTGTATGTGAAAATGAATTTTTGTGGGTTTTAAAACAAAATTCTGGTCTACCTTTCAAGAAAGTCATAGCCTTGGCTTCAACACAAAGGAGTGTGACAGGGCACAAGGTAGTGGCTTTGGGTCAAGGCATGGCACGGGAGCTGTGCAGATGTGTGGCCAGCCCTTGCAGAAACCCCACAAATCCCTCAACCACCATCTGGCTGCTGGCTACAGCCATCTCTCCATTTCCACCCCACATGTTGGCACAGTGAGGCGCCGCTGGCTTCACTGCATCCTCCCAGTCCCTGCCAGCACCCCCAGCAGCAGCGCAGGGCTGGGGGACTTGCGCTCCCTGAAGTGAGCACAGGCATAGGAAGACTTCTGCTCTCAAAATGGACAGGAGGTGAAAGCTATCTACTCTCTCTTACTCTTTTTCACTAGCACTCAATTCTCCCCCCTTTGGGCTGTCTGCATGCGACTGAGGCAGAAATCGGTGGTGTCTTTATGACACGTCAAAATTTACCTTTACTACACCTGGGTTTTAATACAAAGCAGGCACCTCAGTTATTTTGTAATGGAGGCCATCACTTTCTGCTTCAATCCCTACTAAAAGCTTCAGTGAATGGTCACATTCAAACAGCAGAGATTTGACAGGGCTTCCTGTCTCTGCTGCAATTTCTGTGGCTGCTGTCACCTTTTATTACAGATTCAGGAAAAGCCCCCAGTGCTCCATATGCTGTGAAATCATGCAAACGATTTTATTAAAAAAAAAAAAAAAAAAAGTCTTAAGTATTCTTTCCCTCTGAAGGCCATAAGTACAATCTCTTCCTCTTTGCCCTCCTACCCTGTTTATTATATTGGAAGCCAGCAATTAGACTTGTCTCCTTAACCTTCTTATTTATTAGTATAAGGGGTCAAATCCAATAGTTCACATTTAGCCAGACAGTGACCTCACTTGTGCTGTCCAGCCCCCAAAACAAGAATTATATGGTGCCACACTACAGCAAGTTGCATCTGCAACCAGGATTTCACATCTTAGAACATCTGAAGTTATCAAAGAGAACACAAAATGAAATGCAACAAAAGATTATGCTCTTCCTTCCTTGGATATGGAGCAAGCATCTTATGCAAGGTCAGTGCTCAAGGTATTAAATTACAAGTAAGAGTGGATTTTTGGCTGTTGTGTTTTTGGTTTATCTCATGCCAGTCTTCTGGATGATGATATATCATGATGCAATAAAATACTAAATATTGAAAAGTAAGAAAAGGAAAGAGTGGAGGATAAACTTTTTCTCTTTTTATCAAACTACTGGTAATTAAGAAGGAAGCTCTACTTCAGTAATACTACTGGAAGAGGGTTATGGTAACATGTATTGCTCAGTTGTCCTCAGGTCTTTACAGCATGCTATAGGTAAACACTGAGTATAGTTGACTGCTGAGACATGTTAGACAGGGAGATGTTTTAAAATATATGTTTTTAAATACTTGGGGTTTTTTGCCTACCAGAAAATGTAAAGCTGGTAGACAGAGAACACAATCAGCTATGGCTGTAAACATTAAAACTGAGATCCACTTGGTTACCTCCCTAGCCAATTTTCATTCCTTGGAATGGGAGTGAAGTTGCGTTGGTTTTGCTTCACTGGGATTTTTCAAAGCTTTCATGAATGCATTAGTTAATGCAAATGGTTTCTCAAGCTATTGATTACAGGGGCGAGTCCTGTATGTGTGTTTATGCTAAAGATAGGAGCTCAAGGGAGAAGGTTTATTCTTCCATCCAACAAAGCCCTCATGCTGGCATTTTAATGTGGTTTGGATGCAGCTCCTTCTGCCCTGTAAAGTTGTTTCCTTGATTCATTGATTGGCCAAGTAAGGTTTTAACACGTGTACAGATGTCTATATTGTTAGCAGTGCATAGAAAATAAGCAGAGTATTTGCTGCTTACTTGAAGCATCTCATGATGTCAAATCTAGTTTACAGCCTGCTGTAAATAAAATCTAAAGTACTGGGTGGGAAATATCAAAATATATGTGGATTATACATAGGTTAAGCAGAAAATCATGCTAAGATCAAGTGAGAATATGTATTGAATTTCAGCTGGTTAAAGAAAACGAAGGCTTTTCAGAGCACAAAGAGTAAGGAAATACCTGAGGCTCAGACAGCAGCTTTGCTGAGCAGCTTCAGGTTCCCTGTTGTTGATTATCCCTTTGACAAATATGTGTTAACACACTGTCATTTATCTTATCAAAATATCAGCAGGGAGAGCTGCATCACCACCAGGGAGTTCTGCCACTGCAGCAATCATCCCCATTCGGACAGCTATTTTACAATTTTTACTGCTTTACCATTTTTATTCATAATCAGCTGTTGACAACAAATGCATTAACTGATGATGTAAGTGCTTTTGCAGCAGCAGCAACCTCCCTCCTCTGCTGTGCTGCTCTTCTGTGAGCCCAGGCCTCCCCCTGCCAGGCAGGCAGAAATCTTTGCTGCAGCTGGCTGAGCTGGAGCGTGATGAATTACTGCAGCGATGTGTCAGTGGGGATGGCAGGACTGAGTCACCGTGTGCCCGCGCAGGGTCCCCCACCTGTTCCCGTGCAGAGCACGGGCACTGCAGTGGGGACTTGCACTGTCTCCTCCTGTTGAGATCAAATTAAACCTCGCATAGATACGAGTTACGGGATTTATCAGAAAGGCAGATTTCTAGCAGGCGTACTGTGCTGTCAGTGCTGCCGTCGTGCACGCGAGCAGCGGCTGGATGTGGATGCTTCTGTTCCCATCGGCTTTGGCACAGAAGCTATTCGATCTGCTAAATGTGTTGACGGTAGAGCCTGTGTTGTGTATTAGGCGTAAAGCTTGGATGCATCTTAAAAGCTACTTCAAAGCCACAATTAATCAGAAAACTGGTATGCTAGGATTTAATCTTATAGTAGTACAGTGGAATTAAGGGAACTTTCCCTGCCGGGTTGCATTTTTCATCTTGGACGTGGTGAAAACTGGCACGCAGACTTTTGCACTGCAGCATGTTTACTTCACCTCTTGACATTAGGAGCAGGGAGCCTTTTCTGCAGTCTGCTGAAATAAATGCAACAAGCTTCATGCCAAGACTTAGGTAAAGGTGTGAGTCATACCTGGTGCTACCTGAGTCACAGGAATAATCGAACCCAGGCTGAATTAAAAAAAAATTAAATGGCAGTGCTGTTATCCCTCCCCTCCTGATCCCCCACTGAGGCATATCCAGCGCACAGCCCGTGTTCCCAAGAACAATCTGTTCTCACAGCTCCCAAACACAAGAGGAGCACCCGGGGCTGGGCTGCTGCCAGGACTGATAGGATGCCTGGAACGTATGATCCCTACGAGAAAACAGCTCTCCGTGGGGTTACAAGGCAACTGGCTGCCTCCCTCCTGATCTCTCCCACACACCTGATTGTGTATTTGTGTTCTAATGTCTCTGCACTGGAAGGCTTACTGTTATTCTGCCTTACTTTTCATTCTCCCATGCAATCTTTCACTAACTTATGATAAAAAGGCCACAAGATGGTGGCTGTTACAAGTCCATGCATCTTAAAGGGAGAGGGAAGTTCTTTGGTTTTTTTTTTTTTTTTTTTTTTTTGTAATTGAACCTATATGGGGCTTATTTTTTTTTTTTATATAATTGAACCTATATTAAAAATCAACATCTAAAATTTGAGTCTGAAGCAACCACAGTAAGAACCAAAAGTGGAAAAAGTTTGCTTTTAAGCATTCATTCGAGGCTTCTATGATGAGAATGCAGGAATTATTTAAGTTCTCAGACCCTTGTGTTATAGTGTAGTGAAAAATGAGGCAGAGAGGCTTTTTACACTCAGCTCTACTGCAGATTAGGCTTGCATATTGAAAGGGTACAATGCTGAGGTTTCTGGAAGGAGCTGAGAGTGAAATTATGCTTCTCATCACTAGAGTCTCCATGACAGTTTTAGGCATTTGAGCTTGTTTTGCATAATTTTCAGTATGGTTTCCTTCCATGCCTCGACATTCAGAGATACCATTCTGGACTGTCGAACTCCTCTCAGTTTCCAAAGCTGTATGAATGCCCTGACTCTGGTGGCTTCAACTCACTTTCTTAGCTCATTGATTTCTGAAGCTTGCCTCTCCATGGTATTGCACTTAATAAACAAGAGGGGAAGGGAAGGTCCAAATTAAATGTTTGTAGTGGTAGAACTGGGAGCTTTAGGTGTTGTTTGTTGGGGGTTTTTTTTTTGTTTTTTTTTTTTTCCTCCTGATAAAAGTGTTCTTTGAGGGGCCAAACTGGAGAGTATCTGAATAAAGCATGTGATGAAGCATTCCTCAAGATTCACATGTCAAGTGTACATGATGTAGCACTCATTTGACTAAAGCATGTATTAAAGTTGTTTTAGTTCCAGTGTTTGAAATTCATATGGAGAGGCACTGAAAACAGTTTACAGCTCAGTCACATCTCTGATTTATATCAGAAAGGAAGTATAAGGTTACTCTTGGTCACCCCTATGTTTTATTCAGTAGGCACTGTCTTGACTGTTATGCTCAGGCTTGAACATAAACATAGGAATTATCAGCTGTGCTGGAACAGCTTAAATTCTTTCTTGTCATTTGGTGACCTTCAGTTCCACGGGCTCAGGTGGTGCCCTGCACCATCATCTTAGACTCAACTTAGGCCACAAATCTTCTCACACAGATGGCCTTGATCCTCTATTGACTGTGTGAAAGCAGAACCAAGACACTTTATTTTTTCATACATTAATTTCCAGAAATATATTATTTCCTAGGATTTAACAGCACAGAATTAAATAATTAACTCTGTGCTTAATTAAAATCCCTAAAACTTTTTACAATATCACATTACGTGACAGTTGTGGCTGAAGCTTGCTTTTTTTAATTATTTTTTTTAAAACTAAGGTTAAAGATAGAGGGCAGTAAGCAAGCTTCTCTCTTCCACTCATGTTGATCTTGGTGCAAGACTGTCTAGTTATTCTGGGCTCCCAAGCCAGAGTTTTAGGCTGTCTTCTGGCACAGATGCAAGGCTGTTTCAGATGCTAGGATGTGCTTTAAAGATGTCTCAACTATGCCAGTAGTAACAACTCCATAGGGATATTTTGCCACTTGACAAACAGTTACCAGAGGCTGTAATGCTTTCTGACCTTAAGTCTTTTCTATGATGGTGGGAGTTTGTCTGAGGGACGGTCCGGGATCTAAGACAATACTTATACAGGTGTATCTTATCCAAACATCTGTCTTATTTCCAGCTACACAAGCAAGTGGAACACAGCTGGCACAAAATGTGAGTTTGGATGCTCTGTCTACTGAGGGGTGGTCTTTTTCTTCTGCAGTCTCTCTACAGAAAACAACTTCTGCTCCTGGAACCTCAGGTAAGTCTTGAAAACATACACTCTATTTTCCCATTCAAATAGTTTAAAAGATGCAAATAATTTTGAATCTCTTCATTTGTTGTGCATTGTCCTGGAATGAGGGCCACCTCCTCACTCATGCAGGGTATGCTGTGTCCATGTCATCTAGCTATGGAAGTTATCCTGAGTGATGGGTGAACTTCAAAACATTCAGCTGGGGTAGTCAATGTCATTACAGAAGGATAAAAATTACAAAAGATAATAGCAATCTTTATATATGCTGTATGTGGTCATTGTGTAGCATTGACTGCCAGAGGAGGTCATCAAGATAAATTCTCTGGCTGCAAAGCAAAGGAGACAAAGGAGAAAACAGCTATAATTTTTACAACTGTTAATAAATCTGGAGGGCAAGTTAATGCATATTACAGACTAAATGACACTGTTCAAAGTACAACATGGTTACATGTAAGGTCAAAAATATATTAATTCTTCCCAACTCAAGTCCAGTTTTATTGGTTTTCTGTGTGTGTTTTGATGTATTTATCCACTAAGGAACACTGTGGTGAATGTAAATGCCAGGTTACATGAGTGATCATTTATTATGCTTCTAGCTGGCTTAATTTTCCTAGATTTTGAAGAACCACTTATTCAGGTTTTCTTAAGGTCTCCTGAGCTTTCACTTCACTCAGTACTTACTTTCAGCTACATGTATGTAAATTCAATAAGGACACTGACTTTGTGTATCCCAATTATTATTGTTTAACATTCTCCAAGGGATACAAGACTCTTTTTACAACCTCTGGATTGTGTTTGTGGGAGATAAGCATGCACATGTACTGTGATTTTTCTTCATAGACGATACTGGATATAAAAGTGGAGTAGTATCATATGCTCAGTTCACACTGAAATGCTTAGAAGCATGAAAAAAGATATAATAATATACATTTTAAGGAAGTTGGGATTTTTTCATTTTTAATCCATGGCCACTGATTTAGGGAGGATTCTTTGCAATTTTTTCAGTAAGCCTATGGCCAAAATGCATATATTGTAAACTGTAGTTACTTGATTATCCTGTTAGGTTCTATGTCTTTTGGCAGACGCATGCATGGTATGAAAACCTTACCATTGGTACATTGCAATAAAACAGGAAATTAGAATGTTTTTCATTAAAGTTCTCTCACACAGGTAAATTTTCCAGGTTAAAATTAAATTGTAATATAGATCTGGCTATGGATCACATGCATTGAATTACCTGTTGCGTTGTGTGTACAATTACATTTTACATTTAAAATTTGCCCAGAAAGTTTTACAACCTTACTTGAGTCTGTTTGCGAAAGTCATCATCTTACTCAGTTCACTTTGATGTAAAAATCAATAAATCTTCTTGAGCTCTGGGACTACCCAAGATGCCAGGACTATAATTGCCTGGCTGAAAAAGAAAGGGCCCATCTATCCAGGGGGAGTCAGTCTAGGTGCTTGGCATAGCCAGTACTCTGAGTTCTCATAAAACTGCCATTTCAAAATCACTGCCTCCCGCACCAGGATTTCCACGCTTACACCTTTCCCGTCTCCTCACAGCACCAGCTCCTCACTTCTTTCTCGCAGCTTAAATATGCAAGAAAACCTGTTACTTACCCTGGTGAGTTAGGTAGCTTATCCCAAATGGCTGCACCTTTAGACCACTCTTGCTCCCTTATTCTCTGTATATGTTAAAGACTTAAAGAAAAAATGTTTTTGTTCCCTCTAAACAGATTTCTTCTCCTGTGTGCAATTGCTCAGGGCTAAGGGAAGCCATAAGCTGCGCTCTAATAACTTTTAAAGCAATGCAAGTGTGAAGCCAGTTGTTTCATTCTGTACTGAGACTAGAGCAAATGCTGACTCCCTCACTGCCATTAGATTATTTCTTTCCCACTCTTTGGAATTTCACATTCAGGGGCTTACATAGGGGCTGGGTACCTTTTGTTCACCAGAGCAGAGGCTGGGATGCACAATGGGGCTGGCGCTGCAGCTCATGGGGGATAGCAAAGCTTGCAAGCTGAAGGCACCCAAGCCACAGCTTCTGCATGGGAGCTCAGGGGAAGACAAATTAATGTGAAATTGATCCAAACCAGAATGTTTCTATTTGGTATGTTGAACCAAAATGATTCAGCTGGCTAACCTCACTGCAAAGAATATATTTAGTTTTGAGACCATTTTTTAAAAAATGCCATTTTGGTGAAAATTTCCTTTCTTGCTGCAGCAAAAGAAAAAAAGCACATTTTGAAGAGAGCTATCCAGTCAGCCATATCAAAAGATCAGGGTGTGGGAGGAGTGCCACAGAGAGCTGGAGAGCGACTGAAATGAGTGGGGGAGCCTAGGAAAGAACTTGGTGAAACATCTGAGAACAGTATTGCTGTATTAAAGAAGATTGAAACCACCAGCCACAGAGGAGGGGCTGTGCAGTGCTCACCCAGGCTAGAAAGGGCAACAGGGACTGTTTTTAGCAAAGAGAGCAACCTGCATACGTGCCATTGACACATACACTTCTTTAACTTTGGCTGTCGTGTAGAATATACCTCCTACTCCTTCTCCACCTCCACAGAGGATTGCTTGATAATATTTAATTCTCTCATTTTGTTTAATTAAAGAAAAATTGGAGATTTAATGGATCAGTCAGAATCTAAATAAATCTGAGAAAGTGCAAGTATTGTAGCTTTTTATTCTGTGACCTAAACAACAAAAAAATCCATAAAGAGGCATGAGCTTAAATTCACCCAGCAGGGTGGTAAGATCAAATGATCTATTATAATAAACTGTCAGATGAATCAACCTGCTGCATCTATTGATATCTTTATTGCACTCCTCTAATTATAAATCCTACTCACTTGATTCACAGGAGGCATCTCCCTAAGAAAAATTCTTCTGAGTAAGACAAGGAGGCTTTGACTCTTTCTGTACACAAACTGTGTAGGAACTCTGGATAGTGATATTAGGTGAAAATTACCCACCGTATCTTCAGCTTCTTCACAAAGAGAAAGACACAAAAATCAAAGTGCCTGGGAGATGGAAAATACAGCAAAGCCTCAGTTAACACAATTATAGATCGATAGCATGGTCAGGGCAAGGAGGGGTTTTTAAAGTTCTTAATTTTGCTTTGATTTATATTGTGGTATCCCCTCTGAGTAATCAGCCAAATTTATTCATTTGTTTTGCCAGTGAACACAGTTTCACGTGGCTTCCCTCCAAAAACAGAAGCATCAAACTACAGGGTATCCAGGCTGCTTGGGTAGCAGTTGTTGGAGAACAGAGTGGGGAGAGGTTAGTTATTGGTCTCTTTCTCCATCTGTCAAGCTTCTAATCAGTGCTGAACTGACTCAGGCTGGTATTTTCAAATCAAGCCACCACCATGTGCCAAATTTTTTATCCTTGTCCTCCTTACTGCACAACAAGGACTCAGCACAGCCAGTGTTGCACACCTCATTTTTCATGATGAATCTGGAAATCTTCCCAGATTATTTATGCAGAGCATCTGCCCCTTAACTGGCAGCCCCAAAGGATGTGGTAAGCTCTGAACAGGCAGCTAGAACAACTACGGTGACTATGTTAGCAGGCGAAATGCTGCCTTTCCTTCTGTCCTTCTCTTTCTGCAGAACAGCAGCATGTGACCCCACCACCAAAAAGGGCACTGGATGGTTATTTAGAAAATGCAAACTGAAAGCACCTGCTGAACCGCTCCAATAAGCACAGCTTTGTTTGTGTGGCAGGGCTGAGCAGTCTCTGAACAGAGGGTGAGCTGGCACCTTGCTTGCGTGCTGGAGACGGGGGGAGAGAGAAAGCCATGAGATTTTTCCTATTCAATTTTTCATGCTCTAGCAGAATCTGAGTGAGAAATCCTTGGGAAAGATGCTTGTAGTTTTATTGTGTGTAGATGTGTGCAACGTTTAAAAAATAACAGAGGCTCAGGAGGCTCCTACAGTCCTTGGAGGAAAGGCAGGGGGCTGCTGTCACGTTTCCTGCCTGGCATCATTTCTGCTGTCTGTGTTTACTGGAGTGGCGAGGTCTGGCCAGGACAGCAGCGTGGCTTTGGTTGTGCCTGCAGGTGCTGGACCACAGGTCATCCCACCCTCCTTGTTCGCAGAGCCTAATGTCACCTGTACACAACTCTGACAAACCTTAAGTCTTTGGGGTAAACTTAGACCTTGTATATCAGAGTTGGGCTTAACATGCTTTTTCTATGTATTTATTTATTTATTTGCTCTAATTTGAGCCAAGATGGTTCACTTTGTTTGCAGGAGTGAAGGGAAACTGTGTAACTATGTTATAATCTTGAGGGGGGGGGGGGGGGGGAGGTTCTTAAGAAGCTCAACTTTCCTCAGGCCTGGAGGACAAGGTTTGAAGTTTCATAGAAAAGTGACCTATTTGTAAGACTTGACACGGTCATCTGCCTTTCTCCAAGAATATGCACACACTGGGCTTTGCAATTTGCTGGTTCAACCATTGCTGTGTGGTCACATGTTATTTTTTCCATGGAATCCCACTCCTTGTAGGCTGAAGGAAAGGCAGTATTCAGGTAACAAGCAATCATATCATATTTGGATGTTTCCTTAATGCCAGGTATGTGTTCTGCTGCATTCTATACCGTGTGTCATTCTAAACCTCCTTTAACAGGCGAGTTATTAACTTCCCAAAAGCTTTTCCTTGGCTCTTGTTGTTAATGTTGCCCAAACGTGCTATAACCATTGCCTAATGAATCATCACAGAGATCCTCTCTGAGCAAGGTGACATTGCTTTTTGCAGATGGCTTGATGAGATGATAAAAAGCTTAGGGAAAAAGTCTTCTCTGGATCCTAGGAAGCCAGGGTGAGATAGCTGTATAGCTTCAGAGTACTTAGCATTACTAATATTTAGTATGTTCAAGAAGAGCTCTTACTGCTGACTTTTAAGTACTTGGCTTTTCAACCTGAACATGTTTTTCATGCATGTTTGTGATTAAAGTGCAGTTAAAGCTCTGTCACATATACTGTTTGCAAAAGTGATTATTTGCACCCCAGTGGCTCAAGTGATCCGTGTTTTTAATTGGGTGTAGAGGGGAGGAAAAAGACCAGCCATTCTGATTTTCAAAGAACTTCACAGCAGTAGAATAATGCGCTTCACTCCTGTTACAGCTCCGGTGGGAGGAGCTGTCTCTGTGCAAAGCGTCAGTCCACAGCACAGAAGGTGCAGCGATGGTGTTAAGAGTGGATTTGTACTCCCTGGGGACCCCAGTTGGAGAAGGAGCACTGCAACGCCGGGCGCTCCGGGGAGAGGCTCAGTGCCCGCCCGGAGTCACAGCCGCCTCCGCACCGCTCCCTCCGCGGGTCACATCCTCGCAGGGAGCTCTCAGGACACCATATTCCCCACAGGTGCTGTGGCAGCAGTGAAACCTGAAGAGACCTAATGAGGGGTCTTTTATGGCACCCTCAGCCTAGAGGAAGGTGACCAAACACTGTGATTTATACCTCAAAATGATGAGTGGCTGCTGAGGGTATAGTGCGTGAGGGATTTTTTTCCACGGTAGCTCAAGTAATCCAGTGTGAGAGGCCTCACCAGGTGGGCAGAGTGCCAGTAACTCATCTCTGGCTAGAGACAGTCTGTCTTGTACAAACAGGTAAATGTTTTGCTGCCAGTTCACGCAGGTGGATATTCTCAAAGACAGGGATGAATTAGGTGCCCGGCTCTCTGACTTTAGAGTGATCACAGAAGGGATTTAATGCAACGTAATAAAAATCACTGTGGGAGCAACGGTTGTCTGTGGATAGCCTCCAAATGTGAAGTATTCACAGCCGCTTTAATTTCCAAGCCTGCTACAGTCTAGACGGACAAAAGCAGCAGAATACTAACAAAAAGCTAACAAAATTTAGTGTTCTGCACCAGAAACATGTAAAGTGGCTGGGGGAAGCTGACAGTAGCGGGCCGGTAAGCATTGTGCACAGTGCTCTGCAAGGTCCATTTCTTCCTTATTACCAATGCCTCTTACTCCTGCTGCTCGTCAGTCTGCTAGCCGAAAGGACCAAGACAATTAATGAAGATTAATTTTTAAAGGGTTTTGTGACACTTGAAGATATGTCTCAATTAGGCATTTGAGTTTCCTTTATTAAAACACTCATTTGTCAGTTAAATGCCAGCTTTTCACTCCCAGGCATTTATTTGGTTTTGGCAGGAGGAATTTTTTAGGAATGTATCAATTCAGGATTTTCTTCTCTTGAGCAGAATAACAGCCTAGCACAGGCTGGGCTCTGGATTTTGCTCCCATCTATAAGGGATGTCTGCAGGCTTTCACAGGTCAGACTTTCTGGGCTTGAGAACAGTGTAAGCATGTCAGTTCTGGGGCAGCATTTCTTGTGGGGTTACTGAGCACATTGCAAGTTTGTATGATGTGAAGCCTCTGGACATCTAAACTAAATGCTAACAAACCTGTTCCTTCTGTTTTATTGCAGGCCTTAACGTGAGCTCCACAACAGAATCGACAAGTAAGAGCAATAGAAGAGTTTACTCTGTGCACACTGCTGAAAAGGGCTGGCGTGAGGTGGGAGGGGGGCAGCCCGAGGAAAGGAAATGTTCAGGGAAAAAAGAGGCTCTGGGGGAAGAAAGAACCTGAAGCGTAGTACAGAGAAGCAGAGGAGTGATGCTCAACTTGTAGCAATGAGTAACTTTGCTGTGATTTCAGCTGAAATGCCGTGTTGGACTAGCTGATACTGCAAAGAAAACAGGGTGGGAAGCACAAAAATTTCAGGCCTCGTGTATTGCATGTTGCAATGGGAAACTGATACAGAGTGTTTGACATGGAGCTTTTTCTTGTCAGTAGCTCTCATTCCTTGTCCTGTGGTTTAGAAGCAGCAGGTCCCAGAGTAAGGCAAGAGCTTCCCGTGCTAGTGAACCTGTATTGTCCTATTTTCCTTTCTCTGGGCTTATCAGGAAACAGTCTCTTCTGTACTAGTCCCTGCAGTTCTTGCTACCGCTGCCAGCAAAAGCTTGTCCCTCCTGTTACCATGATGGATGTATTACTCCAATTAATTGTTGTTCTGATCCCAGATCATTCAATAGCTGGAAAACGTCTTCCAGATTGACTCTCCAGATCCAGAGAAAGTAGACAGGATAGGCTGGCTTCTGAGAAATGTTAGCGAATTAAGTGGGTAACTGAGTTAAAAGTTTTCATTCCTTAATCCATTTTATTCATTCAGTAGTGCTTCTTTTTAGCCGTTGTATTTCTTACTGATGGACTCAAGTACTTAAAATGCTAACCTATGGTTTTTCTTTCCTGCGTTACTCACCTCTTGGTCATCTAACAGAGAAGAAGGAAAATAACCAGTGAATTTGAGTCCTCAGTTTTTCTCCTGAGGAGATGCTGCACAAATGCAGGGATACACATTCATGTTTTTCAGTGTAATTTGTTTCTGTTGACATTTTCAGTCAGTATCCAGGATAACTCATTGCTGTGATAATTGCCTGCTTGCCCTGTATATCATGTAGTATATCAGGTAAGATAGCGAAAAGGGCAGTAGTATTTCCCTGGGAAATCTAAAGCAATCACATGGAATTATGAATTCATAAGAATTATTTCAGTTACTTGATGATGGTTCACAGTTTCCATCCTTATGTTATCACCCCTCAGCAGACAGGCACCACGGGAGAGAGAACTGCCTTAAAGAAACACAGTGATTTTTCAGAGATAAGGGTCTCGGACAATGATTGTCTCTCGGACAATGATTGTCTCCTACACTATAGCATCAGAATGTCTCAGCTGTGGCAGTACTGTTTAGGCACCACACAAGCACATAATAAGTGATCATTTTTACCCAGGAGGTTTCAGTCTCTGGCCAGACAAATGAATGGGGGGGGGCATAAGGGTGGGAAAAGAAGGAGACAAAGAATCTAAACAGTGTGCCCAAAATTCACACAGCTACACAACAGCAGAACAAAAATGAAAACACAGCGCTCTCAAATCTTTCCCTTTGCACTACCAGTTAATCCACATAAATTTTTAAGTAGGACCATGCGGCTCCTAGTTACCAGGGAAATCCCATGTACTGGCATATCCATCAAACCTGTGGGGAAACTGGCCCCTGGCTGTTCTCCGCTTTGCTCTTCTTGCATCAGCAGACAATGTAGTCTTACATATCTGAACAGATTTGTATGTTGTGAGAATGACAATATGGACAAAAGGAGAATAGTGGAGAAAAAACAATCAGCAAAACATTTCTCAGTATTGGACCTGAGTTTAAAATCAGTGCAGCAAGGAAGAGGGAGTCCTACATGTTTGGATCAAACAAACCTCGTTTGTTATTCTAATTCAGCAAACTGGAATTAAAAGTACTGCCTCTACAGTAGTTTCTGTAAAAACAGGGACATGTCATTCAGAGACTTAGCAGAACAAAATTGTATTCTAGCCCTCAGAACGGCCCTAGGAAATTGGTTTTAATGACTCCATTGATTTCATAGCTTCTACACATCAATTTGATCCCTCTTCTGTTCTTTGGAAGAGGAACTGTACATCCCTACAGGTGCAGGGGTATGAGTGGGTACCTGAGCAATGGATCAGAGCCTGCAACAAAACCTCAGTGGCTGCTACCGTGTTCTTACTACTTATACACAGAGCTATACTCTCTGCTAGGACCCCTGCTTCAGAGACCACCTTCCCCAGGCACCTTTGCTGGAGAGCTTGATATTTAAATGAGCAATAGAAATGCTCAACCTTGCATTACGTTTGTCCAGCTGGTTGGCAGCTTCAGTGGCAGTAAGCACACGTCTACTCAAGGCTCTGTCCAATACGGAATGCAATCCTGTGTGCTGTATAATGTAACTAGGGAAGCACCAATGCTTGCTTTTTTTTTTAGTTCAGTGATTGTTTATTCACAGGTTGTGTGCAACAAGGTAATAAATATTTTGGGTTATTGATACCTGACTCAAATTCTGATTAGCACCTAAAGGTAGAAATGCATTCCTAAAGGTAGAAATGCATTCCTTTAAACCCTGCCCTAAAAAGTGCCCCAGAGGCTACCAAAAGTCATTGCTATCCCCAGATGTGGCAGAGAGAGCACGCACACCCCTTTATAACACTCAACTCTCAAGAAAATTGCTAGCTACTAATACTGCACCTCTTTGGACTTCTTCATCTACTATTAGCAGTGAACTATTTTGCTCTCTCTTCTTTTGGAGGCAGGTTTACTTTTCACTCTCTTGCTTGATTATTTGCTTGTCAAGAGTTCTTTTCTAATGTTGAACCTTAACCTCCTAAAAGTGAAAAAGTTTGTAGCTCATAACCTGTAAGTTTACAACAGATGATTCTAGGGAAAACTGGACTCATGCAAACTGTGTGTCTCTTCTAGGCCACACTAGATAAACTTTTACACCCCTCTTGCCGAGTTATCCAGGTATTATTGAGAACTATAGCTGTGGAGCACCAAATGGCTCCAGAACTGGGGACACAAAAGTAGTTTGGGGAGGGTAGTTTTTCAGGGGGAGTTGTTTGGGGAGTTCTGACAACTACATATTAACCTGAAAGACAATATTTCTTTTGCAAATCTAGATTTTAGCAATCCTGGAATCAATTCTGAAAACAAGAAGGTGCCAGTGAGTGATACGCACTATTCTAGTGAGTGTTCCTACTTTATTGTCCAGCTTTTCATTTTCAGTCGATCAGTTTGGGTTTTGATGAGTGATTGGAGTAGCAGAGAAACAAAACTGGTGGTTTTATTTCTAGCCTTACCAGACGTAGACCCTATTACAAACCCAGTTTGACTGCCTGTTATAAAACTCCACTCAAAGAGAATTGGAGCTTAACAAGTTAACACCATTCTCACTGGAGAGCAGCACGATTATTCCCAAGGACTGATTCAGAGTGATAAAGCTGAAAAAAAAAAAAAAATTAACTGAGTCATTCCCTGTGAGAGAAGACACAAGAAAACATATGAAAATATGGTCATATATTGTTACCAGTACATATCATATGAATATATTGTTATGAATATTATAGGACTATATTGTTCATATTGTCATGGGAGAGAAGGACTAGGAGTGAGTTTTCTGCAGACTCTTTAAGCACCTGATATTTGCATGATGCATGTTACTTAATCTTTTATTTTAATATTATGCATCTCTAGGGCAAGAGTGTTGCTGCAGATCTGCTATTTCCTACCCAAAATACTGGCTTAGCAAAATACGTTCAAAATATGTTTGATGTTTTTCCACTGTAAACTCCTCTCCAGGTTCTCTCTCTAGTTCCATAGATGCACACACACATCTATATGAATATTAAATATTAATTTCATCAAGAGCCGTTGAAGATGCTAATTCTAAATATTGGATGGGCATGATGGCTGATGCTGTGGAAGGCTGCGGGAATGCAGCCGCAGCCTCCCCCGACACAGGGCTTAGGCCAACAGGCGAGACAGTGCCTGCTAAATTGGTATGTGGTCGATGGCTGCCAGAAAAAAGATAAATGGGGAGAAGCTGGGCTTATATATTTCCCTGGGAAAGCTTGTCTTCATTACATAATTCTTTCCTTTTTGCTTCTTGGCTGGGAAACACCTGTCAGGAAATGGCAGATGGTGGGAAATAATAAAAGGAAAGAAATGTCCTCGTTTAAAAAGGAGATCTTGTATTTTCTATCCCTGGTTGTAAGTGCTGAGGGGAATGTTACTGAATTATGTAACTCCTTGGTGTCTTTCTGGGTGTACAACGTTAAAAGAAAAATAATCGCTTCAGCTGCTGAATTTCAGATGAGTCTTGTTTTCAAAAAAGTGGAAAACATAAATTGCATGTATCAAAAATTTATTTCTGAAACACGACTGTTTTGCAAAACCTTTGGGGACCATCAACGCTGGGGGTAAATCATGAATATTTTGATTGAGATTATGGTGGTCTCAGTGGGGCAGGTGCTAAAACCTCACTCTCCTACAGAAAAATGGGTGAAACCAGCTCCACAGGGCAGCGCAAGTGTCAGGGAAGGACTAAGGGTGGGGGAAGGAAGGTGCCAAAATCCTCCCTCCACAGAGGGGAGGCTCAGTGGGCGCGGTAGGAATAACAGGAGCAGCAGGTTCCCCTGCTCCAGAGAAATCGGTGATGCTTGGTGAAGTGGGGCGGGAGATGCCTCTCGCCTTTGTGCATGCGAGTGCTTGTACACGGAGGCAATGCAAGCCAGGGGCAGCAGGCACAATTACACTCTCCCTCTTTTGCAGGTGTTATCTTGCCAATTGTCATCACCTTGATAGTTATTACCCTCTGTGTCTTCTCACTGGTGGCTTTGTACAGAATATGCCAGAAGAAAACTCCAGGTATTTGGTTTTCTTTCTCTAAGGGGGGAAAAAGATCAATGTGCTTCTTACTATTAAAAGATCTTTGGAGTCTTTTTAGATTACCTTAACCATAGATGGTGCAGTAGTCTGATAGAAACGCTTCTTGTATTTCGAAGTATTTTGCCTAAAGTAGGAAAGTAACACTTCATTTTCAAAATCAGTAGGAAGAGCAGAGGGAGCAAAAATGTCTGATTTTTGGAGAATATATAATGCTGTAAAGCTTTTTGTTCACGCTTTTGTAGCTACAAAGAGCTAACAAACAGCTGTGCTAACACAGTCAATCAGGTAGAAAAAGACAGTGAAAACTAAGTTTGGAGATACTGTTTAGCAAAATCACTATATTTATTTTATCTCTGTTCTAGATACAGGCAAAGAAATATCAATGCTTTCTTTTAGGAAATACCTGTAATATCCATCCATGCATATACACACACACACATACATTATATATACGTAAAATTTTCCATTTACAGTATAATGTACATAGGAGCAAAACCCCTGAGCAAACAGTATTTTCAGAAACAGTCATTTTGGCGGAGCAGCTAAAGCCAGTATCTGTTTCACTGCTGCCCATGAAATACTTAAGATAACGGGGTGTAATTCCATTAAATTCCATTTGCCAAACATTTCAAAGAGTTGACTGAGTGGGCTACAGGCGAGTGTAATTCCCCATTAAGTGAAAACCCAGATCTGAATCCAGACTCTGCTTTTTCTCTTCCTGTGAGCTGGCATGAGTTAGGAGACCTGTGCAGAGCTTCAACCATGAAATCACTGGGCCTTGGAAATATAAAATCACAGAAGGGTATTGAAGCTGTAGACCAAGGCAGTGTGTCACAACCAATTTAGCCAGTGACATGGAAAACCAGTCCCAGATAAACAGAGGAAGGTGTGATCCTTGCTTAGGAAATTACTGAATATTCAGTGTCAGAAGATAGAGATATGAGGTGAAGAATATTTCCTCACCAGCCTCCTCCATGTGCAAATGCTAACAGGCATTGTACTAGCAAATTCACTTGGAAGCTAGAGTAGGAAGAGATCTGTGGTGCTTCCTGTAGGATTTTCCCAGGCCTATCCAGTGTGCTTCCCCCCGTGGACAGAGAGCCCTGTGCCCAGGGCCGTGGGGATGGCGTTGGCTTCATGTCTCGGATGTAACCCCCTGGCCCCATCCATCTGCCCACACGTGCACATAAGAATAAAATACATTTGGTATATGATTCATTTTGGGGAGAAGCCTGTCCTCATCAACGGGGATGACAGGCTCTGTTCTCAGATGTTGTGCCAGGGTAAACCCCCCAGAGCGTACAGTCTGGCAGCTTGTTCCCTCACTCCCCTCACCCTGTATCTTTTAGTTCAGTTGTTACGTACTCGAGAACTGTTGCATGCTCACCTCTTCTGCCAGCTACCCGGGGATTTGGGAGCTGCAGGGAAAAACATGCTTCTGTCGTGCTCTTGCACAAGTCACATATCATTTCCCTTAGTTTCCAGAAGTGTCAATTCGAGTAATATCAGTTCACTTTCACAGATGACATGGTTGTCTTTCGGGAAGATGAACTAGGAAAGTAGCAATTACCATTCAAGCTGGTTGATTATGTTAATGTACTTAGTGCAGTACTGCAAGATCACCGCTACACCTTCTGCTAGCATCTGCAATTGCTATGTCTAAATGTTTACTTAAATGAGTTCCAACAGTCAAAATGATACTAACTTTGTTCCTTCTTCCAGAGAGACAAGAAAATGGCACTGAACAGTAGGTTGAATCCTGTCTTTTCATTGCTTCGAGATCTATCATGGGGCACTTGTGAATGCAGCAGCTCCTGCATGAGATTTTCTCTGATCTTTCTCTGTTTAAACATAATAAGCAGTTGCCACCCCAAAGAGAGATGTCATGTTGAAAGTGATGCACTTGCAGTTATTATACACCTATATGCATGATAAGTAGCTGTTCTAGCCTGGACAGAAATGTGATGGCTCTCAGCTGTTTTGCAGGGGATCCTTTTGAAATGGACAAACAGCTTATGCTGTGCCACAGGGCCCATTGACACAGTCTTTTTTCTCTTTTATTCAATTGTTGCCCCACTGATGGGGTTTTTTCCCCCTATCCTTCCCCATCCTCCTTCTTTTTTCATGTTTTCTCTCTTTTTAATGTTTTCTATTCTATATTATTTTTCTCCTTCTTTTTATTGTGTCCCCTATTATTTCATGTTTCTCTGTCCCATCTTCTCTCCACTAGGCCATTTGCAGAGGCTTGGATAAAACAGTATTGGTATAAGGAGTTTGAGGAGAGTAAAACTGAGAAAGATCCATTAGAAGATGTGTGCTAGAGACCACTGAGTCTGGCTGTGGCCTCTATGTTTTGCATGGCCAAAAGCAGCATTTGGGCTGCTGATTTACTTGCTAGCCCTGACTCCCTGGACATTTGAAGTGGTCCTGCTTGCAATACAACATGGCTAAAAGCCTTGTATTGACAGAGAAAAAAGATTACTCCCTCTTTTCCCAGGGATGTACTACTTCTGTGGAGCACTAGACTGAACTTGGAGTGTGCAACTTGATTTATTACATATTTTAAGAGAAAAGCGTTTTCAGATGTATTGGTATATGGTGTTTTCCACCACCAAGACTTACACATGATCCCATGCAAAGCCCATTTGAAGCTGCCAGTGTAGACTGGCATAGGTGCTGCCTTGTCTGAATCATAATCTTGGAGTTTGTTTGGCTGACCAACATGCACACTGGCTGACTGCTTAAATGTTTTCTGAATTCAACAGGGCCCAGTCAGATAAAGAAGGAGTCAAACTTCTTTCTGTGAAGACAACTTCTCCTGAGACTGGTGAGTGTTTGTTCTATGTGTATCATAGAATCATAGAATTGTTTAGGTTGGAAAAGACTTTTAAGATCATCAGGTCCAACCATTAACCTAACAGCTCTACCACTAAACCAGGTCCCTAAGCATCACATCTGCATGTCTTTTAAATACCTCTAGAAATAGTGACTCAACCACTTCTCTGGGCAGCCTGTTCCAGTGCTTCATAACCCTTTCAGTGACGAAATTTTTCGTAAGATCCAATCTAAACCTGCCCTGGTGCAACTTGAGGCCGTTTCCTCTTGTCTTATCGCCTGTTACTTGGGAGAAGAGAGTGAGTGCCTAGGGCATGCTTTCTCAGACCATTTCGCATTACACATCATTTCAGTATGTTTAAATCACAGCTCTTACTGTCCCCAGTTGCAGTTATAAATACTTGAGACTTCTGTATTTCAGACCCTGGGCCTCACTGTCTTTCTCTCTGAGCCCAGAGAAGTGCAGCTTTGGGATGTCATTTCCAATAGCAAAACCATCTTCAGTTCCTGTCAGGTCAAAGTCACTGCAAACAATTCCTCTACAGTACAAATCCCCAGATTGGGAGCCTGTAGAGCTGCAGTGCAGCTGCACTGTGTGTGGTATCGGTATTTGGGAGTGAGATGTATGACTGGTTTGGGAAGGGTAATTTTTTAAAATCACTGATGGTAAGTGATCTACAGCTAGACATGTTCAGGAGTAACCGTGATCATGATATTGATCTGCTAGATCTGACTATGTAAGGAAGTTTGAGCACTGGTAACATCCCAGGGGCCAAAAGGTTTGGGAGTCAGTGCTGTATGTAAACAGGGCTCTGCTGGCGTTGGTGTTGGCACTATACAGTCAGCCCTGCACCCAGCCTCCCTCTGCATTCAAAATCCTACTCTCATTGCAAGTTCCTGCACTTCACTGATTGAATTTTACACAAAATATGTGGTAATAAAACCTAAAGGAACTGAGGTTATAGATAACATGCACAAAAGAAAGCAAAATCTCATCAGTGTAAGTGAAAAGATGGATGCAGTTGTAGGTTCTGCAAGAAATAGAGTAGTACAGAATAAGACTGAGGCAGAACAAAATTCTGACTAATCTGCTTCCCATCTGTTCAACAAACAAAAAAATGAAGCCTCTCATGGTGAAACTTCCCCCCTTCACCCATTGTAGTTTGCTTCCTCAGCTGTGTAGGTCCCACCTTTGCTCTTGCCTCATCTGCAGAAGTTCTCCAGGAAAAACAGACTCCTACTTTATGCTTTTTTAGGTATAACCCTCTTTTTTTTAAGATTTTTGGCCACCTGTTTCCCCTGCTGACATTTCAGAGGTTACCTGATAGCTGCTCCCCCCTTTCCACTAAATTCTCAGGAAGTCCTCTGAAAAACAGCACTTGATCTAAACTACCCTCTACTTGCTGGAAAGGCACAGTTTGCACTCTCCAGCCTTCTCTGCAACTCCTAGAACCTTTTGTGCAATCCAAAAGACCCACAGAGCAGCTCTGGCAGCCCTTGCAACAAACCATGATTGTGCAAGGTCCCCGCAGCCTCGCCGACACAAAGCGGCACGCCAAGAGGCTAGAAGGGGAGGAGAAGGCCCTGCTCCATTGCAGTATGCATCAGTCTGCCCCACTGCTGCTGAGCAAACGCAAACTATGGTTTGGCACTTAAGCAATTGTGCTTTGGCACTTAAGTGACTGCACTTCAGAGATTTGTGATTTGGGAATTACTTATTTTTATTTTTAGTATATGTCTTTGGGAATGGACTTTAGCCTTCTTTTAAGAAGCATGGAGTTGTGTCTATGTTTTCATTTAAAATCATAGTAGTTTTTTTGAAAGCTGAATTAAGTCAGAAACTGGAATTCATAGACCTTTTTTGATTGATTCTGCCCTCATACTGCTTTCAACAGTAAAGTAACTCCATTGGCAGCAGCAGAATTATATGTGTTTTTACAGTAAGGTAAATGAGAAAAGACTCAGGCTCACTGTTTTTATTCACAAGATGAGGTTTGGTGCCTGTTAATCAGCTACTGGTTCACCAAGTATCCGAGTATCTTCCACCCAGAGGATGCTCAATATTATTTTTTTTTACTGAAGTGTGATGTATGCATGCTATAATTGGAAGGTATGAGTCATAACCACTTAGAAGACAAGATTCTTGCCCTCTTCTCATTAATACAATTCATATTTAAACTAGCTACCATTTTCTCTTGAATTCTTACATCTGTATATGTTTCAAAATTAAGCATGTTTTCACAGAAATGGAAGTCCTGTTTTTCCCCAGGTTTTTAGAGACACTTTACTACTTAAATTAAAAGCAGTCTGAGAGAAGGGCCTGTTTTCTTACAGGAATATTTGTCACTCGTACAGGTATTTTCAAATATGTTAGGATGCCTGCCCATTTGAATAAGATTTACTTGCTTCATTAAAAGCTTGGGCATAAAGGCAAGTGTTTCTTACAGAACAGATAGAAACTTAAGAAATGGCCAACTTGTGGTCCCTCTTACAACTACTGAAAACAATCACACTGTGTAAAACTTCTTTACATGTCGTCTTCTTCTTCCTCCTTAGACACATAAAATCCAGCTCAATTAAAAGACAAATTAATTATCCAGCTATTTAGAAAGTGTGTGTTGTAGCTACCTCCGATTGTACATGCCAACAAAACTATGAAAGGTTTTGACTAAAACTAGAAAGCTAAGAGCAGCCTTAACTTTAGAGATAGACTTATATCATCCTCTCACTATCAATAGGCTGCTTAGCTGCCTAAGATCAAGCGTATATACAACAAAGTTCTTCTTTGACATGTATTCAAATTAAGCTTTATTATAAGTATACATTGGTGGGGGGTTTTTTAATTTTTACTTTTTATTCCAAACAGAAGATTTTGAGATTGTATCATTGTGTTTAAAATGTGTAAAAAAACATAGATACAAACCAAAGTAGGTTATGACCTACAAACTGCTTGAGCAGGCAACCTAGAAAACCCATTGTCAGTGTTGTGCATGATATATCTTGTCCAAAGGTTATGATGAGTTTAATCTTGCCTTATTTTATCTATCTAAAAGCTAAACAGACTGCACATAGTCGGCTGAAAGAGACGTATGTGTCCAGGGGGATATTTATCCCATCTGCCTTAGACATGTATCTTGAACTGGAATGAGCTGACCCGTGGAGGTCCATTGACTACTAAAGAATCCTATTTCAGGACTTCTAAAGTTAGGTTCTGACTATAAATTGAAAGAAAAAATAAATACTCCTTTTTCAGAAGCATAGCTGAATTAAATTTCACCAATGATATTATTTCAAATACCTGCAATTACTGTGAAAGAATAAAGGAAAATAACAGTGTTCAATTAAGCCTGGACTAAAGTAATGGGTTTTAATGGAGCAGTATCATCAGGGACACTAGGTAAAACAGAGCTTTAATATTCTCATTTTTTAAAATTCTTCTTAGAAAGATGGAGTTGATGATGGTATGAGCTCTAAGGCACAACTGGTTGAGAATGGATGTAAAGTAAAAAAACAAACACATAAAACTAAACACCTTGAATTTTTCATACACATTTGCCAGTGAACTGCAACACCTGATGCAAGATAAGTGCCTGTACTTGCATCTTATGTGAAAACTCAGCTTGGATAAAAAAAGCTTAGTGTTCTGAATCATCTCAAAAGTTTTACACTAATGTGCAAATGCAGGACTTACTGCAGCCAATCCATGTTGACTATACGGGAAAATTTAGGGTAGTTCTTCCTGTGGAGAATAAATGGTCTTCTACAGTACAGAGCTCTAGAAAACCCACTGGCAAAAATATTTCATACTTGGGGTTCAATGTAGCCCACAGGACTACATGTTTGGCTTCTCAGTGGTAGATATGTTTCCTGAGAATGTAAGATGGAGAGTTTTACTTGTTGACTAAGAGATCAATACCATCATCCATGATGTTAATGATAAAGTATTGCCTATCTTGAAAACAGTCTAATTTTTTCTGTAAGAGTTCTTGTGTATTTCACTGAAAACCAGCAAAGGTATTGATCACCTTTTAGGACTCATGAAAAATGTTGAGGGATGGAAATTCCTCAGTAACAGAAAGGTTGAGGAGTAGAAGTTGGGGTAAGGCTAATCCATACAAATGAATGATGTGTGATGGAAATACTGATACCTGAGTAATGACTTGACAATTTTTTTTTATGGCCCTTGCCTGGACTACCCATTCTAGAGCAGGTGAAATGTATGAAAGGCCTTTATAGTAGCAGCACACCAGTTGGCTATTCAATATAAAGTCTCACAGGAATGTGCAGGTGACATAATATTTCAGAGTTGTTAGGTGTAATCCTGGCACATAAGCATAAACTGAATCATTAGGGCATGTTTCTAATCTGTGTGTGCTCTTTTGAGATGATAGGGTAGGATGTGACCTACGCAGCTTGTAGGGGTATTGTCTGTTCTGCATTAAATTTACTGGAAGGATATTAAATATGTCAAAGGTGATGTGGCTCAGATTTTGGTGAGGCACCTGGAACAGAAGGTCCATGATACCATGATACACGTCTGCATTAGGGCTTCCCAAGATACCCACTGTGGACACGAATGAAAATTCAAGTGTTGCTACTAAACAAAGCTGGGAAAATGTACCAGGCAAACATGGATACTTGGGGAGACACCTGACCTGTCACATGTGAAACACCCTTAATTTACTGTAATCACGTTGGAGAAATGGATCAGTCAATACCTAGAGGCGCTCTCAGATGGCAGTGCAGTACAAAATAGTACAAACCGAGGATGTAGAACAACCAGCATTCCCCATATGCTCCACATCTCTTCCAAAAGCTGCTGTTGGCTAACAGTAATAAGAGCCTTAGAGCCGTTACCTGCTGCTTCAACTGGATGTACCTCCTGCCTGTAGATTTTGATAACATTTCTTGGATGTGTCCCTTGCACAAGATGAGCTACCTACCTTGAAGACACGGGATTTCATGGCATAGATTAATTGGACCCCATAGCTTCAGTCACTTTTGAGATCACTGCGGCGTTCCTCTGAACTACCTGAATTTCCAAAGCTTTCTCTGTAAAGGCTTTGAGGATTCCTAGCCTTCAGCATCAGAGGCTGGTGACTGTACTATACATAGTGACCAAGCACCAAAATCATCCCAGAACAAATAAAAAAAACCCCTGTGTTCTTATTCAGCACAAAATCTTGTCTCGGTCATTAGAATATACATGAAGTTCGGCACCTGACAAGACAGCCCACCGCGGTGCTAGGGTTTGGAGCTTGAAAATCCTGTGATCTCCTGAAATGATGTCATTGAACGACAACACCTTCTTCACCACTTTCCATGAATCTCCAAATGCTGAGGCTGTTTAATTGTTCTGCCTCACACATCAGACCATAGATGTGGCTGTGACACAATGGGACAAATCTGGAGCTGGGGCAGAGGATTCAGAGGATTATTCCTTCTTGGTTTCTATTATACTGAGCACATCTGAGCATGAACCATGGCATATAAGGAGGTAAGAAATCTTTGGGTTTTATCTCATTAGGGGCCCAACCCAGAGAAAATGACCCCTGCCAGGGGGCATGGTTCCATAGCAGGCTGTGCTGTTTCTCAACATGCATTGGTAGTCTCATCTCTCTCTCATTTTGTCTAGGATCCAGGTGGATGCCTCTTGGAGCAAGTGAAGAAGCTGGGTCTCTAGGTGAGGCACTCTGTCACTGAAAATTCCCTTCCCTTCTCCTCTCACTTGCAAGATAAACAACACAGGTCAGAGAAGAGCAGTCTGCTGGCATGCCGCGTACTTAGAAGCGGTAAGAGCGGGTGTTCCTACTCATGTGAAGATATGATATTGATTATTTCTTTTTCCAATTTTGAGCTGTTCTTTCAGTGTCTTATTTTTTCCCCCCTGCAGGTAGAAAACCTAGAAGCTGCTTCATAGAAAAGGGTCCCCTCACGAGAGAGATAGATGAAGTACCTGCTTCCCTTTTCTTCTCTTTTTCATTTTCTGATGCCCTATTTTTAATTTTTTTAACCTTGTATTGTATAATGGCCTGAAGTTGTTTTCTTTCTTCACAGAAACTGAAGAATAAACTTTCTCCGCTTTTTGTAGCTCACGGCTGGATTTTGTTTGTGTTTACTTGCCCCACAAAGATCTGTCTGCCTACACTTCCAGCTGAGACTTTCAGGCAAAACTGTAGCCAAAACCATTAAATTGCGTATGCTTCCTTCTATATTTCTAATTCCATTTGTGAGCTGTGCCTATTGCAAGGGTTTTTAAAGCAGTCTTACAGCCAGAGACTGCTGAGGGTCAGGTGATGTTTTCATCTGTGGAGCACTTGCTAACTTTCCAGCCTGCAGCTTCCTGAGGTGTTCCTCCGTCAGGGAGCCACCTCCCACCCTTTGCTAACCATTCAGCAGCAACTGCCTTCCTATCCTTTACCTGAACGTTTCCATACGCGCTATCGCTGCCGTGGCGAATTGTGCAGATCCTTCTGTCCTGCCGACAGTGGCGAGGAACAAACTGTTCAGGGGTGTGGGTGAAGTGTGTGGCAGGGGAGCACTGCAGCACGTCGCAGGTGCTGGACCCACTGACCCACACCACAGCCAGCCAGGGCATCCAGGTGCTGGGTCCCACTCAGTGCTGTTCTCCAGCATCTGTAATGCACCCCTCTTTCCATTGGTTCAGCAGGGTGAAACCAGACATTTATATTCCTGTGCCTGCAGAGATAGTTTTATACTTTTATAGAAAACATGGGTCTCTGCAGTCATCTTTTGTGAAAAACTTGCCTTAATTCTTTGCTCCAGACCAGATTGTCACTTCTCAGCAATTTCTCAGCAGCAGATATTACAGTGAAGTAACAGTGCAACTCATTTTTTCTTACAGACAGTGTAGTCTGAGATGTGGTACGATCTATTTTTTATGTCAAAGACTATTTTTTATATCCTTCCAGCTTTCCCAATAATGTCAAAGAGGGTTTTGCCCAGGTCAAAGACTTTCTGTATTCATAGTGAGATGACCTGTTAACTCTCTTTTGTATCATTATGTTCTGTAGTGTGTGTGTATTCTGAATAATACATTCAGGTTCTGAATCAAATGGAGGGAGAGGGGAGGAAATTACAGTGAGATTAATGGAATAATCTTCCACAAAGGTTAGACGAAGAAATGGTTTTTTCAGAGTTTCAAAATTGATTTTTATAGAATCTGTAATTTGAGCTGATCATGTACCCATTACTTATTCACATATACTGGCATCAGGATGCAACATTAATAGTCAGAAACTAGTACATTTGAGAGTGAAAAACCAAATCAAATACTGCACAAGTGAAATTTTAATTAGGAAGAAAACCTTGCATTTTCACTGAAGTACTGTTACTTTCAAGGTTAAACATCTAACTTTGCAGAGCCTTCAGTATCTGTGTATTCAGTCTACTTCCCATTCACTTAAATATGTTGAAGATTCAGGGGTTATGAATACAAAATTCTTCCTATTACGTCTCCCTTCTCATCCTTTTTAAGCATGACTGCTTTTTAGAGGAGGACGTATGCAGTGTGCACTGGTTTGGGCCCGGTGCCTAGACTGCTAATTCACGTGGGTGAATCTGCGAGCGGGGCTCCAGCAGAAGTGTTTGAGGGGTGCCACACAGGATGCTGTGCCTATGGCAGACTGGCTAAGAAGCTGTGATCTGAACCTGCTCAGGTCCTGGATCTATGTAGCCCCAAATCCTGTCACTGAGGGTGGCTAGCATGAGATAGGAAGGGAAGAATAACAAATAAGGAAGGAGTCCGGTGATGTGTCCTTCGCCGCAGCCTTCCAGCAGTCTGTGGCTTGAAAACGTCCTGAATCAGAGGTTGTATCTTTGGTGCTTCATAGTTCTCAACGGCTTTTACTTCCATGAGTTTGTCTTATCCCCTGTGGCACCTGCAGCCTCCTGTGGCAATATGTTAGTTTAACTACAGATCTGTCTGTATTATATGACAGATATATAGTATATCTGTATGTATTATGTGATCTGCCTGGATATATGTCTGAAGTAATGTTTGGAGGCTTCATGGTTCCTATGTCTTTGTGTTTACGATCCAATTTTAGAAAAAAATCAACAAACAGGTGCAACATTGGAGGGTGAGAGGGAGAATAAAAGGTTTAATGGAAGGGTTTGCTTGTCAGCTAAAACTTCCATGTCGGTATCAATCTGATTTAATTTTCCAAATATTCTGCCTAAGGCCTCTTTCTCAAACTGTGCATCGTTTCTTTCAGTTTTTGTAGAAGTGCGTGATGTATATGAGGTTGGCTTCTCGCTGCCCTCTGCCAATCTATCAGAGTCCACAACTCCTCCTCCATCAGGAGAGGTGTCACAAGGCAGGACCGCAGGTAAAGGGGGTCACGTTGCACCTGCAGCTGTGCAGCTGACAGTGCTTTGTTAACCGCACCAGATACTTTCTTCCAGTTGCCTTCACCTCCCTCTTTCTGCCGTTCACTCATTCACTTATCAAAGTAGACAAACATGCAGTGAATTTTCAACTCATTACCAGAAAATTATTGCCATAGTACCTATCAGATTGGATCAACTGATACATTTATGAAAGATACTGTATAGCTATATCATGAGAAGCTGATGGTTCAAGTCTCTCTTGATACCTTCCATCTCCTAGTGTACAGCACTAGAGTTTGTCTGTCATCCTCCCCTAAATGCATAATCCAGAATCAACAAAAGCCAATTTTTCACTGATGTTGTCCAGCAGTTTTGTTCTCGTTGCTATATTTTGCGTAGCTATACTGTTTCTCTCTTGATGACAGCCTTCAAAGCATGCAGGTAATCTATCTAGACGGGTGGAGCACCGCTGCTGCACTGCGTATTTTCTCCATAGGCAAACAGCTTGACGTGAAATAATTTCTTCAGTTGATTAAAATATCATCTGTTCTAACAAAATACTAAACACAAGTATTTGGTTTTCATTTCCCTTATGGGAAGCGAGGTCTAATCCATCATTTTTAGTGGGTGATGGTTTGGGAGCGAGTTTGGTGGAATTTATTTCTGTCAGTTAAAGCTATTTTGGGATCAGTAAAAATGTCTTCCCGCTTGCAACTAACCTGAACGTTCTTCTTAATTTGCTCTTGGTGTTGCAGCTGGATATTTAGCACATCAAACTGCTGAGCCACTAGACTCCAAAACTGTTCTAGGCACCTCTCTCTGCAGTCTCAATGCGTGCTGCAGCCCTGTATCTGAAACCGTGTGTTACCCTTGTTACTCTTGAACAGGGAACATCTGTGTGACCATTTCTTCTCAGTATGTAACAATTTTCTCTTCATGGCCGAGTTGTTAGTCAGCACTAACGATTATAGACCCTGGACTGCAAATAGCTGCGTACGTGTTTGCAGCCATGGAGTAATGATAACTTGAGTTTTGTCTCAGCGTTCTTGCAGGCTCCTGCCCTCTTGGGAGCGCAGTGGCCAAGCAACTCAGAGCACCCCCGTCTGCATCAAACCCTCACCGGGCGATCGCTGATCTTGCCGGGGGGACGTTGACCCCAGCAGTAGTTTGTGGCAGTTCACCGTTTCCAGGGCTAAACGCATCTGGCACCAGGGAATCTGGGCAGGGCACGTGAGAGCCCGTGTGCTGCGGCCTCGGGGTCTGCCAGGCGGCAGACTGCCCGCTCCCGTTCCCACCTGCCACCCGCGCCGCCTCGCCCGCTGCACGCCCGGAGCCCGAGCCCACGGGTGGCCGTGGGGAGTCATCCAGGGAGCTACGCTGGCTCCGGAGCCCCCCCTTAGACCTGTTATTTTCCTGTGGTGCAAAGTATCAGTCTTCCACCTCAGCCTGCCTACTTTCTGGCGTAGGCAGAGCAACCAGCTGAGAGTGGAACTCACTACAGAGTACTGATGTTTATTACAACTGTTGAATGTTTTCTTCTCCGTGGTACTATATTTCTTAATTTCTCCTACACCTTCTTTTTTAAACAATCTTGCTGATTTCTCCCTTTCACACCCTGTTGAATCTTCTGTTTCGGTATATTGAATGAGGAAAGTAAAAAATATGCAGAAGGAAGAAATCATAAAGGGAGGAATAAATAAAAATAAATTTAAAAATAAATGAGAATTCTTTAAAATCTCCTTCCTCTGTTGCTACAACACTACAATATTTGAACTGGTTCACTTTATCTTAGATTTTCAAGCCAAGATTTTTATCTTTTCAAACTTTTCACCTACCAAAAATGTAAAAACCTTTTTTAACGGTTTCATTTTTTTTTCTAGCAGAAACTTGTGTTTTTCTTTTCTTTAAAAAACTATACTATGAATTATTGAAGTATTTGCTGAAGGCCTTTCTAACTGAAATTTAACATCATCAGAACTTCTGAAGCTCAAACTTAGCAACCTCTTATAATGATTTTGAAATAATTTTATCCAAAATTGAGCATTTGGGAAGCGAACAGCATTCCAGTGCATTGCTGTTGAACAATTTTCAGTGTTTCTCATTGAAACCCATTAGATACCAAGTTTTCTACTGATCTCGGAAAAGCTGCACTAAATTAAAGAGCCCTTTTTACTGCCAAGAAAAGCTGTCTGAAACACACTGACAATCTTTTCTCTTTTCATCAGAAGTGCAACTATTTAATTTGACTGCTAATTATTTAAATGCCTAATCAGTGAATTTGTTATAAGCGTAATTTGTATTACAATATTCAACCCCAGGCTACAGATCATATGCAAGCTTTTTAATACATACTCACTTTTACTAGAATGTAATACATCTCTTCACTTTCCTGCCTTTCATGTATGGGTCAGGCATTAAATTCTCTCCCACAGGTGAGCAGAGAGGCAGAAAGGAGGTTCCTGGATGCAGCTGGGTTTCCCCACCCTCATCCCTGTTTACATGGGGCTCTGTCCAGTCTGGGGATGCCACTCCCCGTTGATCCCCATGTACGAATCTCTGACACAAAGAAATCCTGCTGCCGTTCCTGGGACACGCATTTGGAAATGGGACAACTGAAAACACATCCTCATCTGGAGGCTTATTTGTCTGCCTGTAACCGCTGACAGCCGCTCCGCTTCTCCAGGGAAGGAGGAGTGAGAGCTGTCTGTAATCCCTGACTGAAGTGGTTAGATGTTCATTTTCCTGCTTCGGAGGAATTGAGCTGCTGTCAGCGATATCAGCAACAATTAATTTTATAGTTGTATATGTTTATAATTTAATGTTCTAATAATAGTTACAAATTAATTGAAGTCTTATGCCTGTTCCAACTCCTTGAGAACTGCCTTGGAAATACTTTGTGGTAGTAACCCACCATTTGAGAGCAAATCGTAGGGTAAATAAGCTGTAAAACACAGAGAGAGTGATAAAAATCTATTGTGTGGACAGTTTTTGCTGGTTAAGTAAATCTGACAAGGAGACTGGCTAGTTTGTACAGTGGTCAGTGATGTGTTCCTGCTAGATTAATTTTTCCTTTTGTCTTTGCATGTTTAACTGATGCAAATATATTTTCTGTTTCTTAGGAGAGCACTCATCTCAGGGGAAGAGTAAAACTCGGCAACTCTTCACACCTCAGCAATAAATACGTAAGTTTATTGCTTTTGTCTTACATCCTGTAACATTAGTGTTTGTTACTCTCAGTAATACTTGTTAGTCTCAGTATTGTGCCATGTAACTGAACAAAAGGGTTAAAAATGCAAAACTAAAAGAGCAATTACTTCAGTTGGTGGCAGTCTCAAGGAGCAGTGACTTAAACAAAGCTCAACTTGAGAACACTATCACAGAGTCCCAGGCAAACCAAAGGACCAAAGAAGCTGCCACCTTGCAGAGGTAGACTTTTACAGGCACAGCATTTGGCTTTAACTGTTCAGCATTTCCTGGTTGTAATTCCCTAGGTTTTTTTTTTTTTTTTTGTCTGTATGAGAAGTAAGAGATTTTTAAAGGCAGTTACCTGTAACAAAAGGAATTCTGTAGCCAGAAGTGTTCAGCTCCTTTGGGTTCACGAAGAATCTCTGTCCATTCCACATCATGCAAAAGCATGCACTTTCATTGAGGTGGTTTGTTATGGCATAGAATCCTTGGTGGCCAACATGCAAAACTGGCAGGTGTTGGACAGTATTTTTATGTGTGTGAGGGCAGAGACCCCGTCAGAGCACCTCTGAAACCCACTGTTTGTGATGTGGGCGCGGCATTTTCCTTCATGTGCGAAGCTTTCTAAAGCACCACAATCTCCACTTCCCATGGAGTTGCTTCTCTCATTTGTGGGGAAATGGGGTCCTCTGATGAGGGTGGGACAAGGAAGCGGCTGCGGGAAGGGGGTGGGCTGTGGGAAGGGCCCTGTGTGACCAGGGTGGTGGAGGGAGGCAGAGGAGAAGGATGGCTTGAGGACCTATGTATCACGGCGTACGTGGGATGGACCGGACGGGCGGCTGTGTTGGGCCCAGAGGAAGCCCAGCCTTCCATCATCATTGTAGGATGAAGCCCCTCTAGAAGGGGTCCCATCACCCTCCACTGAGAGAGATCTAGTTGACCAGCAATGTGGAGAGCCCCTTTTGCAAAACATCTTTGATGGTTTTGGCCTATTCTTGTTTCCCCCCCAAACAAACTGATGTACAAACTGAGCTTTCCTGATGCCAACAGTAAGGACGGAATAGCCAGAATGCGGTTTTGCCTACATTACTGAAAACCCAGAGGTGGTTCTGTTTGTGCGGATGCTAGACAATGTCCTGGGCGATGGATTTATTCCTTATTGTCCATCCCATCTTGGATTTACTCTGTGTCATCCTTTTCAGCTTATTCTTGTGTTCCTGAAGAGCCTTACCTGGAATAATAACCTTGAGTTGCTGCTGTTGTTTCAGATGTGAAGCAGTCTCACAATATGCAGGAACATCCCACCAAAGTTGCAGTTCCACAGGAAACGTGGAGCAGCTGAAGCTTTTTACCAAGCAGGACACTTGCCTTAATGACCAGCTCTTTACTTCTAAACCTCAAGTGTCTCCTGTCCTTTCTGGAATGACACATACTTTTTTGATGGCTTAATAACTGGTATATCATATGTATTTATTATTTTCACGTATAGTAAAAGCAGGAAAACTTTAAGAAGGTTGAAGAGAATGTAACAATCAGGTGACATTTGCATAGTAGTTACTAAAAAGGTTTTCTGCACGTACAGGAAGGAATACGTTAGAATAGTTTGTCGAACTTATGGTAGATATGGTTCTTTTAACTGTATGTAGCAAAATACAAACAGGGCCTGACCCTTGGAACAGTACTGGGCAAATTGCCACTATGAAAATTAATTCAGTGACTTCCATGAGATTTCTCACTGTAGCACACACTTCTCTTGTCGCAAATGTTTACAGGATGGGATGCCTGGGTGAAATGCTGAAGTGTGTGCTTTCTTCTGTGAAGGGGGGAATATACCTTGCACTGAGGCTCTTTGAAGTTCTGTAAATTACTGAATATGATCCTTCTAATGTAGCAAGCAACATAGTTTATTTTCACCTGTTCCGTGGCTAATTGCATTACTGTGCTATAAATATGTCTCCGATATAGCCTGGGACGCACAGTCGGGATCAGCAGGATAAGCAATTTTACAGATGAACCTTCTTCCCTCTGTTCTGAGTAATGCATGGGATTCCTCTGGGCTACTGAATAACTCTGGAAGTTTAAAGAGTGTTTCAAGTGCTAATTACAGACTCTCTTAATTTGTATAGAGCTGGCAATTCAAAAATATCAAGTAGTGCTTCTACCTGCATGTATCCTACTTTTCTAGAACTATAAATGTTTGAAAATTATATGACTGTGAGCATCTGCTCAGTCTCAACCCACTGACTCTGGTAGCATGCCAAGAACTGCCATTGTTTCACTGGCTAATGGAAAGAAGACAACTGGTGGTGTATATGCAGGACCAAGAGCCAGGATGATGATCTAAGTTTTTACACATGTTGATGCAATGCTTTTGAGGAACTTCTCTCTCCAATTTCCCTCTCTGAAATAATAAAACTTACCTAGAAGTATGGTCAGATATTGAGCAGATTTGTTAGTTCATGGTTTTACAGGAAGCTGAAGAGCGTTCATTTCCCTGTGCTTGATCAGTGCTCTTCTCTCCACTTTGATGGGTCTAATAATCCTCAGTCTTAGTGGCACCAAGAAAAACTTTTGATGAAGCTCTGTAAAAGATGGGGAACCAACAAGTGTCCTCTGTGCTGCAGCTGAACTTACATGGTTCATTCCTGGATCACTTGGGTTGCTCAGGAGCAGAGCCTTGGATGCCTACTTTGGAAAGGTCAGGCCATCTAAAATATGCTAGTTGACATCTGCAAATTTTCAGCTTCCTAACTGATGAAGTTTCCTATGAAAAAAGCAATCATTGTGGATTTTCATGTTGATTTAAAAAAAAAAAAAAAAAGAAAAGAAAAGAAAAAAAAGTATTTCGTAGCATATTGCATCATACCAAACGGACAGTAGAGAAAAGCAGAGACAGATTGTGAAATATATATATATGTTTGCGCAAAATTTGTTCAGAAATTACCGTGATGTGTCAAGAAAAAAAAAAAAAAAACAACTGCCTATTAAAAGTTACTCTCTTTATTAAGCAGCTCTTCTTTTTCTCTCTGCGATTCATTACCCGTACCTAATGCAACTATTGTTCATTAATCTGCATGCAGGTAGCAGAGGGTGAGCTGAACTCTTTACGGTGAGCCTAGAGAGCAGACATTAGATATCCTGGGCATGGTGGTGTTGGAGGGAGCATGAGGCCCTGCAGAAGGCACGCTGGGGTGGCAAGTGGAGTACAGAAAACTCCTCCTCGTTACAAGAGTTGATGTGAGAGAGGAGGGCTCACTGCAAGTCTTGGTACTGGAAAAACAAAAAGCACCAAAACAGGGGAAGATGTTTGGGCTTTTCATGATAAAGGGGCATGTCAGGCAGCCAGGCTCTCATGGGAAGGCTGGGAAATGCGTCTCAAAGTGACTGGCTTCTGTGGGTGTGTGTGGAGCAAACGAGGTGGGTTTAGGGGAGAGCAGAAGTGAAGAACCTGTGATCCTCTTAACCCCTGAGGCAACAGAGCTTGTGGTAAAGGGAAACGTATGAACTTCCATCCTTGTGAAGGATCAGGAGAGAACTGATGTATATATGAAGGAGAGAAGACAGATTTGCTTGGAGGATATCTCTAAAGCACAGAATGGGAGAATATTTGGGGGTCTGTCTTCTGCAAAGCTGGAGATGCTGGAACTGGCTTTAGTGGGAGGTGATGAACCAACTGCAGAGAGAACTCAGTAACCGAAGAAGAGTTACACTCAATGGTTCAGGTAAATGAGAAAGAAATGAAAAATCAATTCCAGTGGTCTGGCTCAACAGCTCTAGTGCAATACATGTCTAAAAGATCCACTCGAGTTTTTCTACTCACTAGTGTGGCCAAAAAAAAACCCCAAAAGTAAAAGTTGGTCCTCCACATGCACTAGGCTATGTGAGGATACCTAGGAAAGTGGAGCTGCATTTGCAAAACACTTTCCACTAAAGTTTAACTATGTCTTCTATGGACACTCCCACCTAAATTGAGTGTTCTTCAGCTTCTGTGTCATCATTTGCTACAGATGTGAATGACATCCACTTCAGTGTGGAATGAGCATGCCCACGTGAATGCGAGTGAATTGGATCTGCTTTCAAATTAGTTCAGCTTATGAGTTACTAGTTGAACAAGTTTTTAGGTCAAGCATATCATTCTGATGTTACAATCCAAGACCAAAGAGCATAACTGGCTGACAAAGACTTTGTTTGGGGCATTGTTAGTCATGGTTTGCCACTGTCAGTAAAGCCTGCAGGGCTCAGGTTTGCCAGGAGAGAAAGGTGTTTTCAGCACTGTTCATCTCACACTCAACTTGGGAAGGTGAGTCACGGTCCTCAAGGATAGAAAAGCTTCCCTGAGCCCTTCTCAGAGTCCTAACCGTGGTCAGTTAAAAGACTTGCAATGTTTTGGGAGTGACCAGCTGCAGCACACTGATAATTTTGGCTCCAGTCCCAAACAAGACAGGGGGGCATTAAAGGGAAGAAAAACAACAACAAAAAAAAGGTGTGGTACAGTGTATCTATTGACTATTGGCTTTGTACTCTAAACTTCTGTATCAAGCAACTTACTTGACTCATATAAGAGGGAAAAATGCCAGAAGGAAAAAGACTTTGATCATTATTGACAGGAAAAAGGTCCAGAAATGAGAAAACAGCAGAGAAAAATTAAAATAATTACTTCTAAAAAGTAGGGACTGAAAAGGTAGTCATTAGGTGCTTTTAAAAATCCCACAAACAGTTTATTAGCCTCCTGAGTACTTAATTTTTTTTTTTTCATGTTTGACCAAGGGCGTCATTTGAGCTTCTCATGAACCAGTCAGGTCTTTTGTTCATTATTCTGCTCACTGGATCACAGGAATCATTCCGCCCCTTGACACCCCAGGGTCTGTGGACAGAACTATTTACAGGCTGCTTACGGCACCACCCAGAAAGGTGCTTAAATAAAAAATATTCCTTGGGGGACCCTCTGCTTGGTGTGGGAAAGCTGAACCGCCTGCCAGCGAGGCCGCTGCAAGGGGAAGCGGTAGCACCAGCCGGGTACTTCCCCCTCCAAAATGCCCAAAGGCTTTTGTGGTTTCGGAGTGACTCCGTCCCGCGGAAGAGGGGTGAACCCTTTAACCACACACCGGCACGCAGCAGACTTAGAGAAGGGCCTCGAGCCCGTAAGTCTCGCCGGCTCGGGCCGGGGAGGGCATTGGCCGGAGCTCGGGGGCGCCTCGGTTGCCGGCAGCCCTGGGCTGACCCCCGGGGTCGGGTTTGCCTGCTGTTCCCCGTGGTGGCAACGCTGCCGTTGGCAGCCTGCCCTTCGGTTTTGGGGCAAGGGAGCAGCGCGGCGTGCCGGCTGCTGACGTGCTGTTGGATTTCTGCGGCGGCAGAGCGCTCCCCGGGGCTCGCCCGCCCGAGCACCCCCCGGCCCCGCTGCTGCGCTCCGGCGTGCCCGGCGCTTCCAGCACGCCGTGCCTACGGGCAAAGCGCTCCCCTCGGGAAGCTTTAAACATACAGCTGGGGGGCCACTCTGGCACCATTAATTGTGGCTCCTCGATTTCTTCAGATTAGGACTCTAATATAATAAATGAGCTTAAAGATTGCTATATTGATTCCCAATTGAGGCAGCTTTTCAGTTTATGGCCGAGGACAATCTATAAAACACAGGCTTTAATTAACCCCGGTGAATGCAGCTGATGTGAAATGCCAATACCCTCAGAATACGCAGCACAGACAGGTCCCTTGCGTCCACTCTGCACGCTCCCCAGGGTGAGGAGCCATGGCAGAGGCACTTCCCCACCGGGCCGTGCCGGGCCAGGGCCAGACACCTGCTACCCCCAGCATCTTCATGGCTGGAAGCACCGGCTATGCCTGCTGACGTGCCCGTCCGTTTGCCTTCATGTGAGGGCTGGACTAGATGACTTTTAAAGGTCCTTTCTGACCCAAACCATTCTGTGATTCGGTGATCTTATCTGCCTGTGGCTTTGCAGGTAGCCAGGAGAAAAACCAGGGGCAGCCCGCTGGTGGCCTGCAAGGGACACCCAGCAGGTCGTGCTGGGAGGGGAGGGCCCCGCGCCGTGGTGGGCAGCTCCGGGGCTGTTCTTCAGGCAGCCACGGGTAACCCTCTGTCCGGTGGCTGTCACGTTGTGGCTGCCGTGTTGTGTGGTACCTGTTCCCTGGAAGGATCTCCTGTAACTTGAGGGTATTAAGCAGCTCCAAGTGCTGCACAGAGTTTAGTCTGTTATTTGAGGTTAAAGCTACTGGGGTGCCTCAGCAGTACAGCTCCAGCACGGGCTCTGAAGTGCTTCAGGATGCTCATAGGTGGCAAAATTAATTTATTTCATCAACAGCCTTTGCATCCACCCCTTTTGGTCCCCATGGGCAGGCCTTCCAGAGGAGACAAAAAAGATGCACTTTCTGCCCAACTTGTGCAAGCGCGGTGTGCCGTGTCATACCCGTCCCACTCTGCCTCACCACTGCCACTGTTCCCTGTGCCATGGGACAGCCTGGGAACGGTTCTTTCCTTCAAAACCTGCCCTAAGGATTTGAACTTGCAGCATCTTTGGGGGAAGTAAAAGGAGCAGGGCTCAGGACCTGTGGCTGGCCAAGGGCAAAACGCAAGCCTGCCTGTGAGAAAGCGTGCCTCGCTGCCTCGCACGGCGGAGTTTCTGTAGCAGAGATGCCAGCTCTCGGGGCCACAGCATAACCCTCAAGGGAACAGCACCAAACAGTACAACTACAGAACTCACCCCTGCAAAAACCGCCACTGAATAAAACTGGGAGGGAAGACAGGGCTATGTGGGCAAGGAGCATTTTGCTGGTTTTCTTCTCTGCTTTCCATGGTGCATTAATTTTTTCCAGATGTGGTGTTTTCTGAGAGAAAAGCAACTGTGTTATTGTGCTCTTTATTATTATTAACAACTTTCTGCTTTCTTATTACATCAGTAGGACACTTCCCCGGTCAGGGTTGCTGTTCTTCTAATGAACGTGGCTCATTTGTCTGTCTCCCTCCCTCCTTCCCTCCCTTCCCACTCTGCTTTTTGTCTGCTTGCTCTTTGGGTAGTAATTTGATGTGTTGAGCTCTCACCACCTCCGCTGCCCCCGGGGCAGAAGTTCTGACGATGCTAAACAATTAAAATGCAATGCAATTACAGGCAGTACAGAACAGCAGAGAATAAGCCAGCAAAAATTCAGCCGTGCGTAACGCTGCGGAGACTGTGTGGCTGTCAATCTCCGACTCCAGGAGATAATTTGGTTTTTCTAAGAAGCAATAATTGAGCCATTCGCATGTGCCACGGTTATGAACTAGTCAAAAGCCTGTTTGCTGTGCACCCAGGAGCACCAGATGGATTGGATAGTCCCCGCAGCCCTTCAGGGACTGCCAGCTTTAGGCTTCAAGTCTTTTCTTCTAGCTCCTGTGCTTGTAAGTTATTCTTTTGACAGCTTTTATGCATACATGCGCCTTGTCTGAATTTAGCTGGTGAAGTGAGGGAAGAAGGGTGAGGAAGAACGTGCCAAACAAAACCCGCATAGCTAGGGGGAGTTCAGAGCCAGAGCTGAACTCTGCTGCTCACATCCACCCCAAGAAAAACCCGCGGGAGAGGCAGAACCATCTCCAACCTTCAGCCCTCAGACTACAGTAAGTGCTGTTTGCTCAGGTCAGGATGCGGCTGCAGGGGCCCACGCCGGCCAGCCTGATTACACCCAGATACTTTCAGTCCTATTTTCACGAACCCCATGCATATCTTGCCAAAGAAGACTTAGTACCAGGGAGCTCAGCAAAGAGCTGCTACTATCAAAAAAGTAATTGGAGGGATGCTTTTCACCTGGGATTTAAGGGCACACCCCTGATGCAAAGGGCAGAGAGGAGGTGACTGCAGGTACATGCAGCCTCTCTGCACAGAGAGTGCCGAGTGCCAGGGCTGCTTGGACCTGCAGGTCAAATCCCAAAGGTGAGCTACAGAAAACTCTAAATGCTCCCTCCTGTTTAGCCAGACACCTGGCTCTCGGCAGGGGGGCAGAGAGGTGGGATGGGGAGGGAAGGCACCTCCCAGGTAGCAACCCTGGGTGGCTGCCCAGGGCGGCTCCCCTGCCCCAGACTTGCTGGGCTTACTTTCTGCACCCTTCCCAGTCCCTCCCTCGCATCCCAAAATCTGTGGGCATTTCGTTGCAGACATGGACAGCAATGGCTTAATCCTGTAGCACTACAGTGATTTAATCTCTGCTCAACACTCTGGATGAGGGGCCTGGCCTGGACCTCCAGGAGATAAAATGGGACCTGGATGTGCACCTGGCTTTCATGCTGATTAAGCCAGGTGCTTTGCAAGCAGTGGCAAGCTTTCATGCTCTTGTACCATACTGTGCTTGGCCAAGGGGCTAGGAGAGGTGCCCAGGGCACTCACCCCACAGGGGAGCTGGTCCTGAGGCACATGTGTGAGGTCCCATCACCCCAATCATTTCCTTCAGGTGCTGCCATTGTGTGATCACCAAGGAAATGCAGCCCTGTGCACCTCCTTCCCTCCCAGGTAGGTTTCTTATTGTTGGGGCTGCTTTGCACCCTCCCCTGTGGCAATAAGTGTTGCTGTTTGTAAAGGATGGAGGCTTTTGGATATCTTCCATCCTCCAAAAACCTGGATGCACTCGGGCACCTCTCAGCTGCCCAGGCTTGGCTGCTAGTTTAGGAGCAGGAAGGCCAAGCACTGGGAGGAGGGATTTGCTGGGGGTCTGCTCCGTATTTGGTCCCGGGTGCACGGCAATGGTGTGTCTCACTGAGTAACTATGGCAGCTGAGAGGAAAATTTGCTGTTATTACGTACCTGTGTTTCCTCTCTTTTGAGAGGTGCTGCTTTTGGCTGTTCCCTCGGGCAGCCTGCTTTTGCCCTTTTCTGAAAAATCATGGTGTTACAAGGGGGAAGGCACCTGTATCTCTCTGGGCTGTGCCTGCTGCCCTCACACAGCCATGAAAGCATCTGTGTACTGAGAAAAACTATTTGTGACAGGCACCACCTGGTCCTCTCTGCACAGCCACCATCAAGCTCTTTACCTTAAAAAAAAAAACAAAAAAAAAAACAAAAACAAAACAAAACAAACCAAACACAGTTAAAAGCTCTGTTTTAAATTCATCATTAAAGTTTGGAGTCCAGCTCTCTGCTCACTGTGCCCTGACTTGAAACCTGTAGAAGACATGAAGTTTGATGCTTGCCCCCTTCAAATGGTTTCTCGAAGTTCATCACTGTTTATTACATTTATTTTAAAAAGCATTCTAGCAGTTCTTAGCAGCTTTGTTGGCCTGAAATAGTAGCGCGTGCAGGAGCATGATGCAGTGAAGGTGATGGATTTCTCTCCCTCGGGTGGAGCGACATGGAAGGAGCAGCAGAAGTGGGAGCTGGGGAGGAGGGGTTCAGTCTGCTGCTTCAGCAGTATCTTAGAAGTAAAGGTAAGGGATGGCTTTTGATTTGAATAGTGCAGATGTGCTGCCTCTCTTGTCTGGGCTTTCAAGGTTCAAAGAAACAATTCTCCTGTGCCTACAGATCCCTGACAGCGTGAGCTGTGTGGGGGTTGTGCCCTTACGGCTCTGTGCCATATAGTGTCTGGAGGATGCAGGAACTCGCACTGAAGTCACTCCCGTGCCGTTTGTACGCTGGAAAACACAGCCCTGCCTCTCTCCGGGTGGCTTTGCTCACCACTGGCCATCTTGACACAGCAGGACTGGGTCAGCTACAGTGACAGTTTGTCCACGTGCTCAGTTTTCCGTCCCCACACAGGCTACAAATTAAACTCAAAGTATAAGGAGAAGAAATCCTGACACCAAAGAAGTCAGTAAGGTTGCTGCATCCTTGGGGCAAGCAGGTGTGGTTTTATGTACCCATGCATCCTCTGGTAGAATAAAATTGAAGTGCATGGCCTTATATGTTTTCTTGAACCCTACCAGGTGATGTGATACTATCACGGCTCTCTCTGAGGGACAGAAGGGCAGATACCACTGCAAGGCAGAGGTGTGATTTCAAAAGATGAGAGAAGGATCTTTGTTTTCTTGCACTTGCAAAAATCTTGTCTGAAAAACTGCAGCTTTCAGAGGCTTGCCATGGATTGCAGAATGGAGGTGACTTCTCGATCCAGAAATATTTGATTAAAAATATTCCAGACTTTTTTTTTTTTTTTTATATTAAATGAGGGCACCTAACCAGCTGGTTTACTGTGCCAGTTTTAGGAACATGATCATTAGGATTCAGCTGCAATGCAAAGGCAATGCACTAACTTAAGCTGCTTCAGTCATTAAGCACATATGTTTTTTATTTTCCCATAGCTGGGTCTGACATATAAAATTAGTTATTTTGCCCATGTGTGTTAGAAGCAGCAGGGATTATTGTAGAGCATAAACAGCATACCTAATGAAGCAAAATAAGGAAAAGTTAATGGATATAATTACTGGAGCGAGCATTCCAGGTATTCAAGGTGGTGTTGAGGGAAGAAGAAACTCTGTTATTGATAAAATAATTTCTGGGCTTTCAGAGATCCCTTTCAAATGGATCACATTAATACTTAGAATCTGTGTTTTCTAATCAGGAATGAATAACGTTACCCCCATGTTACTGAAAGGAAAAAATGAGAGCGAAAAGTGCCTCACATTGCCAAGGCATGTGTGCATCTGGGGTGGGGACAGCGACAGCAGCTCACCAAGGCTCACACAGGCCCTGCTCCTGCTTTGCTCTGCAGGTTTAATGCCCAGGAAAACACATTTCAGGCTTGAAGTCCTGCAAGTGAAACAGAAATCAAGGAAAGTTGCAACTGCTGGTCATCTTTTTAGAAGATAATCTTGGGATAATGTTAACTGTTCCCCTTTTATTTTTATTTTTTTCCCCTCCAAATTATTCCCTGGCATGTGGTGTTTGCAGCTCACCTGATGCTATTTGCCAGCAGCTGCCTTAGCAGAAACATCTGGCCAACAGAGTTGTTGTATCATCCTCCCAAACTGCCTCTTGCCACCTCCGAGCATCACTGCCCCATTTGCCAGGGCAACAGCCAGTATGAGATGAGACCCACACCACAAAGCTCCTGTGCCATTTGCATTCATCTCCCATATCAATTAAAATCAGGCTATTTTAAGTTGAGCTGACTTGCAGTTTCCAGCACGCCATAACAAAGTACCAGAGAAACAGTGAAACCTCCTAGTGCAAATCATCCCTCTCCTTCAAGAGAGCTGATAAAAATCAGTCTCTGACAGCCTCTATGCACTTGCACGGAGAAAACGTGTCCCCATCAGCATCTGATAACGGTGGCCCAAAACCCCTGACAGGAGAGCCCACAGCACATCAGGACTGGGCTCTGAGTCAAATTCGTTTTCTTAATTATGTATATTGTGTTAAGCAATACTCTGAAGTGACATAAAATACCAGATACGTAACATAGAAAATTAGTCTCAGTCACTTCATACAAATAGAAAGCTTACCGGGACACAAGAACAATCCTGGACTGGCTTATGTGGAAAGTCTGGAATCGCCTTCTGTGCTAACACCAGCCCAGATCCAAAAAGGCACCATGGGGAGAATATGGGTCCCACAGGGAAAGAGCCTGGTATTTTACCCTGGTATTTACTTATTTGCTCTATGTATGTGGGTTGAGCTGCTGGTATTTTTGATGCTGTGCAGGTTTTGATGCAACTTTTGCTGGGGCATTGCCTTTGCTTCTGCAAATGGGTGCGGGGTTGCTAGAAACAGGAGAAACTTAAGCAAAGCCACCAAAGACTGGGATATATTCCTGTTGTTTATTCTAACCTACTGGCCTTTAATGTTGAGCTGTGTCAGAGGAACTAGGATGGGTGATGATGGTCTGGATTAAATGGATTCTGTGCCTACCTGCCCCTTTCTTCCTCCTTTTCTCCTCAAAAGAAAGTTATCTTAAGGCTGTCTTGGTCCTGCCATGGCAGCAGTTCCTCTGCCCAGCCTCCAAATCACACCGCACAGGGTTTGCGTTCACTAACCTCCACTTTTATATGAGCAAGTCACAAAACCAGCCAACCTCCATTTTCCAGCAGCCGGTGGGGAACAAAGGTCCAGGGCTGAACTGGATTTATCACAGACCAAACTGGCTGCCAGCAATGCTTCCCACAGCGCACCGGCGGCAGGGCACAAGCCCAGGTACTGGCCCTGAAGCCAGCGCAGCAGGGGAGTTCAGATTATTAGGAAACCAGCGGTGGCTTAGCGTTGTCCTGTGGAAAATGAACATGAATTTCTCTTGCAGAGAAGCTTCTCCAAAGCAGCTCAGTGCCCCAGATGTATCCGCACCCCGGCAGCGAGGGCTGGGCTCAAGTGGGAGCCCGGCGGCACGTCAGGTATTAAAAAGCTGGTTTGGCAAGCCAGTGCTTTTTAATACCTGGATAGGAAGGTAATGTTCTTTGTAGGACCATCACCTCTGCTACGTTGGGGTCTCTTTTCTGTACCAGATTTCCCAAGTAGATTTCTAGACACTCAACAAACCCCTAATCACTTGCCTTTGTTTCACCACACTGCAGGGAATGACAGCTGGTGCTCCGACGTTAACCAGCATTGCTTCTTGCTGTGCGGCCTCCCCAAAATGTCTTCAAGGCATGGATGGCAGCAGAACTGCTTCAGGGATCTCATATCCTTCTTGTTTTATTACTTTGTGAGATCTTAAAGAAGGGAATAATAATCTTTGCCTTTTGGTACGCGCAGCCTGCGCTGCCAGGCAGTATTTCATCTTTCCAGGCAGAGCCCACCAGGAGTTTGGCAGCCATCAGTGTATCAATATGCTGTCGGGCTGTGCGGGGCTGTAAAGCCAGCGCCGTTCGGTTTGGCTGTAGAAAGCAGGTGAGGTGTTGCAGCAGGTGGATTTGGGTTTTCCCAGGCCCGGAGCTGTTCTGGCAGGGCACTAGAAAAGACTCTGCAATACGAACGGCGGGGAACGCCCAGCACACGCTCTCTTGTTGCAAGAAGCATCGACGACAAGGTTCATCAGCCTGTGCAAGAGCAGCAAAGCAGCACGGCCCTCCCCGGTTTGCCGCCCAACACCGGCGTGATGCCGGGGCGCAAAGACTGACGTGCGGAAAACAGACTCCACAATCTGATAGATTGTAAAGTAGGTATGTTTATTCAGCGCTGGGCACACAGGGGATAACTCCTCCTATTGTGCGCCCTGATATGGCACCGTTACCTTAGATTTATAGAGCAAATGATTACATATTCATAATATTTCGCAATACGCCTATACATATGCATTACCTATCCCCGCTTCATATTATAATTAGCATTTCCATAATCTCCTCCCAATTGAGTCTGCGCAGTGTCTTCTGGTGGTGGTCATGGGGGTCTTTGGGGATGAAGTCAAGCTCCTCTTCCTCCTGTCCGCTCTGTGACCCCAGGTTTCGCGCAGACTCAGTCTCTTACTGGCTGTTGTCCAAACCGTAGGTCTAGTCCCAACCGGCTTTGTACTGATAAAGCCTAAAGACTCCATGCCTCAGCTCATCATGTTTTACAAACTATCTACTCATTAAGCAGAACTGTTATCTCAACTATTTCCCTTGTCATCCCCTTCTTGCTATTCCCATATTAACCCTTACATCCCCTGTTCCTATCTAGGCCCTGTATCAAAGACCACGCGTGGTTTCCAGCAGGCAGCACAAACCAGTGAGGACCAGTGAGCGGCCCAGCCCAGCGCGCTGAGGAGCGCTCAGCCGACAGCGGATGATTTCCCAGGCCTGGTTCCTTGTGCTGAGCAGCCCAGCATCGCGCTGCCGTACCTGACCCGGCTCCAAAGCAGGAAAGGCTTTGGCTGCTGTGCGGGCGGTGAGCTGCAAGGCCAAGCAACGAGCCTGGGAGCTGCTACACCAGCGTGGCTACCCCGCTGCCGGTCATCGCCCTGGGGAGGACGCTGCTGGCTGTGGTTTTGTAAGCAAAAGGAAATTTCTGTGTGGTTTTTCCTTACCCGCATTCACCTGCATCAAAGCCTCAAGTTTAGGCAGACACCAGCACAGCTGTGAAGGAATGAAAAGTTTCTTCTAAGCTGATGTACAGCAAAACACAAGTGTTAGTGTGTTGCTCGGTGGGCTACTTATTTGCAAGCAGGTCCATTGCTTTGGGTCTGCGGTCAAAAATAACAACAGTAGCCTGAATGTGCTCTCTTAAAAGATCTCTCTAGGCGTGCTTATGGAAAGGAAGAAAAGAAGGAAAGAAAAAAGTATCAGAAGAGATCATCCATCCCCCGTCTTCATCCAGGACTTCAGCCAGTTGCTGAGCTGCATGTCAGTGTTTGGAGCCTCCAGCTCTGCAAGCAGAGCCCTTGCTCTGCACTTCCATCTTCCTCAAAAAAAAAGCTCATACCTGCCTGAAAAAAATACTACTGAAGCAGGATGGAGATGTTACATTTCAGGTAATTTATTCAGCAGATGTGGAGGAGGGGAGGGAGCACTCTGGGTTTGTTCTGGATACAAACACAACAGTGAAAAGACTCGTCAAGAGGTCTCAGATTTTCCCAGAGGGTTTTAACATCTTTATGTGGGAGAAGGGAAACAGCCCAAAGCATTAATGAAGTTCATCCCTGAGGCAGAGATGGAGGGAGCAGACACCTGATTATAAGAGCTGAACTCCCTTCACTGAGAATCGCAACCAGGCATGCTGAGCGTTTTTTTGTATGCAAAGAAACCATTTCTGTTCCCTAACAGCCATGTATAAACCTACTGCCGTGCAGATAATCTTTCCAAAGACAACCGGGCTTGTCTAAAATGTTACGTCCATCCATTTTACCATAGTTACCTCATAACACAGATGAGAAATGAGAAAGGTAAAGCTATTTGTATTCACAATAACATGCCAACCTAAACCATAACGCTTTCAGCTTTTGCTCTCCCTTCCTAAGGCAGTTTGACATCTTGTTTCCACCCCACAGTTTATTGGTGGGGTTTGGGTTTTTTTTTTCCTATGTCATTTCACCTGGGGGATGCTCTGAGGAGTAGCTCTCAACCTGTGTTTCACAGCACAGTTGTCTCATGGGTGTGATCTTTTTATTTATTTTTTTTTTTAGTTGGAGTGTTTGCTGGGCTCTTGCTTAAAAAGGAAAATATTTTTTGGCTATATTCTGAAAACAGAATGGTTACTGAGGAGGGAATATTTGCAATTTCTCTTTTTTTTTTTTTTTTTTCCCCCCAGCTCTGTTGTTTGCTTGAGCAACCAGTGTGAATGGTTTCTCACCCTCCTGAAGAGCATTTAGGTGCTGCCAGAATGGTGAGGTACAGGGGCTACTTCCCCAGCTTGTCCCACACCTGAGCCAAGGGGCACACAAACCTGTAGGTGCTTTGGGGAGCATCGTGCTGGGGCCACAGCAGGAATTTGCTGGGTAAAGCAGTTCTGAGAAGGCAGCAGCTTTCTCCCTCGTTCTGGGACACGTCCCCCCACGGCTGCCAGCGCCCACCTCTCCAGGTGACTTCTGTGCACATCAGCTTTACATTTGGTTTAACAAGTTTGACAAAGGCCCATTTGTGCGACAGGCTGCTGATGGAGCAGGTGTAAAATAAGCAAACAAAATCAAAGGAGCGGTTTGGATTGAATTTCCATAAGATCTGTTGGAAGAAGTAAACGTATAACTCACCAAATATACAACCTATGAAATCCATAAACTGCAATAGAGGACTAAATGATTCCTGTCCTAAAAATACCTATTAAAAAGTTGCATTACAGAAGAAAGCAATGCTTTTCATATAGGATGACTTGCAGCAAACTTTTTATCTTTTAAATCCAAGTAGACCAGAAATGTCAGCGTAACAATGCAACCATCCCTCATTTTTGTTTCTCCCCAAGTAGAAAATAATTTGGCATTCTGATTGAAAATGCCCCTTTAGTCAACCCTGGGTGCGCTGCATCCAGTGGCAGTCGGCAACGGTGCCTGGAGTCCGTGCCCATTTATTTTTCCCTGGGGTTTCCACCCCCCAGAAACTCAAAGCCCCGCTAGTGAAATAGAAGAATTTTTCAAGGAGAAGTGCAAGACGTGAAGCCCCTGTGCAGGGCTCCCACGCAGGGGAGGATATTTCAGCAGCGGCAGCCCCTGAGCTGTGACGTGCCACGGCCAGCTGGCAGCCGGCGACGTTCGCAGGCAGTGAAACCAGATCCTGGGAAACGTGTAGGTCTCGCTTAGCCCCGCAGACAACTAGGGAAAAGACCTGTGCTTTCAGCACGATGCTTTCTTCCAAAAATACGGACGGGTAGATGCCGTCGGCGCTCGCTGGCGAAGTGCCGTCTACCTCCCTGTGACTGACGGGGACGCTTGCTGCCAGCCCACGTCAGCACCCTGGGTCTAGGAGCTGCTGCTGGCTCCTCGCTCCCTCTGGAGACAACTTGCTTTTTCATGGTGATGGAGATGATAGTGATGGAAATGCTCATGGTGATGGTGCGCTCCCCAATGGGTTTGCCTAAGATCTTTGCTCCACTGATTAAAATTTCCTCTGTTTTGCAGCCTACATGCCAGTTTTTACCGCTATATTTTTGCAATTGCCCTTAAGTTTACAGGCTTTTCAGAAAGGGAAGAGCTTCACAGGAGCTGGAGGTGATGGTCTCGAGGTAAGGATTTGTCTTGTGGAAGGTCTCATGCTTTCTAAACACGCAGATTTTAGTTTTGGTAGCTAAAAAAACCCCACACCAAAACCTGAAAATGAAACCCTTCCTTATCCCACTTTCTGAATATTTATTAGTCTGTTGGTGAAAACTCTTAGGAGACTGTTTTAATTTTAATCTTAGTAAATAGCAATTAAAATTAAATCAAAGGATTTTTCTTTTTTTTTCCCCTAACCGGTAAAAAACTAACAGTTCAGATCTTTATTTTGAGCCTCTGAAGTCTTGAAATTTTCAGCTGTTTGGCTATTCTTCTGCCCGTGTTTCACAACAGGGTTGGGAGGAGGTTTGCTCTTCTCCCAGGGACGGCACCTCTCCTTCCTCCTGAGGCCTTGCTCTGCTATGAAATAGGGTGTGGATCAAGAGGTGACACAGTGAAAAGAGTGTAATTAAAATTCGGTTTACCTTCTCGTCAGTCTGCCACCGGACCTGCTTTTGGAGGGACTGGCTGGGGCTCCTGAGAGTGATGGAGACCCCATCCCAGCCCTGTTGGATGCAGGGATGCTCCTCAGCCCCTGGTCCCACGGATGCTCTCGGGTGTGGGGAGGACAGTGGAACTTCATCCAGCGCTGTGGACAGTGTAAGGATATTTTCAGCCCATGCTCTATGTGATGAGGATCATTTCTTATGAATTTCTGTCTTATTGCTACTATTGCTTTTAGTTAGTTGGTGAAGTATTGCGTGTTTAAGGACAGGCGGAGATGACTTTCCTGTTTTCCTCAGTCCTGTATCTCGGAATTGAAGCAAAGGCTCATTTCGGTTGTCGCGTTAGCATCCTTCATTTTTCATATTCAGTGCCTGGAGACTGGTATGAGGTACTTAATTATTCATCTATTAAATATATATTTAGAATTGCTCTAGCACCTTAGCATTTTTATATCAAGCATTAGATCTCCCTGAGGATGTTTCTTATCTAAACCTCTGCCCTTTTGACCCAACATTTTTGGGAAGCAAAGGCATTTAAGCTGAGGTGAAGCACAAGTGGATTTACTGAAGTTCGAAATGTCCTAAAGCACGTGTTAAATCAGGGACCCTGTCCACGCATGCTCCAGGGAGAGCTGAGGTTGGCCAAGCGGACTCAGCTCCACTTGTATTTTGAGGCAGGAGCGGAGAGATTTTAGCAGGAGTGTGTTATCAGAGGTAAGAGAGGAGGGAGCACTGAGGAGAAGGAGGAGTAGCTTTTAGTAAGTTGGGCATCTCAAGGTGATCAGGCTTGATCTTCCTCATCGCTGCTAGACAATTGCAGGAGAGGACTGGGAGATATTTATTGCAAGGCCCAACACGTTTTAATTAAAGCTGCTATTGAAAATATTCATCACTTGGTGATGGGAGGGAGAGAAACCTCCTGCCCCTTCTTTGCACATCACAGGGAAGCTGGAAAGGCCACATACCTGTTTTATCTCCTCCCATGCGGTCTGGCTTTGAAGCAAGGTGTAACACCTCTGAAACACCCCCTGCCTTGCCATTTCAGGAAGGAAGAATTTTGCATCTATTAACTTCCAAAAATAAAAGGTTAATTAAAGCCAACAGCCTAAAGTAAGCCCAGATTGAGCTGGCTTGGTATATTAATCACCTGGAGCTACAGCATCAGGATTTTCACACAATGGCTACTGTTCAGCAGGATTTTTCAGCAGGAGAAGGCACCTCAGGAAGTGAGAAACCCACAGTTCACTGGCCAGGCGTTGCCACTGCTGTACTGTCCCAAATCAGGGGTACCCTGGGGATCGGAGAAAGTGGCATAAAGCAATTTAAACAAGGTAAATGTAATATAGGATGTCGTATAGCCAAGTAGCCTGCAGCAGGGCTATCAACGATGACAAGAAACTCTACAATGACATGAGAAAATCCAGTTGCCGCCCCAGCTGGGTCGGTGCTGCCTCTCTCTCTTTGACTATCTTTAATAATCGAAATGATTTCAAGCTGCATGTAGGCAAACGACTGGACTCCGCGAGGCGGCAGAGGTCTGGGAACTAGCCCAGTCCCTCAGCCCCACGACCACGGCGGTGGCTGGCCACAGGCACGGGGGGGCTGCCCATAGGTAAGCTGGTTTCGCTACCGGGGGACCCCAGTGAAAGGGGGCTGCATCGCCCTCCCCGCTGCCGAGGATGCGCGTCGGGTTGTGGATGGCAGGGAGCGCGACACCCGGCTCCCCACACGGTCTGGGACAGGGAGCATCCCCAGTGCAGCCCTGCAGACCAGTCCCTCTAAATCCACAAGAAGGATGCAGGGAGACAGGCAAGGATTAGCAAAAGAAGCCTAATTGACTAATCGTAAATTGTACTAGTCTCACTGAAAACTGCATTTCACTTTGTGCGTCAAAATGTGCCTCTGCTTGACTATAGCAGTAGGTGTGACTTCAGAATATGTTTCCTGAAATCTTCACAGGGAAGTGCTGGTAGATGGTGTATGAGAGAAATATGTATTAAGACTGTTCAAAGTAAGTAAAAACATTTTTTAGTCCCCCCTGATGGTAGGCAATAGTGGGTGGTTTGTTCTGCAGAACAAACATGTCTCTGATTTTCTTCTCTCCATTTTTTCTGATTTCTCCACAGGGGTTTGAAATTCTTCTGCAGAGTCTACATGGGCTTGAAAGCTGAGCAAGATTTGTAGCTTGCACCAAATCCGAGACAAGGTCTATGAGTGTACTTGCAGGGGAATGTGCATATAAGGCTCTTCAGGCAGTAACCAAAACGGTATTAGTTTTCCATATAGCCTACGTTGCTTTTTCATACCCAAGGCCTAACACTTGGAAAACTCATCTTTGTAAATTGCTCTCTGTGAAGGCAGGTATCATATAGCGTTTTATACAGCGTTGGGCAAAAACTATCTTTAAGGATTGGGTCACTATGGTAACCACTTCTTATCTCAGAATCAAAAAGCAGTTATGATTGTAATTAAAAAAATGTATACTTCCTACCAAAAATTATTCTGAATTATAATTCATTTTCTGTCGCGTACTGGAGTTATTTTTATTGCCTCCAAAGGCATCAGCATTTGTTATAATTCAGCAATGCAACACTTCATAGAGAATATAACCTGCTTTGAATGTACTGTCAGAAACTGTGGTCAATGACTTCAGCCTCTTAAATACTTTAACAGACTCCAGTGAAACACCAGGAATGCTTTTTGTTCTTACGGAGGGAAAAGCGTAAGATAAACAAGGCCTCCTGAAAGCTCACATTTCATCACAAGTAGCCACATATCCTGAGCCCAGTGATGCGTGGAAAGGGGTCCAGGTTTGCTGCTGTAAGCAGGTGGGTTGGCCACGAATTCAGATTTTCCTTTGGCTTAAGCAGCAGTTTTATTTAAGAAAAAGGAACTTTTTTAAAAAAATATAATAAAATAAAATGATAAAATAAAATAAAAACAATAACAACAACAAAATAATTTTAAAAAAAAAAAAACCACACACGAAAAAACCAACCCTCTCAGCTTTTATTCCTTGGGCACTCATGCCCATCACTTCTGTTCCCTGGGCCATGGCCACACATGGAAACCTTGGCAGACTGCTGGGACAGAGTGGGCGTTTTCAGGTGAATCACTGTGGCTGCTTTTAGAACCTGTAACATAAGTAACAGAAGCGTAACGCTCCACATGGCCCCGATCCAGCCGGTGGTAAAGCTGGTTTTCAGTTCAAGGGGAGCAAATCCAGGCCTGCGATTCGGTGAGCTGCTCCCGCCGGCTCTGGCGGGAGTTGTCCACGGGTGGGAGGCGAGAAGCCCCCGCTTTCCAAGGGGTAGCAGCAGGGTGGCCCCATCCTCTCCTCTCTGGCCTGGGTCTGCGCCAGGCCAGCAGACTTAGCAGGATTTTTGGCACTCACCCCTGGTATTTCATCTTTTTTGGGGCCTGCAGCCTATTCATTCTTCAGCTAATGCATTATGGAGCAAATATCCGCCTCTGTCTTATGTAAATAGTAATAGAATTTTTTGCCCAAACCTTTCTTTTTTCCACTCTTTCCAGGAGGGAGGCAGAACAAATGTTTGTTTTCCTAAAAACCTGTAACTTTCAAAATTTTTTTGGGGGGGGGGGGCTCTTTTCTCCATAATACAGTTGTGAGTCCCCCCGGACTCTTGAGCATTTTCTCCTGGAAGTGGATTTACTGCTCAATGGTCGCAGTTATTCCAGCAGGACAGCGTGGAAAGATTTTTTTTTTGGTGCCTCAACTGAGGAGTTCTCTCTTCCTGGCCCAGAGGAGCAGACTCCTGTGCTCCAGATGAGCAGTAACGTTCGGTTAATGAGCCACGTACTAATAATTTTTATTCTTTCGGGGCCGTTCCAGCCACCCGTCCACCCGAATGGTTCTCAGTGGAGGAGGAGTTGTAATTCATCGAGCCAGTTAAAAGCTTTTGGGAAAGGACCCTGTAAAAACCCCAGCCCCCGGTCACCCAGAAGAGCCCAAATATGCCCCTGGAGCCTGAGCCCTCCACCCAGGACAGCCCACAGCAGCACAGCCCCTGACTGTGTTTCGGGGCCGGCATGAGGATGCTCACAGCACCCAGCTACAGCCTTCCCTTCACACAGGCCAACGCTGTGGGCTTCCCAGGTGAACCTCTCTCCACCTACAGAAGGTAAATACTTAACAACAGCTATAATAAAGTCAAGCGGCGAGTGGAGTTCGCCATTAAGCCTGGAGTAATAATTAGTTTAATTGGCTGAAGCACAGCTCAATAAAGCGTGCTCCACAGGTGAGTTAGCTCCAGCGTGCCGTGCTGGGGGCAAGGGGGGATGCTGGCAGACCCATGCCGTGGTGCTTCCCAGGCGTGGAGGGACCCCGTGATGGGGGGCAGCGTCTGAGGGATGCTCTCAGGGTGGGTTTCCTGACCTTGCAGCTTGCCCCAGCGCAGCTTGGGGACAAGACAACTCCTGAGGCAGGGGAACTAAACCCTCTGGCCTTGAGGCATGCCTGCAGCTTTGCCCTGGGCATCCATCCCTCAGGTCTACCAGGGAAGCAGCAGTAGTTTGGCCTTTCCCCTGCGGGCTTTTCCCAGAGCCGCCCTGGGGATTTCTCTGGTCGTCTTTGGCAGCTCAAGCTAATGGTTTGGTCCCCAAAACCTGGGCTCACGGCGGCTTTTTTTTCTCTCTTCAGTTTTTGAAGCATCTGGCAACACCCTCTTTTTTTTGAGCTGCTGGGAAAGCGTCATGGCTGAATTGTGGTTCAATCTATGGGAAAATGTCCTATTCCCCCTGCCGAGTGCAAGTGGGTTTTGCACTTATGATGGCTTTAATGTCGAGCAGTGTCTTCAAGTGTGGTATCACTTACAGAGGTTGGATCTCCTGCACTGCCATGTGTTAACTTCCTCCACCACCCTCATCTTTCTAGTTTCACAATGGTAGTTGCTTGCTGGCATAGCCCTAACCTTAGATACAAGAAATGAGCTTGTCTGTGTTGAGACTACAGACCACATTTTTTGTTTTCAACATAGGGTGTCTGCAGTGTGAAAACCTGCTTACCACCAAGGACATGTATCATAGTCCCAGGCAGCAGGGACAACAACTCCCTTGACGAGCTGCTCCATGAACAGTGGAGTTGAGATGTGCTGCAACGAACAGAACAAACTGGTGTCTCGCTGCTGCAGCCTTGAAATGGAGGAAAGGATGCTGAAGCTCTTTACCTTAACCAGGTATTGGAAACTGACCTCCTCCTCCCTGCTCTCCTGGTAGTGCTCGTGGTCAGAAATGCAAGAGCCCATCAGAAAAGGTTTGGCGGGGGGGAGGAGGACTGCTGTCTAACACTGCAGCTTTCATGATCCTTGCACTGAGCTCTGAGAAGCCCTTGGCAATGATAATTGCTCAAGATTTCGGAGGCTACAGCAATCAGAGCGGTACTAAACTTGGAGGAGCCTACTTCAGTTTGAAGTACATTATCATGTCCAGTACTGGAGAACAGGAACCAGCGTGATGCACCCTCGTGTTGTGAAGTGAGAAACAAATCCTGCTGTTTGAGCTGGCTACCAGGATGAGGCAGCCCTCCATCAACTTCCTCATCCTGAATTCATCTCCTCCTCCTCTTGAGAGAGTAGGACATGATGGTCCTTGCCCATGGGGCATCAGGAAGAAGGAATCAAAAGGGTTTTGCTTGCAAGACAGAAATAGCACATTGGCAAGGTAGGACCGGCCTGTCATTTCTCTTCCAGCAAGCAAAACATCAAGCAGAGAAAAACTGTCCTGGAGCTCCAGCACCCACTGCACCCATCCCCTAGCCATCACTCCCAAGAGTTTCCCTGTGCAGGAGCACCTTACCCTGCAGCTTGCTGGTGGAGCAGCTCAAGGGGCCAGGGCTTCATGCTGCCTTCACTTCTCAACGCAACATCCTGCTGTGCTGTGGGCTTTTTAGAGACTTCCCCTAGATGTGCCAGCAGGCTGGTTAATGGGGTCAGGGGAAAGAGGTGGCCGGGAGATCCAAGTAATGAATGAAGTTCAAGCTCAGCAAGGCCCCCATCTCCTAGCAGAGGTCCTTCAGCTAGACATACTCATGGGTGAGAAAGGAAGTGTGGGTGTGTCAGTTGTTGATGCTTTTGACAGATGTTGTGTGCAAACAGATTACTTGGACTAAAAGGTGAGTACCTGAACAATCAGAACAGCCATTTACAGTTCCCTTGGCAAGTTTAGTCTTCCATCCCTGTAAAGCTACCGCATGAACTAAATGAAGCAGAGATCCCAGGAGGAAAAAAATAGGTGTTGAGTAACGTATGCACTGGAGGGGGCTTCACTGTGCTGCAGCACCAGCTATGATGATGCATTCTCCCTTCCCAGTCCAACGCAGACAGTATTCTCTTCATGCATGGGGGAAAAAAAAAAAAATAAAAAATTGAAAAAAAAAAAAAGAATCCAGCAACTTTTCAAAAAGAAAAGCCAAATTTATCAAATTGCAAGTTCCTTCACCCTGGCTTTCCAAGGCGAGTTTGGATCCAGATGCCCCCAGGATGCGCTCAAGCTCTCCAAGCACGCAGCCTGCCAGGCGGGGGGCCAGCAGGTCTCACCGCAGGTGCTCATCTCCTGTTACCCATTTTCCCCACAAGCCTCACGGTGGAGGTGGCTGGGGCGAGGGGATGCTCACGCAGAGTAGGGACATCCTGGTTGCACCTCCCTGCTGCTCCCACCGTTCGAGCTGCCATGCCAGTCTGTGGGGCCCCAGGTTTGTAGGCTCCGTTCCCCGTCTCCTCCCCCAAGGATCATGAATGTGAAAGAAGGTTTTCTGGAGCTCAGTCCAACGTGCGTGCACAAAAAATAATAATTGTGTTGCTGATGGCAATGGCTTTCTGTGCTTCAGCTTCGTGGCTCACTGGGAGACCGGAGCGTCTCCAACAAGTGAATAGGACACCTGAGATGTTGACTACTGTGCTCCTCCGTCCTACAGGTAGAGGTAATTCTTAAAACATTTCAAGTGCAAACTGGACACTGATTATCTAGGCTTGAAAGTGGGACAAGGATGAAAAGAAACTCCTCAGAAACAATTTTTGAGGAAGACAGAGGAGTGTAAGGAGGGATTTGTATGTGCTGCTTGGCATCCTGACTTGTATGGGGGAGAGCGAGAGGGATGAGTGGGAGAGAGACAGCCACACCACAGGGAAGATTTCTCCCCATGAAGCAAGCAAGGCAAACTCTCTGTCCCCTCAACATCAGGTCGCCTTCACACCTTTCCACTGAGTTTCAGGCAGCAGCAAGCCCTGAAGGCTTTTAATTTTCCATAATCTGTAAATACTGCTCAGGGGTATTTCAATGTCATCATACTCTTGCATGCCCAAAAGCAGGTCTTAGACCCATCCATGGGTCAGGAACCTAATATGAGACAACAGAAAGCTTGACATTACTTCAGGGTGTTTCTGGTACTAAATAACGTGACTTCAGTGGGAGGTGTGTGCGCAAGAAAACCACAGTGTGCACTTCTATTCCCATTCTTCCTCATTACTTCTTTAGACTTACAGCCTTAAAGAAACTTTTCCCTTAATATCTACTGTAGATTAAATGTTTCCTTGCTTGCATATGTCCAAAACACTAACAAAAAAAAAAAAAACAAACAAAAAAAAAACAAACAAAAAAAAAAACACAACAGAAAAAAGACAGTGGTGTGAGCAAGGCAGAGCCATGGGCGCACCCCAGCTCGTGCTTCCCCAAGCAGCGGGGCAGGAACACGAAGCAGAGGGCTGGCTTTCTGCGGGGGCTTGGGGGGTGCCAAAGTTTGCAAGCAACTTCTTCAGTGCCAAGACGTTGCACAGCAGAACCCACTGAGGTCATGCAAGGACACGCCTCATCGGCAGGGGCTGGCGGGTTTAGGGCTGGCAGCAGCAGCAGCGGTGGGCGAGACGTGTTTCGGTACCCTCTCCTCTGCCTGCGCCCAAAGCCCGTTTGTAGTTTCAGCGGTTGCTGTAACAGCTTAACAGCCACAGCCTGGATTTCTGCTGCCAGAAAGCCTGAGCTGTGGGCGTTAATGCGCCTGTAACTTGCTCATCCTTTTTCAAAGGAAGGGTTTGCACCACAGATCCTGGATGGATCATCAGTGGCCTCATTGCATTTCTTCAGCTGATAAAACTCTCTTGTCTGGGAAAGCCAGTATCCTGTAACACCGCAATTTAAATTACACATTTTGGCTGTTTTTTTGGTTTTTTGTTTTTTTTTTTTTTTTTAGTGAGCAGTCACAAGCACAGGTCTCTTGCAGCACCTTTTATTCAGAAATAGATAGTTAAGAGACTCTTCCCACTTTGGAGATGTCCTGTTGCATTTAGTGATGGGAAGTGTGATTTTAATCACCTTAGTGATGCTTCTGCTGAGGCTTAGCAAATGTACAGCCTCCTGCTGTGTTCCCTTCTGCCTGAATCTACTTCTCCCTGCCCTCACCAACACAAGCACCCTCTGCTTCTTTGCTGAACAAATGCAACAGGAAAGGGAAGAGAAACCTTTCAGGTGTGTGTTTTCCTGCACCAAGCAGAAAAAATGGGACGCATTTTGCAAACAGTGGTCAGAGTAAACTGGGAAATCGGGCATGTCTCCCAGTGCAAGGGCTGAGGCACCGGGGCAGGGAGGGGAGCCACAGGGACACAGGGGAGCACACGCAGCTGGGAATTAGGAAATACAATAATAGGTCCTGTAATACGATATAGGAAGTGTATCTTGTTCATTGATGCTGCTGCCACCCCGGCTGCACGCTGGGCTCCTGTTATGTTGAAAATTGTCCTTTTGGTTATGAAGGACGAGGCAACAGGATGCCGGTGGATGTATTGGTGATCTGTGATGTTTATGCGTCTGGGCTGGTTTTAAGATGTTTAAAGCTCATGGGGGCTATGTTATTTCATCTGGTTGAATCAGGGCAGCTCCCAAAGTCCCCAGGCCTTCCCAGAGCGAGTCACTGCTCAGACACGCTGCTTGGGAGGATTGGCCCCATTTAGCGTTAGCGCTGGGAGGGGGTAGGAGGTTGCCATGGTTGTTTTGACTCAGCAAGTTAGATTGAGAAAGCTTTGAGAGGAGTTTCCAGCAGGCATTACGCCAGATGCCGGGGTGGATGGATTTAGCTCCGCTCATCTGCTGCGCTGGGCTCCTGCTATTTGGCCAGGCGACCTGAGTGCTAGAGCTGTGACAGTGAGGCATGGAGGGAGAGACATAACGAAATTTCCGTGCTTGGGAACCAAGATGAAAGTGGAAGAAATTTCTGAAAATAAATTTTGCACAATCTGAGCTATCTGTTTAATAAGGTAGTGATGGGCTGATATTGATGGGTAAGCTGAGTACTTGCCAACTTCCAGGCAAGACATTTCTATAAGTGAATATGAGGATAGCAAAGGCAGGCACTATCGTTATATAGGGGCAAGAAACTCAGAGATCAGTGGGATCTTTGTGCTCATGTCTGAGTGACAATTTGTTGCTGCTCCAGCAAAGTTTGCATGGAAACACATCGCAGCAGCTCTGTATTAACCAAGAGGAGTCTGCTTTTCAGTTTGAATTTTATTAGCTATTTAATGGGACTTATGGAGCACCAGACTGCAAACCTGACAGGTTGTGCACATGGGTCTTGTTCACAAAACTTGGTCCTCTCGTACAGCCAGGTGTAAAGGTGGTAGGAAAAGAACAAGCAGGGCAGACTTTGCCGGTGCTGGTGATGCTGTGCCCGTCCTCAGTGGCTGCTCTGCACTTTTCCTGAGCTGAGCACTCACCCTCTGGGTGATGGGAATACATTTTAGTTGGCTTTTTCTAAATGTTGGAGCATCTGCAAGGGGCTTTTCATTCTACAGTTTTTCAGCCATTATATATAGAAAAAAAAAAAAAATCCTAAATCATATCTTGCAAATGGCTTCAGGAAACTACTTACTGGTCTGGTTCCCACCTCGTGTAAGAAGGAAAATGTGTGTGCCTGGGTTCTTCCCCCGCCTCTGAAAAAGTGAGTTATATTACAGTTGCTACTGCTGTTTTGTGAACAAGCTTTGGGCAAACAGCCTGGGAACTGCAGGATGTGCCAGAGACCCAAGGCCCCAACTCAGTTGTTCATCCTGCTTTATAAAAGAATTTAATATAAAATAATTTAAGCATGGACTTAAGTGCACTGTTGAATTGGGACTCGGGGGCAAAACCTGCTGGATTCAGTTCATTTTAGGCAGATATTTATCAGAGCTTGGGCAAAGCCACTGACATTTTGCTTAAAGTATTTAATAAAAATCCTGTTGGTGATAAGTTAGACACCAGCACACAGGCATTTTTGGAAACAGATAAGCATCAACCAGCATTGTGCTGGATAAGTCATAGGGGAGAGGGGGAAAATTGGCTGATTTTGCTATTTTTAAGGCAGTCAGCCATGCTGATATGAGTGGCAAACAGAGGAGAGCCGGGCGAGAGCCAGCCACGGCAGAGACCGTGATGGCCGACTATTCATTTTAGAGGAAAATTGGCAGTAAAAGGGATCTGGTCAGCGTTAAGCTCCAGCAGCATTTATTCTAATTTTGTTGAGCTGACTCCTTAATTAAACGGTCGTTTTATAGGGAGTAAGAGAAGTATCGGCTGTGCAGTAGCGAAAGGTGGAGGCTGCCACCCCAATTCACCTATTTTTTTTCTGAATGCTGAGAAAACATTTTCCACCTCTGAGAGACTCTTGTCCCAAAATCTACCTATTCTTCCCTGGGTGGCCATGGCGGGAAGAGGGGGCAACCCTCTCTTCCCACCGTGACCGCCTGCTTGCTGTACCCCAGCCACAGAGGATAATTTTGCCTCTAGTTTTCAAACAGCCCCCAGGCATTTGCCTTTTCCTAAAGGACAATTTAATTCTTTTCCTGGACTTATTCTGGGCTATAACATGGCTGTATTTCAATGCTTCTTATCAACCTCATATTGAAGGCAAGCATGGTAAAGATGTGGAAAGAGAGCTACAGTTTACTCTTGTCCTTGATGAAAATTCTGTTTCCTTCTCCACATGACCAGGGCTTTCTCTGGGTCTCAACCCAGCAGCCCCTCCATCTCACAGGGATCTTCCAAGAGGATCAATATAAACCTCTGACATATGAGAAATATGGTCATTTGTATCTTTGCATCGCTAAGATCCGACATTGGGTCTACAAAACTTAAAAGCAACATTTTGGAAAGTTGTCTCTATGGTTGGCAGTAAAAATATGACTGATAGGGCAGGAGTGGGATTGCCCCTATGGATGTGGCTGCCAGGTAAAATGAACAACTGGAAAACCTTGAAGCTGACCTCGTTAATGGCAGACAGCAATCTCAGAGTCACCGGCAGCAGCAGAGAGGGCAGGGATGGTTTCCCACACAGTTTGGATTTTGCAGGTCCCCAGTGCTTGGTTTCCATCAGCTCACATGGGGTGGTGATGAGAACCTGAGGTTTCGCATACAAGTCCCTGGTCCCCAGGGAAAAGCATCTGTGTCCAGGTGAAACTGCAAGCATTAGGTGTGTGCATCCACCGGCACGCGTGCGATCCACGTACAGGCAGTGAATTCAGCAATTTGCTCTGTCACCGTAGCCAGTGCAATTACTGATGTGCGTAACTGGTCCCTTTTGCTGACGTTGGGATGACGGACAGCAATTTTGGGGAAAGAAAACCAGATTTGCAGAAAGGTCCATGGCAGACCTAGCCGGTGCTGGAAGCCGGAAAGGTACCTGTGAGAATGGTGGGCTGGCAGAGACATTTGAGTACACAGACAGCACTTGCAGCTATTCTGGATCTCACGTTTGGCTTCTGTCTTAAAATAAATTAAATATCTCTTCATCATGGCTGGCGCTCAGCCAAGGATGGCTCAGCCACAATGTTCCCTGGGTTGAACTGTGTGCCTTGTACATGGCTTGTTTTGTTCAACAAACCCTAGGCAAGGAAAGAAAAATTGCCCTAGCCTGGAAGAACTGGACGTGTTATTTCTAAGGCTTCTGAGCTAAAGTATTATCTGCCCTCGGCAGAGTTATCCAGGCTCAGCAGAGGAGACTAATTTCTTTAAAAGGGAATCTCCTCAGCCCTAGGCTCCATGTTGCTGCAATACTCTCGGCCAAAACACTTGATGCATTATTATGTGGTGGATGCCAGAAAGACAAATAATGTATCATCTCTTTCTTTGCTATCAACCCCTGAGCAGCTGGCTTGTTTTTTTGGTGAGTTTGGAGGGACTTCTGTCCAGCCAGCACCTGAGGCTGATCTGCAATGGGGCAACTGGCTTCAAGCACCCCAAATGCCATCAGGTCCTTCCCTGCAAGCCGCCGCCTCCTTGTTTAAGACTAGTGCCACCTGCCCCTCACCCCATACATGGCACTGTCTGGCTTAATAGGATTATAACACCATCCCCTGAGGGTGGACTTTTTATTTTGTCTTGGGGCTTTATAAAATGCTCCAGACTCTGGTCTCAAGCTGTTGGGGCAACTCAAGAAAAATAAAAGCTCCTCGCAGTGAGGAGCCCGGTGCTGCTGGTGGGGAAAGCCCTCCCCCGGGGTCAGCCGCAGCTGTGGCGCTGCTGCTTTAGTGTGCTGTATTTTGTGCTGCTTTTAGGCAGCGCGGTCGGTAATGACTGCTGTAGTGACTTTGTGTCGGGGGATGACTTTATTGAGGTGCTTAATCCTCAGCAGGTGCTGCGCAATATGACATGCGGTTATGTCTTGGAGGTAATAACGCCAGATTGATGGTTTATTATGCTGTTAACCCTCAGTGCAATGAGGTATTACAAACTTCTTTTACTGTGAGGGTGGTGAGGCACCGGCACAGGGTGCCCAGAGCAGCTGTGGCTGCCCCCTCCCTGGAAGGGTTCAAGGCCAGGTTGGACGGGGCTGGGAGCACCCTGGGCTGGGGGAAGGGGGCCCTGCCCGTGGCAGGGGGGTTGGGACTAGATGGTCTTTAAGGTCCCTTCCAACCCAAACCATTCTATGATTCATTATATAATTCAAACATCATTTATCTTCTGCTCCATTACTGATAACGCGCTCTCTTGCTTGAAGCCATCTTGCCAAAACAATGCAGGAAGCAGCTTGCTTCTTGTGGCCATTGTGTTTTATATTGCTCTTATTTTCCACCCTTGTGGTTCTGCCTCTGTTCCAGCTCCGCAGGGTGTTGCACCATAAAATGAATGCTCCAGCTGCAGGACATGGCATGGCCTTGCTGCTTCATGGATCTTGTAGGGTCTCTTATTTTTGTAGCTGTTCCTGCCTCTTTTTTTTTTTTAGGCTTAAGGCAGAAAAACATTAAGAAGGACCATGGCTTTCTGTAAGGTTTTACATTTATATTCCATGAAATACTGACATAGTTCCCCAAAAAGTGGGATAGAGACACATCTGGATCAATCTGTGAGACATTTCCTATGGCAGGCCACCTCTTCATATGGTGCATGTTGCACCTCCTCAGTTCTTCCCTGGACAGCGAAATTTGTGGAGCTTTAACTACATTTCAGTGGAAGACCAGGACCAGGGTCATATGCACTTGGGTAATGACTTGTATGTGCATGGAATATTTTTCTGATTATGGCTTGGAATAATTGGGGAAATTTTCACAGGAATTAGAAGCCACCACAGGGACATGATCCTGTTTCATGCACTAAGTTCTGATTGACTGAAGTATGGAAAATTAACAGTGATAAAAACAGCCAAAAATTTAGACTGCTACCTTTATACTGATTGTGTCATTACAACACTCAGCTTTTGTAGCTTATAAACCTAGAGATCATTTTACAGAAAACTTCGATGGCATGTCACTCTTGGGAAGTCACCACTACAGCTGCAACCCGTCCCCTTCCTCAGCATTTGACTTTTGCCTTGCTCCTGCATCTAATAGCTTGCTTGGGTCCCACCTTCATGGCCTGCTAGTTCTCCCTTTGTTTTTTGTGACTGAGTCACTCCCAGCTCTTCCGCAAAGGTGGCCGGGTGAAGGGCTGTGGTCCCACGCCAAGGCTGGGGCTGCAGTTCTGCCTGTACCACATGGCTCCTGCCAGGGCTCCTTCCACCTCCTCCTGCTCCCTCCTACCCATCCCACCTTCCTGGCAGCCTCGAGGCTGGATCACCACCTCTGGGCAGGAACATTATGAATATCTGGATGGCAGCTGATGGGAAAATAGGCGCTAGCATCACCTGTTTTTAAGGGGGGCTGATGACTGTACAAACTGCTGTGCTGTTCTTCACCACGTTTCTTCTAAGCTGTGGCCACCCCTAAGATTTCCCAGCCACGGCTGTCTGTCTTCCCTGGAACTCTGCCGCAGCACATGCCCAAAGCGAGCCCCAGAAATCTCTCAGAGAGGGTCTGGACCAAGGCCTTCCTGAAAGTAATGGGGATTTCCTAAAAACCTCCCGAAAATCCTGCTTTGGCACTTTTACCTGTGCTGCAGCCTATTTATTCCCAAGGTTGTCTCCCCCCTCCCAGTTCTGGCCACAGGACGTGCACTGGGGGGCACTCAGCAGAGCAGAGAGAGGGGTGAATTGGGGGCGTGGGGTGTGTGGGAAGTGGGGTGTCCACAGCTGAAAAGCTGCTGCCTTCACCCCCTCACGGAAAGGTGGGAGTAAGTCACAGCTGATTAGTATTAGTGACCTGTCACAGGTAGGTGTTTTCCAGCTGGTTTGTGCAGCAGGTTTTTATCCAATCCCCCTGCCTAATCATGAGCAAAATAGAAAACAGATGGCAATTATCCGCAGTGCTAAGGGAGGCTTGGGTGGGAAGGTGCTGTGCCTTTCCTTCCTGACACCTCAAGCGTGGAAATAAAAAGTAGTTCATCTGTGTTTACTGGGACAAGGTAAAGCTCACAGCTAGTGAGGGCACCCTAATCCCCAGTTTGTGGCTGAGGGAAGCAGCTGATCAGAAATGGGTTTGAAAAGGTGGTGCCAGGTTGAAAACATCAGGCTTGATGATGTCATATTTTCAGGTTGTCAGTAAGTCCCAGTTATTATTTAGCACTGGAAGGTGCTTATTCTGCCCATTGCACAAACAGGTTTTGGCTTTGAATGCTCGGGAGTATATACTGGCATACCCAATAGTGATAAAGTTCAGAGCTGGGGAATCACAGGCGCTTTATTGCCATTGGGAATACCCCAAGAATAACTTTATTTGGCATTAATATCTATCATTTATTCTACTGACCAGTGACAAATTCTGCCCCTCCAGGTGTGGATCCACACCTTTTTCTGGCAAGGCAGAACTGCAGCCCTATTCAATATAAAGACAGTTGTTACAGGGGGACAGAAGAAAAAAATTCCCTCAGAGGCACCTTGATAGCACCAGGGAAAGTGACACAACCTGAAAACATACATATTTTATTTATGATGGAGATCTCCGTATAGCCTAGTTTTTGCGTTGCACATTTTTTTTTTTTTTTTTCCCCCTGCACATCCAGGACAGGGCACAAGGCCAAACAGACCTTTGTGTCTCCCTGTAATTCTGCACTCGTGTCGCCGGGATGCGATGCTGCACTGGGGCTAACACGGTGCTGCCAGCCCTCACGAGCCTCAGCATCCCCTGCACCACTGCCCTCCTCGGCCTTGTGCCTGAGCTTATTCCCAGGGAGGCCGTAAGGGCTGATACCCACCTTTAATTAACACTGCCCAGACCAGCCTTCAGATAGCCTTCAGCCGTTTCAGACTTTTGCCACTTTCGCCATTAAAACATGGGGTTGCAAATGGAAAGGGGGGGTTGCTAAACCCTGTTCTGGCAGTATCTGCTGCATGGCAGAGATGGTGTTTGCAAAAGGTTCTAAATCCTGCTGGTAGCAGCTGCCAGAAGGTACCCCACAAAGAACATTGAGCAAGAAGAAATGCAATGCTCGTCTTGCATCTGTCTTGCATTAAGAAATTTTTAATGCACTAAAGATACAATACTATGGTATTTGTCCCTTTCTAATCTATGAGGGGAAGCAATGCAGGTTATCGTACACGGTAATGTCAGAGAGCAGAATTACAGAGCTGTTAGCTGCAGACCTGTGCTGATTTTGGCTGGGATAGACTTAACTTTCTTCCTAGTAGCTGGTACAGTGCTGTGTTTTGGATTTAGTATGAGAATAACATTGATAACACACTGATGTTTTAGTTGCTGCTAAGTAGTGCTTATCTTAAGTCAATTTTCAGTTTTCCAAGCTCTACCAGGTGCACAAGAAACTGGGAGGGAGCATAGCTAGGGCAGCTGACCTTAGCTAGCCAAAGGGATATTCCATACCAAAGGACATCATGATCAGTTGGAGTCAGCCAGGAGTGGGGATCGCTGCTCGGGGACTGACTGAGCATTGGTCAGTGGGTGGTGAGCAATTGGATTGTGCATCACTTGTTTTTCTTGGATTTTATTCATCTCTCTTTTTGTTATCTTCCTCTTCATTATTATTATGATTATATTTTATGTTAGTTCAATTATTATACTGTTCGTATCTCAACCCATGAGTTTTACTTTTTTTTTTTTTTTTTCCAATTCTCCTCCCTGTCTCACCAAGTAGCTGGGGGGAAAGGGGAGGAGTGAGCGAGCAGCTGTGTGGTGCTTAGTTGCCATCTGGGGTTAAACCACGACAGGGACACTGAAATGACAGCCCTTTAAAGTGCTGTCAGGCTCTTGTTGGACACTTGTATGAAAACACTCATTTTAGCCTCAGGAAGACAAATCCACCAGTGCCTTCAGTTTCTGGGTAGCTCCTTAATTTAAAGTACTGCTATTCAGCAGTGGGATACATAACAAAATGGCTTTCTTGAAGTTGTCTGTGCTATAATTAAAATATTCTCCCCTCCCTGGGGCCACAGTCACACCAACGCCATACCCAGGAGCTTTAAGCAGGGTTCCCAAGGTGCAGAGGCCTTTTGCAGACCCCGTGCCCTCCACAAAACACCCATCTTGGGGGATCCCTGTGCGATGCACTTGCGTGAGACCTGCTTGGGTCTGCATCTCCTTCCCGCCATTGGAAGCCCACCGCTTCCCATGTCCTGCCCGCTCCGGCGCCAAACAGCCTCGGGCAGAGGTGACATCTGGGGTTTGGCAAGGAGCTGGCCTGGTGCGCTCACTGGTTACTCACTGCAGTGGTAAGGAAAGAGGGGGCACCATCCCCGGTACCACCAGCGCTGAGCTGGGCTGGGAAGAGCCTCTCCAGCTCCTGCCCAGCCACAGAGGCCAAAGCTCGGCCTCTCCTCGCACCCGCCCCTCCTTCACGCCGCCGCAACCCGGAGATCGAGCCGTGCTCCCGCCGCAGCGCCGGGGAAGAACCCGTGGCGTTCCGCAGGATCAGGGGGGGACAGCCAGGGCGTCCCATGCACTTGAGGCGTCTGATGGATGCGACAAGTGCGAATAAACTGCTTAATCCCGCCGCCAGCTCCTCTCCTGTGGGAAAAGCCCAGCTCCTTGCTGGCCAGAGGAGGTTTGGTGCAGCGTGGCAGTGCCACAGCAGAACTTCCCCCGTGCCTGCCCACGGCCATTAAGTCTCCATTACAGGAGCACTGAATTTGCTCAGCAAATGAAAGATAATGTCTCCTGAGGGAAACAAATTAAGGGGGGCTGGAGCGGGGGGGGGGGGGGGGGAAGCAGCAAGACAAAAAGAACCCTTCGCACCGCTATAGCACTTGCAATTAAGAACAAAACGGAGCAGAAAGCGCTGAAGCTTGACTTTGGGCAGGAAGAAAAGGCCCTCGCTGAGAACCCCGGGTTTCTGTAGGCACAGCGTGGTGGCTGCTGTCTTCACTTTACGTCAGAGCATTAATGCTGTTGTTTCGCCCCTGGTATCAACAGAGCTTGCCTGGTAGGTGGGTGGGGTATTGGGATTTATATTGTAGAGAGATTCAGGAAGGCTTCAGTCTGTTTTGTTTTTTTTTTTCCTCTCCCTACAAAGCTTTTGGAAGTCCACTGGGGACCCCTAATGTTCAGCTGCTGCTGAAGCACACGCTTCAAAGCCAGAGCTGCATCAACCTCTTTGATCATTCCGATGGGCTTTTATTACAGGCAATAACGCTCCCTTCCTCCTGCCAAATGTCATCTTTCTGGGAAGCTCAGTGCTCCTCAAAACATTTGGTAAAGCAACATTTCTACAGTGAGAAAACGTCAGCCATATCAAACAGGGCCGCCGTGGAGATGCTTTGGGAGGCAGAAAACTTCATGCCACCTGCATGGCGTGTAGGATCCCTTCCTGCCCTGAGCTGTGGTAGCAGATGCATCTAACATGCCCAACAGAAAAGTTTGCAGAAGAAAAGTGGTTAAAAGTCATGGTCGCTGCAAATGGTACTAGGAGGAATAACCCTGTGGGGATTTTTAAGGATGTGGGTGACAAATTGGCAGGTGCTCAGCCCTCCATAAACTCCCACTGCCTAGTTCCTATTCTCACACACCTCCCCAGAGCTGCTTTACTTCCCCTTGCACACACACCCCCAAAAAAAATCTCCATTGCCCACCTTCTAAGGCCCACACCCAGCTGGGCAGCCTCCAGGACCAAAACCTACAGTCCTCTATCTGTGCTCAGCTAAGGCAGACGGGAATTGCTGCTTTCACGGTGTTTTGCCCCTGTTTCCCAGTGTCTCTGCTGATGGGGCCAAGCAGGACACACAAATACCTCTGCCACAGACTGATTTTGGGGGTTTTTATCCCAAATCCCTGGGGCCTGCTTTCCTCCCTCTTATCACAGAAATGTGTCATCTTTCCCAGACCAGAACTATTATCATTACAATTTTACTGGGAACAGGTGGCCGCACCACAACCTCACAAAAGTTTGGGCAGAAAAATGTTAGAAATTTGGTTGGAGCAAATCTCCCTCCTCTCTTTTGCCATCCCCAAACCCAAGTAAATCAGAAAAATCCGTGCTTTCTAAGTGGCTTCTAACATAATGAAAGTCAATTAGAGCGATAGAAATGGAGCTGATGATAACTGCAGGTTTTCAACACTGACTCCATGCTAAATGTCTGTTCTGTGTGGTTTGCAAGGAAGTAAGGGTGCATGGAGAGGAAAGGATGGGGTTTTTTAAAGCAGTTAAATTGCCTCTAATTAGCAACACAACTGTAGTCAAAACATAATGTGAGGATAATAAATTGATATTTGCATAATGGAAATGCTACCAAAATGTACTTCAAATAAGCTGAATTAGATTATAATTAGAGCCGTGTTTGGGGAAAGAAAATCCTTCTAATTGCCTGCGTACAGGCAGTGCCAAGGAGGAGAGGGCTGGCAGCTGCCGGGGAGGTCCAGCCGGTGCCGCGTGGGACAAGCACCCCACGACCAGGGGCCGTGTCCTGGGGGTGTGGGGAGGGGAACGACACAGGGTGCCTGCACCCACTGGGAGGCAGCCCAGCCCCAGTAAGGCAGGTCGGTGGAGAAAAAGGGAAAAAGGTAGGAGGAATGTGGATGTGCACACCCTCAGCCATCGACCGCAAAGCCGTGTTTCGTGGGATTGGACTGAAAGAAAATCCAGGGGGAAACCATACAGACAGCAATTAGGGTAGGAGACACTCATGTCTCGGGGGAAGTGGTGTGAGGGTGAAAATGCAGGCACTAATTCTGCAAATTGCACGGAACTGAATATCTTTTCCTGGCGAAATCTCGGCACCACGTTGAGTTGCAGTAGCCTCCTCCTGCTGCTGTTTGATAATTGGCTTTATTAGATCAACGGGGGGTTTTTTCTGTTGAAATGTATGTAAGGCTGCCTGTAATTTATTGTCCATCTCTTACTACTCCTTATTAAAAAGGAGGCCACCTGGAAAGCACTGGATGATAAGTCACTTGCCCATTGTGCAAGACCATGTGTACCAATAAGGAAACTACAGCTGAGATAACGGCAAAATGTCATATTCCAAACCAGCTTTCTGAGAAAGCGAACAAAAGAACTGGCAAATGAATGACGTGCTGATGTTACACCTTGCCACCTCAGTGAAGGTAGCGTGAACCTTGGGGCTGACTTGTTGCCTGGTAGCTGCAAGTCTCACAGTCAGTGTTAATGTCCATTTTGGTGCTGGGCAGTAACACAGTTCAGCTGGGAAAATTGATCAACAAACAAAAACCTGCCTGCTCACTTTGACTAGCAGACAGAAAAATTGTATTTCTTAAGTCCTGTGAAGTGCAATGACCCTGCCACCGGGCCCTTGGCATATTTGCTACCCAGATTCCCAGGTGAGCACGCCAGGTGCTCACCGAGGTAGTGCCGTATGCTGAACTTGGGCAGCATCACCCCAGGCCCTGTGGCAATAGGAAAGGGGTGTGAATTCAGGCATCACTGGTTGGTGCAGGTGTACAGCAGGGCACGGCTCTCCCCAGCCGCACTTGAGTGCCCCTCTGACAGTGGCTGCTGCGGTTAGGGAGGTTGGAGAAAACAAGGAGGATGACGTTGGGGGTAGAGGAGAGGCAGCAGACACCACGGGTCTGGATTTCAGCGGGGCTTTTGACACAGGTCCTCACGCCATTTTCCTGGTGGATGCTGCTCTGCAGGGGCAAATACAAGGTTTTCCTGCTCGCAGACACAAAAAGAAGGGTACCACAGGCCTGAAAATACTCGGTCCACTTAACTGGTGCATCTCTCAATTTCCAAATCAGGAGCTATAGCTCATGCGTGTTTACTGTATAAGAAAAAAAAAAGCAGGTATGAGACATGATGCAGTGATAGCCTCATGTCAAGGGAAATATTCCCCTGCCTTTGAAGGGTCCTGGCGCAGGGCCCCAGTCTGCAGCCACTGCAGAAGCCATGGAAATAGGCTCCTTTTTGAGTTGGCAAACACTGTCTTGCTTTTCCGCTTGAGGGGGAGGGAAGAGAGAAACTCGCCTGGTGCTCTGCTCTGCTGTGAGTTTTGTGGTACCAGATTTAATAAAGGGATGCGTGGGAGGGAGCACAGAAGGGGAAGAGAAAGGAGAAGAGCGGGCGGGGGGAGCAGGCGGCTGCACTGCAACCGGAGAGCGCTGGTCTGCCGCAGGTGCTGCCCGGGACGAGCTGGGGGAGGCAGAGGGACGGCCGGGCCCCAGGTCTGTCCTCTCCTCTCGGGAGCAAGACGCAGAGCTGGTCCTGAGGAGCCCAGCCCGGGGACAGCCAGGCGGAGCAGAGGCAAAGCCCGGCCGTCCCTCGCTTAAAGTGCGGCCGCTCGCCCCCGCTGCGTGGGGAGCCGGTATGCTGTGCCCGCGGGATGCCCCCCCAGGTGCCGCTGGCATTGCACTAGAAAGATACTGAGGCTCACACCTGAGAGGGGATGGGGAAATGGGAGCCTGGGAAAAATCCTTCACACCTTTGCCTACAAGCCACGGTGCAAAAGCACTTCTTGGAAACCCAAGCCTGGCCTCCACCGTGGGCTTGCTGTCTTGGCAGCATCCCCGGGTCTCGGGCTCAACAGCATGGCCTCAGGCATCTGGGGGGGGAGCACAGGCCCTCATGTAATGCAACAAGTGAGCTGGGTAATCATGGCAGGAAGAAAAGAAAGTTTGCACACCAGCAAAGGCAGCCCTGGGAAACAACTTTATTGCTAGCAAAATGCTGTGGATCTTTGTTTGGTGAGTGCACTTCCTGTGAAATGCAATTGCTCCTGCTGTGGTTTTAAACCAAGACCACACTGAAAATGAAGGCAGTTTCCATTAAACTGAATTACTTTTCCCCAAAACTGGCATGGCAATGGTAACATTGATAAAGAACGATAGATGTTAAGTGAGGGTATTATTTATATTTTCTGTTAAATCACTGTCACTTCTATTACAACTGATATCATGCGTGCATGTCATGCTGATTTACAGTGATAAAGCCTCAGTCATGATCATTTATCGCAGTGCCTAAGCAGAGCATGAAATACACACAGGACAAACGCACAAGCAACACCACATCAAGCTCAGATCAGTATTTGGATCTAACTTACTAGTATCAGATCAGTTGGTGCAACACTAGCAGTGCTTTTTCAATAATGTTCATATGCCCATCGTCAGTGTAACCCCAAAGGCTATTTGTCTCCTCCACCCCACCTTTCCGGTGCTTTTCAGAAGTGGTGAGCCGGGAAGCAAAAGGAGAAGGAGCAGCAACACATCACTGCCATAGATCTGATGGTAGAGATCCAGTGCAAAGCAAATGTAATGTCCAATGAATGAGTCAAATGCCTAAAGACCAGACCCGTGGCAAGGAGAAAGCAGGGCTGCTAAGTGCAGAAGAAGGCAAGGTTGGACAAGCATCGGTGTTGCAGTGGTCGTTCAGGGAACATTTCTGCTCTTGAGGATGTTTTCCAAAAGTTGCTGAGCTTCTTGGAGCCCGTGGGCTGCTGCCACACTGAGGAGTTTCTCCACTTCCCTGAAGGACATGAAACCGTCATCAAGAAAATCTAGAGGGGGTTTGATTTATTCCTAGGTAAATCTTATTTACCCAGGCTTTTATAAGACAATCACAGCTACTGGATCTGATAGCATCTGTAAGTTAACTCTCCACAAGTCAGAAAATTATCTGGTTTTCTTTCTGCTTTTTCCCATGGTCTGAACACGTATGTTTTGGGTTTGGTGATCTTCTCAACTTAGTTGAATTGAAGCAGAGATGGATTTGGGGCTCTTGAAACATACACACATTTTACCACTAAATATGTGAGTCTGCCTGATCATACAACATGCAGCAGAGATTAAAACGAAATGCGCTGGCTTTGACTCACAGGGTTTGCCCAAACATTGCTTTTTTAGTTTCAGTTAGCTTAAGACTGCTGTCTCCAACCTCAGTTTTAATTTTCAGACTTGGAGTAAATGTAAAAAACTCAAACCAAAACAATACGAAATTTAAAAAAAAAAAAAAAAAAAAAAGAGGACTGGGTTTCACTTGGATGAGAACTCATTTCTTGTTTTAGCTTCATTTAGCTCTAGGACGAGTCACCACAGCTAATGTACAAAGCACAAGACAAGTTTTCTCTGGCTGTGAGCCTTGCTGGGAGCGCTGGTGTGCAGTGTGTGCCGGCACATTAGGGAGAGAAATGTGTCCTGGACGGTTTCAACTGAACCTCTGGGCAGTTGGCAGGGAACTTCTCATTGATCTCACTAAATGGGAAGGAGAGCAAAAAGTAGCCTCCCCCAAAAAGAAAGACAGGTCTTTGTAGCATAAAATTCACGTCACTTCAATGGCTCTTTCTATACCAGTATGGGCCTTGTCCTTTGCCTTGACTGGGAAATCACCAATGGAAATACACATGTAATCAGACCACAGGCATTGTAGGTACTGTGCTACCTAATTTTTAAAAGCTCACTAGGCTAACTGGGTTGTTTCAGTTTTCTTGCCACAGGTTGGGCTGCATTACTGACAATACAAGGAGAGAGCATTAGAAATATTGGAGTAGCTTCATGTATGGAGTATCTACAGCGCTGGGTTCCCCCTCTCCCCAGGAGGAGCTGGGAACGCAGCTGTAATGGAAAAGAAGAGAAATAGCTCAGGTTACCCTTCTTCAAGTGCCACGGTCATGTTTCTGAGTGCCCCCACTGCCAGGTTGAAGGAGGCGTGGGGATGGCCCTGTCCTGCAGCCTGCCTGAAGGGGAAAGAAAGATGCAAAGGAAGCGGTAAGAGAAAGTACAGAAGAAGGAAACTTGAGTTTGAATGTTTTAAAGCAAGGTGAGAGCCAAGAAGGAAAAGGGATCTATAAATCAGTGTCCTTAAATGTGACCCCTTTAAAATTTTCAGGCCTTGATTTGGGAAACAGCCTTAGTCAGAAAGGTACCAAGGCTTCAGCGTTTCCCTGAGTATGGATGTCCTTAAAGATGCCTTCTTGGTCCACAACCTCTGCTGTCACAGGCACAGTTATGTCAGCCCTAAAAATCCTGCAGCTTGAGGCTGTTCTACACCTTTAGCAGACACAGAGAAAATATGCAATAAGCTCCCCCTCTTCCCTCACTTTTTGGGTAACGCAGTAACTCTCCCCGTCCCACATCCTTCCTGTTTCTCAGCAGGAGTGAGAAGGTTTTGGGGGACGCAGCCCAGGCTCCCACCACGTGTGTAACCACTGCAGGTACCACAGCAAATGTGCTCTCCGGGCACGGCTACCCCGCTTACGTGGCAGAAACCTCTTGAGAGCGTATGCTGAAAGCAGGAAAATAATACTCTGCTGTAACTTGACTGTCCGCTGCCCCAGCAGCTCCTGGCTCTCTCCCCTCCTGTGCCTGTGCATTTTTCCCACTGCCCACCTGTGGCTCGAACCTCCCCAAAAGGCTGTGCAGCAGCACCAGCATCCCTCTGCACTCTCACTGCCAAGATACTTACTTGCCTCCCACTGATTTAAAAAATAGCATTAGCAGATGGGGAAAGCAGAGCGAAGCATCCGACCCACAGTGAGAAGTCAGGAGCTCCTGATCTCCCCGCTGACACCCCATGCACCTCCCTCCCGCCAGCGCAGGACAGCTCAGCACAGCTCTACCCCCAGAGCACTGCAGGTTGTTTTCCCTCTTCCCACACCACGGTAGCCTTTACTCCAGGAGAGGGCAATTTCCCATGGCAGGAGTTGGGTTGGTTTTTTTGCACCTCACCTGAACCAGTGCATGGCCATGTCCTCATCTTTTTCCACTCCAGCTCCTGGGTATGAGACAAGGTAGCAAAGTCATAGTTAAGATATAAAATACAGCAGTGTGGTGATGTACCACATAACATGGAGCCACAATTGTGCTTCTGCCTTATACCCACACGTACCCTGGCAGCAAGTTAGCCGTGGCTTGGAGAAATGTTACCTTGCAAATACCTCTGTCCCAGGATGTGCTGGGCGTTGGGGTACCCCAAGCGAGCGTACACATGAGCCACATGGAAATGGAAGTCCTCGTAGTACAGTAGGATGTAGAGCAGGAGGAGGCTGGCAGTGATTACAGCTGCCAACTGTAAAAGAGAGGAGCAGTCATGATGCAAGGAGGAAAAGAATCTGAGGAGCAGCTACAGCAAATATTTCATCTGAACTATGAAGCCTCCCAAAGCTATTCCCCACAGAGAAACGGGAGGAAAGGCTCACACAAGCACAGAAAATCAAAGTCGCCTTTGATAGGCAATTGCAGCACCCACTGAAGCTGGCAGAAAAGGCACTGCCTACTTCAGTGAGCAGTGGATCAGCTCCTGAGTTAATATCCCCTTTAAGCTCTGCTACAGGAAATGAAACTACAATCATTTCATTTTCTAGTGGTTCTCTTGAAGAAAAGAAAAGAAAAAAAAATCATAAGGTGGCATCAGGCTTTTATGAGCAATTCATCAAGGATGCTTGCCAGAAGGAGCCTCATTCCCCGGGCAGCCGGGTCCTTGGCCCACCGCTGCCTGCCACCGGCCACAGCATCAGCGTACAGACATGAACACTCCCTTTGTGAAATCCCCGGTTCATAAACCCTTTCATCCCGTGTTACAGTGAGGACATGTTGCCAACATCCACACCTGACAGGAGAATAACCTTGGGTGAAACTCCTCTTGTATCCAAGGTATAAATCAGTGAAAAGCCTGGTGTACTGCAGCAGCAGGGAAAAAAAGATGAGAGACCAGAACTGGGCTGTTTGCTTTTTGCTGCCAGACTGGATTTTCTTTGTTCAGAGAGCTAGCTATTAGCTTCCAGTGAGAGGAGCTGGCAATTTGAGCAACCGCATCTTGGTGGAGTCAGAGATCCTTGGCTGGGGGAAGAAGAACAGGGTTAGGAAAAGGCTCCCACATGTAGCCTCTTGACCACACAATTTACTGGGAGTCCTTTGCCTCCCCATGGGGGGAAAGCAGCGCATTTCACCAATGGTGCCGGCCCTGAAGAAGGTAAAAACCCTTCTCTACTACACAGGGAGATGGAGGCCAGGTGCAGTCCCACATAGAAGATGTGGGTCTTTGAAAACAAGTGCTGGTCAGGTTTCCCAGTGCCACTCTGTGCTGAGAGAAAACGCACTGATGGTGTGTGATCCAGAGGAGACGGCTACCATCTTGTCCTTCAGGTCTGCAGCTTTGGTGCGAGCAATGCAGAATTCTTGGGTCTGATGTTCATGGCTCCCTGCATGCTCCTGTCCCTCCCTTGCAGACGCAGGAGCAGAGCAGAGGAGTCCCATTTCAGTGGCCAACTCAGAAACAAGTCCTGAGGCCTGTCCGGGTGACCACGGCTGCTGCAGAACAAGCCCACTTTTTCATCTGGGCATAATTCATTGATACCGGTATTTGTGAATAGTGGTGACAGTGTGTATGTGGGTTTGTCACCATGCCCTGCTCAGAATCAGCCAAGGGGACAAGAAACAACTAGAAAGGATGACAAGACGCCAGAGCTTTAACAGCCGAGGGCTTCTCTGGCTACTACAGATGGTTTGATGCAACTGGTACAGAATGGTGCAAAAGCCAGCGCCCCCTCACTGTTTGGGGGGCTATGGCACATGAGGTATATGCAGACCACTGCAAAACAAACGGTGCATTTAGGTCCTGATATGCTTCTCAGCTGTTCATAGAGATTGAGGGCAGAGGTGGTGTGGGTCTGGAATTTCCTTACTGTTTCGTGGGGGCTCCTGCACTCCCACACCCCATGATCAGCTGCAGCTACCACTGGAGGCAGCAGGTCACCAAGAGCTTGTTATCTCCTAATTGGGACCCAGGTCCTGGTTCAGGCCCATCTCTAATTGGGATTAGTGAATACTGAGGATTAAATAAGATTAGTTAGCTAATTAGGCTAAGTAGATAAAACAGGTAAGCAATAATGACATGCAAATGCCCTGACATTTGATTTTCTGGATGATGACCTTAGGGATGTAGGAAATTTTGCTGTTCTGTTTGAGACACTCCATTCAGCCCATGCAATGTCATTGTTCAGACAGGGATGATTTTTGGGGGGGTCTTCTCTATTTTCTTCTCCTAAGCCTTCCCAAAGGGTGAGGAAGATCAAGACCTATTCACGGCAAAGGGCAGGTGCACAATGTGCCGGAGTGCATTGATCCCAGGTCTGGCAGTTTGCACCACGAACAGTCCTCATTTGGCTGCCCACCAACATCTGAACAGGCATCTAAAAGCACACAGCTAGTCCCACAGCAAGCAGAGACATTAGCACACGTTTTCATCATTAGTTCACAAAATTACTCCTTTGCCCTCTGCCGTGGCTGTGGCTACATCTGTGTTCAGGTAAATGCTGTGCTGTTTTAATGTCTCCAAGACAGTGGAAAGGTAATGATGTTTCTTGAGAAGCAGCTGCTGACAGAGTAGGGGGCACCCTGAAGTGAGGTCTCCCCACAGGAGGGAAGAAGGAAGGAGGCACAAGTCCCCTGGGTTTCCTCCTGCCCGGTTGTCTGCAGCACCTCAGCCTCCCGGCCGGCGCTGGGGACTGAAGGAGCAACGTACCAGCGGTGGCCAAAGCTGAAAGCTCCTCAGAGACCCCAGCCAGGCAATGAGCGTTAGTCTACCTCAAATGCAGGAACGTGGGGAGCTTGTTGCACTGACCCACGTAGGGGTGGGAAGCAGGCTACTGGCCTGAAACCGCCTTCGTAGTCTTGGGGGGAGCTCTTGGTTGCTCATCCCACCCTCTTCTTCCGTGGTGACTCATTTGGAAACTACTTTGCATGTTTCAGACCTTGCATCATTGGGGCTGCTCTAAAGGAAGGGGAAGCCGAGTGGTATCGGTGGGGCTACGCTGGTGAACCGGGCAGTGAGGGAGCCAAACCAGGCTGCGCACGCCCATTTAAGCAACCCAGTTCCTACGGCAGCTTCTGTGTCTCGTCTCCACTGTCACCCCTGTGCAAAAGCCAGGTGATCAGGATCAGAAAGGTGATCGAGAGGAACGCCTAAAAAATCTCACCCATAATGACTGCGCTGGAAGATGCCACATTACTGTGCACTAGCAAAAGCCCCGCTCCCCAAGCTCTGCATTGCAACAACTATCAGTGACTCCTGCTTTGCCTTCCCCATGCCGGTGAGCAGAAAGCCCCAGGGACTCTGCAGAGACTTCGGTGACATTGCAGTCGGGTCTGGGCGAGGCCACGGCGCTGAGAAAAGCATCGCAAGACTCGCATTTGAGAGGCTGTTGCGTGCAAATGGCTCCCTGTGGCTTCGACCCACCCTGGCACCAGTAGCTTCCAGGGGTGGGCATCGCTTCCTGGCGTGCCCAGCTGGCTGCAGGGTCCAGGGCATCACATAACGCCCCGGTGCCAGCGCTCCCACCCTGAGCCCATCCCCACGCTTACCTCCCACCGGCTCCACGCCGAGCCGGGCGGGTGGGGGTTCCCACCCCCTGGAGAAGGATTTGCCCGGCAGGTACCAGCACTGCCCCTTCCCTCCCGCCGCCGCCACGCTGCACGCTTCGTGTCCCCCATCGCTCCCTCCTGCAGGAGGTTGCAGCACCTCATTTTAACCCGGTCTGCTCCCCATCTCGCCACGCACTGGCCCCGCCCTGCCATAACTCTTCCCCATCACCGTCCTTTAGTTTTGCTCCTGATTTATGGTAGCAGTAGCCCAGCTGCTTCACTAAGATAGGAGGGATGGATACACATCCCCTCACAGAGCCATAGAAAAAAAGATGCTCCTGCCGAAACCCTTTCAAACCACTGATATTTAACGCACTCTGTGCTGAATATTTCTCTCCCTTCAGACTGCTCCCAGGTGTTGCAATCCCCCCACCAGTAAATCGTTGTATTTGACAAACTTGATGAAGATTTTTTTTATTTCTTTTTGCACGAGAAGGAAAGTACTTCACAAGCAATGATAACACTACCTACTGCTGCAAATGTTCTTGTTATTTCAATTGCATGGCCTCCATGGGCACATCCAACTGATATGTTGGATTCTGGACAAATGCAAGAACATGCAGGCCCAGCCCCAGGTGAGAAAATTAGAAAAGGTGCAATGATGTATAATCAGGAAATTATCAGAACATACAAAACTCCCACAGAATTCGACAGGAAGAGATGATTTTTTTTTTTAAGCTAGAAAACAGCTTACTTGTTACAGACAGTCATTTTATAGCTGTATAATTATGCCTATGCTCATCTGCAGTAACTCCACCTAGTGACTTTCAGACACTAAATTCTGTTTTGTCTTCATGTCTAAGAAAACATCTCTTTTTTAACACAAGATCCCTAATGCATGTTACCTTTCACACCCTGAAGTCCTAGCAGAGAATCTTAACCAGATGGCTGTCAGACAAGGTCCATCTCATGCAAAGTGCTGACCTTGCCTGGTTGCCTGACAGTAAAAAATACAATGTTTTTCTTTGAGATAAGTGCTGTGCTTTGGTTTTAAAGATAGCCCCACCCCAAAGAACAAGGATACCTCTTAGGTGATGACTCAGCCTAAAAACCTTACTGAAGAGGAAGCCCTTCATACTTTCATTTTTATTTCTTATGTTATGCTGCCACCATTGGGCTAAATTCATTTTCTCAGTTACAGCCCCGTTATGGTTGAAGAGATCCATCTTTATGCTCCCGGTCAGTGTGAACCATTTTCACAGTGTATCAAATTTAATCAGACATTAATAGTCATACTGTGGGATCAGTTGATTCCAAATGCAAACCTCTGCATTAAGGAAACTAAAGTAACTCAGAAATTTCTAAAATGAGCCCAGAGCAGAAAGCAGAAGGACCTTCACTGCAAAGAGCAAGGAAGAGATGAAAGAAGGTGAGTAGCCCAATGTCTAGTTACATTTCTTTTTTTTTTTTTTTTTTTTAGTTACAGTTATTAGAATTCAAAGAGAAAGGAAAAAAAGCCCAACCTCTCAGAGAGTCATTCTTCTTGGGAATGAACGACTCTATAGCTGCAATCCCAAATTTTGGCAGAAGTGATCTCCTGAGTTATTCTTGTTGTTTGTAAAGACATATTGGTAATAGTTATATTCGTACTGACATCTTGCCAGCTCCATGAAATCAGTACTTTTCTCAGTATAAAACAGACCCTGGGGCTTGCAGGTCTTTGTTGCAAATTACTAAAATTGAGAACATGTTATTATTAATTATGCATTATTCAGTGAGGACTATGCCATCTGTGTTACAAGCCAGGTGCAGTACAGGGTCTAATTCCAGTTGTAAGCTTGAGTTACTTCTCAACAGAAATCATCTTACACCACAAGGAAGAAGTAAACCAGGTTGTCAGTCCAGAAACAAACGATGGCTGTAATAGCTGCCTCCTACCAACAAAGACGAATGGGCTCCCTTCTACCTGCAACAACTTTGGCAAGGAAAGGGCAAGCCCCCCCCAGTGAACTTTCTCTCTGCTCTTCCAAGGGGCAGATGGCATTTCTATTTGCCCTTTCATCTTCACAGAATGAGTTGTGAAGAACCATTTCCAGCTCCTGCAAAGGAGCATTTTGATTGAAAACCTGGAACCAGCCACATTCAGGAAAACACAGTTTTCTTCTCATTTCTTTTTTACATAATGGATTTCTCCAAGCACACAGTTTCTCTTTCCCACCTTGCGGCACTTGGCATGGTCAAGGCTAGAAGTACTCAGATACTCCAATCAAAAGGTGGTCGTCAAGTACTGGAAGAAGAATAGGTGACTGCAAGTGTAAAGAGTTAATAGGACAAAGTTGCTGTTTGGGAGAGCTGGTGACTTGACTCAAGTCCTACGGATAAAAGAAAGGATTTTATTTTCCTTTCAAAGGATTGCACTGAAAACCAGATGTGAAACACTGTGTCCATCCTTTCTCATTTGGTTTTTAATATTTGCTACTTTTTGTTCCAAATCAACTTAAACCTTTTAGTCATCAGACTGACTGAAAAAACACACAATTATTGAAATATATATTATTGAAAGAATTAACCAAAATAAGACATGCGCATAGCACATTGACCGCCCAAATCAAACACAGTGAATTCACTACCTCAGACATAGACTGTTTACAATCCAGGCTTAGTCTATGAGTGATGGTGGAATAAACAACAAGAAGCAATTAGCCCAGAAAGGTTTTTCCAGGTTGCTTTCTTAGGAAAATAAACTGGTATAACCAAAATGCTACAACCGGTACAAACCTATTTAATTACAATGTCCTCTGGCCATAGGTATCACAGGGCAAATTAAATACACCCTGAGAGTTCCCCAACTTGAACACAGTTGGAGTAGGTACTTGCATATACACCACACAAAATATCATGTAAATATTACTGCAGTTACTCTACTGAACGGAGCTCAAATACGCGTAACAGGGAAGACTGAGGCACTCAGCAACAAGAGAGTGGGGGAAGGTAAGTTTCTGTGTAAGATGATGAGAAGGATAAGGGTAAGGACTTCTGGCTGGCACCATCTCTGACAGACACTCGTTTCTTTTTGCCTAACTAGCTATAGCTTCCTTTCACAGCTGGCTAAACAAGAACAAGATAAAAATCTATTCAGACTAGTCATTATGACACTATTAATAGATGATACAAGAGCGTACAATGAACACCAGCGCAGATATAAGGGTAGTTCGAGCCTCTCTGAAATCAGTATGCAAGTGGTATCCACAGATCTATTACGGAGATGTGTGAAGCTGTTTTCAGATACCAGATTAATAAATGTATCTGTTAAACTGAACAGTTGCATCCATTCATCACTACACACAACACAGCAGTGCAACCGGAGAGGATGCGATTTTCCTGAACCCAAATACAGCAGCTGGCAGAGACCCAACTGAGCAGAACCCTGTTATTTGATAGAGGTCCTGAAAAAGGGCAGCAGGGAAGCCCTCTGCAAGGGGGGAGGACCCCAGGGGCAAATATAAGCCATTCTGTAATTGTTCTTACCACAAAAATAGAGTCTAAATGAATGTAAGCAGTGGTTACAGACTTAACAAAACAACAACAACAACAAAAAAAACACAAAAAAACCCCAAACAAACAAACAACAAAACAACAAAACAAACCTAAATTATTCACCTAGGAGGGAGTTAGGTCAAAGTTAGGCATACTAAAACCTCTGACTAAAAACTGTATCCTAAAATCTAAGCTGTCTCTGCTTAGCTATCACCTAAAAAAAATAATTCTTCAAATGCCTTCTCCTCTGTGGCTTTGAAGTTCCCCAGATATTCAGATTTGTATCCCAGGAATACCACAGCAGGGCTGAGCACCTAGGCGTGTATCTTCCACATAAACTCATGCAGGACCCAGAAACTGCAAAGTTCCCTGGGGGATGTGATACAAAAATCTTTCTGGGAGCACTTCATCTGTTAGTCTACTAACGGAGATTTTATCTTCACCACTTCTGCAAAAACTGAAACCCTGTAAGAAACGAATTCAAGAGACAGTCCAAATACCATGTTCATAGGCTAGTAGTTAGGGAGGGGTGCGAAGTGGTTCCTGCTTTAGAGAATGTGTCCGTATTTTGGAGGCGAGTGAAAATGAGCGTTAGTCTCCAAGGAAATCATATTAAGTAGTAGACAGAGTAGAAAGGAAAGCGGCGCTACACCCCAGTTCTCTAAGACATGTCGCAAAACGTGCTCTGAGAACATAACGAGGAGATTGTACGTCCCTCAGCTACAACCCTGTATCTTCGAAGGAGAGCTAATCTTTACATGGTAGCTCACACCGCAGGGCGCCGGCAGCCCAGGACACCGTATCAGCAGCCTGTCTGTTGGACTGCCCGTAACGTACTGCAGCGAAAGGAGGTCAGTCACAGGATACCTAACACAAAACAACGGTTTAGTACCAACACATCTTGTAATGAGAAGCATAGCATCGGTAAAACTCAGTACTAATAAAGCAGTGGCACGAGGGCTAGGAAAATGATGCAAAGCCCTTCACCGCTGTGGCCTTCAGAGATATTAAAAAGGTACCCCAGCACACCTCACCACTGAGACCACAGGGCAATGAATAACATTACACAAGGCCAACTATAATCAATTCCCTTTCTAGACCCACTGCATGACTGCATCTTTCCTCAGCAGGTTCCCTTTCCTTTCAAAGGAATTTTTAACGTTTTTAAAGGGACCTGTTAATGCAATCGGACCAATAAAAGCCAATTACTCTGCTCTGTCCCCCTTGAATCATATCTTCCTCCCTTGTGAGGTCGTTACATTATAAAACCTGGTAAGACACTTGTGAGGTAGGCTTGGGGTACTGGTTTCGTTAGGAAATGGATGTAATAAGTATTCCCTTTGTGTATGTGGCATTGCGGTTGAGGTGTATGTGCTCACAACTGGGCTTGAAGTTACTTTAGGGTTGTTCCTGGCGTACCTAAGCTAGTTTTAATTTCTCTCTTTAAATATTTGGGGGGGAGAGGGTGTGTGTGAGGAGGTATGTGTGTCGGGTTGTGCTTGCTAGAGAGGCTTGCTAGCTAACATAGGGTGATCTGAGGCTATTTTCATGTACTCTCGCTAGCATGTCCCAAACCAGATATGTTTGGTAAATATACATCCTTGTGTAAGCTTAACCTTCCGTGTTATGCTGCCTTGCCTGTGTAATCCCAGCTGTAAAAAGCCCTGAGCGGCTGAAAGCGTGCAGCCAAAGCAAGCCATCGGGGAAGCTCACGTGGGAAGCGGGAAACGTCTGTGGCAGGGATTATCTCCATCTGGTAGGAGGCCTTTTTGTTCCACTTCCTAGCACAGACAGAAAACCAGGACAGAAACCAGGGAGAAAATACGATTTTTTTCCTCCTACATCTCGAATGCTGTTCCCAGAGGGTCTTACGGCCTGCAACTTGGCTTCTCTTCCCTGTAAGGAAAAGGGCAAATGGATCCTTGCTGTAGGCACTTTGGACACAAATAATTTTTAAAATAGCAAATTGAATGAAATTTTAACTTCTGCAGGCTTCTGTAAAATCTTGAGGTTTGTTTTTAAATTAACAAAACAAAACAAACAAACAAAAAAAACCAGCAACCCCTCTTATCTTCTTGCTTGCTGAAGGAGAGCATAAACAACTAATGCTTCAAATAGACAGAGGCACCAGACAGTTACATAAAAACAAACCGCCAGATTCCTGCGTGTAGGAGTGTCTGCTCTCAAGTCAGTCCTGCCTCTCTGTGCGTGTGCCTGGAAGTAGGTCTCCCCACCCTGAAGCAGCAGCAGCTAGCACAAAATGTCTGAACTGAAACTGGGTGTTGAAGGCATTGACAAGGTGGCCTAAGGCTGTCTGGAGGTTCAAGCAAAGGGTCCTTTGTGACCAGGGGACCAAGTATTTGGAGTGAGCCATAGCAGCAGGAGAGCACAAAGTCTTAAATCTCTACTATTACAGTGAACAGCTGGAAAGACCTTGAGCTCTATGGATCAGCACGTACCCTCCTATCTTAGAGTTTTGAGTATTTCGCTTGTTGTAGATCTGAAGAAAGTAGAAAAGTTATGGTGAGGAGAGTAACCTCATGACAACTTAACACCCTCAGCTCTATCTCCCATTTTAGTCTGTGAGAGTACTCATCATGCTTGGGACCCATCATTATCAAGGTAGAGGAAATATATACATTAATGGCTACTAAAGTGGTAGTTTTGTGATTATATTGGTAAAGTGCATGACAGATTGAGCTAGTCTTCCCTCTAAAGAGCTATTCAGTCATTGAAAGGCCAGGGTTTCTCCCTGAGTTCACTGCATACTTGCAAATGAATGGGGTATCTCTCAGATAACACAGATTTATGATGTTCTGGAAAAGCACAATGAATTGTTACTTTTTTGGAGTTGAAGGAGGTGGATTAGCTGAAAACAACCCCAGCTGAGCACTGAAGTTAAATGGCTAGGATGCTTTTTTCTGAAAAAGAAATAATGATGCTGTACAGAAAATGGCACCTGGGAAAAAGAAAAAAAAAAAAAAAAGGGGGTTGTGACAGACTAAGGTTTAATTTCAGGGAAATACAGACAAAGATTTCAAATGCCCAAGCTGAGGAGATTTGCACTGCATTAATTGAGTGTTACAGTTGGATACAGTTGGAACCAAATTCATTATGAACAGTTTTTAACCATAGTTTGTGAAATATCCAGTGATACAAATGGGTCTGAGGCAGGGTTGCCCTTGGTAATCGCACATCTCTTGCATAAGATGGAAGTAAAAATAAAAACCAGTGCATGTGTGTGGAGTTGTTGGCCGTGCTGGCACTTCCCTGCCCCCAGCATCACGAAGAGTAAATGTGACTTCATCCTCCTTCAAACCGCACCGGGCGGCCTCGCGTCTTCGCTAACGCGGTGTAACAGCTCCTCATCCCAAACCTGGGACGCGATCTCCTGCAGTTCGTTCCTGAGGCGCTTTGCACCCTAAGTCAATCAACTTTATTGGGGAAAGCTTAAACCGGCAGCACAGCGCATCTAAAGCAACTTGAGGAAAAGGCGAGGCAGAGCTGGGATCAGTACAGGAATGGGACGTGGCAATTAATAACCCCCCGATCAATGAGTTGGGGCGCTCTGTGACTCCAGGCAACCCCCTCTACCGCCGGTGATCCCGCCCAGGCCCGCTGTGTTTCCCTGGGGTGACAGCCGCGACTTTCGCCCTGCAGAAGGCTCCGGCCGGGGGGGAAGCCGGCAGGACCCGGCCTCCACGCCGCGGCTCCGGGGAGGCGAGCGCGGGCCGGGCGGCCGCGGGCGCGCAGGGGCGGGCGGCTGACGGGAGGGCCCCCGCCGCGGCCTGCGGGCAGGGCCGCCCGCGGCCTGAGGCGACGACCGGGCGGCTGCCGGTTCGGCTGCCAGCCCGCTCCGGGTACGCTTCTGTTTCTTTTTATTTATTTCCGCCAGACTTTAGGTCTCAGAGAGCGACGGCAGCTCTCAGGGACTCGTGGAGCGACACCCCCGACCGGCAGCAGCCGGCGCCCCCGAAAGCCCGCCCTGATCGCGGGCGGCCCGCTCACTCCGCGGGAAGGGACCGTCCCCACGCCGCCTCGGCCAGCACCGCCGCCGCGGGAGCGGGTCCCCAGGCCCGGCCGTACGGGGACTACGCCTCCGTCCCCCTGAAATAACGGCGGAGGGCAAGAAGCGGGCCTGGGCGGCGGTTCGGTGCGGGTGGAGCCCTGGCTTTCGCCGGCAACACTGGGACAGAGCCTCCGCCGCCGCCCGAGACTCGGCCCCCCCCAAACCCTCAGAATCCCAACCCCCCGCCACCTTGGCGCCTGTCCCTTTAAATAGCGGCGGCCTCTCCCGCACTCTGCATCGTGAGGCCGGCCCCGCCCCGCCCCGCCATTGGTTGTCGCGGGGGGAGAGCGGCCCGCCCCCGCCCGCAGCCATTGGCTAGGGGCGAGGCTGGGGTTCCCGGATGCAGGCACGTTCGGCGGTTATAAAGCGCCTGGGGAAGGCGGGAGCGGGCGCAGTTTGAATCGCGGCGGGTCGGGGCAGGTCGGTGGTGTTGCCCGGGCTCCGTGCGTGCGGGACGCTCTCTTCCTCTGCCTGCCCCTGCGCGGCGGTCCGGTTCGCGATGGTGAGGAGCCGCGGGGGTGTGGGGGGGTGGGTCGCTGAGGTGGGGCAGGCTGCCGGCGGGTGGCAGGGATCGCGCTGATGCGGCTGTGGGCGTGAGGGGGGAGGGCGCGCGGGGGGTCGGGAGCGCGGGTGGCGCGCGCCGGGAGGCGCGTTACCTGCCGGTAGGCGGTAAAAAGATGGGGGGGGGGGGGGGGGGGTCGCACGCGCGCTAGCGCCGCTGAGGAGAGGGAGTGGCGGCCGCGCATGCGCTCGCGGTGCGGCCTGTGCCGCTAAGTGGTAACGTGCAGCGCGCACGCGCCCAGGCGCCGCGCGCGCCTGCCCGCGGGGCGGGGGAGAGGAGGGGAGTGCAGCGCATGCGCAGTGGGGCGCGGCCGCCGAGCCTGGGAGGTGCGGCGCCTCTGAGGGGGGACGGCGGGCGCGGCGGCTCCAGCACGCTGCTTTTTCTCTTGGCTAGGCTGGCGGTAAAGCTGGGAAGGACTCTGGGAAGACCAAGACCAAAGCAGTGTCCCGTTCTCAGCGGGCTGGACTGCAGGTGAGCAGGGACTGGGGGGTGGGCGAAGGAAAGTCTGGTTGGCTTTCCATCCCAAGGCTGGTTGAACCTTGCAAAACCTGCACAGTCAGTCTGTTGTCCAGAATAGCATAAGGATGTGTTTGATCCTTGAGTGCGCTAATGTCTGGCTTGACTAATTTTAGACCTTTTCCATATCTGTGCAGGCGGGCAGAGAATTCCCTTGTGGCTGTTGCTACTGCTTGTGGTTAGAATTGTGAAGTTGATGATGTTAACTTGGCATAGGGTGTCCTTAGCTGGATTCTCAAGCATTAAGATGTAGTCTGTGCTTCTGCCACTGGGATTCTGTTTCCAGCATGCGGTTTAGAGTAGTGGCTTGCTTTTTCTGTCTCTGTCGTCACTGGCTATTCATACTTCTCTTATTTTCCAGTTCCCTGTTGGCCGCATCCACAGGCATCTGAAGTCAAGGACTACCAGCCATGGGCGTGTAGGAGCCACAGCTGCTGTGTATAGTGCTGCAATCCTGGAGTACTTGACAGCTGAGGTAAAGCTCCTGCAAGGGATGCAAGCGAGTTGGTCAACTTCAAAATGACCAGTCTACTGTATTTTGCCAATTTGGACTGGGCTTCACTTGCTCTGAGCCAGTTTTAAGTGCAGGAGTTTTAACACTTTAGGAGACCATGAAATAGGCATGGGCCTTTTGCTCTGCATTTTCTGTAGGTCAAATCGCTATGACTGATAGGAAAGATGGAATAGTGAAGTGTTTTATAACAAGCCATTACAGCAAGTCGTATCTGCTGTAAAAGCATTTAGTCTGCTCTTGGGGAAAACTGACTGTGGTGCTCCAAAGGAGGAGCCTTTTCAAGAGAGACATCGTTTGCTGTCTTGGTGTCACTAGTCGTGTGTTTGGCATAGAGATTAAGTCTGCACAGTTGGCCTCTCTTGGCTTGTGTAACTCAGTTTAAAAATGGTTTTGTCCTCAGGTTCTTGAGCTGGCAGGAAATGCTTCCAAAGATTTGAAGGTGAAACGCATCACTCCCCGTCACTTGCAACTGGCAATTAGAGGAGATGAAGAATTGGATTCTCTCATTAAGGCAACAATTGCTGGTGGTGGTATGTGAATTGCTTGCTAGTGGTGACTTTTGTGGCAAGAACTCTGACTAGAGGTTGCTTAATGCTGTTGTTTGAAGTGCAAAGCTGAGGAAAATTGCTGAAGATCAATAACATGGTCTTAATTGTTGTTCTTTCTTAGGTGTAATACCGCATATCCACAAGTCTCTCATTGGCAAGAAAGGACAACAGAAAACTGTCTAAAGGATACCAGGATTCCTCGTTATCTCAGGACTCTTCAAGTACTTAATTGTCCAGTGTTGGTGATGCCAGTGGACTGTATCTGTGAAACACAATTTTGCCTTTTTGTAACTTTGAGAAGCTGAAGCTCCCTTGAGCTTTCTAACAAACCAAATTTCTGCATTGAAGTCTTAACCGTATTTAAGTGTTACCATGGCTTCAAAGAAGCTATTGTATTTGTAGTGGGTTTTGATTGAGCTGACTGGTTTTTAGATTGGTTTAAGTAAAGGAAATGTTTGGTTTTTGTACAGACTTTTCATCCACTAGAGTGGAAATATTCAATAAATGTTATATCAAGACTGATGTTCTCTTGTCCACTAACTGAAAAATACTTGGGTGTCAACTGTGCAGCTCTGAGTTGTTGCAAGAACAGGCGGCTCTGACAGTCCCAGCGGCTGCGCTTGGGCTGCCCGGGGCCCCAGCCCTGGCTCACAGCGCTGGCTGGGCACCACCCAGTGAAATGGCACCTGGGTCTTATCCTGCGCAGTTCTGGTGTTGCTGGCCGAGCCCGCTGCATAGCAAGGCGGGGGTCTGTGATGGAGGAAGAGGGTAGGCTGTGAAGGGATGTTGAAAATCCACAACGTCAGCTGATTTTGTTTGATGTACCCTGACCACTCTCTTAAGAGAGACTCTGGAGAGACACCCCTAAAAGCAGGGGCTGTGCTGCAGCAGCTTCCCCTGGCTCAGTGTCTGAACTCTGCTGCCAAGGTAGCAGGTGGGTACTTCTCTTGGTGTGACTTTTTCATGGGTGGGCTGTGCCTCTGCTGGCTGTAGGGGTCTGACGGGGAAGCACTTGCTCTGTGAGCCTGCAGCCCTCAGGGTTCAGATTGCACAATTAGAGTTTAAGGAGTTAAGGCTTTAACTTCTGCTGGATAGCAGCATCCTCAGTAGCAGCTGTGCTCCTCCAGCTCCCTGCAACTTCTGTTTTTAGAGGGGGCAGCAACTCTTCCCCCACCAGCGACATACTGCAGCTGCCTCTGCAGGGAGCACCCCTGCTTCTCTAACCTTACAGGTCACCATCTCTGCTGCAGTGGGAAGGGGGTGACCGGTTAGCAGCACCTGAGTGCTTTCTTCCCAGCAACGCAGTCCTGGGCAGGACGGAGCCGACGCCGCTAATCCCAGTGAGCCGCTAACGAGTACCCTGAAGCACAGGCCGCGGGCTGTAAGGAGTCACCGCCGCCCGGGCTCCTGCGCGGGCTCCAGCGAGGCCGCGGCAGGCCGGGCCGCAGTGCAGCGGTAGCAGGCAGCCGCCCGCCCCGCGCTTTGCCGCGGCAGCCGGTTGCCTCGGGCGGCGGCGGGGCCCCGGCCGGGCCCAGCCCCGGGCCCAGCCCCAGGCCCGGCCCCGCCGGGGCAGCTGCCGGAGCCGCGGGGCGGGGCGGCCCCCGGGCCCGGGCGGCGGCGCATGCGCGGGGGCGGCCCGGAAGCAGGCGGCGGGCCGGGCCGGTTGCCGGGGCCGCGCTGAGGCTGCGGGTACCGGCGGCGCGGCGGGATGAGCCTTGCGGAGTGAGGGGAGCTCGCTCCTCGCCCTCCCCCGCTCCTCTCCCTCTCTCTGCCCCGCCCGGCTTCGCTCTGGCTTCAGGGCCCTTCTCCCTGCGCTGCGGCGGGCGGAGGCGGCGGAAGGAGAAGCCCATGGAGGGGAACCGGGACGAGGCCGAGAAGTGCATCGGCATCGCGCGGGAGGCGCTGGAGGCCGGCAACCGCGACCGCGCCCTCCGCTTCCTCGGCAAGGCCCAGAAGCTCTACCCGACCGAGACGGCCCGAGGTGAAGCCCGGCCCCCTCCCCGTGCCCGCCGCCCCCCTGCCCCTCTCCCGTTTGCCCGCCGCCCTGCGCCGGCGGGACGAGGGCGAGCGGGCGGGGGAGGTGTCCCCTCACCCCGGGGGGCCCCGCAAGCTGAGGCGAGGGGGACGCGGCGGTGCCCCGAAAGCAGCCGAGGCTGGGGAGGGGAGGGGCGGGAAAAAGGGCCGAAGCGCGATGATGGCAGCGCCCGGGGGAAGTGCTGAGGGCAGGGGGATTTCCACCGTCGGCGCCTGCCCCCGGCGTCAGGCGGTGGGGAGGAGCGGGGTTACCTCCCACCTCGCCAAAGGGGTTCGCTCGGGGCAGGCTCAGCTCCTCGCCCGCCTGTCCCCCCGGCCTTTCGCCGTCGTTAGGAGCGCGGCCGTACGGGCTAGGCTTGGCTAACCCGGGGAGCAGCAGGACGCCTCAGGCCCCAGGCCGGGAAAGGCTGGGTTGGCTTCTCTTCTGTCCCTCGCTAGCAGCTCGCAGTAGGAGCTGCTGCTTCAGGCTGGGCAGTGTCTTCATTCTCTAATTGTGGGTTGTTTTTTTTTTTTTTTCGGTTTCGTTTCCCTTTGGTTGTGCAGTAGCTACGTAGGAATTGCACACTGCTTTAACTTTCCCAGAGAAAACGGGGTAGGTGGCTCCCCCTATGTCTTAACTGGCTCTGTGCTAAAACTTGACAAATAATTAGCATCATTCTAGCAAAAGGTGCTTAGAAATTATTTTTTTAAAGGGACAAGGTTTCGGTGTATGCAGAGCTGTTACCTGTCTTGGAGTCTTTCTGTCGCACAGTGTCAGAATACCTTTGAACCTAGCAGTGACTCACGTTCCTCTGGTTCTCCCTTACATCGTCTGTACCATGGAAAAAACAGGAAAGACTTCAGTGCTCTGTACTGACTTAAAGGCTTCAGCACGTGCCATATTTGGAACATGACTTTGGGGTGAAATCCTGACTGGAAGTGTTCTGGGCTGTATTTTATTCTGTAGTGAAGCCTTTAAGTCAGGTGAGCAGATTCAGTAAATGTTTTCTGGCCTTTCTTGTCTCCTGACTACTTTTTTATATGCAAACAATGAGTGAAGGTCTCATCAGTGCTTTTCTTTTTTATTAGTATATAGTTTTTTAGGTGTGTTTTTTTTTTCCTCCTGCAAGACAGGATGGATGTTGCTAGTAAATCACCTGGAAGAAGATAACCATTGCTTTGGATCAAGAACGTGGCGCTGTTTATATTCTTGACATGTTACATACCTCTTTGAAGTTTGCCATATTCCCCTAAATTTCTGTGGCTTGAGAAGATGATACACATAAAAATATTTTCCCTTTTTGGAAGCTGTGTTGGTCATGACGCAGAAAGGCTGAGGGTTTCAATTCAGCTTCTTTCACCAGAGAGAGTGAATACCTTTGTCTGCTTCATGTAGCTTGTTACCATTTTATACCTCCAAGATAAGAATTACAGTAGCTTTCAGGAAAAAAAAAAAAAAAAAAAAAGATATCTCCATCTGATTTATGTTTTGAGTGTTTGGGTCGTTTTTTTTTAAGTAGGACTGCTACTACAAAATCAGCATTGTAAAGTATTCAGTGCAAGAAATAGATGGCTAATTAGGCTATTGTCTGTATGACACTTGTTTTATTCACTGTGGAAATTAGCAAAGTGTGTCACAAATGAGGTGCAGATCTGGTGAAAAGAAGATGGTCTTGTTACAGTAGAGGACTGTAATTTGGGAAATTGTGTGCTGAAACTAAATGCTTCACAGAACTTCTCTGTGATGTTAAATAAGTCACTTCACTCTGTTTCCCTTAGTGACGGCTAATTGTTTGTGCTTCATTTTTCAGGTATTCAGCTTGAAACAAGGGCCTGATTTGTGGAACTGGTGGGCAGTTAAAGCTCCATCTGAAGCTAATGAGAATTGCAGATGCTCTAATACCACTGAAAAAAATCAGGCCCTAGGCCTGATTTGAACTAGGTACTTAGAAATTAGGGGACTCTGTAAACTTGTAATATCTCTGTGCTTCAGTTTTCTAGCTGTGGAGGTTGGTAATTCTTTTCAACTCATCTCATTTCCTCCCAAGACAACACCAACTCATTGAATTATTATATTTTCTTAAGTTGTTGAGGCACTTAAATAGCCCTGTTAAAAGTGCGGTAAGATGCAAGGACACGGAATGTCCTTTTTTCAGGACAGGAACTGAAGGGTGTGCAATAAATTAGAACTGGCATTTTACACTGACTAGGAACAAATTAAATGACTCCTTTGTTATTTCAGTGTCATCTTTTAAATAAATAAGGCAGGGGGTCCATTTGGAAAAAATAAACAGTAATTCATTAGATAATTAGAAACGTGTCATAGGACATACTGAAGACAAAGAAACAGTTAAGGTTTTGTGAGCTCAAAGTTCTAACACAAATTCATATTTTACAGTCATAATGTGTTGGGTTTATGTGGTAATAGGACAATGTGATGCAGCCCCAGTTGTCACTGTGCTCACTTATTTCTTCTTCGGGGTATGTACTACAAAGTAGTTCATACCAATTTCTCACTGAGGTCACGGATTCTTCATAGGTTGTATCCTTAGTATCATTTTGAGAACAATTGCCCACCATTTCACAAATGATGTTCCGTCAGTGATAAAAGCAGTGAGAACAGTAGCACTGAATCTTTTACTGAAGGGAGCTTCCTCCTTCTGATGTTATAGCAGATTATAAAAGGACAGAGAGCAAGGTTTAACTATTGTCTCTAAAACAATACTATGTGTAGTTTGGTTTTGGCAACATTTGCATTTAAAATACATTCAGCACTAGTTCCATCATCAGTGAAGTTTTAGTTTTGCTAAGCAAATCTTCTGCCTGGAATTCACTGACGGCAGCAGTGCTATTTTAAGGCTTTACTAGTATGAAATGTGAGGTCGGTGCTTATTTAATGATACTTAGCTAATGACTTCGTAGTAGCAGTGTCCATGTTGACGTCACTCGTTGCTAGAAAATAGTTTTATAACTCAGCTGTTCAAAATATTGTTTGATTATGATTTTTGCTAATGATTCATCTTGCAACTGAATGGAAACTAACTGCTTGTCTGGAAAAGATTTGTAAGAGTGGATTTAAAGATAACAAAGGACAAGATCTCCTTTTCAGACGTAGGTGCCATTCTGTTTGGAGTTGAAGGCAGAAAATGACGTTAAGGACAACTATTTTTCAGTGCTTCTTGAGATTTTCTTGCACTATTTCTGATGCTGCCTTTATAAACAGACTTTTCAGGAGCATGTGAGCTTAGTTTTTTAGACTTGTGCTAGTATGAATTCTGAATTAAACAGCTCTTCCATTAGTGAAAGTGGGGGGTCATGTTCAATGCATAATGGAATCAAATGCAGTGCAAGGATCTTTCATTCAGCAGCAGGTAACAGTACACACAGGAGAGCCTTCAGAGACATTTTGAGATAAGATTCATTGTCTTACCTGCTAACAAAGTAAGTCTTTGGTTCCTCGTATGTCCTATTTTAAAGTACCTAGATGCACAGTGAAAGTTTTCTTAAATACACGGTTAGTACTACAGTTCTAACAGTCAGTTTTGCCACCATTAGTTCATGGAAGAATCAAAGTTTTTTCTGAATATCTGAACTGTTTCTTATATTTGAAGAAAACAATGGCACCAGACCCTTTGTACCGTTTTCTTTTTCAATGTAGAACAGTAGCATGTTTGTATATTCAGTGTCCTGCTCTTTTAAGATGTTAACACTTACAGATTTTTTTTTTTTTTTTTTTTTTTTTTTGCAAGTGTCTTGCATTGTCTTCTCAGCAATGCAGCTCCATTATGGGGATGGGAGGTCTGAGTACGTAGTTGAGAAGTAGTGATGTTGAAAGTATAGTGCAACTAAAGTTTGTGAAAAGACTTACCAGATAAATTTTCTGTGAAGAGACACTGGGCATTAAAAATGCCAACTGTTGTCTATACCTGAATTTCTACCATTTCTACTACTGATTTTACACAAGCGTTTGTGCAGGGATGGGGAATTTCTAGAGCAGTACCCAATATAAAGGCAGGATTTGCAAAACTGTTGAGTAAGCATTATTTCTAGAGGGTAAGTCAGGGTCACATGTTCAGTAGGAACCCACATGATACCATTATTAAATATCAGATGTCACAGGATAGAAAAAAGAATAATTTTGATTTCTGTTACCATTTGTCTAGAGCACATTTGGACTGAAAATGCTTCATTCTGAGGTCACTATCTATTTAAATCTCTATTACTGATTAGTTCTTAGCCTGTAGACACGGTCACCTTGTTGGAGTTGATATTATTTCATTTACCTCAGAACTTTAAATTCCATAATGGATGATATTAGAATAAACTATTGCAAATATTTGGTTATGTATTTCAGCTATAATCCATAATGCAACTATAGATCTCCTGTTTTCAAGAACCTCGTTTCATTTATAGTGAAAACATTTCCTCAGTATACAACTCAGCATCTAAATCATAGAATCATTTAGGTTGGAAAGGACCTTTAAGATCATTGAGTCCAACCATTAAATGTTAGTAATTTCTTTATTTGTGCAGTAAAAAGCCTGATCTGGTCAGTTGATGAGTCTTTCTGAGGCAGGCATGAGCACAGGACCGGCACTGAAGTTCAGCTGACTTTCTTGTTCAGGCCAAGCTATTCATCTGTAGTACTTCAGACTGCTGTGGCCAGTGGGTAATAAGTGAATTAATAAGTAAAAGTGAATACTGGAGAGTTTTAAGAAGCACATCTTAGGGGAAGGTTTGTTCTCCTTCTGAACAAAGGTCCTCTTTCTTTTCTTTCTTGTGCTTCTGTGAGATACAAGCTATTACGTGTAGGATCCCAGTTTTCTGCTGCTCTAAGAGACAGCATGCTAGTCAAGAGGAGAAATTTTAAAATTAGATTTAGGAGAAAATCCTTCAGGATTCTTCTCACTAGCTTCTAGAAGTGAATGGTGCTTTCACAGTAGAGTGGGATATTTTTCTTTGGGAACTTTATTAGGGCATTTTCTTTATGCAGATAGTAACTCTCGGTTATGTAACAAATTTGGCCTGTGTAGTTTGCCATCTTACTCTGAAGGGATCTCTTTTCAGGAAAGATAGACTATTTAATAACTTTTGATCTACATTATGCTTTGTGTGCAGTCCCTTAAGATAGAATAGTACTGTTTCTGATTTATTTGTAAGACAGACACCCCCAAAATACAGGCTCATATCTAGAAAGAAAAAGAAGACTTAGTGTCTGAGGATTTATTAAAACTGATAAATTGGAGATCTGTTGGAACATGAAGGGAAAGAGGGTTTCAAGATCTAGCAAAAGCATCCTGGTTTTCAAAATTCACGTCTCAAGAGTAGGGTATGGCTGGCTGGTCCTGACTTATTTGTGGCATCTTAACAGTAGTTTGAATTTCAGCTGGTATTGCCTGGAAGGGGTATAGAACATCAGTTTGTACTGTAGCAACTGAAATGTGCTAGAGGTGGGCTTGGTTTCTGTATGGAATAATCTGCAGGTTCTTTAGAGTGTTAGGTTAGTTGTTCTTTTCAGTTTACAGTTGCTTATTCAAGTATTCTGATGTTTTCACCCCAAAGCATGGGTTCAAGTGCCTCTAAAAGCCATCTAGAAATGAAGGACTGGGACAAATTCTCTCCCGTATTAAGTTACTTTGGCAGAGGTGGAGAGGAGTCCAGTCACTAATTTTGAAACGCTTTTCCATAGTTTTGCCACAAAAAGCAGTTGCTTAGACTTGCTTCACAAATGTTTGTGGTACTAAATAATGATCAATAAGGAAGGAGGATGTAGCAGCTAGTCTTTTATAATGTGGTGCTCCCATGTAAGACACTTGAGAGGCCCAACTTACTCGCTAATGCCTATAATGATACTATGATATACTGTTGTTTTATAGTTTTGTTGGAAGCTATTATGAAGAATGGAAGTACTGCTGGGGGAGGCGCTTACTGCCGAAAACCAGCCAGTAGCAGTGATCAAAGTAAGCCAAATAGCACGAAGGAGAGCAATGCATCTGCTGCAGGTGAAAGTGGAAAAGACTACACCAAAGACCAAATGGAAGGAGTATTCAGGTATGGCCTTGCTTAAATACATCACTGCTTTTCATTCTGTGTATTCTGTACTTCTGCTTTCAGCTCTAGCATCTAAAGAAGCAACAGAAAATTCAGGGTTAGCTGAGAGGGCTTTCTTGTACTGAACTGTGACTAAGAGGAAGAGGAGAGTTTTGCCGTGTTTAAACACAGTATGAGGTGCTGTCACTTTCTGTGAGAAAAATGATACTCTTCTTTTTAAACCATCAAGGTTACTTTAAGTGAAGATGATACTCAAAATAGTTACTAAGTAGATCTCATGGCAAACGGAGAAAGTGATGAAAATTCTATAGTACATCTTGCAGTAGAGTGTTTCTATTCTTAAATATTTTTATACTCAAGATACTTGCTCACTCCTGAAGTTTATTTTCAAGCTAGTCTTACTGTACAGGCTGGTCTTAGACCAGTGTTAAAACTATTTTGTTCTGGAAGCACGTGTATCTGAGAAGCACTGAAGCACATAGTTGCGTTATAAACTCTGTCTGGACTTCGTGCAGCATGATAGTATTAAGATGGGGTGACATGAGGAAAGGAGGATGTGCAAAAAGAAGCAAAGACCAATGAAACTGTCCTTTTGAGACAAGTCATGTTATCATTACACATTTGTTGGCTGTAGGAGTAAGAAAAAGATGGTTTAATATGTGCTCTGGTTTCTGCTAAAGAAATATGGATACAGGTGCTCTAAAATTGCACACATTAGAACCCACCTGTATTTTCAGAGAAATCTAGCCCAGATATTTTCAAAGGAGCTCAAAGAAAGGAAATGAAGAGGGCCTTGTCTCCCAGTTTGTGTAGATTGGATGAACTGTTGTGCAAAACAGAAATTTGTGTGTGATTGTGATTTTTTTTTTTTTTTTTTCTTCGTGTCTGTGTGGGAAATGTATGTTGCTGTTGATACTATCTTGGGATCTTTTCTTGAAGTTCAGTAATCTGTTCAGCTGTGCTAACATTAAGGAAAAAGTAGCTTTTCTTTGTTGATACAGCAGCTCTGTATTCAGGCAGGTAGACAGCAGCATCTCTGGTGCGGTTAGCTTCTTGGTATTGCTATTTGGTAGAGCTTTTCATTTACCATCATCTGCTTAATTAACATTGCCCTTCATGATACATCTAAAGTAAAACCTGGATAAGCGTGTACATTTTTGGCAACCTTGAAATATTAGCTGTTAAAATGAGCACAGAATGTGTGCATGTGTGCGCACATCTGTGTGAGACAAAATGTCCAGAAGACCTGTGTAAAATGAGCCTTACATCAAACTAAGACATGTAATGCATTCTCAGAAAGCTGCTACAAGGAAGGCTGTATTACTGCCAGTATTCACTCACCCGTGACGTGCCATTCCGAGCTGCAATCTGCTTTGACATCAGGCTGCCTACGAGTTCTTTTTGTTTGTTTGTTTTACTAGAAAATATGTTGCCTACTTTGTCTTGAGTAAAATGTAGTTTTAGAGCCAACTTTTAGCCCCGGTATGCTTTCATGGTATTGGGTGTTGCTTCCTTGAATGGATTCAGTAGATACCAGATAAAATTAATCCAGTATGTTGGGATCAGAACCAGCATTAGGGGTATTCACAGAAGTTGTACGCTGAGGATAATCTCGATGCAACATTGCTTCTTAGTACCTATTTCAACAATCCATTTTTGTGAATATTAAATTTGGGTTTTTAAAACCTACCCAGATCTTTGCAAAAAAGCAATTGTAATAGCTTGCAGAGCAGCCCATGTTTGTTTGTATTTTACACACCACTTAAAAAATCAGCTGTTAAAATAATATCTTGACCTTAGCTTGAGTGATGCTACCATCCTTTAGTGCAGTAGTTTATAAACCTTTGGAGAAAGACTGAATTTTGGTTTAGATGTGCAAGTGATCAACAGAGCAAGACTTTAGTTCTTGTTGGAAGTTTTGAAAAGCTTGTCATGTTGTCATTTAGTGACATCAACACACCACTTAGAAAATTTGTGGTTAAGAATTAAAAAACGTTTGCGCCTTGCCAAGGAGGACAGAATTAAATACAAACAGTGGGCTAAAACTTAATGGAAAAATATAACACATTCAGTGATGATAGCTGAGGGAAAGTTCATGTTTAGACCATAGTGAGAATGAGCTTTCTAGTTGGAAACATGACAGGCTGCATATGTTATTGTTTCTGTCAAGCCCCAGACTTTTCCAATTAAATGAAATGCACCCCTCTGGAGAGTGTATTCTTCAGAGAGTAGAGCTTGTCACCACCATATACTTCTGCTGTACCACAGTGGAATGGTTTTCAGACCTCTGAATTGGTTAAAGAAATGCTGTGTGAAAAGCGGTGGTTTTCAAGTGTTCAATGCCTGATTTTTCTTTTTATTTCCTATAAGGAAATTTCTAGAGAGCAAGGTAGCGAAATATTAAATTTTTAATAAATTCTGACTCTTAGCCTGAATTTGACTCTGTTAAACTAAGTTGTTTTGTATGCTTATGCTTTGAAAGTTGGTCATTATCCTCAAGGATTCTTGCATCTGGGAGTTTTTGCTTCTGTTTTAGTAAATGAATATAGACTGATAGAAAGCATTCCTGATTTAACTACGCATGCCATTTCCAATGATTTTTTTATAAACTCGAGTGAGCAGTCGGACAAGGGGCACCGACCCTGAGCTCTCTGACTTGGATTACTGATTGGTGTTCCTGGAGTGGGCCAGCTATCTTGAACTTGCTTGTGACAATAGATTTAAGAAGCATAGTGAAAACATGCTTGGAGCAGTGTAACTAATTTAACTGCATTAATTTTCATCAGGGTTTCTCTAGTAATGTGAGTAGGTATGAGTACAAACAAGCACCTCTGTGCTGTTTTTATTTTTTCCACATACACAGGGGACACTGATCACTAGCAAGCTACAATAACACTTCTGTAGAGCATTACATGAGCTTGCAAACAAGTTGCTCGACAGGGAGAAGCATAAGATGCAATATCTTTCCACTGATTGCATAAGCTGTGGGTGATGCTCTGTTCTTTGTGGCAATGGTGCTCACTATTTCAGTGTGACAGTTTGAAGCCTGAGATATCCAAAACCACTTTGTTACTTTTGAATTTAAATGCCTTGAAAATACCATCTGTAGCACATGCATCTCTTTCTTAATGATGCTTATCTTGTCACTGAGGGCTGGATCAAGTTGCCTTAACACTAGGTGACCTGCGTATCAGCAATATTGACAGGAGACTATCAGAAATATGTTAGGATCCACAGTAGACTTACATCTTTTTAGAGAAAGTGCCCTAGAAGTCTAGGCAGTTGAAAGCTGTCTGAGCAATGTCAACTTAAGATAAATGCAGGAGAATTGCGTGCACGACAAAAAAGGGAGAATTTGCTTTTGGATTCGGTAGTGTTTCCTTTAAAGCAATTCCTTCACTGTTTGATGTAGGTTACTGGCATTTTTTTGCTGAGATAGAGAAATTAAACATTTATGTATGAAAGAAAATGTAACCTTTTTTTTCTTCTAGTTTACTTAGAACAACTGAAGAAGTGCTGATCAGGATTACCATTATCAAAGAGTTCTTAATTGCTTTCAAACAAATCCATTCATCATATCTTACTACAGACGCCAAGTGTGCAGACCTTTTGGAAAGGTTTTGTGGACTACCATGAAATTAAAAAAGCCCAGAAGGATCATTTGCCTGCTGTGTATTAATCTTTCCCATTTCTTTTTATGCTGTGAAATGTGTATTACCGCTCATCTACTACTTGATTTTAAAAAAATAGTTGCGGTGATATAGATAGGTCACACACTTCTTACAGGCTCTCTTTAAGTGATACGGTGTCTGATGTCTCTTTTTTTTTAGTAAATAAGCTGTAGCATATATTCCATATTACCTTTTTGACCTCTGAAAGATAACTGCCATGATTAGTAGTATGCTAAAGTTGGATTGCTGTTTTGTGAAAATTGTGGTGGAATACTGCTTTTCCTGCCCTGCCAGTGCCTGCCCCTTGGAAAAGAGCACAAGAATGAAATTTTATGTTTGGATCTTTGAGCTAGAACCAAAACAAACCAATAGAGACACGAATTCTGTAGGAACCTTGCAAGGCAGGATTAAATGTCATCCAGTAGTGGTCAAGAATAACCAGCAACTCTGAATTCATGGAGTGAATCAACAAAATGCCCTTACACATTTCATGAATGAAACTAGAAACAATGTAAGTTGTGTGACTTTTTCCAGGCCTTCTGCTGAAACTTCTGCGAATTCAGCAAAAAGTGAGATATCATTACTTTTTTAACATGGGGTCAAGAAGATAATTAACTGAAAGTGGAATAATAAGAACAATCAACATGTGCTAAAATGGGAAGAAAAAAACCCAAAGAAATCAGGGCATGCCTTTAATTAGGCTGCTGGAACTACTGTGAACTGTTGAAGTATTCAGTTGCATGGTTGAGAAAGTTGAGGTGGAAATCAGTCATACGGCCTGTCATGGAAAAGTGGCACAGAAGATATGGTGGACTTTGTCAGAAAGCTTCTGCCTTTAATCTTCACATTTTATAGCTAAAATAAAAGCTTAAAATATGGAGAAAAGTATACTGATGTAAACACAGCCTTCAATATTTCATATAATGCACACAGGATAAACAAACTGACCAGGTACATCCAAGAGCAAGGTACTAAGATAAGCACCCTAATGTGTTATTGAATCTGTCTGTAAACCAGAGATGTGAAAATTCTGGTGCATTCATTTTAGAAATTAGAGGTATGCTGGTACCAGCGTGAGTTCCTCAACACTACTGTGACCTATTCCCAATCTAGAGCACTTTTTGCAGACCACACTTAGGTCATCAGAGCTGTGACTGGCACCTTCCCAATTCAGCTGCAGGATGCTGTTTGCATCAGTCCCTCTGGCATCCTTGGAAACTTGACTTATGTCGAAATTGGTTTGCATTTACTGTGTTTTTCTACTCAACTCTAGGATCAGAAGTCAGCGTAGCTTTCTCTTGCTCAGTTCTTTGATGCTAACATTCACATTGCTGCTCAATTCAGATTACCATTGGGAGAAATAATTGTGGCCCCCATTGCAAGCTTTTGGGGATTATGGTTAAAGTGTTGGTCTTTTGGGCTGTCCCTGTACACGTAGACAGAGGCTTTAGAAGTCCCTTTGAAATACCTAGTTGTACTCAAAACGTCATGATTATGGATCACTGCAGGTATTTGATACAGAAATGCAAGCATCTCTGATGGGTTTTGTTAACCTGATAAAAGCTGTTGATGCTGTCCTAATCTGAATTGTAGATTTGAAAAGTGAAACAAGAAACACAGCAGTAGGATCACATAATTTTGTAGTCACAGGAGAACAAGTGGTGATAGCCCCAGAATTTCTGCAGGTGAGATCAGACATTTCAGGACCTGAAGGGCTTCCTCTGCCTTCCGCCGTCGGCACGGAGAGGAGCTCAGCGCCGGGCAGGATTGACTGTTGCTGCAGTTTGAATCTGCCTGACCAGTTCTACTGCAGGCAGCTTGTCAGCTGCAAGCTGGGATGGTGGAGCTTTGCAAGTCATGATGAGATACCTCTGTCAACAGATTGTGGATGAATGTAGGCCATCACTTGCTGTTTGAGAAGTCTGTTCTCTAAAAGTCAGATATTATTTCAGGAACATCCAGCAACGTGCCCTCCTAAAACGACCGGTGAATCTGTTAACCAGAAGGACGGTGCCAGGTGCTGGCAGGGAACTAACAATTCAGTGAGGACAGAAATTAGCTAAACAACAGAAATAACTTGATAGTAATTCAGATACAGAAGTGATCCAACAAAGAATGAAAAACAATTCACAAAAAAACAAACCCCCAAACAAATTAACAGTGAAAGCATCAAACTTTAATTCAGCCAGAAATAAACAAAACAAAAAAAAATCAGTACAAAAAGCGCAGTCCATAAGCAGGTGATAAAAAAATTGCAATTTTAAAACAAAACATCTATGTGGAGTTTACATATACAAGAAAATTAGCACTGGGGACTGCAGTGCCTTAAGTGCAGCAAAACGAACCAACAACCAACAATTTGAAATGCAGCTTTCAGAGAGAGAGACTTGTTCATGCTGAGAGTGTTGCAGGACAGGGGTTTCAGATGTGGTTATAAGCCATAAGTAGCATCAGTGATCCGTCTTTTCTAAACCCACTGGTTTTACTCTTAATTTTTCCCAGCCTCTGCTGGCCGATGTTGTGTGGCCTGCAATAGGAGGCAAGCGTGAGGGGATGGTTCCTTCCATCCATCTGCCCTCCCGTGACAGATCTCCGTAGGATGGTTCAACGCTCCAGGCAAGGGATTCAGGCAGAGTGAGAATTGTCAGACATCAGTCTACCAGAGACAAGGGGTGAGGAGTATGTCCAAAAAGGCCTGTTTCTGCTGAGGGACAACGGCTCTGGTTGGCCATGGCTTCCAACAGCTCCCTGCAGCTGGAGAGAAATTTCTCATCAGGACAGTGGCAATTTGGGAGAAGAGAGCTTAAGTATTGGAGAGTCTCTGTGCAAAGCCCACAGTCCCCATCGCTTTCAGGTGGAGGAGGGATGTGGCGTGTGGGGCCCTGGTGGGGTGGGGAGCCTGGTGACTGCACAGCACATGTATGACCTGAGGATCTGGTGGATTTTCCTGGTGATCCCATACAGTTTGTCCTGCTATGGACTGACTGACCAGGATGAGTTTGTGATACATTAAAGCGTTGCCTCTCAGGAGCACACCGCAAACACTGATAATTGTGTTTATTTGGAAAGCACCTTCTAATCATCTTCGCTTGTCCCATCATCCCCAGTGCAAAGCTGCTGCAGTACAAGTTTTGGTGCAGAACTCGCGTGGACACTGTCGAGGGGGGAAAAACCGAGCCATTGCCCTGAATTGTTCTCAGTAAGTGACCTCCTGGCAGAAGTCACTAACTCCCCCCCTGTAGGAAACTTGGCATTAACTAGGCACTAGCTACTTACAGTCCAGATGCTTTTTGCCTTGAAGGGGCAAAGCAGTGGTATAAAACTCTTGTCTAATGGCAGAGTGTAGCAACAGCTTCATAGCACAAGGTCATTTCTGAGAATTCTGGGCTTCAGTATGGTTTCTGGCCCCTGTGCATGTGTACAACCATTTAATGTATTTTAGCTTTAAAGCCTGATCTGCCTAATCCAAAATCCTGCTAAACTTTGCAAAATTGCCGCACGTGTATGTGTATCCCACATGATTCACCATGAAGGTGCTTGCAGCAGTGCTCCTCGGGCTCTCTGGCAGAGCGCTCACAGCTTACGTTTGCAGCCGAGGTTTGGAGGAGCCGTCACTGACTTGGTTGAGATCTGAAGGTGACAGTGGGCTGAACAGGGGTTACGTATTTCCGCGCTGATCCTGTGCGGTAGAAAGGAGGGCAGTGTAAGTGATCCGGAGGATCGGTTACAGGTCTGTTGCGGGCAGCGTTGCTGTGAGTGTGCCCGTCCTGACAAGAACACCAGGGGAGAATAAAAGTCAGGGGCGGCTGTCACAAATTCACAAAGGCTTCTTTGAGGCTGGCTGTTTAGCCTGTGGTAGCAGCTCAGGGTATGAGGGTGATTTGATAGAAGGTGTGCTTGAAATACTAAATCAGATCTTCATACAAAATCAGGGATGTTGGAATAGAGATGCTTGTGTATTTGTAGTCTTTTTTGTTTAACCAAGCAACCACTAGCAAAGACCTGCTAGGAGAAAATAGAAATGTGTTATACCTTGGCTTGAACACTTGCTTCTTGATAAATAAGGATAGCTCACTTGCAGCCTGGGCTCAGGACAGCTGCAGTGTGGAGGGCGACTGCATTCATCCCCTTGGAGGGCAGCTGCTCTGTGGCCCACAAGGCAGGTTCCTGCCTACACCGCCTCATCAGGAGATAGCTCAGGTGCGACGCACGGGCTCTAAGCAGGTCGTGGTGTCAGAAACTGGTGGGTTACGTGCTGACCTGAAGGTCTTCTGACTGATACCCACTATTCCTGCTTTTCCCATGAGGGTTGCCCACTGTGGGACTTTCACTGGTTGTGAATGGGAGGAAACTCTGTGGTGAGTTTTGGGGGGTTAGAAGAAGAGGTTGGCATTCCTTCAGTTGTTCTTTTTTGAATACTGGATTATTGAAGAGAAGAATTTGGATTGAATGAGGAAATAGCAATTTCTTGAAATAAAAGCTTAATTCGATACTGTTACACTTTTAAATAAAGCTATCTGTACTTGATACAATTCATAAACGATCCAGGTCTTGAGGCTAAGGACGAAGGGATCTGTACACTACCAAAATTTTTTCTTGTACAAATTAACAAACAAAAGTTTCCAGTACTCAGAGTATAATTCAGTGTATTTTCTTTCAATTCTTTCTTGATGATGGATTCACCGTATTCTTTTAAGTTAGCTTTATCAGCTTCTTAGCTGGAGTTTATTAAATGTTACTCCAATATAATGAGCTATATTTATTTCACAGGATGTTTGTGTTGGCAGCTGCCTGCATACATTCAGTTCAGTGCTCGTACGAGCATTACACTGAGACTTCCATAAAAACTGGTGTTATTTGAACACAGGAAAAGGGATCCCTCGAATGAAACTTGATTTGATCAGTCTGTGAACTATGAAAGGACCACACACAACGGTGTGGTTGTACTTCAGGTGCTAGCATTCCCTTAATTACAGGGTACCTATTCTTCTTTCATGAAAATGCCAGAGGCTTGCTTACCCCCCTTTTTTTCCACTTGGCTGCCCTGTGCATAGTCTTTGCAACACTAAACCCATATTTACATAGAAATCTGTGCATTTAAGAGAATGTGGACACAATTACAGCTGTGTGAAGAGACTCACACAAAGCTTTTAAAATATTTATGGCTGTAATTTCTGTTTCTTGCTCAGAGCAGCCCTTTTCTTTTGATATGTGCCTAATGTAAGTGCCCCTCATTTCTACAATGCAAGTTTGTGATTCGGCATTATTTTTCTAAGTTTCTGAATTCTTACACAAGCAACTTGGTTTGATTTTAAGGTGTATTTATTGGTTAGGTCAGTTCTTCTGCCCATATAGAATTAATGTTCTCTCTGTCCCCTGTAACTGCTCTTTCTCTCTTCTGGGTATTACAAAGCATACTAAATCATTACATCATTTCCAGATTTTGCTTTTCCTGTCTGGGTGAGACAGCCTACAGGAAGAATATTTCTGAATTTTCAGAATTTTAAAAAAATGCTACATTGAGCATATGGGATGAGCTGAATCTGTAATTGCTGGATCTGTTATTGTTTCTTTGAATTTATATAAACACTTACAGAAAGTTTGTTAAGATCCAGGTGCATTCCCAGCAGCAGAGGTATTCTCCCATGCCTTATTTCCCTGAAAAGTGAATGCTTGAATGGTGTTATTACTTGACTTTTGTTGGGAGAAAGAGAGGTATTGTTTCTTTTGTTTTATATCATACCAAAGTGCATTTGCTGTTGACAGTCAAAACAGGCCTTCCTACCCACTAGCTCTGCAAAGTAAATTTGGAATCTTCATTTTATGCATTATTAACAGCAATATTCGTACAATTGGGGATAAGGAAATGCTAGAGTAATTGCAAACTGAAACCTTTTCTTACAACTTTAGTAGTTCTACGGTAGAATTATTAAAATAAAAGTATGTAGTAAGTAATTTTGAGTACAGTAGTTTATTGTGCTCAATAGTGAGTTTATTAGGAAAAATTACATTCTTTGTTTCTAAAGTGGATTTTTTTATATTCTGTATTGAAAGCAAGAGATGTAATGTATTGCATCAGTGCAATATATTACCTCATTTGCAGCTGTGTTCTAGCATACTATTTTTACATATTTTTGTTTACAACGTTTTACTTAATTTTCTTTTGCAGTATAAAGAAATGTAAAAATTATTATGAAGTCCTTGGGGTCTCAAAGGATGCAGGTGAAGAAGACCTAAAGAAGGCTTATAGAAAACTAGCTTTGAAATTCCACCCAGACAAAAATCATGCGCCTGGAGCAACAGAGGCTTTCAAAAGTAAAATATAATTTTTACTTAAGATTTCTTTTATGATTAAACTTTGTCAGATTAAAAGAAATGCATCTGCATTGGTCACTTGTCTTTTTACAGAATTGTCACTGTGGCATTTCGTAGCTAATATTAAACTGGCATTTTTATCCAAGAAAATATTTGACCTTTATTATCTTAACATGTACCCAGAAGTATAGATAAATAATGCAGACTTTTGCAGTAGGGTTCGGTTTCAGGATTGACTGTAATTTTCAGGATCAGGGAGAGAATACTTGATCTGTGAAACCCAATTGTACTTTTTTACTGTTGTTGACTTAATGTAGTCAATTGAATCTGACCATCTTGAATCTACTATACTTGAGCTTGAAAAAAACAAAGTAATACTTGATATCAAAATACATTTTTTTACTGAATCATGTGCCACATTAATGTACCTTTTCCTTAGAATTCCTTGTATTTGTGTAGTTTTACTACTTCTTCCACACAAAAACACTTGGGTTCAAACATGGCCTTATTAGTAGTTTCTTTTGACCATTTCTTAGGTAAAATTTACAATCTGACTTGACCTGATCTAAGGCTACCAAGCACAAGGGAAACTGTTGAGGAAAATTTTTTTAAAGAAAACTACACCTTCATCTCAGACACAGATGAAAAAAAAACGTGAGTCTGTAAGAAATGATCACACATAAGTAAACTATCTGATTGCGGTACATATTTTTATTTTTTTTCCTGTGTGAGGTTTATATGCAGACATCTGAAAAAATCAATTGGATAAAACTCTTAAATGGGGGAAGGGAAAAAAAGAAAAAAAAAAAAAGTCCTGAGCAAGATTTCTAATACAGACTTTAAGGGATAATGAAAATAATATATCATCAATTCCAGATGAAAAGTAGATAGAATATAGCAGGAAAGTCGATTGCTAATGATTATTTTAATACAGCTATGTGATGGCTTTATCTAAAAAAGACATTATTCTTACAAAATTGTCTCCAGCCCTATGAATAAAATAATAATTCTTTGTTAATAGCATTTTAAATATTCTTTCAAATGTTATAAATCAGTTTCTTACTATTTAATCTTTTATTTAACATCAGCACTTTGTACAAGTTTGGTTTCTTCAGCTTAATTTAACGTTCTGGTTCTTAAGTAGATGAGTAAATGAACAGAATATTTCGTAGGAGAATCTTATTGACTAAAAATTATTTAATGACATCTAGCATTTTTCTTGCATTGAAATTATTGTAATCTTTTTGTATGGCTGAGTAAATTGATAATTTATTTATCTTTAGAGGTGTTTGATAAGTTTCTAACATCCAGCTGAGAAAAGGAGTTTCATAATAATAGCTGTTATTTCATAATAATGCTTTATTTTAAGGAAAGGTCACATTAAAAAACAGGATTGAGTTTGATGCTAGGCAAGGTACTTAGATCTTAAGCTGCCTATTTACTGCTCTTCTGTTGCATTGAGCAGTCTCCCTGAGGCTATATTTTAGATTTAAAAGTTTGTGCAAATATAATCGCTTCTTATCTCTTGGATTCTCTTTTACCAATTTGATCAAAAATCTTTCCTTTGAAACTTTTGAGCAATTTTTTTTCATTTTTTATGTCCTTTATTTAAAGAAAATTATATGTGAATCAAATCTGTAATGAATTACCATCAAATAATAAAAAACAAATAACAAATAGTCACAGATTACTGACCATACGGTGACAGTATGGTGTCTTCATTTTATGTGCAGTCATGTGATTTGTTTTCCTAAATTCTTAATTGTTGGGAAGATCTAAGTTTTTACTACCAATTTTATCTTCATGCTGAGTAACAGAGGAACCATGTAGCAATATTTAGTGTCAGTAGTTTATATCATGCTCTCAGTGCAAATTACCAGGCTTCATTTCTTTGGGTTTTCTCCTCCACTTAAATGAACTACTAATAATTATTTCTACAGACATCTTAAAAGGCATGTAACTAAGACTCATTAACTTCTTTTTAGATTGGATAATGTTGAAAACATTGATTACACAAAGTCATATTCTTATTTGCCTGTGTTGAAGTTACAGTGTTGCACCTTTCACAAACTTTTGATGACAGATGGCTTTCCAACACTGAAAAATATAATCCCTGTGCCTTGTGTTGGTTGGCTGCAAAAGAAGCCTTTTGTTGGAGAAGCCTGGAGGAGAAAGAACAAAGGAAAGCAGAAGGGGTTTAAAGAAGATATAACTGAGTGAAGACTGTTCATCGAGTGCCAACAGAAATTTTTCTTCAACCTGCAAGAGCTGTATGTCTGTGCACAGCAACTGGGGTCAAAGCTTGTAAAGTCAGCAAAGCTTATGTTGTTTTCACACTGATTCTTTCCATGTTCACCTAATGCAGTTTTTCTCTTTCCACTGTGAAAACTGAAGTTCTCAATTTGTGATAATGTAGCCTGAACGGGGACAAGCATTCAGGCCACACCCTCCAAACACTGAGGTCATATTGACAGCCTTAGGAACACAGATGTTCCTGTCATGCACACGTTGTACTTTTCACGTTATGTCATGCAAAACTTCATGTTATTATTGTGATCCATAAAATATCTTAAGCAGCATATAGAAAAATACATTCACACTCTTTTAGACAATAAAGTTGATGCATTTGAAGAAGTTGCCACATACCAAGTAAAGCCAAAGAAAATCTACCAAGGTTATGACATTTTTAAGTTGGGCTGCTAGAGCAAACTGAACTTTGCAATTACCCAGCTTCAAAGCTTTCATTGTGATGCTTGATGCTTTTTTTGTAATTGCAGTGAGAGGGAACATTCCCACATGTGTAGGTGTTCCTTTAGAAAAAGCAAAAAAGCTCTCCTGCCTTCTGCCTAGTTTGACAGGGTAAAAAGTCTTTGAATAGCATTGGTGGGAAACTTTGTGGAAGCTGTGCTAAGAAAAGTAGAGATTGGGACCTTGTTCTACTATAGTCGATTTCTTACATAGAGTAAAGGACATAATTCGCTACTATTGAGTTTGAAATGGCAATTTTCATGCTGGTATAGCTCTTACCTTTCATTTATGGAAGTTGTCTTTTATTCCTTGCTTCAGAAATCGGAAATGCATATGCTGTGCTGAGTAATCCAGAAAAACGAAAGCAGTATGACCTTACAGGGAATGAAGAGCAAACATGCAATCACCCTAGCAATGGTAGATTCAACTTCCGTAGAGGTTGTGAGGCAGATATTACTCCAGAGGATCTGTTCAACATGTTCTTTGGAGGGGCCTTTCCAACAGGTATTTGTATACATCAGTATAATTACTGGGTTAGAGTGATACTGCCCGGAGCGGCATTAAGAGTTTCTGACATTATAAAAGAGTAAAATTACTCCAGCCTGCCTCCAACCCCAGCCATTAAATCTGCATCACAGTTTATTTTTCTCCTAACTGCTGCTAAATCCCCAAAATGTGAATTCAGCTCTTTGGAGTTACTATGGTGATTCTGCAGTACATGAAATAACAAATCAGTTGCCCTAGAGCTTAAAATACTTAAACAACTTTGAAATTGTAAGATATCTCAATGTTGAGTTATTTTATGTGTCATTGTGCAGTAACATTAAATGCTTTATGTTGTTGCTTCTGTATTGACCTATAAATAGTTGAGTTTTTTACATTATTTAAACATGGATATTTATTTCCTTAGGTAGTGTACATTCATTTTCTAATGGTCGTGCTGGCTACAGTCATCCTAATCCGCACCGTCAGAGTGGACATGAGAGGGAGGAAGAGAGGGGTGATGTATGTTTAAGCACCATTGACTCTATGGATTGTGGAATTTGCTGGTGGTCACTTTCAGTGATGCGCTTGTACAGGAGCTCTTTACTGTAGAGGAGGATTTGTACTTGCCAGTTATGTATTTTAAAACTTTGGCAGGTAGTTTACTGATTGGTAAATAGACATACAAATTTGAGAAGGTAATAGCCTGGATTTGTATATCTGTTGTTGTATGTCACTATCTTAATAGTGACTGGTAGTATTAGCCTAAATATGCCACTAATTCTGATCACTAATTTTGCCTACATTCAAAAATTTATTTGGGCTCTGGTAAGAATTGAACTTAAGGCTCAATATTCATCTATATTAATTATATATAGTCCTGTATCATTACATATCACTGTATAGATGAAATCAAATCATGGCATGCAACATAACCAAATCCAGCTATTTATTTGGTAATTGCTTATGGCTACATGCTAACCCATGAACTCTTGCAGTTTAAGCACTCTGTGAATATTGTGTATGCATTGGAAAGTTAAGATTAACACCACAGGTTTGTATTTACAGTTTTCCTAGCAGCTTTTGATGCTTAAAGCAGAAACCCAATGTTAGCATTAAATCTTGTCACATTTACCTGTTTACTTGATGCTGTCTTATGAAATACCTGAATCTGTTTTTTTTTCCTTAGGGAGGTTTTTCTATGTTCATTCAGCTGATGCCTATTATTGTGTTGATTCTTGTCTCCTTATTGAGCCAGTTGATGGTATCTAACCCTCCTTACGCCTTATACCCAAGATCGTAAGTAATACTCAGTTACATTAGCTTAGAACAGAGGGGAGGGTATCGTAATCACGCTCTCCCACTTAGAAGCATTTTGGAGAGCCTTCCATTATTTGGTCCTTGATTTCCCACAGTGAGGAAAGGGAGGGAAGGTGTGGACGAAGCAGAATAAAACTTGGAAGTTAGGTGCTAAGAACATGCTGGGGGAATGAGGAAAGAGGTCAGCAATACCTGGCGTTTAGGAGGTCTTCTAAGACAAAATAGTGGGTCCATGCAGTGGAGCATATTGCAGAGGTCTTTGCAGCTCCAAAATATTTAATTGAATCCTGAAACCTGCTAAGGCTCATTATTCTTTTAGGGATCATGTGTGCTTGTAGTAAGTGAAGTACTTGAAAGCAACTTCCTCATCCTTATTTCAGTTTTGAACTAGATGAGGGCTGGGGAAATTGTCTATTCTTTGCTTCATTCTAGGTGGTGGTAAAATAGTTTAGCTTCATTTTCTTGAAAAGAATTCTACTAGTGAAACTTACCTGTTTTGTACAGTAGGATATATGAACCTTTTTTCCTTGAGAGAAATAAGTAACTTCAATCAAGTGTGCAACTAGCTATTAGACTTAGCCCACTCACACAGCTGTGTTGAATGTTCTTAGTTCCTTGCAGAGCTCTCAGCCCCACAACAGAAAGGTTTCTTTTCTCCTCTCCTGTTTTTTGGAGTGTGATGTTTTTCCCTTCTGCAACTAAGCTGTTGTGATGCTTACAGACACTTTTCTGCCAAAATGTTTGTGCACAGTCTTTGATTTTTAATCTGCAGAATGGCAGCAGGAAAATGGATTTGTCAGAGCTGGCAGAAAACACTTGAGAATGGAGATGCCTGTACTGGGTTGCTACAGAATAGTGACCTGTTTTCATTTCTGTTGAGTTTGAATAGAATTTTCTATTACCAAAGCTTGTATTTGCCTAAAGAGGTATGAAACAAGTGTCTTACTAAAGTGGGGGGGTTTTGAGATCAAAGGTTTAAGCATGAGAACATTAATGGTCAGGTAAGCATAGTGATTTTATTCTCCAGCAAATTATACAGCCATTCATTTCATTATTGTCTTGAAATGGCAAATTCAGTAATGTGCTGTCCTTCTGTAATAGCAAAATTTTAAAAAGTGTATTTGTGGTGTAAGAAAAAAAATACCTAGTGTCTCTCTCCCCTCTCCCTCCTTTTTTGCAGAAGTACAGGGCAAACCATAAAAATGCAGACAGAAAATTTGCATGTTGTTTATTATGTCAACAAGGACTTTAGAAATGAATATAAAGGAGTGTCATTGCAGAAAGTGGAAAAGAGTGTGGAAGAAGATTATGTGTCCAACATTCGTAATAACTGTTGGAAGGAGAGGCAACAAAGTAAGTTTGGTAATATGTGTAATTTCATGCAAGCATGCATTACTATGAAAAAAGATTGCCTCAGGCAAGAATGAAGTGCTTGTACTACTGAAATACCTGAATGAAAAAGCAAGTGTAAGGTACCGTACTGTTTCTGACTTCTAAAAGTGTCTCCAGTGTCACTTAATTTCTGTGTTTTACTCAGTGACCTAACAACCATCTGCAAATCATCAACAATTTTAACCTACTACTCTATTATCTGTTACCATTTCTCAGAAAATTAAAGACTACAGTACAGTGAATTGATAATGAAAAAGAAACTGCTCTAAATTAAGGATGAAAGCTAAAAATTCTAATAATCTCTTCTACATTATTTTATCATGGCAATATCTAATTTCCCTACGTGCTTTTATAGAAATAAATAAATAAAACAAAAGCTTACATACGTGTTTCCAGAGAAGGAAAAAAATAATCTGCCTAAGACCACAGTACATACAAACACTGCTTTTCCAGGTAACTAAGGACATGCAGCATGTCCTGTAAAACATCATAAGCTGTAAATCAGTGCTTAATCTTTTGCCAGTGCTGAATAATTTTTCTCCCTGGACTTGGTACCTTTGCTATACCAGACCTTAAAAACAGGGGTTTTTTTTTTAGCTTATCATCTATTTTTCCAATCTAATTTACTATTATGCAAGAAGCTATTTTATTTCAGAAGCCTGGAATTCAGCGTTAAAGCATAAAAATACTAAATAGCATCAGCCATCTCCAAATCAGCATCAAGTTTAACCTGTTACTCTATTGTCTGTGACCATTTCGTGAGCCTTTCATGCTCTGCGAGAACAGCACTGCTAAAATGACATCAGTGTTGAACCCAGATGGTTTCAACTTTTCAGCTAGCAAACCTCAGTAATAACTTACTGGATAAATAATTCATTCATGATCTGTCAGTAAACTGTCCAGAAGCAAATAGAATGTTCTTTGGGTGAAACTGTGTTCCTGCACAACTTTACTCTCGGCAGTCCAGTGATGCCAAGCCTTTCAGCTGAGATGGCCCCTTAGTTTCTCCCAGTTGTAAAAGACAGCCCAGCATCACAGCTGGTCAGACTCCTGAACAGGACTGCATGGATTCATTACAGTTGGCCTGTATGAATACAAATACAAACGACACTGCCCGTGCATAGCAGGCCCAGTGCTTCCTGGGCCTTACTCATGAGCACACATTGCTTATGCACACGTAAGTCTCTACAGTTTTACAGATTGCCCACAGGTCTTTCCTGCGGGCACAGAAAACTGTGCTGATGAGTCACATGTATGCAAGAGAAACACCAGTGCTTTGGGGGGAAACTTTCAGATTACTGATCAGACTACTAGATTTGATCAGAATAATTTTTTCCAGGTTTTTCAAATGCAGGAAATCACCAGAGAACTTCTGGATATAATTCATAAGCAAATATTAAAAACTCTTGCACTTTTCCAAGCAGATTGTCCTTTGATCATCTTGAAATGTTTGAATATGTTTACTCTTCATGAAAGGAATACCCCATTTTTCATCTACAAGTGGTTGCTAGATGAATGATTGGTAATCTTATAATAAAATATAAAATTTACAAAAATGAGAGGTAGTTGTTAACAAAAAATTAAAGACGAGGTATAATCCAGCACAATAAAAAGAAGACATATTATCTCTACATTTTTTCAATGAAGTGCAGATCTGGAAGGATAGTTTGCTTTTATTGACCTAGTCATTACACTTACGATTTACTGGCATGCTATATTTGTGCCTCCTGTCCTATATTTACTGTCTAAATATCTCTGAAAAGGTGTAGTTGATACACATTTTCCACCTGGGGAGGGAAAGAGGAGAAAGAATGCCTTTTCCATTTTTTCAGCATTTATTCTGGACATGCTAACTTTTTTAAGCATGAACAGAGTTCTGGACAATGCAAAGGGGCCCATGCTTCTGTGGGTACATACTTACTGGGAAAAATGTGATGACTACAGAATCATTTGACCCTAGTAGAAAAATAACCTGAAGGTGGTGACGGTCGTGTTGCTTGCTGTTTGCAATTTATCAGGTTGTGAAAACTACCCAAATTGATTTTGAGTAAGCGGCCCCTAATAGAATTTCTCTATTTACAGAAACAGCTGATTTTGTGGTTTTGCAGATTTAAAATACCTGCTGTGTTGGATCTCCTTGTCGGTTAAAATCTCCAGCATTGATTGACGTTTAAGAATGCCTTGCTAATCCATTTTGAGTTGAGGGGATGAAAAAGATTTTATACAATTAAAATGCTCAGCAATGTCAAGCCATTGAACACCAGTATAATGCAGAGAGCTCTTTTATTAATACCTCTGAACACTGGTAGTCTGAAGCAGCATCAGTTGAAGTAATGGGTTTACCATTCAGAATGGATTTTTGGGCACAGACAAGACACTAGCGCTGTCAGTAATATGTATGATCACTGAGTGTGGCCAATATTTGTATTATTTGATGAGGTCCAACAGAAGTACTACAGGTTTTTCATTTGTTTGCTTTAATCAGGTATTGCTGTATGAAATACAAGGGTGCTGGAAGGCTGTTACCACTTTCCCTGCTCAAAAAGATTAAATGCTTGTGAAGATCCAGCAAAGGGAAGCTGTAGCAGTGCTCTTTAGGTGGTATTGGTGGGTAGTTAAAAGGGGTGAGGATTAAACCTGAGGTGTTTTGTACAGCTCTGAGAAGGAAGGTATCATGTGCACAGTGTTCGGTTTTTAACCTGAAAAATCTTCTCTCTTTTTTCCTTAAAGAAACAGACTTACTTTATGTAGCAAAAGTATATCGAGATGACCGTCTCCGAAAGAAAGCCAACTCCATGCCCATGGACAACTGCAAAGAACTAGAACGGCTGACCAGCCTCTATCGAGGAGGATGAACTACAATGTAACTCACATACATCTTTACGTATGCCGTTATCTCTCTTGTAAATTAAGAAGAGATTTAGTTTCACCGTGAATGCTGGAAAAGAGGGGTGGATGTAAAACTCTACTGTGTAGCTGTTTCCAGAAACCTTATGCTGAAATATCATTTAATGGCTTCTTTACCTACTGTGAAATATAGGTAACTTTAATTGTCTAGATTTTACTTCAGAGCTTCTGTGAATTCTTTCAGCAGAGAGAATAACTCAGAAAGGATCCTATACTTGTAGAGACTTAGTCATAGTGGTTCTCCTCTAACATATTTGCCATGTAAATATCTGTGGAAAGAACACTTTGTGTATATACGAGTTAAATTACTTTCTATTTAAAATCTCAGAAATTTAGTTCCATACAACATTTTGTCTCACTGATGGAATAAATAGTATGATTACATCACTCCTATTCAGATGTCAAGTGTGTGGAGTTAAAACAAGAATTTTTAATACTTTATCTCTCACTCTATGTAAAATCTTCTAGGTTTACCGCTTAGAGGAACTTGGTATTTTTAAATATAATGGCATATATTCCTAAATATCTGTTGGGGTATATTGATCTTGTGTAGAGTAGCAGTTAGCTGTTGTAGATTTTTATTGTTTCTGAGCAATGCTGAGAAAACTTAAGAACTACACTGATTTCTTTTCAAAGTAAAATTTGCAAATGCTGTACAGACATTATTAGCATTGCTTTTAGTACCTGCAACAGTTTACAGCAACTCTACCATTTGGTATTCCAGTAGTAGTAAGTCCATATGTATGGTTAACATGCATTCATAGCTTCCGTAATTTTCACTCCAAAGGTAGAGGAAAACATGCAATAGTAAAATTTTAAAGCTAAAGAAAAAACAAAAAAAAAGGCAACCTAATTTTTTTTTTCCTGGCAGGCTTCCATTTTCTTGTTGTTTTTTTTTTATTCCACACTAGGTCCCAACACTGATTCCTCAAGGGGCACCGCAAGTGGAACAGGGAAATATTGCTAAGGACAAGCTGTGTCCTTTTGCCAACTATTTAAATGCTTTCTTTGCTAGTTTGCAGTCTGTTCTGTGGCCAGAGCCGTTATCACGTGTCTCGGGGCAGAAGGGGTAGGGCATGCATTTTTCTGGACCAGAAAATGTCACTGGACTGTACTTCCTAGAAATGAGCAAACGTACTGTTCAGCTCCTACATACGAGGTCATGTAACGCAGTGACCTGGATGTGGAAACCATATGTAGCCACACCTGCTGATGCAAAAAGGTGTTTTGAAGCAGCTAAGTACAGTGTACTTAAAGTTTACCAAAAGCGGGTTGAAAATGTTTTTAGGCTCTATAGCTGATGTTTTTACATTTTAACAGTGCTATGCAGAAGAATGTTTCTTGTATTTGAGTGGTGGCTTGTAATAAGGGCAGTGTTTTTTGTTTGAGAAAACGTCTGTCTTTGAACAATGCTGTCACTTTACGTGGAGGCAAATTCTCCTCCTAAATTCAAAGCTTAAATACTTGACAGACTTCATTGTGATTCCTTCTGATCTAGAGCAGGATTTGACTTCAGAGGTACACTAAATGCTAATGCCCTAAGTGACCCAGAAATCATTTTGCATATATACCTTTTCTAAACTGTCCCACTAGAAATGTCTGTTGAATTGCTGTAACGTGAGAGAGACTAGCTGCAGGCTTTTAATTGAGCAGCTAAACCAGTATTCAAGGTGGACATCAAAGCCTGAGGCACAAAGCGGAACTAAAAGCTGCTGAAACAAACAAAAAAAGGTTGCTGTACTGGATGTCCTTACTAAGATTATAGGAAAAGTGTGCAGAAGTAATGGAAAGGCACACTCATGTTTGAGGTTTGCAATAGAAATTTATGGAGCAAACGTGATTTCCCTGGATTTTGTAACTGTCCAGAATGTATTGTAATTATACTAATGAAAACAAACTATCAAAGTACATACTGGTACTCCTGTGTCTTCTTAATAGAAGAAAATTGTTCCAAAGGCTTTAACAGGTACTCAGGCCTTCTCATTCGCAAATGAGCCTGAGCTTGCAGGTGATCTTTAAGTTGAGAGTAAAAAGGATATATAATGCATTTGTCAAATAGGGGAGCAGTGAAGTCAGTGTGAAGAGATGGTCTTAGCAAAGCTGCTTATAATAATCAGATGGGTTATGTCTGCCCTGAAGTTACTTCTGAAGCTGAGAAGCAGGTAAATGGATGGCTGTTGAGCTGTGTCAGGTTGGTCGGATTGCTATCAGTACCTCAGCAAACTGGAATAATGCAGTGGCTGTGTCCCGTGGCAACACGGACGTCCCAGTTGTTTAAAGTGAGACATAGGCTGCTGCTTTTGATTGGATTATCTATTGCAACTGCCATTTTTGAAGAAGGAAACAATTAATAGCTTTATACTGATGGAAAAATGCTACTTAGCTTTTAACAGATTAAATAGTTGCATACTTTGAAATATGCAGTAATATACAGAAGGATGCTATTATTTCCTAGAGCATAAAGATTAACCTGCTCTAAATATGGCCTGCAAACATTCTTCTAATATTCTAAGTGGGTGTTTCTCTCCTCATGATTGTTACTTTTTTCCTACATCCGAAGTTTTTTTTTCCTCAGAAATGTCATTATCTTCCCTGGTTTTGTTGAAGGAATCTGCTGGAAGGCTCAGAATGAATTTTCTTATGAGCAAGTTGCTAATTGAAAACAGTAGAGTACTTGAATCTTTTCAGATGACCTTTCTTCAGAAGGTGAAGTTCTCATTAAAATAAGATACTGGAAAGAAAAGAGAAAAACAAAACTTGTTTTGAACAGCTTGACTAAAAATCCCTTAACTTTTCTAGCTACCTAGAATTATCTCCTTACTATTTATATTTGGTCATTACCTGTATTTAATCTAGAATTAAAGATAGCACAAGCATGGGTTCTTGATTTCTCCTTTAAAAGGGCAAGCAGCAAAGTCCTGCAAAAAGTGAAAAATCTTGGCATGACTCTTTGACATAGCATAATAAAAAATGGAGATGATTTGCATCTGCTGAAATATAACATCAGTATGTGTTCTATTTATGGAGCATCCTGAGTCACAGGTGACTTTGGTATTCACATCTGATTAACATTTCCTTACAGGTTCTCTAACAGTTTAGGTAAAACAACATTAAATTTCAATTTTTTACTTTTTTTTTAAACAGTCTTGATTCTTTTACAAGTTTCCAAGAAAATGTAGAACATTATAGTCACTAAAATCTAACATGCATTTAAATAGGCAGCAGAGTCAACTTTAAATGATACACATTTGTAATATAATTTTGTAGTGAATGCTGTAAAAAGATTAAAATGAGAGGTCATGAATATGTTTTTTAAAGTTGGTTGTTCCATAAATTTAATTCATCCCCTAAACAGTTGTTATTCTTTCATCTTGTAGATCTGTCGAAGAGAGCAGAAGGAAAATGTAATAGTAAGAGCAAACATTTTGTTTACAAAAAAAAAAAAAAAAATAATATCTGTTAATGTACAAATTCCTGAAGCTGTAAGTTTAAAAAAAGTGCTAGCTTCCCAGTTGCCTAAATCAGATTAATAGAGGGCAGTCAGTTTTACCAGAGGAAGCTTAGTCACGAGGATTCGTGGTGAGTGGCAGTCAGGAGCCCTGGTGCAGTGTCCCCCACCTCCTAACAATTCACTGTAACCTTGCAAGCGCCGCTGAGCTCTGTGTGTTGCTTCCCCCATGCTCCTTTGTAAACCACGGGGTGGAGCCTGGAGAAAAGGTAACAGATGTAAAATTTTGTGCCATATTTGGCATATGATCAAGATACTTCTGGGAGCGAACGGTACAAATGTAATAAATGCAGGAAAGAAGTATGCTATTATAAACTATCCTCCCCATACTTCTCCGGCATAACTGTGAGACTTCTCAGTCTGGCAGGAACTAGGTCCGATTGTCAGATTTCTCTGGATTTTTAGAAATAATATTAAAATCCAGTGTTTACTTGCGATGTTGTCCTTCACGTAGAATATACTGTTCCCATCAGTACTGGCTTGCTCTGTGTAAAGAAAGGCTGTCACTGGAACAGGAGACAAAACTGCCGTTAATGTAAGTAATACAGGAGCCAGTTCATAGATGCATCTGCGTAGCTTTGTCATACCCAGTGTGACAGGGAAACAAGTAAAACTGATCATTGAGTGCCATGCCTACAAATCGTAAAAAGCCAGTTGTATTTTTAAACATTTTTAGCGTGTGGTATTTTAATGATTGAGTGGGCCATGATTGTCTCCGGTAGCGTTTTCAAACTACTACCAGAAGCTCACACATGAGAATTTTATGGGCACCTCTTTAGATAGCTCTCTAGTATGACCAAGTGCTTGTCAAATTGCCATGTTGGCATGGCTGGGATTGAGGAGGTATGGATTCTTAATAAAATAAATTTGCCCTTTTGGATGAGCTTTTCCTCTGTTAATTGCAAAAAAAAAAAAAAAAAAAAAAAAAAAAAAAAAAAAAGTGACTTATCTCTGGCTGTTTCAAGCTTTTTTAATACGTCACCAGATTTATACGTTCAGGAACATTAGCAGTATATGGGTGAGCATCTTTTCTTACTGTATTTTAAGCTTCAGTTTTGGCATCTGAGCAAAATCTTCAGGTATCAACAGTGCTCGGCACGTAGTGGCTCTTTTTTTTTAGAGAAAAAAGCACTGTTACAGGCTGAGGAGGTGGTCGGGGTTTGGGGTTGTGGGTTTTTTGGTTTTGTTTTGTTTTGTTTGTTTTGGTTTTTGTTTGTTTGTTTGTTTTTTTAGATCTACCAGTAGGGTCCTAGATTCCGATACAAGACTTTAAAAACCGATAGCACAGTTCCCAGCCTTATGCTGTGGGCATCTACTGGATGAACCTGTTTTATTTCTTCGCCTCAGCTGTGAAATTGCTGGCCTGCGGGTCTGTGCTTCGACTGGCTAGATCCAGGGGGCTGGGAAATGAGCACCACCGGCGGAGTAAACTCGGTGTAACCGCCCTCCGCAGAGGGGGCGCTTCTTTCCCGTTGCCGCTGCTCCTTTAACTGGACTCCCCGCCCCGGCGGCGGGGAACCGCTTCCGGGTTGTGGAGGGCGGTGCGCCGTCATGTGACAGAGGCTTAAAGGGGAAGCGGCGGCCGCGGCAGAACTGCGCGGGTGGGCGCCGGCTGCGCGGACAGGTAGGGCGGGGCGGGCGGCACACACACCCCTTCTCCCCCTCCCCGCTGCCGCGGTGGTTTCGCCCCGGCCGTGCTCCCTTCCCGGGGCGGCCTCTACCATGGGAGCGGGGCGGGGGGGCGGGGAATGGGCCTCGGCGGCCGGGGAGGGAGCGCCCACGCCCGCCGCTTCTTTCGTTGGAGGTGGGGACCGCTCCTGCCGCGTCGCGGGTGACCGGGCGCCCTCTCGTCTCGCAGAGGCGGCGGCAGCGCTGGGAGGCCCAGAGCCATGGCCGACGTGAGTGTGGCTCCGCGGGACGGTTGGGCGGCGGCTCGGCCTGCGCCGCGGCGGGGTGTGTGTGTGGGGGGGGGGGCGGGTAGGGGGGAAGCGGCGGCGGGTGAGGGGGGGTCGGGGCGCAGGGAGCTCCCCCCGCCCGCCTTCTGTGGAAATAAAGTAACGTGCCGCCCGTCTCTGCCCCCCAGGACCTGAAGAGGTTTCTGTACAAGAAGCTGCCGAGGTAATTGGCGCGGCGGGCCCGGCCCGGCCCTGCGGCGGCCGCGGGCTGTGGGCACGGCCCCCCCCCCGCCGGAGCGGGGCCCGGGCGGCGGGGAAGGCGCTCGCAGGTCGCGGAGGCGATTGCCCGAACCCTCCTGACCGCGGGGAGCTGCGCTCGGCAGCCCCTCCGCTGCCGGGGGAGCCGGCCGAGCCGGTACGCTCGCTCTGTCGGTTACATGAGCTGGGAAACACCTCGCGGTGAAGACGGCTTAACCTTCCGCTCGCTCGTTTGAAAAGAAGCGAAGGGTGCGCGTCGTGTCGTGGGGGAAAGGGAAAAAAAAAAAAAAAAAAAAAAAAAAAAAAAGCAAAAGCGTAAAAAGCACTCCGCGAGACTCGGTTGCCTAATCCTTGATAATTCCCTTTTCGGTATTTGCTGGTTACTAGCAGCCTTAAACAGCCGCAGTCTGAGACAGCGTGCAAATGCAGCCAAGCTGGCCCTCGTTGAGCGAGGGCAATGCACACAGGCTCTTGCTTGACTAATGAAATTTAATTAGTAGCACTGGTCCTCTTACTGAAGCGAAAAGTTTCGTGCAATTTTCAGTAGTTTCTTTTTGTATGTCTCTTTTTACTGCTCCAAGAGACCGTCTGTACTAAACAGAACAAAACCCTTTCTTTGAAATACCAAATTAGTAAAGGCATCAGGTTTTTTTTCCCTATTTTCCTCATTCCTGGACATTTGTTCAGGGAAGAAGATCCTTGCTGCTAGTTACTCTCTTTTTAACATGGTGTCTCTTCTTCGTTTTTTTTGCAGCGTTGAAGGTCTTCATGCCATTGTAGTCTCAGATAGAGATGGTGTGCCTGTCATCAAAGGTAACTTCAGCTTCTCCTTGTGCCCTGCAACCGAATTGCCGATTGAACAGCAGGGGGTGGAAGAGTACAGCAGAACCTCCTCTGGTTGTGTCCAATACCTGAATATCCAGAACTGGAGAATTAAATTAGACATTTACTTCAAGTTCAGTAGTCGATTAAGTACCTCTTTAAATTAGTCCTTTTTTTTGTCCGTGTCCTCAATAGTTGTAGGGCACATGAACTTTACTCAGTGAAAAGGGTTGGAGTGATGCAAGATTCTTGTATCTTCAAGTCATTCACAGCCTGATGCAAAGTACTAGGAAGAGCTTATCAGTATTTTGTTAACTTGGCTGGTCTGTGCTCAGAAGCAGTTGCATCCAACTTTAACACACGTTATCTAATTTAGTTTGCTTTTTGGTACTGTAGTTTCTAGCATATCTCTGCAGTCCTTGTTTAAGATGTTGCAGAAACATCTTCACCTGTTTTCATTCAGGTGGCTCTGTGCTAGTAGTCAATTCCAAGGCTGGAATGGGTGCAGACAGCGAGGGACACACAGCCAGAGTGGTATCAGCACAGGCTGTGCATCGTAAAGCAAAAGGCTGTTCCTTAGGTGTGCTGGGAAGGACACTGGTGTAATGAGCATTGATCACGTGCAGAGTATTAATTGATGTACTGCCCAAGAAGGTTGTCCTGTACTTGTTGCAGAAGCGTGTAAGATGGGTTATGTGTTCCCCAACAGCAGATCTGACCTTGGTACAGCACTAAGCTGGATAAGGAGTTGTGATGCAGTCATAGATACCATGTAAAAATAAGAATTTTCTTGTTTTGTTTCAGTTGCCAATGATAATGCTCCAGAACACGCACTGCGACCTGGCTTTCTGTCTACCTTTGCCCTTGCCACAGATCAGGGCAGTAAACTAGGACTTTCTAAAAACAAAAGTATCATCTGCTATTACAATACATACCAGGTGAGTAACCTCAGTGTGGCCTGTTCTCGATGACCTAGGCTGTTCCTCAGCTACATTTCCACTTGGCTACTATTGAAATATTTGTGTTTTATTTCTCACACTGCTTAAATGGCTAAGCTAAACTTTTGCGCTCTTTCTCAAGCTTCTCTCATATTTCTCAAAACTGAGATTTACTAGTTGAAAATGGTGAATTTTTCTGAACAAGTAGTAATCAGAAATTTGCAGCAGGTGCTGCTCATATGGCCTTCAGAATCTGTTACAAAGGGTTTATGTTCTCTTTTACAAACAGTACTTGTTTATAATTAGCGACACCTAAAGTTAAATAAGCACATGCAGCCTACTTCAGAATTGATCTTGCTGCCAGTACTACTTGGAGGTAAGAAGGCTTTGAAATACCACTCACGTTTTTTTACAAAGTGGTGGTTTGTGTCCTGAAATCCATCACCCACTAAGTTTCTGCTCCTTCTCAAGTTCTAGCAGTCTTGAGAGTTTTTTATTATGACTGCAGTAAACTGGCCAGCTGTTCCGCCTGCAGTATCTGGCTTTGTTTGGAAAATAAACGGGTGAATGAGTTAGTTTACACGCACAGAATACATTGATTCTCACGATGCTACTAGCTTAGTGTTGCATTCAAGGTTCCCGTTGCCTACCAATGGAAGAAGAGGTACTGCTGTACATGGAATAGGACTTTAAAACAATAAGCCTGGCTCTGGCTGCCCTCCTGTTACCTGTGGAGAGTGTGGTCTCCACAGTGTACTGTGTGGCATTTGCAGCAGAGTTAGATTTCTGGTGGCTAACGCTGCAGGGCACGGGAGGGAGGGAGGGAAAGGCCCAGGCTTCCACATGCAGCTCCCTCTACTGTGGTGTAAGTTCTGTTGGTGTTTTTTAACCCTGAATCTTACAAAGTAGGTACACTGAAAAGTCAGTTCTGTGGCTCTTGCTCCTGTCTGTCCTTTAAACTGAGGAGGCTGCTTGTTTCCGAAAGAGCTCTGCTACATGAATTCTGACATCCCACATGGTTTAACTGCTGGCTGAACGCTGTTCTCTCTCCTTGCAGGTGGTGCAGTTCAATCGCTTACCTTTGGTAGTAAGTTTCATTGCTAGCAGCAATGCCAATACTGGTATGTCTTCACATGAATTTTAGGTGTTGCAGTATTTTAAGGCTCAGGTGTTTAAGTAATTGCAAATAAATTATTTGAATTTTCTCCAAGGTATATTAACTTTGCTCCTGTCAGTACATTGTGAAGGGGAGAAGGAAAAGGTGTGAGTAAAAACTAACAGATTTTAGGTGACTTGCTGAAGTTGTTGTTCTGTTAGAAGCACGTTTCTCCTGTGATTAGCTCTACCTTTGTTATGTGAGAGCGTTCACTGCGCCGGCAACGACTGTACCGTACAAACCAGTTGTTCGGTCTCTGTCAGTTCCAAGTTATGTTCTGCAGTACCATGTGCAGGCTTCGTCTTCTCAGTTCTGTGGGGTGGGGGAAATCCTTCAGCGAGGCGCCTGGCCTCGCTCGTGAAGGCGTTGGCTAATGCGTGCGAGCAAAAGGGGTTGGTTACCGCAGAGCTGCCTGGGTCTCGGTGGCTGTGGGGCAGCAGCAAGGAGAGCAGCAGCGCGGGGGAGAGCTGCGCCGCAGGGCTGTGGTCCTCTTGGTGCTGGGGGCTGCCGGCCCCCTGCCTGGGGCGGGGGGGCTGCCCACCGTTCTCCTGGGGAGCCAGCAGCTCACGTGGAACGTTTGGTGTTTTGGGAAACACTGCCTGCGACTTGGGAGGGGAGGGAGCTGCGGGGTTCGGGGAGAGTCTTCTCGGTTACGTCATTCGATGGGATGTTCTGTCTCTTCTCTCTTTCCAGGGCTGATCGTAAGTTTAGAGAAGGAGCTGACGCCCCTGTTTGAAGAACTGAGGCAGGTTGTTGAAGTGTCTTAACCTGATGGTATAGCCAGACTGCAGCATCCCTCTGCAGCCCAGTGGACAGAAAGATTCAATAATCCTCAGTCAAATAACACGTCTCGGAAGAAATGCCACAGCTCCTTAGCATACTAAGTAAGAGTATATTGTACATAGTACTGAATCCGAAACGATCTACTAGTGTGTTGTCGGTGGGTGTTACTTTAGGCCATGCTTCTTGTATTGTGCAGTACTGGAGAGACCACCAACGTAGCTCCCGTGGAGTTCAGCTCAGCCCAGTCGGCATCGCGCTGCTGGCTCAGGCAAGCAACCCCCAGATCTCTCGCTTCACAGGGCACCGCGGCGGGGCCCGTCCTCGGGCCAGCTGCCGCCGCGTGTCGGGAGGCGGGGCGGCTGTGCGGCGTTAGCAAAGGGGCGGTTGAAAGAGTGTTGGGAGAGCGAGTTGGCTAGCGGCGGTGTGTCAGTACAATCAGTAAATATCCCAGCCTTCTTACGTGGGTGATGCTTGGCGAGGGAATGCTGCTCAGCTGGGTGCTTGCTGCATCCCACTTCCGCTAAGAAGAAAGCTGTTTCTATGAAAGCTGTTGCTTTAGGGGTTTTCCTGATGCCCAGATAAAAGCACCTGAACGATGTCTCACTTCTTCATGGGGTTTTTGTGTAACGTGGTTGCGAAGATCTTATGTCTCATAGTCTTGGGGTGGGTTCATCACTCGTGTGACACTCTCAGCTCATTTACCCTTTGGTTTTCCTAAGCAAATTATAAATAAAATGCAGTATTTTTAAATGACAGAGCCCAGTCCACTCTTCTGTTGCACCACAACACTCCACAGCACGTCAGCTTTTCTGTGAACAGGTCTCTTCATTGTTTGTAAATGGACAAAATCCAGGCGGTTACAGGCTGAAGGCTAACCAGCGTGTCCCGGGGGGGTGACAAGGGTACCGGGTCCCACGCCAAGGCAGAGCTGCAGGAGTTAGTGCTGACTGGCCTGTTGCTGGGGCTCAATCCCTTGCTCTTCGCCCCCCACCTTGCTCCCTCCCGTGTCCCCCTTGTGATGACTGCAGTGGAGACTCGTGGCACTAAAACCACATCCCCCTGCTCTAAGGGAGAGCTCCTGGCTGGGCTCTGCCTCAGGCTGGGGAAGGGAGTGCCGTTCCCCTCCGTTTATACCTCGCCTGCTTTCAGCATCAGACGGGATTGGGGGGCAACAGTGCTGGGAATGAGGACTGGAAATTCTAGGCTCGAAAGCTCTCGTGGAGGTGAAGAGTTGCCAGTCAACCCTTTCCCATTTACACTGAGCTCCTGGCACGAGCGCTCTGTTGCTGGTCACTGTGGAAGCAGCTGGAATCTGAGCCCCAGGCTGTTTCTGGCAAAAAGCGTTTGTGTGCCATCCCCGGCCCGCTCTTGCTGTTCACTTCTCTTCAACTCGCCCGTGACTGCTTCCTGGGCCAGCCAAGTGCCACTTCTTTTCTTGGCTTCGGTTCACGTCACCACGTGCTGAACTGGCTCCCAACATTTTGTACCAGAGCCTGTTCATGTGAAAAAGGGAAGGCTGCTTTTGTGGTTATGCCTCAGGCTTCGTTTCCAAGCCATTTTCACAGAAGGGCGATGCTGCTGGAGAGTACTGATACTCGCTTCCCCTTACGCTGCCCCTATCTCACACAGACTCATCAAAGCTTTGTAACTACATGGGAGATGCCAGTTTGTTAAACGACTTCTGTAAGGGAAAAAAGGAGGACAAAGCTTTAACAACACAGTATAGGAATACAGACCTTTGGTAGTTTTATAGTGACATTTTATTCAGAAAACCATCTGTATAAAAATACTTACAAATATATTTAATTTCTAAATTGAAGTAAAATACCATTCCTATGTCCAAATCTACATTTTCTTCTTTGACTATGTTTTTCCCTGCCTCTTCTTCAGTCTTCTCACAGTAAAGGCATCTATGGAACACTGATCTGCTGTGTGAGCAATACTCCGTGCCACAGCATTCGCACAGCGGGAGAGGTTTGCGTACGTTGTTTCAGCAGAAGCTTGACTGTTATGCAAGGAGATGGGGTTCCCCCCTCTCCTTCCCCACCCCTCCAGGAGGAACAGGATTGCTGGGGGCTCTTGCAGCTGGGCCAGCCGCGATGTCGGGCCAAGCTGGTCTTGGGGCGTTCCAGTGTGTCAACTTTACTTCCAAAACGTAACATCCCATTGGACTACAGCACCAAAGTACTCGGCCTCCACTTCTCAGCTCTGTAGCGAGCCACAGCACTGTTAAATGCGTACAGCTCTTCCAAAATACAGATGGAAATCTGCATTGGGTTGTGTAGAAGATGTATTCTTTTAAATCTCTGTTTTCAGTGTACGTAGTGCTTCTTGTTTGATACAAAGCAAGCAGTGCTTAATTCTAAACACGGTTCTGGACAAAACCTCCTTTTAAGTTCTCTACACGAGGAAAAAATACAAAACCCAGCCCGTTTTCAAGGGAGACTGTAAGGGGCCCAACTCACAATGCTGCCAACAACGCTGGTGGCTGCCCCAGGCAAAGCTTTCTGCAGAGCCCTGTCCCCCCCGCAGGCTCCCAGGGCAGCTCTGTCGTTTGTGTGCCAGGAACCAGCTGCCTCTTTCTGGCAGTCCTGGTTTGTAAACAAGCGTGCTCGCGTGCTGCTGCTCACCGGTACCTATGCACGCTGCCTGAAACAAACGTTCACTTGTAGCCATCGCTGCGGTAGAAATCTAAACCGTACAAAACCAGCTGACCAGATCTAAGTGTTCCTCATCCATCACCTTGAAAAGGGCCTCGAAATATTCTCTGGATTGTAATATAGATACTATTTACAAGAATGTAATTACCTCTCTCGTTTTTCTTTTGGTTTGGAGCCTAAACAGGTAACACAGTATTTAATGTTTCCAAAAAGGACTGGGTTTAAATAACAAGGTGAAGGTTACAGAATGTGCTGCTAAAGGTTAGTTGTGATGGAGCTTGCAATAAATTACCACGAGTGCTCTGAATAACCACAAAAGTTTTCAACAGTGACTACTTCTGTGATTAGTGAACGGGTGTTTGAATGAAGTGCGTTCCGGGCACGCACCACCCCTATCAAACCAGCACTTTGACTTTGCAACCATCTCCCTCCAGGCGTGACTCAACAGCCCGGGAGCTCTCAGCTGTGCGAATCCTTTGTGTGCAGAGCTGGAAGCAAGCGTCCATGTGGGGTACACACACGTGAACCCGTCCTGGGTAAGCGATGCCTTCCCCCCGGCGAAGAGGCGACTCCTGCCGAGGGAGCAGAAGCAGCGCAGGTGCAGCTAGGAACTGAGGGTGGAGTGACGCTGCTCCAGCTGCTTCCGTATTTGCGACTGGAACAGAAAGACAATCCATTACTGTTTGCCTGCAAGCGTGTGGATGTGGGTGAGTACGACCGACCCAAACACTGATATTTTTAAGGAAGCAACGCTTCGAAGATTTCACGTTGTCTTCTCACTGCTTCCTTCATGACCCAACATACGCGGTCTGTGCCCATGCTCCATACTGTTTACCATCTACACGATGACATCCTTAATAATGGAAGGAATTTCCTCTCCCTAACGAGTTTCTGGAAATGCTAAAGTGGTTTTGCAGGTATATACATTATACAAAAACTACGTATTCCAGTCTAGTTGGCCTGGAAGCCAGAACAAGTACTCCCTCCTTGCAGCCACTGGGAACTGCAGCACTCGGGTGCTACACCGCTGGGGGTTTATGACGGTGGTACCAGGGGGACTGCTGCCTGAGGCGTACGGCCACCTAACACCGCACGTCGCCTTACCAGTTTCCATCGCAGTATTTTAATCCACTCGTCAGCTTCTATTCCAGTTTTCGCGCACAGGTAGTACGTCCTTAGTGGGAACACTAAACTGTAAGTAAAGAATTAAAATTATTTCTTAAATTGCTAGAACCACCACTACTTCTTCCTAAAAGTGAAGGCAGCTGGCCTGCACCAACAGTTGTTTAGACAGAGCAGGGCAGGGAGGCCGCGCTCCCCTCCAGTCACCAGGAGGGAGGTTAGCCAGGAACAGTTCACAGTTGATGCCTCCCCAGGCCCTACGGGCAAAAGACCCACGTGTGGGCACAGAAGCCGTTACTGGGTGACCCGCAGCAATGTCTGAACTGGGAACTGAACCGTACCTAAGTTCCACAGGTCTAGGTGATGATTATACACCCTCACAGAATTAGGAAAAGAAATGCCCACTACACATACACCTACACCTTTCCTCCTTGCCGAGAAAAAACCCTTTTGCCAGCAGCAATTCGGCAAAGCCACGCAGGACTGACAGAAGTCGGCTGACAGAAACAGACTTGTGAGTGAGAGGACGAGCAGGGTTGCAACCTGCAAGGGAGTTTTCAGAAGCACCCAGTGGGTGTATTTCAGATTCCCTGGCTATTTTGACCTTCCCAGCAAGGTGGAAAGAACAGCAACTTACCAGAAACAATTGACTCTTTCCTGGGAATAGTCAAACTGCACAGCTGAGCATTCAGTTAAGTCAAGTGCCCGGATTGGTTCTGTGGCCTTGAAAAGAAAATGCTTTTAAAATGGAAACACATGAAACCAGAAGATAAGGCTAGCTCGGTTCATTTCCAGTACACCTAGACCTTTACAGGCACACCAGGTTTTTCCAGGCATAGGTACAATAGTTGTAACACCATAAACCCAAACTAGCAAACATAACGTTAGTGCTAACATGATACGGATTCAGCTAGATATAAAAGAAACAGGTCTAGATCTAGACAAACAACAGAGGAGATCTCTACTGCAGGGAAGTTTGAGCTGGATGCAGACTGCTGAGGGTTGGGGTTGAGGCATTGCAACATGATTGACATGGTAGTAAATCTGCTATCACCTCCAGCTAAGGTTCAGAGAGGCAAGGGGATGGTTACAGATCTTATCAGGCCTAGCCAGCTGCTGGAGATTTAATTTAAGTGCTTTAAAAGGATGAAGCTGGGCAGGGAGAAACGTGGAAGCAAAGCTAGAGTAGTGCTTGCAGCAGAAGCAGCAGTGAGTCTGGCTGTGTGAGCAGCGTGTGCATACCTAGGTTTCTTGGGACAGGCCCAGGAGTGCTCGGGCCCTGCACTCAGGTGCAGGCACAGAGTGACTGTGGCCGCAACCCTCCTCCCTAGATGCGAGAACTCTTTGCTTTGTTACAGCCTCGTGCTGCTGAGCGCCTCAGAAGAGGCAGCTGCAGCAGAACAGTTTGCTCCCTGCCCAAACACCCTCAGCCATTCCTACGGCCCCTCATCAGGTGCAGGGAGGTGTCTGTTGCTTTCCCACCTCTCCTCACATTTTCCTCTGCCTCGCTGGCCGTTAGTTCCACGCTATGCTAAAAGCAAGCCCCTTGTGCTGAGGTGTGCTAGCGAGTGCTGTCCCAGGGCCAGCAGCACGCTGCTCGCCCGTAGGTACCTGCAACCCCACAGCAACAATGGGAATGCCAGGAGACACCAGAGCTGCAGCCTGGGAGGAGGCCGTGTTCCTGACAAAGACACCTTCTTGCCTGGTAAGTCACAAATGCTACTCAAACGTTTGGAGTGCTGCCCTCTGAAATGTTATCCCGGAAACTTAATTCATGTTGGCTTGAACTGAAACAAAAACTGACGGAAAGCTCTGTAAATGTGCAACTGTTTGTAAATGGTAATGTTTGGTGAAAGAAGGCAGCTGTGTCTGCTGTTGTGTTAAAACGTCTTAGATGCTTGAAACAGGACTTGGCAGAGGTGAACAGGTTGGCTGTGTTTATGAAGGAACCTGAACTGGAGGTATTGTAAGGGTGGAGAAACAGCAACTGTAAGGACCCAGTTTTTCCCAGAGGCAGCAGGTTAATCTACATCAGAGTGCTAGGAAGGAGGACGTTTTTAAATGAATGGTTTTCTATGTATACTGTGTGACTATTTGAAATAAAAGGATGAAATCAAGGAACGCAAAATATACTACTAGTATCTGCAGAAATATTTTAACAGCTCCACTGTCTGTTAGGTTGTATGCCAAAGCTACCAATTAAAGCTGATTTGTGCTGGTAGCTTAAAATCCACTGAACAAAGCAACCAAAAAACACACAAAACCCAACTCTATCCAGTAGGTAAGAGAGAGCACAGCAAACGTTTCCCCTCTGTAAAACTTTCTCTTGTTGAAGTCACCAGCAAAACTCTTAACTTTATTTGAAAGGTCTGACCCCTCTGAGAGTATGGGAAGCTTTATCTTGGGAAGCTGTGATACAGATGCAGGAAGCTAGAGGTATGAGGAGGCTGCAGCTGCCTCTGCAGAGGTTTAAAGAGCAGAACTAGTGTTGGCTACTTACTGTCTGGTCTTTGAAATACTTAAGTTCGTTCCTATGCAGTGTAAACCACCTTGTCTTCCAATTCTGAAAGATCAAGAACGGATGGTAATTGTCTTGTGAGAATTTAGTGTAATGCTTCTTAGGAAAGCTGTTGACTAGCTCTGGTTTACAGTCATGCTTTATTGTGGCTCAAAACACAAATTGCTCCTCTTTGCAGGGGGATGCAGGTGGAGCTATTTTGGCTCCACACTGTCTCTAGCTTCTGTGGGTGATTGCAGAGTAGAAGCAAGGAGTAAGAGTTTTCCTTACCTTGACTATTTTGCCTTGTTTTATCAAATATCCTTCTTTTGTGCCAAGCTGTGAAGTAACAAGGAAAGGGATTGGGGTTAGAGGCTGAGCTCTGCTTCTATTTCCCACATCCCCCCGCTTTGCCTACATCCAGAAGATGGAACAGCAGCCTGTTCTTGTGGAAACTTCCCATGGCCACTTGCCCCGTCCTCACTCCTGTGCTCCCCTCGCACGGCTGGATCCGCCACTCGGGTAAACGTGGACCCGCGCTGGCTCTAAAGGTGATCTCTTAGACTGTGCCTCCCTCAGCAAGCTTCTGGCCTACGTCTTCTCAACCAAACGCACCAAAATAGTTTTACTTACAGTTTATTTACTAAAGCTGGATGGCTGCCTCGGTACATGTTGTAACCAGAAAGCACCTGAGGTTTACCTCACAGTGGAATTATCCTCAGAAACTACTCTTGAAATGCAAGTGAGGGGGAAAGTGCTGTTTTAGTTAGGCACTCTCTTCTTTCAAACAGCACGGGCTTGAGAGGAAAAACCTGTTACGTTCAACGTGTTTACTGAGAAACTGGTTTTTGAACTGTTTCTCTGATGCCATGAGTGACACTGGGACCTTATAGCTTCTCAGATACTGAAATTCTGTGTAAGGACCTAGTTGTGAGACTGCAGATCTCAGAAAACCAAACTCTTGCTAAGTTCATTACTACTTGCTCTTGAAAAACTATTGCCTTTGTATTGGTTGTATGTGGAAGGAAAGTTTCTTTGCAGGTTAAAGTGGAACTCGGCCATGAAGGGTTGGTTGTGGGACACATCAGAAGTGGTTATCAACTTCATTAATGTGTATTAATGTAATCCTTTCCCTTTTTCTCAAAAAAAAGAGTATGTAATTAAAATACTTTCCTCTCTGTTCAGAGCAATACTGGTCTGGAAAAACCACCTGTCTCACTTAGATATGAGTTACTAGGGATTTAAAGTCTCTAATTACTGTCCAAGTGAGTCACAGATGTCAGAGCAGGTGGCCCAAATGGATATGAAGATGTTCTCGTTTCTCACACCAGTAAGGCGTAGCTTTTAACATGACACAGCTTTTTACTGTGCTCAAAATCACAAGGGCCAAAAGGGTGCAGGGTCATCTGTCATATCACTCTATTTTGGCTTTAGGTCTGTCAGAATACAGCAAGCTGTCTTCTGCTTTAAGACAAGGCAATTCTAAAATAGTAAAATTCAAGTGTGAAAATGCCAAAAAAACCTTCTGAGTAATGTACCTGTCAGGACACAGACACTCTTCTTAACTTGGTTGTCAGTTTGGGGTTTCCTTTTCCAAATTCATCCCTGCTTGTCTTGCACGCCTCTGAATGTTTTTTTCAAAAGGTCACTTTTTAACCAGCTTAGAAAGTCAGAGATGCTCCTTCCTTCCTCCCAGTTAGAACAGAGGCTTTGTATTGTTGACTGGGAAAAATAGTTCTAACAAACAAAGAAAACTGCAAAAATACTAAGTAGTAATGAGTTTATGTCTGTCAGGAATACTACGTTTCTTGTCATCTAATCCTCATGTTCACCAACTGAGACAAAATGTGGTAAATCCTGTAGCTGTTACTTGGTTATTTAATGTATTCCTCTCCTCGCCTGTGGGGGGAGAGACAGAGACTTCCCACTGGCTGTAAAGGACGTTTGGCAAAACAAGGGCTTACTGTGCAACCCAATACACATTTTGTTGCATACAGCCTGGTGAGAGTTGTCAGAAAGATGTGAGAAGTGTTGTGTTTGTTTTGCATGGTGTGGTTTTGGTTTGGGTTTGTTTTGTTTTGTTTTTTCATTTGTTTGGGGTTTTTTGTTTAAATTCCTGAAAATGTTACTGCTAAGATGGCATTCTAAAAGGAAGACAGCAGGAGAATGAAAACCTTTCATACGTTCTTTGTTTGGAAGGTCAGACTCACCTGGGCCAGCTGCAGACAGTATCTTCCCAGTGACAACAATTGTAAAAGGCTTTATTTGTCACGGGACTGTACTTAGCAAATCTCTGTTTGTTTTGCCTTGGTCAGCAAAGGCTACCTGTACTTACAGACCCACAGAGGGATGAAATACTGGTGTTATTGCATAGCTCACTCCAGCAATCACACTAAACTCAGGCCAGAAGCACACCTCCCACCAGAACACAACTTACTGAGGGAGCATTTGGAACAAGGTCGCTTTCTGTCCTTCCCGTTTGCATCGCTGTGTGAACTCTGACAGACTCATAAATGGAAGGTTCTTCCACTTTCCGTGGGTAGGGATGCTTCAGTACAATTAAGGTTCCTGGAAAAAGACTGGGAGTAAGTCATCTGGCAAGATGGTCTTAGAAAATAATGGGCATTAGCTGCTTGTTTGTGGAATGGTTAATTTTACCCTTTCCTAAAATTAAAACGGAGTAAGAACTAATAACCTCCCCAAGATCTCTGCCACACTTCCTGGAAGGGGGCAGGACTCATGTGAGAAAATAATCAGATGCCATAAATGACTCTCCCACACTCTTAAAATATTTCTAACGTGCATCATCTGAGTAATTTAGACTCCGTGAAGGGTATTTTCTACAAAAATTCACTCATGCAGACCACAGAGGGGCACTTGCCCGGTGTCAGTTCCTTGGCTCTGTCCTATTGCTCAGAGTCCTCAATACCTTGGGCACCTGGACTTTGCCTAAATCTATTCCCTCATCCCTCTACAGTGGAAATCAGTTTGTTCTTACATCTCTGAAAACAAAAGTGAAAACCCTCTTTGCTGCTTCTAAACAGTGGATAATTAAACCCCTTCTGCATTGCATGGTAAGTGGCAAAAAATCAAGACAGCAACAGAACAGGACTACCAAACAGCCCTCAAAGGCAGGTGTCTCCTGTCTCGCTTGAACTTTCTTTCCAGTCAAGGAGTAACTAGGTAATACAGAACAAACTGAAACACAGATTTCATAGTTACAGCTGAAATGCTGACCTACAGATGACCTACACTTTCACTGCATTCATGAACATGCAACTACAGACATTATCATGCCTGTTTACATGCAACCGTGAAAACTGTAAATGTACAGTACCTTTTTAAAACCTTTAGACTTACTAGTGCTTGCAGGGAATCACTTGACACGTTAAATTTCCCTCCTGCACAGGAGGCTGGCTGGGCGGGAAGGCAGGATGCTAGACCAGATATGAGGCTGTAACAGACATCCTGGTTTTGCCAACAACCCGCTGCTTGCCACGTAAACCGCTTAATCTGTCAGAGCTTCGGACACAGACTTCCTAACAGTAAACCCACATTACCATCACCTTTAACTGTTTTACCATAGCTCCTTCCAGTTAGTAACATTTTGATTATAGCCATTCATTGCTCTCCAAATAAGGTCATGTTTATTGCACGCTCTCTCCATATAGCTGCATTCGCAGTAGTGAATCTATTACACTATTCACAATAGTGAAGATCCTCCTTAAAATAGTAACTGCTACACCATCTAATCTTGTTCTTTAAAAATAATGTCACAGCATACCGAATGCTTCTCCATTTGCATTTTATGCTGCTACTGTCAGCTGTTAAAGAGGAGGGATGCTAGAACTGCTAAGAACTTGGACTTGAAACCTCCAGGTGATTGAGTAATTTCAAAGTGAAATAAGGTTTAAAGTACGTTTTGTAATGGGAAGTGGAAAAATTGTATTTGAAGTAACCAACTGAAATCTGTTTGCAGGCACAGGGGGTGTATGCAAATGTGATTTATTCAACCCACAGTAGGTAAAAAGTCAAAATCAGTTTAATTCTCTCAGGTCTTGCAGAAAAATAATGCTTTATCGTTTAAAATGAAAAGGAGAGCATGCCCATTACCAGTCTACAGAAACTACTCTTAAGCTGTTGCATAGAATCAGGGTACCACCACCTGTACACACCACGGATAAAGAACATTCCTGCAGAACTGAGAGGACTAGTTTAACATTTTATACAAAATTTGTTTTCTACCAAGTTCTCCATGGTTTTTCTCCACAAAAGATACCTGTACAGTTACCGGATGACTCTACACAAAAGAACTAGTAAAAGCTCCACTGTAGCAAGATTCTTTCATGTTTGTGCGTGATACCTATTTCTAAGGAAGAATGAAATTCAGTCCCATTGTTGAAAACATTAGCTTCAAGTGACCTTGGCTTTTTTGTCTGAGTAATGACTTCAAGTTTTCATGTTTTCAAAATAATTTAAGTAAAAACTGATAAACAAAGCAAATGGGCAAGAATAACATCAACACCTTGAATAATGATAAAAATATATAAGTATGATGGTGTATTGCTTAAACCTTGTTACTGAATAAATTCAGCTTGCCTGTTCAATAAACCATCTCCCAGAAGGCAGTAGCCCCAATTTCCTTTTAATTATCTGTAGTTCAGAAGGAAGTGTACACATTACGCTGCAGAAACACAGATGTGAGTCCATGTAGCAATTTGGAGTGGCAAAGGAAGCTGCCGTAAGACAAGATTTGTTGGGCTTGAAGCACAAACCTGCAGCTGTCCCAATATAAAAGAACCACTGTTCTTCTTAAACCAGTGTGCAGGGGCGTGGGCCTCTGCATTTAAGTACTGATCAAAGAGAGTCTGGTGTGCCTCTTCGGACACACCACCAGCTCCACCGAGACGAAACTTCAATGGAAGATAGAGGAAACCATGACATATTCTATCTCATGGGTCTCTGGCTTATCAAATCCTGTTCTTAAACAAGATGAAAAATGCTATCATGCTATCTCGCTGTACTCTCTCATTCCTGACCTCACAGTGTTTCTACAGAAAATTGTTTGTAAGTATAAGAGGGAATAAGAAAAAACAGTCCAACTGCTTTCTACTAGTGCCTGAGCCAAAGGTCGCTTGCTCCTTTTCACTGAAGGGAAGTGTGGCCTAAGAAATCAGTCTCTATTGCTGGCCCTTCTGCCAACCTGCTGTGGGACCCTGTGTTGGGCCACGCTGACTCTTGGCTTAAAGTGGGCTCTGATGAGTCCCTACCCCCTTTCTGGTGTAAATCAGTTACCACTCAGGAGACCTCTGACACCTGTATATGAAGGAATGTTGCCTGAGTGCTAACTGTCTCTTCCTGCCTAATGCTATCCACGGTAAGGTAAGAAGGTTTCTTGATGTGATGTTCAAATGGCTTTTCTTATTCTGTAGCACATCCAACTTGAAGAGGTTTCACAGAGCCAGCAGAATCTGATTAGGGAGCTTTAAGGCAACAAGTGAGCCCATCATTCAGCAGTGCTGATCCTGTCCACAGAGACCACATAACACCAGTGCCTTGATTACTACAGTCTGTAACACATGCAGTGAAGGAATAGAGAAATACGAGTTTTATGTCAGCTGAAATCTTTACAGTGTTAGGTCTGCGGGTGCGTATTGGATTTCACAGGAAAAACGGCTTACTGGCACAAACGATACATGTAGGAACACTCTTTAAAGCATCTTAAAAAGAGAATGCTTTCAAGGATACGAGTGCCATATTGAATGTACCACTGCATTTTTCTTGGGAGAAAAAATGTTGCAAAACCCTTGAATTTAACACTCATGTTAAAAGAGCACTGGTGTAAATTTAGTGTGTGGCACATTGCAGTTATTGTGAAATATTAACTGGTCACTTGCATACATAATTAGTACTCTTGGAGTTAATTGCATACACTTTCTACACAGGATACTGAAGTTTTTGGCACTAACTTGTACTGATGCATGTTCAACTCTTAAATTTGAAGCTAAACCTAAAACTGGCGTTATTGTGATAATCTGCATCCACTTCTCCAGGGATTCTGGACCGGTGGTGTTCAACTCACTTGTAGGAACCCAGTTTAATCTTTTGACTTTTAATTCAGGTAGCACGTTGGTTGCTAAAAGCCTGTGCTTTTCCCTTTCTTACAAACAAGACAAATCACTGATGGCAGATGGCATCAGCAGGCTGATCCGCTGCAGACAGAAAGGGGAAAGGTCATACAGGGCACATTCCCTACAGGAAAGAGGAACAGATCACTTCTTCCTTAGATGAAGAACAGTGGAGCTCAACAATTTCAAGTCTCTTCCATTTATTCTTACGGGGGGATTTCAACTTCACAGATAAACATGTTTCCTCACTGAACATCCTGCTTTGGTTTTGCCCTTTTTGAGAAGGTTCTGCTCCTCCCAGGACATGTATTATGAAATGCTTCCTTCTCTGAGAAATCAAAAGAAGCTTATGCTCCTGCTTAGCAAAAGTCCAGTAAGCTTACATGTAGTTTGTCTTCAGAATACTTGAAGGAGTTTTTGAAGAGGAACATCTTAGGCACCTGAGGTTAATACAAATGTGAACTTCTGAAGAGGAACATTTCAGCAGTAAATCTACCTGATAACACATCAGAAGCTCCTTTTACTCAGATCTGCATGAAGCATGACTACAGATGTGTTCAAACCAACCCATGGCTCTCCTTACCTGTTTCGCTTCCAATTAAAGGCTGATTTGCAAAATGCATGACTAATTCCTTCAAACTAGAAAATTCATTAAATCCAAATTTGAATGAAGTTCCTGTATGTTCAATGTGGAAGTGTTTCACAGAATCTTTTCCCCTAAAATAAGAAAGGAAAATTTGTCAAGGCATAAAAGCCAAAGGCATTTGGCAGGTACAACCCTTAAATAGCGGCTTCCACTACAGAAAATCTGGGCCAGGTCACAGGCTGAAAAATCATCGTCCTAGCAGTAATATTACTGCCATTACTGTCCCTCACTAATACTCAACTGAGTACTCGGATTTACTAGGAAAAAAATCTAATTGCTGCTTTACAGATATGAGATGATGAAAGCCTACAAAGGCCAAGTTAAATTAACTCTTGTGGCAATCTGTAGAAAGACTTCTAAAGGAGGTTTCCAGCCTTCTGTCTAAGCAGGATGATATCCCTTCACTTACCAGGCTTTAGTCTTGATAGTGTACGTGTATTACTCGGTGTAGGTCTTACTTTTCAGGTAACATCCCAATCTCATTGAAAATGTCTTGTTTCTCTCTCAAAACTCGGCTGCCTCCTTTTTGCATCCAAGCAGGGATTTAATAACCTAACTTTAGATATCTAAGGCTTTAGAATTTGTCTGCTTTGTCTCTGTACTCAGATGAATGGTTTCTCTATGGTAGGCACTGTCAAATACGAGTCAGGGTCCCTTGCTGGGGAAGTAACAGCACTTGTTTATGAAAGCTGATGGTATCTAGAGAAGTGTGCAAGGCCCCACTTCCTGCATAGGCAAATATTTTGATCTCAGAAGTCAGTGAAGCACTTAGTGCAAGTATCTCTCCTGTGAAAAAATTACTTTTGTTAATGTTACTAGCATCCAAAATAGTCTGGAGAAAACTGTCTCAGGAAAAACGCATGTAGCAAATATACTGAAAATAGACGACGAAAGGGATTTACAGTATCTTTTCCATTGTTTATTGCCACTTCTGCATTATAATTTCAAACAAGTACTTAAACAAATATTTATCTTTGAACAGTACTCGTGATATAATAGAACATGCCTCTATTGGCCTCCTGCATGTTTTGCACTACAGTCAGCTGAGACACAATGCATGCAAGCCAAGTGCAGATGCCCTACCACAGCAAATAGCTACTGTGACTCTGCTGCAATGAGAGGGTTTTCATCTTCTCATTTAATTTCACAAGAAATACAATATTGCAATGAGAGCAACTTCTACTCTATTTCCTAGTTCCTTTTTAAAGTTGGCTAATGTAGCTGGGGGAGGGGATTTCAGGCAATAAGTGATTTCTCAGAGCTGTCAATAAAAACCTCAAGGGATGTCTAAGCATTGTTGCCTTTTAAAACAAACTAGAATAATGAAGTTCCTTGTGAGGCAGAGACAGAAAGTAAAGTAAAAGGTAAGGAGACATTTTAGGGGAGAAAGAAAATGACAGCTAGAATTGTTAAAATTATCCTTTCTACAAAAAATGTATCAGAACAAAATGAAATTACTTATTCAAAAATCAAGTTTTAATATTAGTCAAGAAATGGAAAGGAAAACTTAGAGTTACACAAACAGTAGAAAAACAATAAAACATTTTAAAATAAAAATCAGTATTTCAAGGAAGCTGTACCACCAAGAAGCTAATGGAACAGAAAAAAAGATTAAACTCCAGTCTGGGATATTCAGTTTGTATGGTAATGCAGCAACTCTTGTTCCTACATGGAGAGCTGAACAAGAGACTGGAATTGGTCTGAAGTAGACTTTTCCAGCTCTGCCAAGGCTAGAATTGGTTAAAGCACCAATTTTATTTTCATTAACACTTTAGCTTTGTTTCCTATTAAAAGAACGGCTATTTAAATTTTATTATATTACAATAAGCTGTTTTCTGAGTGCCTTTTAAAACTAGCTTCAAAATATACATTAAAAAAAGTCTGAGGTAGATTACCTCAAATAATGTTTAGTTACATTCTAAAGTCAAAAAATATTAGCCAGCAAGACAATGATTCATTTAAAATTACTTTTTTTAAGGAAAGCTATTACTTATTAATGCTACTATTCTTTTTCCCAAGACTTGTACTCAATTCAGCTACTCTGAATACTCAATTTGTAACCTCACCTTCAGATCTGTCAGGCACCCTGCCAAGCTCCTTGTATAAATGGCTGTCTGTAGTGGTAATAATTTCAGCAGTGTATGTACAGGCACGCTTGCTCCTGGGTCTTCTGTCCAAGATGAGTGAAGCAATTCATATTTGCCTTTTATACCTCTGGGGAACAGGGTATGTGCAAATTGCACTTTCCTCAGTTTCCAAGCAATTACACTTCCAAATTATAACAGCTCCTGGTACTGAATATGCAGAAAGTCACAATTTCAAGGGCACTTGCTGTATTCCTATCTATTAGGATTGTGAATAAGTAGCATGGTTAGACAGATCAAAGTGACTTTAGCTTAAAGCGTTACTGCAGTTCAGCTGAGCTGTGCTCACTAATTGGTCAGAGGCTCAGTTTGAGGCAGAGATGAGCTGGAATGCACCACCTTAAAATTTTACTGTAGAGGCTTAATATATGATACAGTTGCCAAAGGCTAAGAAGGTGTTTAGGGTTGGTTACCTCCACTCAGCTGACATGCAGGGATGACCTTGTGTGTCTACTGTGTACATCTTTCACGCTGCCTCTCTAAAATACTGTGGCTCCTCTGCTTCTTGGGAGATTCTTTAAACATGATTCAGTAGTGAAGTACCCAGGCCAGGCTATCTGTGCTCTGTATTGGCTGTGTCCTGAACTGATGCAAATTGCTGTAATTCTGAAGAATTCAAGGGCCTGACATCTGTCACTTGCAAAATATTGTTCAAATCAGTCATGCGTTACTGGCTAAGACTGAATCTTAGCCCAAAACAGAGGAGTAAAACTATCCAGTCAAACACTGGATCATCCCTCAGAGATGACTATTCCTACACAGTGATCCAGAAACTGGTGAAATTAGTGCCTATTAACTGGTGTATTTACTACTGTCCTCATCATAAAACTTTTCTACTCCCATCTGCTGTTTCTTAAACTTTTCTAACTGCCATACAGAACTGCATTATGCTGACTGAAAGTCTACAGCCAATCCATGGAATGATGTTTTTTGCAAGTATGGTTGATTCATAGTTTGGAAAAATTAGACCAATTTACAAATACAATCCAAATATTTTTTTTCTTCTAGAAAAATATCATTCAGCAGGATTAAACTATTAGGAATCTATATTAAAATAGTTCAAGCCATAGGAAAAAATCTGCAGGTCATCCCAATGCATGAGAGATGCAAACAAACATGGGAATAAGTTAAGATTTTAAAACTGCTAGCTGTGAGGCATTAGATAAATTCAATTCTGTCCATACTCTACCTTACAGAGAGGGAGAACAAATCTTCCCTTTCATTGCTCTTCCTCAAGAGATAGCTTCCATCCTGACCGTTGGAAAGCAGCAGCGCTTCTGCTGCATGTCGGGTAAGGTTATCATGATACCACCTGAGAAGACACAAGGGGTTAAAGCATCATTCCCTCAGCTCTTAACGGACAGCTGCTGAAGAGTTAGAGGAAGGACTGCAACTAACACTGCTACAATTCCGAGTTACCATCCTTGACACAGAACTGTGCCCCTTTCAGCAGCCTCCTTTTGACAAGCACTATTTATTTTTTGTTAACTACAAAGTTGTGTACGAACAGGTGACAGTTTGCTGAATCTAAAAAAACCCTGCAAATTCTACTTGCATGAGCACCAAATTACCTGGGTCTATGCTGATAAGGTGAAAGCAATTTTGGGGGATATGCACGATCCTTTGTCTATTTTCAGAATCTGTACTTCCTGACGTATCTACAAGCTTTGGTACACTTCCTCTTTTGGGGCAAACATGCAACACTTCAACTCCTTCCAAACTCTGCATTTCCCACATCTCAGTTCATCTGTACTGCTAACATCTGCAATTAAACACATTTGCTAAGCTTAAAGTTTTCATTTGAAGAATAACCTTTTGGGAAGAAGGAAGAGAGGAAAGGCCTAAACTTAAGTTACAGAATTTGAAGTGAAAATTAGGAAATCTTGCCACTGTTGCCACTTGGCCATATGTGGTCTGAGCAATGCAGGAAAACATCTAAACACCTGCTGCATTTAACTTCAATTAAAACTAACCTAATTTTTTTTTTTTATATGAAAAATTCCACAGAAAAAAATCCTGTGAAGAAAATAATTAAATGTCGATGGCTTCGTTTTCATCCGGAATATTTCACAATGTACCACAGTTCAAAATGAAAGAGCTAAGACAACTCAGCTTTTTGAAGGGCTTGCTAGGGGCTTCAAACAGCAGATATGTGTTTCTAAAGCCTTTTGATTTCCTTAATTTCTTGCTTTAAGGCAGCAAGAAGGTAAAGTATTATATTCTCTGTCAACCTGTGAACCTGATTTCTTTTAAGAGAAAAGGATCTCCTTAGAAATGATCCTGAGACCAAACACAAAGAAGAGCCACAGGTATAAAAGGCTGGAGTGCCAATCCTGTAAGAGATGAGGTGTGCAAATATCAATGATAACTATATACCCATGCCAGAACCACTGGTGCAGAAGGAGGTGGGGATACTGTAGCCAGGTCACAGCTCTGCAGGGAGCCAGCTTTTCCCCTTGTCTGTATGCGGAGTGGTGCCGAGTCTCCTTCCCCTTCCTTTAAACTGTGTGTGCCTGCAGTATTGGGGACAAAGTCTATTGCTGTTTCAGCCAAAGAAACAGTTTGACTGAAAGCAGAAGTGTGATCACAGCACTTTCCAGCATTTGTATTGTGGCAGCCTTCGAACTGAAACAAGGTGTAATTGTATACTCTTTCTCCTTATCTGTTCATCACAACTTGTCACTGAACTTGGCATCTCGCACAAAGTTTTAACTCTGAATTTAGATGGCTGCCTATTTGAAAGGCCAGCTGGCTGATAAATTGCTTTATAAGAGACTCCAGACTGTTAACCCTGTGGAAGACAAGATCCATGTGAAACTCAATACAGGCAGGGTATTGCTGCTTTGGCTCTAGAACGTGCTCTGTGGACCATCTACACAGTAAAATAAAATAATGAATATTTAAAGATCAAAGCATCATTCTCTGAAACACCTGTTAGCCAAAATCCGCTTTGGGATTAACTGCCCAAGTAAGTAACAGTCAAAGGTCAGATCTGTCCTGATGTGATGAGGATCATATCAGTATGCACGCTTGGCCGGGCCTACAGCTGGAAAGATAACACTGGGTTTTGAGGGGGAATTTCCTAGCGCTATTTCTCACTTCTGTGCAAAAGGAGCACACACTGAGAAAATCTCCAAGTGGTCACTCTCATAAAGGAGGCATATTCAGTTTGTGGTTGCTCGTAAGTGCGCTGTTAACTTATTTCCAAAAAGCTTTTTACTAAGATTTTAAAGTAGAAGTCACTTAAGTTCAATAAATGTTGTCTTTAAATCTACTCTCTCTTTACCTATACAAGGCCAGTGACTAATTAAATTTTATCACTATGCAAGAAAAAAATAAAAATAAACCAACCACAAGCCAACAACAAAACCCCACCCACTTAATTGGGAAAATAATGCTGTTTTAAAGTACAGTTTTAAATCTTTGCTGCCAAAGTTGCACCACTCTTCTTGCCTAAATATGCTATCTCAGACAAAAATCCCCCAAATGTTACCATGTTCCTCCCGCTCAGCTTAAAAAGTAGAAGTGGATATGAGACAATAATACAGATCTTGGTGCTAAAATAACTGTGTTATATATAGCTATTTTTTTTTCCTCCTCCTGTCACAGATGCTTCAGTCAGTAACAACTGCCAGGTTACTTGGATATTCCACTGTGAAAATGGTTACTCAAAATTTGTTCTAACTGCATGAACACGGGTAAAATTTAAAAATGCTGTGAAAAATTTAGCATTTGCAAACAGACCACCAGGAAGGTAAATAAATACACGCAAATAGTCTGCTCTCTCATCAAGACCGCCTGATGACACGAATACAAGTAAGCAGGTCTAAAAAACCCAAACAGCCCTGAAGTTAGATACTACTAGACACACTTCAGTTGATTTTGAGTACTTGTCAGAGGGAGAACCATCTATTTATCATATTTAGAAAAAATATTTTAGGCAGTTCTTTGAAATTTGCAGGTAAATCAAGGTGGGAGACATGGCTCCTCCAGCAAGCCACTGTAAAGGACAGTCAACTTTAGCTTAAGTTTTGGTTGTCTTCTGAGTGATAAGTGGGGGAGGAAACTGTTGACAGAGAATATAATACTTTATCTACCTTCTTGCTGCCTTAAAACAAGAAATTAAGGAAATCAAAAGGCTTTACAAACACCCATCTGCTGTTTGAAGCCCCTAGCAAGCCCTTCAAAAAGCTGAATTGTCTTAGCTCTTTCATTTTGAACCATGGTGCATATGTTGCATATTGGGGTGTTTCTGAAGCTTCTTCCAAAAGTCATCTTTATTTGACCCAACTTATACAGTCTTTTATTCACTACAAAAAAGTCCAGAAATATGTCCTGTGCTTTGACACTTGTCAAACTGAAGATCGCCAGTAGTGTAGAAATTGCCTGGGGTTCCCAATTCAGATTTCTCTGAAGAAACACATGAAGACAGATATGTGGGAGGGAAGTCCTTCCTTCCTTTAGAGCCACTACTGCTGGGTGCCCTTGGCCTTGCATGCTCTCCTGTCTCAAATGCATACATACCTCTGGGAGGTTTTTCTTTTCTAATTATTTCCTTTCCCCTATAGAAAAATTCTACATGCTCTCCTTTTTTTGGGTTCCACACTGCCAATTTGACTAGCAATCTCAGTTTGAGTTGATAATTGCTGTGTCATTTATCCATTCTCGTTACTTTAACTTTGCCCTAAGTTACATTAAGTCTCTTTGTCCCATATGTGTAAGCATGTTTGTGTTGTCAGTGTGTGTTGTGGAAGGGCCATGCTAATCTTCACGCTTTTTGGAGCTGAAGAGCCTGCCGGGCCCGTGGAAGCATGTCTTAAGATGGGCACCCAGCCCTCCCCCACCGCAGAAGGTGCAATACTGCTCGCGCTTCTCGCTGGGTGACCGTCCCTGTGGAAAGCACCTCGGCTCCCTGAGCTGCAGGAGCCCAGTAGAAACGCAGCAAATCTAATTCACCTCTTGTCCACCCTTGAGAGGGAACAGAGATCCATATTAGGGAGAGATGGTCCAGATGTGCTCTCGGTAGGACTTCAATATTATTCAGAGGAGTTACCCTGAAGGATTTTTTTTTTGTGATGGTAGATGTTTGCAGGTTTTTCACCATGTTTCACATTAAAAAAAATCTTCTACCACATGAAGCTGAATTTTCTTGCACTTTGAAACTATGTACTAGCCTCAAAAACATATTCCCATTCTTAGTTTAAAGGAGCAGTACATTGTACCGCTTGATGGAGTGAGTGGGAAAGCACTGACTTATCTTCTTTGGCTGGATGCAATGCTCTTCACGTGCCTGCACTCCAAAAATGACTACAAAATAGCCTCGCTAGTTCTCTATTCTCTGCATGCTGGATTTCAGATCGGATTTGTCACGGTTTGGATTTTTTATTTTAGTTTTTTCCTAATATCAAACCCTAGAAGCATTACCTATCATCTGAAGGCTGCGAAGGGCCCTCTGTACCTCACACCAGAAAAAATGAAGTTTTGGCAATATTTCTAATGGCACACGAGTTGACAAAGCTGTAGAGAACCTACAAAAGGGTGAGAATGCTAAGACAGAAGTTATAAGTGGCATACAACCAAAATTGGTATTTATTAGACATCCTTTCAATGTGTCACACTGAAACACTGAATCACACACCTATGTACTTTGTTGGAATACAGGGGTGTCATTTCATAAGAAAAATAATTTACAAATAAAAATATGAGGAAGTAACATCAGTGCATCCAGCCCTAAAGTTAGAGTCTTCTAACTGTAGGCTTTCACTAGTTCAGCTTCTGATTTTCACTTCCATTTTCTCACCCCCTTCTCTCAACTGCCTCTTCTGATTTTCACCCATTTCTTTTGCCTACTTTTTAGATGTTGTACATTTGCCCTTCTTTACATCAGAAATACAGATGAAGAAAAAAAATCCTTACAACCATTTGCCCTGTCCCAGTCATATGAGTTGCTCAATTCTCCAGTTTTATCAACAACTGGTCTAATTTCTCTTCTTTTCTACACCTCTGGTCTAATTTCTCCTCTTTTACTAAACCTAAGCATGAAGCGTATTGTTCAGTCTTACCAAACACCATCTGTCTCAGCATTGTCAAACCTGGAGCTGGGGGAACATAAAACCTGTGCTGCAAGTGATGACAAGGAACACTCGGACTGCAAAAGGAAAAAGGTTAAAAAAAACTTGTTTCCTCTTGCCCTGTTTCTTTCACTTCCAAAAGACAAACAGTGTCACTAAAGCTGTGCTGTTTGGATAGAAGCTGTGTTACCAGACCAGCCTGTAATTACTCAGATGACGAGCTATTCCACATTCTCATCTCTTGCGCAAATAATGTGAACTGCAATGTGGAATTCCCCAAACTCACACTATACGTGATCAGCTACAGGAGTTTCACACTGCAGTGCACAGGCTGTCGTTTCGGCAGTAACAGCATTAAATGCGACTGGAAAAAGGGCTGGCTCCAGGATAGCCAGAGACCTTCAAAGAAGAATCACAATGTCAGTTTCCTTCTCCTTTAAGCCAGGATGCTTATGTCTCTTTTGACAAACCTCACTGCTTCCTTTTAAATATTTTGGTAGATTTAGGGAAGAAGTTAATGAATGAGATAACACGCTTTTAACAACATGCTCTGATTTTGACCTTCCTTTTCATTAGGCATTAGTTCTGCCTATAAACACCCTGACAATGAAGATGACAGTAATATGAATTTGCACTTTGAACTCTTGATTGTTTGACCACCCAAACTTTTCATATAAATATAGGCCACCATCTTCCCTCAAACTGAATGAAATAGTTTCAGAAAAAAAAAAAAAAGCCAAACCCATCGCTCTTTCTTGCTTTTGTTGTGAAGTAAAAGGTCAGAAAGTCCATCTTTACAGATACTGAGGCTCTGGGGAAAAAAAAAATCCAATCTGATAACAGCTGTAGATATATCTAGATCTTTCAGTGACTGTGACTGTCCCTCATGATAACTGGGATTGTTAAATCTTATTTCTTCTTTTTTTTTTTTTTTTCCCCTCTGGTGACAGATGACATATCTCTAGAGCAGGGGTAATATAAAGATGGGGTTTGTATACGTTGATTTTTTTTTCTCCCTTCCTCATGTCTTGTTCTCACCAGCTCCAGTATTTTCAATGTAATTACAGGAGCATTAATCTAGAACATTCCAGCAAATACCAGGTCCTCCACACCTAGCAGAGAGTTAGATAGGTTTTATGCTGTTTACCCGTCTACACTGCTGTCAGCCTTCCATTCTGATGACCAGCTGACCTAGTAAACTATGAGGACATCCTGGTACCCAACCTTCTTTCTCTTAAAAGTAAAGAAAGAATGCTTCCCATTTCACACTTCTTCAAAACTTATCCAACTTCTTTTGAGTTTTGCACAGTGAAGCAGAAGGTCTAAAATAACCTGCTTCAAATTCCACCCCAAAGGTACACAAATGTCAAAGTTCCTCCTCATTTGAATGACCTTGTCTCCGTTGGTCTTTACTATGGCAGTGATACTGGGTCTCGGTTGTGTTAGATACTATGTCAGGTGTAAGGGGAATTCAGTACTGTGATATCACCAGGGGTTAAGCTTAGGATAAAAAAATAAACCTTTGTGCTGGCTGATACTTTAATGTTATAGTAAAAAAAGTGGCTTTAGTACTAGATGAAAAAAAGAGCTTTGTTTAATGGTTTGAAGGGAATTTTTGCCTGGCATTGCTTATTCACCTTTAGTGCATTTAACACACTGCTCTGATGGAGATGTTTAGTATTTTGTGGTAGGGTGAAAGGTTCAGGTTTACCATTGAAGTGGAAATAAAGAAGTTACGACTTTAAAAATGCGTAACTGTAGCCTCGTCATCTGTAGTCTTCCCTTTTCACCTGTACCACATCAGGCTGCAGTTCTACAAGACCATCCGTAAGGATAAACTCCTTGCCAACCAGTGAGGCTGTTTGCAAGCACAGGTTATTGGCATAAATCGACTCAGGCTGTATAGTCAGAATGAATAAAACTCTGTTAATTGGGAATCACGCTTCCCACAGCAGCTGCAACTCTTTTTGTTGTTTTTCCTTCTTCCTGTATAAACTTTTTTAAGATGATCATAATCCTACAGATGTAAAGGCAAAGTATATAATGACTGGTCCGGGTTCCACTGCAAGTGACCTGACTTCATTTTGTATTTGTTAGATGCTTCAGTAACAGGCATTTCATTAACAGGTTCTTCTAAATAAGGGAAAATATCAGCAGTGTGAAGATAGTAATTCTAAGTATCTTCACTGCACTCCAACTACTTCACTAAGTGAATTCATCACAAAAATAAATGATGAGTTGGTCCTTATCCATAAGTACTCAGGATGCAAAAAGCCTTTACTGTTTTCATCTATACTTTCTGAATGCAGAGGTGACACCAGAGCCTTCTTGCTTTGTCGGTATCTTCATTGGCTTCTCTTTCACTTTGCTGCCAACAATCCTTCCCTCCCTGGCCTCTCTGTGCCCACCTGTGCCGCTCCTCCAGCCCACCTTTCTTCTCACCCTCAGCAACACGGCTGGTGAAAGAGTAACCCAATCCTTCCTCCCGTAAAAAAGCAAAAGTGACTAGAGGACAAAACGGGCACGTCAAATTGGACAAGGGTGCACGGTCTGTTGCAACCTTCAGCCTTCCTTTTTGCTCCTCGGGTTTTGCCTTGGAGTGAGAGTGACGTCCCTGTAACGGCTGCGAACCGCCGGCCGCTCTCGCTGCCCAGGCACCCTGAGGAAGCCGGCCGCCTCCCAGGGCCCGGCAAGGAGCGGCCAGCATGGCGGTGGGGATGGCTGCCCTCTGGGCCAGGGCCCAGGCCAATTTCCAAGGAGACAGATGGCTGAAGGAAGCAGCCGGGAAGGACAAGCAGCTCTGAGGACAAGCTCTGGGTTTGGTGCTCCCCTGAGACACAGGTAAGAGATGCAACACGACCAGGGCTCTTCCCGACGGAGTAAAGGTTTCAACACTGCAGAGCTCCTCTTGCGTAAAACTGAAGCCCCACTGTATGTGAAACACCTGCCTGCGCCCTAGTTTTTCTAACTATTATTTACTTCTCCCACCCACCTGAGCCATACAAGCATCCTCTGTAGACGGGTGCCTGCTGGCTTCTCAAACTCGCCACAGGGATGAGGCGCTGGGCTTCTCTGAGGGGCTGCGCACCACGTACAGAGCCCTTCGGCGGGCTTGTTAAGACAAACCCCCGTTCATCTTATTCCCTGCTTCATTACCAAATTCAGCAGCAAGAACCAGCTGCTCCCACCCTGTCAGCTCCCGTCGGGCAGCCCGGCAACACCCGAAGGCCGCCATTTCGCGCGGGGAACCCCCGCCCCGCGCCCCTCAACCGCCCGCGGCGTCGGGCGGGGGCCGCCATTTCGCGCGGGGACCCCCGCGGCGCCGCCCCGGCCGCCGTTTACCCGAGCGCCTCCAGCTCCTCGTCCAGCGGCGCGGCGGGACGCGGCTCCCGGCGCTGGGTCATCGTCCAGCGGCGCGGCTCCCGGCCGCCGCCTCCGCGGGCCGCTGAGGAAGTGCGCGGACGGGGCGGCACCTCCCCCGGCGGGCGCGGTGCCGTCCCGCCTCGCCGCCGTGGAGTGCCTCGTCGCGGAGAGGCCCGCCCCAGCCCACGCGGCGTGGCGGCGACCCTTCCCCGGGCCGTTTCGGGGCCCCTCCGGCCCCGTCCGCGGCGCCTGGCTGCTCGGCAAGGGCGGTCAGAGCCCCCCCTCGGGTAGCCACCCGTGCCCAGTGTGCCTCTTCCATACGGGAAATACTTCGTTTGATTTCTATAATAATTCGTATTTCCAGTTACTTTAATCCGTACGTCCCAGAAATTCATATTCAGAGGTGTGCCATGTGCGTGCTTTTCTCTTGCAATGGATGCCCGTCACCTCTAGCAAAGTACTCAGGAAAAATGTGGAGGTTTCTGGATTAGGGTGTAATCTGTATTCATTCTGTAAGTGTCAGATGTTAAACGCTGTACCCACTCCAGCCCGATTTCTGTGGTGATGATCATCCCTCTCCTTGCAGACTTCAAAGAGATCATACTGCCTCTCAGAAACAGTAATTGGGACGTAATGTAAAAGATAGCTGAAAAGATACTACCAAACAGGGAATTAAATTGTGTCAGAGGAGTGAGCTCTGTGGATGAGAAATTTCTGCGCATTATCCAGTGCCTGTCCTTCCAAATGCTTAAATTATTTGCAGCATACTAGAGGTTATTTGTATTCGAAATACTTCATGGGTAGTAATTCTTACAGATCTAGAAAATTCTTTACTAAACTTTTTTGACAAAAAGACAGGGCTCTGATGTAAAAAAAAAAAAAAAAAAAAAAAAAAAAAAGAAAGAAATGTCAGAATGCTATTTTCCAGTCACACACTCTAAAATTTTCACCAGGTATCCAGTACTGAAAATCAGTTGTTTCCAGAAAAACTGGTGTTCAAAGAGGCTGGAACAGCTACTTATCTTCTCACAAGCAGTCATACGAACAGCACACTCAGTTTGGAGCAGAGAGTCATTTGGAACAAGCTCATTAAAAGCCTGCTACAAGCCTGCTACTCCTGCTGGTCTCAGGGACCCAGTATTGGAAGAGCTTTCCTAGCCTCCTGAATGGAAAAAGCTTCAGAGAATTTCCGTATGTCAGATCAGACTGTCCTGCTGTTTTGAGCTTCTAATTGTGCTTTTACTGGCTGCAAGGTGCTCTGCTCCTGTACTTGACTGTTCAATTTGTCAGCCAAACATTCAGTTGTAGATACAGGTTTTGCAAATAAGCTGGTTGGTATTTTTGTCCCTTATTAGGATTTTTTTTATTATTTATTATAGAAAAAGAGTTTTTCTGAGTTTGCCCCTTTCTCTGTCACTTACTGAAAGCTTGTGATCTGATACTGTCTTTGGTAACTTGATCCTAAAATCTACAACCTTTGGTTAAATAGTTGCTTTTGACATCTCCACAGTTTGCTTGTATTTGCTGGATAGATTTATTTATTTTTGTTCTCCAGTTCTGAAAGCTGCTTTGTTTGTTTTCATCAGTGCTGAACCCATTCCAGGTTATCTTGTTTGTGTTACTGAATGAGGCAGAAAAGCAGTTATCAAAATTCCTGGGTTACAGAGGAAAAAAGCAGAGAAAGAAAAATAAATTTCAAACAGTGAAGAGCCACAACTAAATTTTAGTGAACTCTATTTATATCACAAATGGTCTTAAATGTTCAGCACTGCAGGTTCTAAGGTGGTTTTCCAGCCCTTCTGTACCCTATTGTGTTTTGTGCACCAGTGCGTTGCGGTGGCAGAGGGTTCCCATCGGGGAGCAGATGCTTCCTCTTACTCTGCACCTGAGAGTGCAACGTTTCTTCTTGGTTTGCAGAAAAAAAAAAAGAAAAGCAGAAATTGGACTCTTGTGCAGCACCAATCAGCCTTCCCTTTAATGAAGTCCACTTGATTTTGGGTTTTTAACATACGTTAGCCACAGGACGGAAAGACTACAGTTTGCTAGCTTGCATTTCCCAAAAGCCAACATACTTTAGTGTCAGGGTTTTGGTCCCTCTCCCAAGCACGAGCATCCCCGTCACAGGACTTCGTTTCATGTCCAGCCTGAGCATTGCACAGAGCAGACCTGTAGATAGCAGCAGTGCTCTAGTGCTTGCTGCTCAGCCTGGGGCACTGCTGAGCACAAAGTACCCCCACAAGAAAGAGCAGAATAAGGTTCCTTTTTGAAAATCAGTGGATAGTTGGGTTTTCTTCTCATCTCATCACATCTGCTAGTTGTCACAAACCAAAGTGTGATTTAATTTAAAAGAAAAGTCTTGAAGTCTTTCTTGAATAACTGCCCCATCTCATGGAAAAAATAAAAAAAAAAAAAAACAAAACCAAACAAAAACCCCACCAAACCCTATTGCTTTAACTTGGGGTCATAAATAAACAGAAGGAAAACTATGGCTATCAATATTGGGGGTGGGGAAGGCCAATAGTGATTGATATATCTGTAATTATCCCTTGTCTTCTGTGTCACATTAGGTTATTACAGAACACTGTAATTACCAGCAGACTTTGAACTCCAGTGAATGCTTTACATTGCAGCCGCCTGGTCTCTCAGACTAGCAGGTGCTTTCTTTTAGGATAGTGCATTTGGAGATGATGTGCCTTTGGGCAGAAATAGCGGGATCCCTAGGCAAGGTTGTATTGCATATGTCCTGCAAGTGGTCAGATCCCAGGATCATGATGGTTCTTCCAGGTTTCCAAGTTCTTACAGAGCAATTGCTTAAAATTATTTAAAAGTTTTAATTTTTTCAGATAGGTGTAATTTTGTACTTGAGTTTCAAGATACATTAGTGTAATAAAGGAGAATTTGGTTTAAAGAGCCATGCTACTAATAAAGCTGGTAAAGAGATGTGATTGCTACAAAAGTGTAATTAAATAACTACAGTTACTTGACAGAACTTGGCAGGAAAGAATTGAAACTTTAATTTCTTTCCTTTTACCATTTTGCTTCACCTTCTAGTAAACTGGATAGATTATAGATAGCTGTGGACCACCCTGACAAACTCTAAAGGCAATGGTTTCATTCAACTGAAACTGAAAGGAACGGAAAGATCACACAGCCATCGTTAACACTGTTGGGGTGAGGGCCAGGTTGGGACAGAGCTGTAGCTTATTGTGGGTTTGGAGCTGCAGGATGGAGTTTGGAGCTACAGGTCAGGGTTTGTCACTGCACTGAGCAGCCATGGGTGTGAGGCAACCGCAGGCACGCTGTGATGGCGATCCCTCGGCAGCTCCTACAGCTCTGGGCGGTGGGAGAGGTCAATCTCCCCAAAGGGAAAATTGGTCACCTGCAGAGCGCAGGTTTCCAATGCAACACAGAGCTAGCAATTTATTCCTTTTAAGGTAATTGCATCTGAAAATTTTGCAGGGTCCAAGACCTATTAGACTTGGGTATGATCCCATGGAATACTGTGAAATCCACTAAAGAACTAGAGAAATCCTTCTACTGTGTTCACACACAGCATACACACTAATATAATCTTCTGCAATTAACCTCATTCTTCCCTTTGGAATGTGTCACAGGTTGTCTTGGAGTGTTTCTTGAAAACAATTTTTTTGTTGGAAAACACTTGACATACTGGGTATCAGCATAGCGATAAGTTTTTTTTGTGGATTTTGAGGCGCCCGAGGCATGCTTATTTATTGTGTTCCCAATTTCCATGGTCAGCGCATTTTCAAAACATGCCATCTTAACCCTACGTTGTCTTCAGTTTCTTCAGATAGGAAACACAGAACAGAGGTGAGAAAACAGATGTGAAATTACCCAGGTCCTTAGGGAGAAGGGGCTTGAAGACAAATTGGGCAAAATGAAGGGTTGTTCCTCCCCCATTTTCTCCTACAGTTTGGGCTGAGCAGTGCCTCTGTACCTGAAGGTCATGGTAGTTGTGTTGCTGTGAAGGCTGGTTCCCCAGACTTGGATTAGGGCCACATCTCCACCTAGGAGATGGCAAGAGATGCAACAGCCATGTCCTCCAAAGCCTTTGTTGAGTTTCCTGCCAAGTAGGATGGGCACAGCCATGTCGCATGTGAATATGAATGATTACATATGGGATCCCAGGTACATTTATTTAATAATTCAGCTATTTAAGTCGCTTAACTCTGCCCTTATTAAGAACCTAGCTGTTGTGGTTTGGGCCTGATCGGCAACCAACCCCCGCAGCCGGTCACCCTCCCTTCCCCCTCCCCACCTGGGAATGGGGGAGGGGATTAGAGGGGTGAAGGGAGACTCGCGGGCTGAGATAAGAACAGTTTAATAATGGCAATAAAATGAGAACAAGAACGATGATAGGGGGAAAACAAAAAGAAATATATAAACAGGCAATGTACAGTGTAATTGCTCACCACCCACTGACCAATCCCCAGCCCGTTCCCGGCCAGCGACCCCGAGATACCAAGATCCCACAATCGCAATCCCGGAAGCGAGAGAGAGAGAGAGAGAGAGAGAGCGAGCTCCTTCCCAGCCACCCCTCCTTTATATAGTGAGCATGACGTGCCATGATATGGAATATTTCACTGGCCAGTTTGGGTCAGGTGCTCTGGCCGTGCTCCCTCCCTGCTCCCTGTGCCCTGGCGCACGGGCAGGACATGGGGAGTCGGAGAGTCCTTGAAGTCTCGGCAGCAGCTGAGAACACCAGTGTGCTATCAGCATTCTTCCCATACCAAACCCAAAGCTAAATCCAAAACACAGCACTCATCTAGTCCCTGAAAAGGAATATTAACTCTATTTCAGCCCAAACCAAGACACTAGCATTCCCCATACTCTTAAAGATGTGACTTTTGGGACCAGATATAGTTAGCATTTCTAACCACATAACACTTTCTCCTCTTGTTTGTTCAGCTCTAAGAAATTCCCCTCTAGGGGTAAGTAAAGGAGGATTTTTTTTCTGATTTTTGAACTCAAACAGGGACACGGAAATCAGTACAGGAAGTTTCCCTCGATGCTTGTTAATTTTTTCTAGTCCTTGCTTTCTGTATACATAATCAATAGCTGGAGCACATATATTTTGAGATGATGGTGGGAGATTACGTGCTCCCAGTTTCAGTTCTGTATGGAAAACTGTCTAGGAACTTTCCCAATCCACTGTTTAATGCTCACGCATGCTTGAAGCCTTCAACAGGTTTTACAGGTCTCTTCAGACACAGCCAAAGTCTGTTTAAAAATTCCCACCTTAGAGCAATGTTGTTCTCTCTAAACAGATGGTGTGTGTTGCAAATGCTTTTTCTGTCCAGCCAAACCCCAAGATAGTCTCAAGAATTAAACCCAAAACATCTAGGAATTATCTTTAAATGAGAAAATGTGAGTTTCAGTGACTGTTAGTGGCAGCACTCATGGGGAGGTGGAGGAGAGGGGTCGTGTTGCCAAAGGCCGGGGTGAAGGGCGTGGGTGGAGGCAGGCAGCTCTTCCCGTGGGCTGTGTGGTGCCTTGAGCCAAGTGACCTGCTGGCTGTCAGGTCTCTGTGCAAGAGGCATCGTGCCTGGCTGGCAAATCTGCACACTGTGACCACCCAGTAAATAAAGACGTAGAGAGGAGGAGGCTCTCCAGACTCCTCAGATCGGGGTCTGTGCTGTGGCAGTCTGGGGCAGAGAGCGGCATCAGGCTTGGAGACCTGAACATGCTCACACCCGGAGTCCCACCAGGGATTCCTGCTCCTCTCCCTCTTGCTTGTGAAGCCAACCCATAGCTCTGTCCTGCAGCAGAGCCCAGGGTCCCAGCTCCGTATCTGCACTGAGTTACGGCTCCTGCCTGACCACAGGCTCAGACTCTGAGCTCACTTGGGATTGCAGTACCTACCTGACGTAGCTTAAACTAGAGACTGCTAGTGAATCCAGAGCAGAACTGAACACAGGTGTCCAACGACATGCAACAAAATTGATGGATATACGGCATATACTCTTAGGTTTAGGTAAAAGTATCTTAAAATACGGAATAAAACTGTTTAAACTAGAGACTAGGAAAAAAAAAACGGAGAGTAGTTTTACTCGCTGTTTTGTGAAACTCAGTTTCTTGTGCGATCTTATTACATCTCTTATTCTTTTTTCTTTTACTATTTGAAATCTGAAATTTGCCACTTTGATTTTCTGCAGCTTCAAAGTCTAGGTTCAAATAACATATGAAATGTATCCGTGCACTATCAACTTGACAGCCCTGTCACTTTATGCAACTATTTATGGATACAGGGACAAACTTTATAAGTGACACTGAGAGCTGAGTAGAAGGGAGCTAGGAAGAAAAATTATTCTACCCAAATAAAATTATGTTACATCAATAGCTCTGAAAACATTTGAATGTTGCATCATTTGCATTTTATGGTACCACTGCTGCATAAACAGAATACTGAGAATCAGGGTCCAACAGGGGATGTAAATTACTTTCTGAGGACATTGATTGCAATTGTAATGCCTTTTCCTTGCTGGGGAAATGTGGGTTAATATGCTGCTCACATCTGTGTAATAGAAACCCAGAAGGCATCTTTCTGGAATTATGGATGCCAGGCATTTTCCAGAGCCTTGTCAAAGGCTCAATTCATTGCCAGTTGCTAATTTAAAGATACATATGCCCTGCAGCAGGACAGTTTTTTTCCGAAACCCATAAGAACCTAACCTTAGAAGGGGTTCAGGTGCTTTATAATTGATATTTCATGGACTCTAATCAGTTTAATTGGTGTTCAACGCGCTGCGAATGCTTGGTATCGATGGCTTCTTCTCTTACCAGCACATGGCATGAATGACCATTTGCAAGCCAGCAGCGGTTTCATCTTCCATTCCTTGTTGAGGCATTTCAGCAACTCTAAAAACCAATACTTTGTCACATTAACACCCAAGACCAGCCACCTATCGGGGTCCAGGTAGTAAACAGAGATCCTCTCCAGAAGCCTAGTCTTGCCCAAGACACCCGTCTGCGAGTGCGGCCAGGCGTGCCCCCGGCGTGCCCATTGCTGGGGGGATCTCTGCTGCAACGGGAGGGGAGGTTGGATGCGTTACTGCGCACAGTGCGCTCTCCCAGCTCAGCGAGGCGGGAGCACGTGCTCTGTTGGTTTTGCTGAGTGGAAGGTTGTGCTTGGGTCATCTTAGGAGGACGGGGCAAGGAAGACAGACAACCATGCCACGTTCTCCTGCAAAGCCTTCAAAATGCACTGGCCGCCTTCTGCCAGGACTGTTGCTTTTCTGCATTTAAGCTGCAGACATTGCCCGTTTTCTTGCAAGGCAAGTGCATTTGGCCAAGTAGCACAGTAGGTGGTATTAAAAAATCCCATGTGACTGTGCTGCTTCCCTACAGCTATTTATTGTACCATGGACTACAACAGCTGCACTGGACTTCCACGTGACATATATGTCTGGTCTGTGCCAACATATCAGTCAGCCCGTCAAGTCCTCTTATTTATATTGCGACTTTCATAGCAGCAATCTCACCCTGCTTCACATGTTATAATTAGACCTTGAAAACCAGTTCAGATAAACATGACTCAAATGTTAAAAATCTCCAAATTGATTGACATAAACAAGTAAGGTAACGAGGGGCTAGGGAGTTTGGTTTTGATGTGTCCGTGCAGGCATGACTTTGGCGTAGCGGACTGGCTCTGTTTTGAACAAAATACAGCTTTCATGTAGTGGCTTCACTTTGCAGCAAAAAAATGTTTTCCCCCCCTTGGATAAACTGAAGACAATTAGCTATGCAAGGAAGGAATATTGTGTGGCATATTTGCAAAGTAGTGCTCATTGTCTTTGGTTACGTTACCTTATGGTTACCTTACAGCAGAGCAGGGTTCACTCGTGTTTATCTGTTGCAAAGCTGGTATAGCTCAGACCCTGTCAACACTGTGGATGTGCTCCAAGTATAGCCACTGATCTAATTTCATTGCACATAGGCAAAACTAATTAAAAGACAGTTGTATCCCGCAATATAGATGACTGAAATATAAGCTGTAATTGAACAAAGAGAGAATTTGTATATGACCCAAGAATAAACCCGTGAGGATTTTCCTGGCTGAAGAGGAAGGATTAAGAAAATTGAGATTTGGGATGCAGATCTGATACTGTAAAGAAAATGGAGGACACTCTGAGAAACATGGGGGTTATATTGTTATTATGGCCTGATTTGGTTTCAGGAAGTCAAGACTCTCCTCTTTGAACTCAGAAATTCAATTTGCACATGTATTCAGTCAATGAGTCTGCTTTCTTTCCCAGTCCTGACAGAGTCTAAGATGTAGTACCTGGAATTAGAATTTGGGACCTCTTTTTGGCCACCTTTATTTCTTGGCATTTCTCCAATTTTCACATTTAGTGTGTGACACAGGTTGGAGGAGGAGTTGTGTGGGCTCCCATGAAATTCTAAGTTTGAGACAAAAAGTTAATGAGGTGCTGTCTCTCAACAGCATTAATTTTACGAACATAACAATTTAATGAACTTCTTCCTTGCTTTGAAAAGCGTTTGACAGTCCAGGCGTCTCTTTGACAGAGGTGGAGTAAGAACAAAAGCCCATGGTCTGTAACCTATTGAGAAGTGTAATCATGCAAAAAGGCAAAAAAAACCCGCTTATATCCAGGAAATTTTAGTTAAACTACATTTCTTGTCTATAATAGCCCAGATCTTTGCAGCCTTAAAAAAACATAGATTGTCACTTCAGCCAGTGCTGGCCAAAGTAAATATGCTGTACCCACAGAAGACATTTTACTAATTGGTATAAAAATCATGTATTGCACATATATAAGTTACTACAAAAAGCATAAGAACTTTGTATATTAAGCAGAAGACTTCCCTGGCATAGTTCTGTAGGGACCACAGGATCCTGCCCATTAGAATCACCCTTGCAGTCCTGGGAGCCAGACGCAAGTCACACTCCTATTAATATAAGCAACAAACACACACAGAGGCGAAGAGGCCCACTCCAGGGCTGCAGGAGCCTGTAGCGCTTCACCACGTAAATGGTGCTGTTTTACTTGATAGACCCAGAAATGTGCCATCTGAGGGTTTCACAGGGTGTGCCAGTATCAGACTGAGCTTTCCAAAGACCGTGAGTTTTTCAAAACTGCTCAGGAGATCACACCAAATATTGGAGATACATAGTCAGAAGTCTATGTGAGCTGTGTGGTTGGATAAGTCCAAGCAACCTGTACCACAGCTGGGAGCAGAACCCAGGTGCTTTTACAAGTGAATACCTTTCTGCATCACTAATGAAAGTTTGCAAATCACTGGCTTCTGGGAAGGAAATGGTGTGGCAATGAAAAGTATTAATGAGATTGAAACTATTTTTAAACTGCTAAAATCAAGCTCAGTTGTTTAGGAAATGCTGCTGAAATTGATAGTTGTTTTAGGGCAGGTTCAATAGCAGTCCTGAAGCTGACAGAAATAAATTGAAGCTCTGTAAATGAAAAGTCTATTGAACAAAACCACACTGAATAAAAATGCAAAATCGATGTAGAGATCACAGAATAGAGCAAAATGTTTATCTGCTTCAGGTAGTGGGAATTATTTTGACTTCTGTATCGGTTGCAAGTCATGTCAGAGTATTTCTGACAAAGCTGCAGATAATTTATAGCAATTCAGTCTGGATGTAACAAAAAGTGTAGCCCCAAGAAGCAGGACAGCATTTAATCTGTGGCTTATTTGCAAGTGATAAAAATCCATTTTAATAACAGATGCATGTTCATAATCATGCTCGTCAAAGGAGAGCTGCACATCCAGCATACCTTGAAGATGTCTCACCAGTGCACAAATAGGGATCACACTCAGCATCTCCAGAAAAAAACCTGTCAAGTCAGATGCGGGGGTGAAGGTGGGGGCACTTTAGTTGATGCCAAGAAGGAAAATGTCACTTTGATTCTTTGTCTGCTATCATGGTTACAAGAAATAACCTATGTGGCAGCAGCCCTGTCAGCACTTCGAAAAACAAGCTTTTGCTTGTTTGGGATTCAAGGTGAAAACAGCTTTTTGGGGTTATAAGTGATAGGTTTTGCTCACATTTTTGTGCTGCTTCGCACTGTGGGGAGCAGGTTCAACTGGTTGCTCAGTGCTAACCAGCACACAGTTAAGTACTGAAAGCTTCCTTTAGGATCTAAAGTACAGGGGCTGTAAACTATCCTCCTTGCAAATTAAACAGCCTCATACCAGAAATCACCTTATTCTTCTATCCTGCTCTTAAATTCCATTTTTCTTTAACATTAGAAATGTATAGAAACACAATGCTTTGAAGCAGAGCTGTCTCAGGGGATGTCCAAGCACAAACACATATGCTGCTGGTGAGTAACAGCAGCAGGGAAGGAAAAGGGAAATCTTATCCAGGAGGAGCTGGCACATTCCTATTGCCGAGGTTACTGTCAGGTCCTTCAGACCAATACAGAGCAGATCCTTATCTACAGGAGTGTACACAAGGAAAACTGCAAGGAAAATAAAGGTTGCACCAGATCTTTTATGATCAAAACCCCATGGCTTCAGAGAGTCCTTGTATTACCAGTCTGATAAATATGTTTTTCTTATTACAGTTTTTTTTCCTTGCAGAGAAGTAGCATCCACAGCAAAGTTGCTATGAAAATTGCCTTTGAAGCCTGCTACAAAAATAGGGAGAAGATGACTAGGACTGAGATATTTTGGAAAGATATCCTGTACTTGCAAAATATTATTGAGCTTGCACTGTGTCCAAACCAAGGCAAAGCAAGCTGATGCTGCGGCACCTTACTCAGAGAAGTAGTCTAAGAAAGTATCTGTCAGAGAGCTCTTCCCAAAAGCTCTCCCACTGTTTTTATGTTGAGAAGCAAGGGACTCACATAAAGCTGGGCTTGATTTTGGATACCTTGATGATCTTCTGCTAAAGAGCTTGGTGTGCCAAGTGAGCAGGGAGAGGGGGATCTTAGCCAGGTTGTTGAGTGAATCAAGCCAGGAGGCATAGCTTGAACAAATGCTGTTTGCAAGAAGTAGTGTCCATGTGCCCTTCTGAATGAGTGGCCGTGCAAAGAGACGAGGAGTAATTATAGTGCTTTTCAGAAATACCCAAGTTGAATGTTTCTTTTGTAAAGGCAGAAATAGCCCAAATTAGTCAAATGGTAATAATTCTGTAAACCATAGGTAAGTTTTGCACTGTGAGTGCAGTCCCATGCACTTCTCCATTTCCACTGCTGTAGGCAAAAAGGTGCTTCCAAATCTGATTTTACACTCCCAGTTCTGATCTTGCCCATGAGAACAGTTCACTCTAGCCTTTCCAGCTGTGCAAGGGGCTCTGAAGGCCGTGACGGAAGGTTGTTGCCGAGTATATAATCTGCGTGCTGGGGTGCTGCTGAGAAGTCCAGCTCCCTGCAGAGTGGAGAAGTTGGAAAAGAAACTGTTCTTGTGGGAATCGGAACAAGTAGGCAGACTGCTGCATCCGGCACATTTCTTCAGAAAAAAATACAGTACCCCAGAACAAATAAAGTACCAAAGTGTCCTTCCTTCTCTAGCGAGGAGGAGTACTCAAGCACTGATAGATCACATGGGAAGAAGCTTCCCTAAACCAGCTATGGCTTGCAAATCCCCTGTTTGTATGAGGGATTCTTTCCTGCTTGTATTTTATTTCAAAGGTTTCATTTGGGAATAGAGAATTGTAATTTATTTATAGAGAAGAAAAAAGTCAACATGCAAAGCTCATATTCCAAATTCTCACTGATTTCACTGCTGAAAGGTCCTGTTCAGTCAGCTGCAAATACTTGCTTTTAATGTGCGTTGGGAAGAAAGTAAACACGTGACTGAGATATACATCCAGGAGGTTTTTTTAAACAACCATTTCCATTTCCCTCACATTTAAACAGGGATATGTTTCAAGCTGCCATCTGAAAAGGCCTGTGACTGGATTTTCGGGTAAAAACATGAACCTCTCCTCTACTTCTGGCACAGCCATGGGCCTGCTGGAGCAAGGCAGTTTCCCTTTGGATTTCCTCATCTGTAAGACAGGGATGACGACTTATCTGCTGAGTGCTGCAGGCTGACAGGCTTGAGCCAAATCATCGCTTTAGAAAAAAATAGTTACATGTTTATTATACTTTATGTAATAACACAAAGTGCTGTGGTCACATACTCAAATGAAGAACCTCGTGGGCTCAAGCAAAGCATGAGAAACAGGCTGTTAAGTGTTGGGGGGGGGGGGGGGGGGGGGGCGGGGGCTCAGGGGGGAAGAAAAATCAGTTCTTTTAACCTTCCTGACCTCCATTCTGTGGCAACCCACTGCTGAGGACAGCTGAAGGAGATGCACTGAATCAGCACGTCTTTCAGCTGCTTTGGCCATTCGCCCTCCTCACCCACTCTTTGGGCTTCCCTGGCTATCGCTTGGTCTGTATTTATACCACACTCCCCAGATACTGCAGTGGTCGTTGTGGTATAAATACTGCTAGACAGCTATACATCACTCTTGTCACCGAGATGTCCGAGTATGGTACAAATACGATTTAACAGTGGGTTTCTGTGGTGGAAGGGAGGGTTTGGGGCTGCTTTTTGACACCAGGATTTCTTCCATTGCTGAACTCCCACCTTGGGACTTTGTGCCTGCATGTACGTTGAGGGAAGTTGGGATAAACTTGGAGCTAACCTCTTTTCCTAATGACTGCATCATCTTGTCTTGTGCCATGGTAGACATCAACTGTAAAGGCTTGCTGCTCCTATAGCTCTTTGCATTACAGGAGAGCACAGGGCTTCATGGGCCTACTAACATAGCTTTTTGGGCCAAAACCAGCTCCCCTCCAGGTGGTGCAAAGTACAGACTTGAGGCAGTCCTGCTTCATCCACTTCTGCTTTTGCAAGCACGTGCCTGGGGTTGAGATGGGAAACCAGTCGCAGTCAGCCTAGGAGGGAGGTCCCAGGCTGCTGGAGAGGTGATGAGGGTAGTGATGGTCAGGGCAGGGGGGTTAAGCAGAAGGTACCCTGCTTTTATCTGCATGGCCACTCGTTTTCACAGCTGACAGGTTCAGGGTATGGAGAGACTGGCAGCACGGGAAAGTCTAGACAGGTAAGGTGTGCATTGTACATGAGCTGAGCTTCTCATCTTATTTTGTTTAATTTTCCTGAAAAAAACCCAAAACAAAACAAAACCAGCATTTTTTCCATTATGATACATGTGTCGGACTTGGAATAGCTTTTTCAAAATTCTTGGGCTACTTTAGGAGTCTCTACATAGGAAAACATGTGTAAAACTTATAACAGAGTTAGAGGAGAAGAAATAACACGGGGTTATGCTTTAAATCTCCAGAAGTGTCTCCAAGGGAGGTGAATATAAAACAGTGGGTTTATTTTGGAGACAAGTTTTGACGTCAGAACTATCAAACACAAGAATTCAGGAGGTTGATTCTTCTTTTATCAACTAAAAGCCTGATACTCTCTTCTCCAACATCACTAAATTTGGTTGGTTGGTTCTGTTAATTTAGTTGAGCAATTACACAGTCCGAGAAAGGAACAGAGGCTATTTTTAGTCAAGCTAATTATTTGTTGAAAAAGCTAAAATTTCTCCTGGACCTTTAATTATGAAGCCAAATGCAAAACTGCAAAAGTAAATCATCCATTTGGTTTTTCACTGAGGCATCTGTGGGGGGCAAGTTCAAGAATGGTATTTTAATTTCTGCTCTCTGATCTCCTTTTGTGGGGGTAATAATCAGAAAGGCAAATACTGTATGCACAAATGAAGTCACTATTTTGTGAGTAATCCTGAATATAATTTTAATATAGTTATATAGAATAAAATAAGTCTAAAGGGAGTGGACAGAGAGTATATGTAGCAATGACAGTTTGTAGTTTCTGTGAAGGGTATGAAAGAGTCCTGAAACTCTTCCAGGTAATACCTAAAGGCTCATCTACTAAGCAATTGCTCTGAACCCCCTCCCTTCCATTTGGGATAGCCTTGCAGCTGTCCAGATGAGCCATAAAGGTGGCCTGTCACCTAAATTTAAAGACCATATTTAAATTTCTGCAGCTGGGGTTAGCACATGATATCTGAAGCCAGAGGAGTGGAAAAATGGAATTGTCCTTCCGGGCAGGGCTTTGTCCAACAGCTACAGCGTTGCCCAGTTTTTCTCATCACCTAGTCTGGATTTTTGTTTGGTTTATGTTTTAACAAGGAGAAAAGCACAGATGGGATTTCATCTAGCAGTTGTGCTCTTTGTGCAGTTGCCATATCGCAACATCCTCGCCGCATCCCAGCGTTTTGTGAGTAGGAAGAGAAAATAATTGATGCATACTGCAGGTCAAATGTATGTAGCGTGGCTGATGCTGTTCTTGACTTTGCATCCAGACCTCTAAGCTGCCTTGCTTTGGGCCATGGGAAGCAAGCAGAAAAAATGAGAGGCTCAGATGGTCACATCCACATCTTGGGGATTAGCCAGGGACTTCTGCTTTGCCTTTTTAATGAAGGGTGAGCAGCCCGGTTTGCACCATGCTGCTCCCCTACCTTGTCCCTGAGGGCAGGATAAAGCGTAAAATAAAGCATACCTTTCAAGTCAAGCCACCCTAAGTCATTCATCAAAACCAGCGCAAGCACCAGCTTTGCTGAGGAGGGGGAAATGCATTACTCTCTTGCTCTTGTGCATAAATTTTCTTAGAAGAGACTACCTGGCAGGCGTTTCAAGAGGGTGTCCAGGAAAGAGCAGCAAGTGGGTGCCAGCATGGGATTCTCCACATTGCTTCCTGCCGGTCAGTGGGGCTCGCAGGAGCCTCTCTCTTTCCCTTGCTCCCCGGAAAAGGTTGCACGGGTTGGCACCTACAGAGAGAGCCCAGGAGTTTTCCTCCTGCAGCCCTGTGGAGTCACGTTGGCGGAAGGGGCGCGTGTTTGGAGAGAAAGAGCAGGAGGAACTGGAATTAAAAAGACTTTTCAGCTCAGTCGGAGTTTTACAGTAGAATACCTCTTTTGATTTTAAAAAAGGGTGGTAACATCTTTACACCTGCTAGCTTCTAATTTTGGCTTTGAATATCAGTCTTTTCTCTTAGCTGGAAAACACGGAGACATTTTTTTTCGCATTGAAATATTGTCTTCCAAATGTCTTCCCCCTCTTTCTTTTGCTTGCCCTGAGGGCTCACACTTCATCAAGACCCTGCAAACATCTGCAGCCTCACGGGCTTGCAGGTGGTGCCACTACCTTAAAAAACAAGCTCATTTTGAACTGGAGCAGAGTCCAGGCCTTTTGAAACCCAGAGGAAGGAGTTCTCCTTGGCTTGTGTGGATACACAGCATAAAACAACAAAACCAAAGCCTCTGAGCATTTCTGTGGCACTAAGAAAATAATAGTAGCATGAGAGGAAGTGAAGGAGGTGAGGGCAGAAAATAGTCTTCCAAGTATACTCCTTTTTCTTACCTTTTTCAATTCTTAACCAACTCTTGCACCGTATTTTAAATGCTTTTACCGCTTCCACTTGAAGCAGTAGCAAAAAAGAATAATTGTTACCAAAAGAAAAATACAGGCAATGGCATACTTTTTTCTTAAACTAAGCATCAGAGAAGTATTTTGTTCCTTGTTACTTTAGAGTAGATAAAATATATCTAATTCTGAAACTGTTGGGTAGGAAAATTATGCGTGATTGATCTGTGCTTTGAGATACCACATGGGGAAAGAGCCTTTAAGTCCGTGAAGGTTCCCGAGGTGAGGGGCGGAAATGATGCTCTGGAGATGTGTCTCCGTACTGGCAGCAGAGCAAAGATGGACCAGATCAGCCCCAGGTACTGAATGAACGCACCAGCTCGCTCAGGGGGCTTGGGTGCTGGAAGAAGGTTGTGAGCTGGTGGGGAGCACATGAGGGCAAAGGAAGGCTCAGGTGTTTTTTTCCAGCATAGGACATGTGCCATCATACTTGCAAGCAAATGGGCGGGAGCCAGACAGGCTAGCGAAAGAATTATTTGCAGGGTAGTTAGGGACTAAAAGTGCTGAAGAAGGAATGATGGAAGAAAGAAAAAACCTGGTATGGGGAGGTTAGAGGCAGATAACAAAAAAGAAAGCCTAGAGCCTAGCTGTAGTCCTAGCAAGTGCTTTGTCCGGACGATATTTGAACAGCTTTCAGTCTCTGTGGGTCATGGTATAAACAGCTGCTCCTCCTCAAGGCTAATGTCATTGAGGAGAAAAACAAAATGGGTATTTGTAAATACGTGTCAGTCTGGGGGTTCCTAGAGCAACCTATATGTTAAGAATATCAGATGGATTTACTTCTGGTTTTGAGTAGGGATTAGTATTACCATTTCCAAAATGGCAGTAGGGAATATATATTTTCATTAGAATAAGAATAAAAATCATAATCTTAGGCTTAATTAAAATGATATAGCTCTTTAATCTTAACACTAAGCGCCTCTGGAGCAGTAGACAATCTGTGGTAGAGATACTGGGCCTCCACTGCAAATTCATAGCTTACAAATTTACGGTGTATAACAAAGAAGTCCCCATGTGGGTGCGTACTTGTACATGTATCCAAGAGGAGGAAAACACCAGTAGACAGGGGCCATGGGAAGCTGTCTGAGGCATGTGTACAGGCATACTGGCCTGCCTCCAAGGTGCTGCCTGGGCTCTGCACAGGTAGTAATTTGGAAGATGAGAATTTGTTATTTTTAGAGTTTAGATGTCCAAAATGGACTGCACCTTGGAAAACACAGGGACTACACAAAGCCTTATTGCTTGCACGGTTGGGAAGCAGGACAGGAATGGTGTTAGCTTAACACAGTGTGAAAACGGTGCCCATCATTCTCCGTGCCACACTGCAGAAGGGCAGATCTAGGAGGAATGGTCACTTCTAACAGGTGAAAGCGACCCTCTTGCTTTTCTCAATAGCCAAAGCGTGAATGGCTTATCTCTGTTATTTTATGGGCTGGAGCGAAAGGTTGGAGGCTTTCAGAAACATGAGGGGGCTGTCAGAAGCGTGGTCTGGAGGCCACTGACAGCCGTGGTGTGGGGCAGGTAGAAGGTGAACTCAGGAGGTGAACGATGGCAGGGGGCAAAGCAAGCTGGCGAGACCCTGCTCAGTGCTCATTGCCCCGAGCATCCACCCATGCTGGAGGATTTCATCACGGGTGGGTGTGACGGTGCACAGCAGCACCTCAGCCGAGCTCCTCACCCTGCAAGGAGAAAGTGAGGCTCAGTGCTTGGAGGAACCGGTCATTTCAACCCAATAGCTGCCAGGTCTGTACGTCCATCCTTCCAGATGCCACCGCTGCTGAGCTCCCCAAGGATGGGGCTCGTGATATTTAGAGAGCAGCGTATCGCCTTTCCTCCGAGCTCGGTCTGGCAAGGCACAGGAGGTGATCTAGCAGAGGAATTTCAGCCTCCAAGGCCCGTCTGCCCTGTGGGGGTATTTCTGTTTGGATGAACTGGCATACAGAAGGGTTATATTAAGTGTTGGCATATAAGTGTACATGTTGAAACGTAGGAAAATTAAAGTTGGAAGGGGTCTCTGGAGATCATCTAGTCCAACCTCCATCCATAAGGCTGTTGCTCACCATCTGTGCAGCTATCAAGGGCTCTTGAATGGGTTTTTCAAAACAGTTTTCGTCAGTGCAATAATTGCATCGTAATTATCTCATTATGTAGCCATAAAAAGCAAGGATGATGATAAAAATTGGGAGGAATGAGAAGACAAAATTACATCAGAGTTCTTAACTCTTAATCCTCAGCAACATTTGAGTTAAACCAGAACTTTGAATTCCTAATGTTACCCACTGAAATGTGCGGGTTTGCATCTAATCTTTTGGTTAAGTACACAAAATTAGTTATGCAGCCAGAAAGTGTATTGCCTTAATGAATTTAAAAGTGCTTGTTCACACTGGGTTTGCATACCTTATCTTCCAAATAGTGAAGAGAATGTGGAAAAATGCTATTTTTTTGTGAGAGTAGTGAAAGTGTAATTGCAGAACCTTGCACTGTGAATAATACAATTATTTTTGCAAAGAACTGAGGGTCAAACAGCCTTTTAAGACAGGAAATGTGAGACAACGGATAACCAGTACTGTCTATAGCATATGACACAAGAACAAGAAAATATTATTAAGGAAATCTAGCAGAAACTTATTTCTTTCAACATAACCCTTCTCTTTATACATGTGTATTCACACGTCCTTTTCTAAGACCCATGTGTTTGCTGTTGATGTACAAGCTTTGTTGCTAATATAGGAAATGTTTGGGGTTTTTTAATGATTTGTACTCCACTGTCCATCATGAATCCTATTAATTTGACTGGGATGCTGATACCTGAAGGAGAATGTTTCCTTTGTGTGTAGAGCCAGCAGGGCTGTCTGGGATCCAGGGGTGAATAATGTCACACAGTTTAATGCAGACATTAATGCAGTGAGGAGACGGGACCCAACGGCTGGAGTAGAAGAGGGCTCAGTTCAGTGTGGTGCTGAAAGCAGATTGAAAAAAACAAAAACAAAAAAAAAAAACCAACCCCAAACAAACAAACAAAAAAACCCCAACAAAACAACTCAGAAAAAATAACCTGAGAGACAAGATGATGCAATTCATGTGAGCCCAGTGCAGAGCTTTGTGCCCCTCCAGTGGCTAATCCACTACAGAGGTTAATGAGAGCTGCCTGCTTGCTCGCTGCGTGACTACCCAGCACTGCCACAGCAGGATCAAGCATCCGTCCACCTAAATCCCTAATATGGCCTCTGCGTTACAAGCTTTGATAGCCCTGAGGCCAGCACATCAGATCCTTTCCCTTCTGCACAGCGCTATTCACCCAAAAGGAGAAATGTTAAAAAAAAATAAAAATCACACTCTGGCAGGGAGCACAAAGTGCTCCCGGGGGATCCAAAAGTGTGGGATAGAAATGGGCAGAGGAGGAGAGGGCTGCAGCCCTGCTCCCCCATATTCTCTCCTCCCTGCCCAACGCCTCTATCCCAGTGAGTATTTTGCTCCCTGAGGAAGCAGGTAGTTTGAGATGTAAATTAAAGTTTGAGCCTAATAGTGCATCATATCTCGGCATGTATCAAGGAAAAATGTAGCCTTGGATTTGGGTACCTAGCCATTTAAAAAAGCACTGTAGTAAGCTCTGTGATGGTATCAGCAGGTAGCTCTGATTTATGTGTGACATAACCAGTTGTGGTTTCTTCCCGGAGGGATATCTGCATCTAAAAATAAACGTGGCACAGTTCGTGTTTTTGGCAAGATGGCACAAATACTTTTCAAATTACTCTGTTCACTGGAAAACAATTGCACTTCGTCCTCTGACAAGTGCTGGCACCTGCTGCCTTCTGAAGTTTATTTGCAGCGTGAATCATCAGTAGGGCCTTGAAGTGCCATCGGTCCATGTTAGGCTCTGGAGACCTGGAACACACGAAGACTTGGCCTTTTATGGACTCCACCTGGAAGCCCATCTTCTGCTGTAGCATCTGAATCTTTGTTTTGTTGCTCGCCCAACGTCCCTCCCATGGGGAAGGGAATATAACCCGCATGTCCGAACGATGGGGCGCATGCTGCTGTGGTTGCAGTGTCTGTTCACTCGGGGGCAGTGGGCACTTCATATGGCTCTACCCGTCTGGGTGCTGAGGACCTAGCTTTCCAGCTTGTTGTCTTGCTGTGCAGAAGCCAAGCACCAGGTGATCTTTGCCACCCTGTGGTCTGTAAAGGAAATGAATGAAACATGATCACATCCATGATCTAAAAGAGCAGTGAAAGGATATTTCTGTACAAAGACATATAAGCTTTTCTCATCAAAAACGTGGTGACAGCTGGTCTGTCCTGTTCCTTTCAGAGGACTTGTATGTGTTACATTATTCCTCAAACCGCCCGTGGCTTTGCAGCCATAATCTGGTCTTTAATTCTTTCTGCATGCATTTAACCATATTCAAAAATTACTTACAACATAAAGCTATAAGGTTCATAAACGTCTCTGCCTCAGAGCTGCAGAAAATCAATATTCTAGATGCCCTTGGATGTGAACAATGCTGTACAGTAGGCACTAAATGCTATTATAGCAGCATTTACTCAGCTAGGCTGGCCTGTTGAACAACCAAGGGCATGTTAGGAAATACATTGGTACTATGAGTTCCTTAGGAAAGGGAGTGGAAGGCAAGTCATGATGTGGCTGTAGGGACAAAAGCTGCATAAACGCTACGTGTTTGTGTGCCTGTCTGTGGCTGTTTGCATTGGCAGTAAATTCACAGTTTCCTATGAGTGAAGAGCACACATACAAGGGAGCAGGGGGTTGAGGTACTGAAGTTAACACCGGGTAAGCTAGCTCTGGAGTCAGAAGCCATATAGCCACGACACCAAAGCACTGTGCTGGAGGTAACTGTCTCAGCCAAGATGCACGTGGTTACAGCCTGACACAGGCCTTGCCACTGGGGTCTGTGCTGCTGTACAACCAGGTCATGAGGTGTAGGTATCAGTAAGGATCTGGGGATCTCATCCTGCACTGCCTTGCACAGAGGGGGCATGTTCTGGGTGTCCTTGCGGGTACCTCTCGTTATGCATGCTGTTCCCATGTCCAAAGCCAGAGCCTCTCAAATAGCTCCCCGAGAGCTGTACGTGCACCCTGCACTCCCGTACTGAGACAAGACAGCTGCGACTCATCCCTCTTCCCCTTTACCACCTATGGCAGCGAGGCATGGCTGGCAAGGGTTGAGCTCTCCTTAAAATTCCCAAATGTCTTCTGCCCTGAATGAACACGACCCATCTAGACCTCGATTAGACGTCTACCGCCCCCGATCCTCTTGTGCATGGCATATCAATATGATTGACTTAAGCCCTGAGGGCTTCAAACTTGCTCTTCCTGACATGGATTAGTGCTGTTAAAATATGGGTGCAACAGGTGTCTCTTCTGTCCCACAGGTGCCAATCTGCCCCTTAGGTGCCCCTAAGCACATCTCCCTTGTTGCCATTTAGCAAGGGACCCTGCAAGGTCTCTGCAGACACTGGCCTCAACTCAGAGAACTGCTAAAACTCTGCAGTTAAGCGTTAGCTCTTTTAAAATGTGGTTACAGCATGCAGTATTTCAAGAGTTTGCCTGTAAAAGGCAAATACCTAAACTGAACATAAGCTGTAAGTTGCAGCTGGGAGACAAGAAGGTGTTAGAGAAATAAGCAACAACCTGAAATTCTCTGGGAGTTCTCATGGGGCTATCAGACCAGTGTGCAAAAGTGCAAATAAAGCAAGTTGCCATCCTTACCCAGCAAAAGCAAAAGGAGCCCAGCTTTGCCTCACTGTAGGCAAAAGTAGCCAAGCTTTTGGGCAAAGGCCACTTCTGATCCTTCGGTGGGAAGCAGTGCCTTCTGTTTCTTTGTACCATATGGAAAGTTGTAAAGCAACCGAGCAAAGGACTGTAATTCAGGACCAGCACAGCAGGAGAGTGACCGGTTGATGAAGGCTACTGAAGCCTCACTGGGACCCTAACGGCCAAGTGTGCATTTTGGGCATCACAAAACTTGGAGCTATTTGCAGCCAGGATTTTAGTCAGGTGCCTTTAGTTTAGCGGTAAAACTCTTCTCAAATTCCACTTCTGACCTGGGTCCTAGGAGGTGTTTCAAGTTAAATCTTGAAATTCTGAAATCAGGTATCTTGTTCTAGGCTGCCTTCAAGTGCAGGAGGTGAATTTTATCAGGATGCCGGCAAAGTTATCTGCTTCTAGCTTAGGGCTCTGTGAATGTCTAACAAAGGCCAGAATATTCTCCTTGATGGTTATCCATGCTGCTCGTCGGATGTAATGAGAGATTAGCAAAAGCACAGGCTCTGTTCTGTTCCACATGCTAAACTGAGAGCAGGGAAGGTATTGCACCAGATACCTCCTCCCATCTGGCAGCACTGTGAGCGTGCTCTCTATGGAGAGCTCTCTTTCCAGATGGAAAGGTCACATGAACTTCACACTTACTAGATTGTATGAGCCAATTTTTTACATCCTTCCTGATGGCTCTACCGCAGGGCTAGCTTGAGCTCTTCATCGATCATTAGCAGGGATAATGATGCTCATTTTCACTCTTTGCTCCCAGTTGCTACAAAAAAGCCTTGACCCTGTAGATGCCTGATGACTCCTCAGCCTGCACTAACACTTTTGTGCAAATGTGGTGCATATACTTATCCTGCAGATTAAAGCACTCTGAAATAATTTACTGCTTAGACAGTTCATGCTGAAAATTAGGCAAGAGGCTTTAGCACCTGTAGGCACTAAACAGGACTGGGTAAAATAAACCCAACTTCAAAGATAAATCAAATAACTACGCTTTTATACTGACTTAGGTGAAACCTGTCTTGGGAGTATTTTGCAGTCAGACTCTCACCAAAATGTGCCTTACTTTGAAAGGGATACTTTGTATTTGTACTTCCTGTGTATTTTAGCAAAACCCCACAACTGTATTGTAACTTTGCCATGACAGGGGTAGAATCAGTGTTGTGATTTGCTGTATGTTGGTTATTTTCCAGTGTAAGCTTTTTTTTAAAAAGTACCTGCGATTTAACAGTAGCATTTGAAAGTGACCAAGGGAGGCTCCAAACCAGTACATCTATCCACACTGGTTTTAAAGATCTGATGAATTTTGAATTTTAAATGTTTGGGATGGGCAATTTGATTAACTCTTTATCTAGTGCCAAGAATTTAACATGTACCTTGTCTGAAATGTTGCTGTGAATTATTGATAGCATCACAACCTTGGGCTTGCTTTTTGCACACTTCCATGTGTTAAATTGATATTGATCAAAGACAGAAGCAGCCCACGACAGTCGGACTAGAGCAGCAATTAGCCTAGCAACTGGTGGATCCTCTAGAAAACCGCTTTTATTTTTGAGTTTCTGCATTATAGCTATTTCTAATGCTCTGACTTCTCCAATGGGAATTTTTGCATGTAACCACTGAATTACATGGCTATTCTGAAAACATCCGTTGATCTTTATACAGCGTCTCTATAAATAGCCAGTGCAGCTATTGCATCCTTGTGTTAACGACTATGTCACCATTAATGTGACAAAAAAAAAAGAAAATAAAGTGTGTGTGCAAGTTACCAGGTTCTTAAGTAAAAAAAAATTTGGATGTCTCACTTCACCTTCCTGTCTTCTACTGAGATGTGTTTTAGTCCTGTCCAGTTGACAAGGGATGATGGGGATTATTGCTATGGTACACTGCACTTAAAATTAGGCTGAGGAGAGCTGTTAAAATGCCACCCAATCAATACAAATCCAGCCTGGTATGTTGTCATGCTCTTTTGTTTAGAAACCTGAAATCCTCTTCTGCTTTAGAGAGGTCAGATAATGTCCAGCTGGGAGGAAATCTCCATCTTGTGCCTGGTGAAAATGCTGGAGCAGTGCTGCAGGTTGTTCAGCAAGTGGAGTGAGTCTTTGATTCTTCTTTCATGCTGGTGTAAATCTGGAGATATGCTGTAAAGTCAACAGACCAGCCACTCCTTTGGTCAAAATGGGAGAAGGTTCGCCTTGTAGTGATGTCAGGAGCACCTGATTAATGGGAAGTGCCCGGATATGAGACCATGACCTAGTTTTATTTATCTAAATCAGACAAACTTTTTGTTAAAAAGACGTTGTCTTCTCTCTTGGTGTTTTACTTCTGTGTGCATGCACCACCAGTTGTATGTTATTTTAAATGTTAATTTTTACTAATAAGTCTGTTCTTTTATTCTGCCTCGCTGACCAGCCATTACAGCCGTAAAGTACTGACAACCACTTTGCATTAAAGAAGATCAGATAATCCGTATTCTGGTAGGTCAGCTGATTGGTCAGGAAATTATAGCCTTATTCTCTCAGGGGTTATTCATATTCATATCCAGGGAAACACTCTGCACAGGAACAGCAGCAAGGTTATACAATTGCAGAAAACTTTGTAAAGCAGTATCAGGCACATTAATAGCTCTGCTGACTTTTCTTATTGCTAAAGGGGGAGGGGGGGTCCCTCCTAAAACAAAGCCACAGTATTCAACTTAAGTCATATACTGTATCATCCTCTGATAAGCAGAAAAGAAAAAGTTATTTCTTGATTTTTTCAGTGTTTTCCTTCTTGAGATGCTCTTTTAAGACAGGTGCGTTTTTAATAAGTTCTTACTAAGTATTTGTTCACTACTTCCAGTCCTTAAATTTATAAACATGATATCTGAAAATAAAACCTGTGTAGAATGTAACAGAGGACAAATATGTCTTCATCTCTTGCAGCAGCACACTGTGACAGTATTGAATTTTCAGCTACCCAATCATTTCCTGAGTAACAAAGCTTAGGAACCAAACTAACTTGTTAAAAAGGAAAAGGTAATGAACTTCCTCCACACTTGTACCCAGAGACCGCTCTGCAAAAGCCCAGTGTGACTTGTCTTCAGAGGGCATTAATGCATGCGGGGGCGAGAAAGCTTTTGTACGTGTATCTATGTCTTGCCTGTTTGGCTTTTGTGCCAACTTCAAAGCCATCTGCTCTGGGGTGGAAAAGCCTGCCTAACAGACGAAGGCAGCTGCCATGAAAGTTTTTGCATGCTGATCGCTCGACTACTTCTCCTGTAACCTTGGATGACCATCTTTTCTAGGTAAAGAGAGAGAACATGAACCTCTGGGTTAGGATCTGATAAATCGTGCCTTTCCCCTAAACATACGTGCTTAGTTATATCACTCCTGGTAAGCAACGGACTAAATCACGTAACTTGAGAGCCTGGCCACGTACGTTAGAGATCAGCATTGGTCTGCTCAGCTCAATCTATGGGCTATACTCTCTCCATCACTGCACAGCTCTTCTCAGGTTGCCATCATATCCCCATAACTGCTTTTTCTATATCTGATCACTAAAAACAACTGTGCAGCCCAAACAGGATATGTGTTAACTAGGGCTTTATCGTCAAGTGGTGCTTGACTTCAGCCCAAATCACTTTAAGTGCCCACCCTCTTCAACCTATTCACAGGAGGAGGTATGGAGGTTTCAGCTGAGAGCAGTGATTTGTCCAAAAAGATCAGCGTGTGCTTCCTTTTATCAGCCAGTGATGGAAAACCATTACTCTTGTGTTCTCTGCCTGCTTTACATTCACTTCTTACGATTTACTGCATGGAAAGTCAAATGGCTTGGACTGCTGGTGTACCAGAATAAGACCTTCATGGACTCATCTTTTTCCAGCATGAACATGCACTAGTTGAACACATTTGAACCAGGGCTCAGGAGTTCATTCAAGCTAAATATATCATTGCAGTGCTGTTCAAGGTGTCAGGCACTAAGCTTATATATGACTACTTTTTTTTCCATACAAACCCACTTGAATGGTTTGACACCATTCACAAAACCAGCCCAAAGCACAAACTGGTTTTCATTTGCTTTCCCTTTAACTATATAGGCTCAGCAAGACCGCTGATCCCAGTTAAGATGGGGCTACCCATCTGGCAGATCTTTTTACTGAAACCCAAAAGTGTGTTTTGGGTACATCATGTACCTCTCTGAGTCCCTAAAAAAGACTCAGGGCAGCATTCCCTCTGGAAACCCTGTTTGCTTTCCCTCATAAATGGGGAAGCAAGGCAGTTTTGTTATTGCCAGATGGGGAAGTTTGTCCTGCATGCCTGTATGCACCAAAGTGACTCGTCTGAAGTAAGAAGCTAATTACTGTAGGCTAATGACAGAGCAACTGGGACTTTAGGTGGGTTGAGTTCCCCCCTTGCTGGCTATACAAGGAGCCTGCGCTCCAGGTCTGAGCAGCTCGACTGAGTTCCTGGCACAAAGTGGGATGAATTACAGATTGGTGAACCTCGACATTTGGCCAGAGAGGCATTAATGTGAAGGAGTCTCCCTGGAATTTTTTCAGCCTCTAAAATATTAGGCTGGGAGAGTTCTAAGGGCACACTGCTTGTTTGTTTCGTATCAGATAATTTTGCATTTAGAGGGTTGGAGAGGTTGCCGTTGGTTTTGGTTTTGCTTTTTGTTCTTTAGGGTGTGGAAAAGAGTCTTATTCTAGAAGGATTTTCTCCCATCTGTGCCGAGTCCCGGCAGGGTCAGGAAACATGAATGAAAATATGCAAAGTAATTGTAAAGGGATAAAATTCAGATAAGTATCAGTTTTGCAATCTTCTAAAGCATACAGCAGCAGGTGAGAAACAGCTTTTGTGAAAAAATCTAGGCTTTTTTTTTTTTTTTTTCAATTTAATCTCTTTGACATCATAAATGCTAAAACAAACAAATAAAACCTCTCTGATGAGGAACACGTTCTTAGGTTTGGCCCTTGAGGGTCTTCACTGTTGCAGAGGGGACTGTGACGTGGTGATGAGACAAAATGTTCACACAAGGATACCTAAAGGCGAGATATCCCAGCCCAACTTAACCGCTCTACTTCTGCAGATGAACGAATGGCCAGCATCCCAGCTAGCCAATTTAAAGCTAGTTCAAGTATCTCTGTGCTACATGCTACCCTGCAGCCATGAACTAATAGAGCTGTTACTTGTGTCACTGCATAGCAACCTCTTGTGTCACCTAGGCTTGCAGTAATAGTATAGGAAAAAAAACAATTACTAGAGTGTGGCCAAATAAAATTCCCAGCTGGTCACTTATTTACTGAACACTTCAGACTTATTTGTTAACTTGGGTTTAATTCAGCAAGTAGTTTAAGTTGGAAAAAGAAGAGAAAGAGTTGTTAGTGTTTACATTTTCTGAAACAGAAGGGGGTTTTGTTTTGTTTTCCCAATCTCAATTCACAGAGAGGCTTGGAAACCATTCACAGACAGGAGGGGGAACTCTTTCCCTCTGATTTCTCTCAACCCAAAGACTTACCCAAAGCAGAAGAGAACCCCTGCTCAGTTGTGCGATTTCCCGGCCATGGTGTGCTGGTGCAGGCAGAAGGGTAGGAAGCCACCTGGCAACTGCAAGAGCCTCTGAGAAGAGGCTTGTTTGGAGGAAAAGCATTGCCCCAGGGACTAGTTTGGCCCAGGGCTCTGGTGCCGGGGGAAGGGAAACACCCTGCGGCATCCAGTTGCTGAACGGGGAGCCCATCGCCCCGGCGGGTTTGCACGCCAGCCCTCTTCACTGAGGAGATACGAGCAAACATGCTCCAGTCAGAAAGTGGACAAACACATCATTATTATTTTGGCAGAGTGGTCTCCACAGCAGCTGGTATTTGCCCCAGATTCACCCTGCCTCATTACCAGGATGAGCAATTTATTCATTGAGAACCTCCAGGAAGGCAACACTGGAGGATGAGGTTGGTGTATGCTGCGGAGGGGAGGATTCACAGCAGGGTGCCGGGACAGATGTGGCCAGTGTCTGCCTGGCCCCGAGATCTGGATCGCAGGGATTTCAGAGAGCTCATCGCTTCCTGGGAAGCACTCAACACCTCGCAGGATCAGGCCGGCGTGCTCGGCATAGAGAGTCCTACTAAGCCCCACGCTCCTGGGTGGTGAAACACCACCTGTGTTTTCAAAATATGGCAGTAAAGGGAAATAGTAGACCTATTCAGATAACTTTAGACTGCTTGGAGAGAAGAAGATAGACAATTTTTATGCTTAAAATATTCCTGTTTTTCCTAAATCACTGTTGATTAAAGGAACTATGGGAAATAGCGGAACTATGTAAGCAAAACCCTAGCTTGAAATTGCAGTTTAATGAAAACTGCGTTATGCTTCAGCATGACAAGAACTGCCCAGTTGATGAAGGATGTGTCCAGGGGCTTGCAGTCTTCTAGAGGGTGAATTAACTCATTGCACAAGGATTACAGCAAAGTAAAAAACAAAACAAAACATAAAAAACCCCAAACAAACAAAACAAACAGACAAAACCCAGGCCAGGTGTTGACACTGCTTTTTGAAGAAAGAGTATTAAGATGACAAAGATTTTTATGTTGCAAATTAAGAAGTACTTTTACCCTGGTTAGATACACAAGTGCCTGTTCTTAGGGTTGACAGCTACGGTTGTGTGGGCTATGCTTGTATACATCTCTTTTAAAAGTGTACATTTGACTACAAGCTCTTCTGCACAGGTCTTTTTCCTGTACTACAACAGAGAAATGCAATTCCTTTGAGTTAAAACTGTTAAAGTTTGTGTAACAACGCTTACTATTTCTGTTTCTGAGACTAGCTATTAAGAATTGATGTTTTATATATTTTTTGCAAAGTAAAGACATTAAAATTTGTATAACTTTCAGTGATATATACTGCAGAAAAATATGTAAAACTTTTGGAAGATAAGATTACAGAATAATGCCTCACTTATATAAATAACCTTTTCTTACCTCAGTTGTTCAGCTGAATGTGTGGGGCTACTTACACAGTAAGGCTTTCTCATCTGAGTGAGATTTGGCAGGATCAAGGACAAAATTCAAAAAAAAAAAAAAAAAAAGTAGTCCAATTTAAATAAATCCCTTGTTCTAGTATTACTCAGCTTCAGCCAAGCTATCATTTTCCAGCCTCATAAAACTGTCATGTCATTAGCGTTTTGGGATGGTCTCCTTATAAACCTGACCTTTACAATGGATTTTACACTCGGGTTTAAAAATCTCATTCTTACTTTCCCCTGCAGTTGCCTCAGGTCCTGACTAGAGGGGTTTTCTGGATGGGAGCTGGTTGGATTTATAACTCCTCGTTAGGTAGCCAGCTTCTCACCTGTAATTCTTTAATTTGTAAGCTAAGTGAGCCAGTGGAGAAACATATACAAAAGTATGTATGTGACCTTAATTTTGGGGGGGCAGATTGCATGCGGTTCATAACGGTGTTTATTGAACTCCTCTATATATAGAAACTCCAGCCTGAGAGAGGCTTCACTCCGAGGGCTGCTTGATCCTCCTTTTCATTGCCAGGTGGTAGGAGGCACTTTAGCTGGCTTTTACTGTAAGCCCAGTGAGAAATACCCCCAAGACGTTTGCTGCACGAACTTCAGCTCAGTGACCAAACATAGGCCCTGTAGCAGGGTGGTGCGCATAACGCACCGGGATCACTTTCCACGTGGCCTCCGAACATTATTTATTGAACGCTGCGAGCAAATTAATCCCAATCCGATGCTGGCTGCTCTCCAAAGCATGGCAATTTCATGTCACAGTCTCACAATACCAGATTCACAATTTACTGCTTGGGCACACATTCATCTGTAGGAGCTCTTCTACGTCCACAGATTGTTGCCAGAATTCAAAACCCCTCTGCAAAGCAGCTGATTGCATAAAGGGATGATATTATCCAATATAA